>NC_141687.1:1858769576-1859391167 GCF_964263255.1 Lissotriton vulgaris
ATGCTTTTGTGTTGGAGTTAAACTTGCAGCCCTCACAGTTTTATTCATACCAGGCCCTAATTATGTTAACGCAGAAGGTGCCCCTTTTCATCTTCAGAGCAGCTTAGGGATGAAGCCTCGGGGGTTTGGTGTTGAATGGGTCATTAGGATCCCAGAGGGACCTGCCTTCTCTTCCTCAATGCAGAGTTAGTCCTATCTGCCAAAGATGCCTTGACTTTCTTTTTTAAGGCACTCAACACCTTTCCTTTTGGTACCTCAGGATCTTCATGCACCAGAAAGTGAGGCAGAACTTCTGAGAGGTCTTGTTGTAGTTGGGGTAGAGGGAAAGGCTGCAAACCAGAGCGCCAGTCACCGGGCACCAAATTGAAAAAGGTTTGGGTTGGTTGGATTACTGTGGTGTTCCCATCGAGAGAGCTACCAAAACAGCGGTCGATAGCATAATGATTATTTTGCAGAGTTATTGGTCATGAAAAAGTGGAGAAGGTAGGCTCAAAAGACAGCAAGGACATCATTGATCTTTGAGACATTACTGAAAATGTCCTAACACAATGGCGGAACTAACAATCTAAAGGGGGAGTCTGTGCCCATACGCATTGTGGACTAAGGGAGAAGTCACAGCACACCCAGACTCAAAACTACTTCATTAAAAAACAAGATGTAATGTCCGAGCCCAACACCAGGATATCTGTCTTAAGGATATCCCATAGCAGACCTCCATCCTATAGACCCAGTGCAATAATCTGCCACCTACAAGATTTCTTTGATTTCATTATTACCCCACATGGAGCATTTTGTAGGACTATGCTTAATTTTGGGACAACCTTAACTTAACCGTCTTGGGGCAGACCGCAAAAGTGTCCTCTAATGTACATAGTTGAAGAGGAGACTGCATAATAGCTTGTTCAAGTTGGAATCATAAAATCAATTTCAGAACACTGATGGAGAATGCTACGTGGTGCAAATACGATGGCAGTCTGAATACGGTGGTCAGACACCAGCTGAGGCGTGATCATCATCAACCAACACTACAGATAGAGAGACACGGACCCTAGACCTCTGCAGATATATGGCCACCACAGAGAGAATACTGATAAAGACATGAAGTCGAAGGCAGATTAGTAAACTCCGACTATTTAGTAGCCAGTGCATACCACATACACTACCCGACTCTAGGATCAGGATATGGAAGTAGGTGTTCTGCAGGTCCAAAAGACCATTGAATCTTGTTAGCCAATGACCAGCAGTAACTGTGGAGAAGAGTGTATTTTGAATGTCTTTTTCATCAGGGAGGTGTTGAGAATCCAGAGATACAAAATGGGGCACAACAGGAAATATCTGGAATAGCACCCAGAAACCCACACAATCTCTGAAACTTTCTTTAATGCACCTTTGGTAAGATGCGCAAAAACGTTCTTCCTGAAGATGGAAGTGTGAGAGGAGGTACAAGGCACCAGATGAAACATGAGAATAGTGTGTGGGGCTTCCTGGAAAGTGCATAACTGCCTGAACAACAAAGGACAAATCAGTCCCAAGTTATTTTCCTTTAAAGGTGATTGTGTACCTTCAAGATACAATTAAAGCAGTTTTGAAAAGCTGGCTGCATTGAAAGAGTTTCAGGACAGCATCTTCACCTGCTCGTTCAGCAACAAAAATCTTTCTGGGGAGGCTGTTTAGGCTGAGATGATGCAACTGACCTAAAAGCTCAAATGTTGAAAGTGGTGAAGTTTGTAATATAATTTATGGAAATGGACCACAGAGAAGTCCACAGAAAGGGATGTCATTGTGGCTCTACTTTACTTAAACCATTGAAGCAAATGATCTGCCTTGGGCAATAAAGAATTTCATTGTCAAATGGTGTATCCATTAGGTTTGCTTATATAGGACCTGAAAAGTCTGCAGAGTGCATCCATGTATGCCTCCAGAGGGCGACTTCAGTACTCATCAACAGCGCTACAGTGGCATTTGTTTGAAGGTTGGTCTTCAACATTTACTTTCCAGCATCTTGGTTGCCTCTAATCATTTGGGATAACTGTTCCTTTAAATGTTCATGCAAAACTCACGGAGTAGTAAGGTCAGCCATTTCCCTCAAAATATGGATGTAAAGCACAATCAAGTAGGATTGGCTGTGTGCAGGAGCAAAGGTTTATGTATGATGGCATTAAGCCACTTCAATTTGAATTCTAGACGAACAATACTTGTAGAATTTGGGGTCAACCTTGCAAAAGATGCATGCACCACAAGACTCTCCAGTGAGGTATGGGTGGACAAAATCTTGGGAGTCTATTGGAACAGTACAATGGCACCATATCTGCCTGCTGACCTCTGGACTCAAAAAGGGCTCATCCCAAACTGCCAGGATCGGCTCCATAAGTGCTTTTCTAAAGAGAAGCAGTGACACAGTTGCACACTGGAGGATATCAATCAAGAAATTGTATTTAAGCTCAGTCGTTGGAAAAGAGTTCCAGAACTTCTGCCACGTATCTATTGAAAGAGGGAAATATCCAACCTATTAGCATTTTGAAGGTCAAGATGAAAATCTGCCTCAATATATTATGCCAGCAACAAGTTTTCGATCTCATTTTCAGTACAAGAAAACCACCAATCTAGCATTTCCATGGTGTCCAAGCTAAACAAGAATTCTATGGATGTTAACCTTTAACATGGGAAAATAATCAGCAAAGGCCTATATTTCAGGGGAGGACTCTGTCTTCTAAGATGTTGCCAAGATCTGTTTAGTCAAAGAACGCCTGGGCACAGACAGGGTAAAATCAGCACTTTCTTGCTTCATGTCGGACTGTTTTAGCCAGGTGTCCATGGAGGTTGTCTGGAAGCTCAAAGTCGACAAATCAGCAAGGCGTGGGCCTGCCTTCCATATTTCTTATATGGCTTACTTGAATGCAGAAATATGTACAACATCAGCAGAAGGTGTAATGAATTCTAACTGAAAATCTGGAATGCCAGCAAAGGCTCAGAAGAGGAGGAGGTCAAGTCAGATGTCACAGAGGTGCCACCAGCTAGGGAGGACTTCCTACAATGAGACTGTTGTGGAGGAGGAAGAGGACTGTTCCTTTGTGTCTCGTGGTATTTTCTGCACATATACAATGTTTCCCCGGAGACCCCATGCTTCTGAGAAAACTCGCCTTGAGAAGGAAAACAGGAGTGACAAAGCTTGCATGAGTAGACAATTGTTAGCCTTGTGCTGAAACCCCCAGGTATTAAATATACTTGCTGTGTCGGTCTTAAAATGGACATTTGTTTCTGTCGTCACAAGCACGGAATTAACTCTCAAATCTTTAGTGGAGGCATGGCTCCTTTTAATTCTAGGTGGGTGAAAAGAGTCAAAGCTTGAGTTGCTCCAGTACCACTTAGCTTTACTGGGGAGTTACTGCAATAAAAATAAAACCCAAGATCCAGTATGGCACCTGGAGGATATTCATAATCCGTAGTAAAAAGATCAATCAGAAAAACCAACTTGCATCACTTTCCAAGGCCATTAGAAAAATGTTTGGCTACAGAGGAAACAGGCATACATGTGCTGTACAAGACTGTGGGCATGGATATAATATCCAGTATTTAAATATGCAGCCTAAATTGTTAACTAGCATGCTGACTGGACGCAGAACAAGCAATTGCAATGCAATCGGTCTCGTATTTGTTTGTGTTGGAGCATTTGGCATTGCAAATGGCAATTTAATTTTTTACCTATGTGTTATGGAGTGTATGTTTGTGTTGTGTAGTGGAAATATATGGGTTGTATTAGTTATTTGTGGAATTGTGTGGCTTGGAATTGCGTGTTGTGGAGTTATAGAAGTGGAGTGGATTTGTGTAGTGGAATTATGTGGCATGGTGTGATGTGGAATTATGTGATTGGTAATTATATGGTATTAATTGTACTGGAATTATGTGGACTGGGATTGTGTGTTATGGAGTGTAATTATGTGGAATGGTATTTTGTGGAGTGGTATGTAGTGGAGTTCAATTATGTGGTGTGCTGTTTAATTTTGTGGCATGTAGTGGAATAGTTTGTTTTGTATATTGGATGTATGTGGTGTGTTGTGAAATTGTGTTGCTGAGTTGAATTATCTGGTTTTGTGTTGAATTATGTGGTATGGATTGGAAATGTGTTGTGTTGAAAAGTGTGGCCTGGAACTGTGTGGAAAGCTTTGCCTTTTTGGTGATTACTACTATCGATTCAAGCTCTCTAATGAAGGTTAATGCAAATGAGAAATTAAACATTCATCAAATATTGGCATCTATGCATAAATAAAGAGGAGTTGCATACCTGGTGGTATGGGCATTAGGCCGGTGCAGCAAAATATGGCTGGGATGGACCATAAACCTGGTTATATAACAGTTGCACAGCTCATGGCTGAAGGCAGCTGGTATTTCCATGTATGTTCTTGTAACTGTTGTTCTGCATGGGACAGGCTATTGCTTCATGGGCAGCCCGCATCTCTAGACAATTGTAGGATTGGGGCCAGGTGCAGATGGTGGTCCGCGAGTTTCCCACGCGTTCTGATTTCAGCATAGAGGCCCAGTAGAATAGTAGCGGCTCTGTACTCAGGAGGCATTTAAACCACACGCTCGGACATGCCACGTCAACTGAAGGCCGGGGAAGTGGAAGAATACCCATACAGTAGATACATCATGTCTTGAGAGATTGCGCATGCGCGCTGCCTAGGCAAGACCTAAAAAAGACGAGATCTCCCCGAGCCCACTCCTTTCCTCTGTAATTTGCCTGCAAGTGATTTTATTTCCTTCTATTTAACAATAAGGGTTTTCATGATGATCCCAGGAATACAGCCTACAACCCTGCAGCACAAGCTCAGAGAAAGCATATTTTCTCTTCTGCTTCTTAAAGGTGGCCACTGCAACCAGCAGCAGACATATCAATTAAGCACCAGACGCTGCCTAGGACAAAGAGTTATATCTGGTCATGCTTTAGTACATCTTCAGTTTTGTCTTTTCCTTTTTTTTTTAATTGAAAATTCCTTGGTACAAAAACAGATACAGCTTAATAAGGAAAATTCCATTATTTCATAATACGTTTCAGTAAGCATTAAAACATCTTAAATAAAGCTAGACATTCAATAAATAAATATGCAGGTGTTTACATATACAAATAAATATAAATATAAGAGACTCATCATCGGTTGATCAAAGCTGCCCCTCCCTCCAATTTTTAAAGGGGTCCCATATTTTATTTCCAAAATCACGCTTCTTCTAACCCTTATAAGAATATAGAGTAGATTCGATGTTGTGAATACCAAGAAGCCTGGCCAGCCACAATTGGAAGGTTGGGGCATTAGGGTCCTTCCAAGCAGCTGATAGTAGGATACGTAAAACGGCAACAGCTAGAAAGATAAGAGCATCTGTTTCTTTATTCAAAAGGGCCGTTTTACTGTCACTCCCAAAGATCATTATTGTCGGGGATAGGCAGATCTTTAAGCCTAGCAGCCCCTCTAAAAATGTCTCTATCTCAGTTTTAATCAAACTAAGCTGCTCACGGTAAAAGAACATATGTAATAAGTCCCCTGGACCTTTCTAACACCTAGGGCAGTTACTGTCGATCCTCATGTCCCAATCATGTAGCTTAGATGGTGTATAATACAGGTTAAAAAGTGTTTTAAAATGCTGAACCTTCAAATTTGAGGATCAAAGTACCTGATTATCCAAGCTCAGGGCCTTATCGAGATCAGTATCTGGATCTTGAAGTCTAACTGCCCAGGCAACCTCATGTTTCTCAAGATCATCGGGGGATTTTTCAATAAGGGCTTGATATATACTGCTAATCCTATCTCCTCCTCCTAGCAAATACCCCAACACAGGGCAATATGACTCGGGCAAGATATCAGGAATAACCGATTTAAGTGTTTGTGAAACCTCGAAGTACTTAAAGATTTGGTCGTTGGGGAGACCATACTTCTCTTGCAGCCAGTTGAAGCTAGCGGTGCTTCCATTCAACATCACATCGCCCACAGTCCGAATACCCAACTGCTCCCAGCACTTCCAAGCCCCATCCACACTCAAATTTGGTGTATACCCCGAGTTCCACAGCAGGGTATATAGATTTATCTTAGGGATATGGCACAGTTTCTGCAGATTTTTCCACAAATCCCAGGCGCTTAAAGCCGCCTTATAGCGGGATTTAAAAAAGAATCTGCAACTGGTTTTTCTCAACAAAACCCCCACAGCCTCCTTTCCCATCAGTAATTCATAAATTGAAGGCAAAACATATAGATCTGAGGTAGGATCATTTGTGTATCTCCCTCTGGATGCTGGCTCGAATAATATAGACATCTGAGTTAACAAACCAGCCCAGTGGTAAAATCTGATATTTGGAATTGCCAAGCCTCCACGTTCCTGAGGGAGCGTCATAAATTTTAGTGCCCTCCTGGTTTTACCATACTGCCATAAAAAACTGTTAAAGATAGACTCGATCTTTTTTAACATCCCTTCATCAATTAAATATGGTATACATCTAAACAGATAGAGGAGTTTAGGTAGCATGGTCATCTTTAACACGTTGGCTCTCCCAACGAGTGTTAGGTGTAATGAGTCCATCCGCTTTAAATCCGATTCGATTTTCTTAAGAAGCGGGAGGTAATGATCTTGTATAATAGAGCCTATTTCAGCATTAATTACTACCCCAAGATAAGTGGCAGAGTCGACATATCTTTGATCGATTTTAACTATCTCCCTAGAACAGATTACCTGGGTCTTCGACTCATTTAGGCGATACCCCGAATGCATACCAAACTCGCTAGCGATCTCTACCAGTATCTGCATAGCCTCAGCTGGCTTTGGTGTAATTACTGCCAGGTCATCGGCATATGCCAATATTTTGCTCGTAAATCCATTGGTTACTGCCGGCTGTATTCCCCAGTTCTCGAGAATCTGCCTAACCAGCGAGTCGATATACAGAGCAAACAGGATGGGTGAGCAGGGACAACCCTGGCGGGTGCCCCTGCTTATCCCACTCCTGTCCTAACTCTGGCCCATCAGCTGTATTCGGGCCATTGGGTCGCAATACATGGCTTTAATGGCCGTCCTGATTTTTGGCCCAAACCCTCTCTCCATCAATAGATTCCATAGGTAAAGCCACCTGACGCGATCGAACGCTTTTTCTGCGTCAAGGAGGATCTTGGCGACTCCTCTCCCCCCAGCAGCAATGGCCTCGAACAGCGAGATTGCTCTTCTAACAGGATCAGCCGTTCCTCGACCAGGGATAAACCTGTGCTGCCATGGGGAGACGAGTCCGCCGATAACCCTCCCCAACCGCATAGCCAGGATCTTGGCATAAAGCTTATTATCAGAATTAATCAAAGATATAGGCCTATATGACCCTGGGTTTTCCCTCGGCATTCCTTTTTATGTAAGACTATGTATATTTTTGTATATTTGTGGGGTATTTATAGAGCGCGACGTTCGCTCCGGAGGGAGCATCTTGGCGCTAGGGAACCTAAGTGAGCCAGTGCAAGAGGATTAGATGGAAGCTTTGGAGTGATCGTCCGGGAGATTAAAGATCCAGGTCTTTAGCAGTTTTCGAAACGGTTTTTCCTGGGTTTGTTGTCTGAGGGATTTGGGTAGTTTGTTCCAGGCTTTGGTTGCAAGGAAGCTGAGGGTCTTCTCGCCCTTCGTTTTCAGATTGTATTTGGGGAGAAGAATGA
The DNA here is from genome assembly GCF_964263255.1 of Lissotriton vulgaris. Classification (NCBI taxonomy): domain Eukaryota; kingdom Metazoa; phylum Chordata; class Amphibia; order Caudata; family Salamandridae; genus Lissotriton; species Lissotriton vulgaris. The sequence continues at coordinate 1,858,777,247 of NC_141687.1, forward strand.
GGTTGTCGTTGGTTGAGCGAAGGTGGCGGCTGGGCAGGTAGTGGGGGAAGCGTTTGGTGAGGTATTTAGGGCCAGTTTTGTTGTAGGCACGAAAGGCTATAATCAGGATCTTGAAGAGAATCCTTTTGTGAAGGGGGAGCCAGTGAAGTGAGCGAAGTGCTGCAGAAATAGAGGATCTGCGGGGAAGGCCCAGGACAAGACGGGCGGCTGTGTGTAGTACGCTCTGCAGTTTTTGGATGGTTTTCTTTTTAGCTCCTGCGAGCAAGCCGTTGCAGTAGTCCAGTCGCGAGATAATGAGTGCTACTGTCACCGTTTTTCTGGCATCGATGGGAAGAAAGTCAAAGAACTTTCTCATGGATCTGATCATTCCAAAGCATTTGCCTGCGACGGTTCTGGCATGCTGATCGAAGGAGAGGTCGGAGTCAAAGGTAACGCCGAGGTTCCTGGCTGACGAAACTGTCTGGGGGGGGGCAACAGAATTGTCAGGCCACCAAAGTGCTGGACAGAAGGAGATGTTTGTACCGATCGGAAGGATCTCCGTTTTGCTCCATCGAAATATTTCAGTCAGGCAGTGTTTTAGGTTGAGTTCAGCTTTGGTGGATAGTTTGTCTAATGGCACAATGAGCTGTGTGTCATCGGCATAGGAGGTAACAGGTATGCCGAAAGATTCTATTAGATTAAGGAGGGGAATGAGGTAAACGTTAAAAAGGAGAGGGCTCAGGATGGAGCCCTGCGGGACACCTGAGGAGACAGGTTTGTCTTTGGAGTGAAATGGGCCCAAAGAAACGGCTTGGGAACGGTCGGAGAGAAAAGAGGAGATCCAGGAAAGGGCAGAGTCAGAGATGCCGATGTCCCTGAGTCTGCTGAAAAGGATAGTGTGGGAGACAGTGTCAAACGCCGCCGTTAGATCGAGAAGGATGAGGATGGAGTTTTTTCTCTGATCTTGCAGAGTTTTTATAGTGTCAGACAGTTCAATGAGGGCGGTTTCTGTCGAGTGCTTGGGGCGGAATCCGGATTGTTGAGGATGGAGAAGGTTGTTTTCATCTAGATAGTGTTTCAGTTCATTGTGGACTAGATGTTCCGTGATTTTTCCCAAGGCCGGGAGTAACGAAATTGGGCGGAGGTTGGTAAGATCCGTCGGGGGTTTATTCGCCTTCTTCATAAGGGGTTTGACGATTCCTTTTTTCCAGCGGCTAGGGACTGTGCCTGAGCTAAGCGAGGAGTTGATTAGGTTGTTGATGGTCGGGTTAACCTCGTTGATTAGTTGGTGAAGTATCTTGGGAGGACAAGGATCGGACGGGGAGCCCGATTTACAGGCCAGGATGGCTTTTTTCGACTGCTCAAGCGTGACAGGGGAGAAGCGACTTAGCGTACAGCTTTGGGAGACCAGTGGGGGGGGCACTGGGAGAGTGGCGGGGGGGGGGAAAGTTGATTTGGATCGAGGCAATTTTTTCCTCGAAGAAGTCAGAAATTTGATCGCAGAGTTTCTGAGAGGGTAGGATTTCAGGCAACAGAGCCTTGGGTTGTGTAAATGATTTGACTATCGCAAACAGCGCCTTTTGTTTTTGGCCTGCGTTTTTTATGGCGTTGGTGTAGTAGTTTTTCTTTGCCAGTTTAATTTCCGAAAGGTATTTTTTTCTAGTTGCGATATAGGAGGAACGATAAGTAACCTCGTAGGCCTTCCGCCATTTTCTTTCTGCTTTTTTACAAAGCAGATGTGCATTAGCAAGTTCTGGTGTAAACCAGGGGGCGTTGGGTTTAGTTTTGCCCCGGGAGGTACGGGGACGTGAAGGCGGGATTCTGGAATTTATTTCTTGGGTGATCCAGTTGTGAAAAAGATCGGCATCGGTATCAATATTACCTGAGAGGGTGGGTGCTTGAGTTTGTATTGACGGATTGAGAGTAATGTTATCCTGGACCTTTTTCCAATTGATGTGATTGGCGGGCAGGGAAGCAGATTTGTTGCGGTTGGAAAGGTTTTCGTTAAGGATGTGGAATGGGATCAAGAAGTGATCAGACCAGATCTGGGGCAAGGGCGATAGTGTGGTCAAGAGAGAGAAGTTTGTGCAGACTCCATCGAGGGTATGACCTATGGAGTGGGTGGGTGAGGTAACAAGTTGTTTAAAATTGAATATATCGAGGGTTTGTTCGAAATTGATGGTATGAATGTCTGTTGTCGATTCTAGATGGAGGTTAAAATCACCAAGGAGGGTGAAGAAAGGGTATCTGAGTGAAAGTTGTCCTAGCGAGTCATGCAGTGAGTCGAGGAACTCGGATGCGTTGCCGGGTGGGCGATAAATGAGTCCGCCTGAGAACGAAGTATGGTCGTTTAGTTTAATGGAGAAACCTAATCCTTCAGTCTTTTTTAGGGACTCTAGACTAAAGGTGTGGCAGGAGAAGGTGTCTTTGAGAATGATTGCAACACCTCCGCCACGGCCCTTGGCTCTGTCTTCCCTGAAGAGTGAGTAGCCCAGGGGAAGAGCGACAGCAATATCAGGGTTACTGTCTGCTGTTAGCCATGTCTCAGTTATCATGAGGCAGTCGAGGTCAGACTCCAAGATAAGATCGTGTATATCTTGGTTGTGTTTGCACATGGAGCGCGCGTTGATCAGGCCGCCTTTGAAGGGGGGCCGAGGGGCCTGAGGCATATTGGCCGGTGGGACCGTGAAAAGGAGCCCGGTGGACCATTGGCAGTGTTTGCAACTGACTGGGCCAGAAAGTGTAGCTAGGTCGAGTATACATGGACAGTGCTTAGTGACCTGTAGTTGCAGGAGGTCGTTAGAATGGTAGGAAATGTGGGAGGTAAAATGGGCAGAGTTTCCTGCGCCTGTCGCGGTCTTGTCGCGGACGGGCGCAGACGGGCTTGCCTTTGGCGCGCCTTCGGCGCGCAGACGGCGCTCCCGCTGCGCTCGTCCGCTGCGCGTCTTGTATAGGCACATTTATGGGAGATCAAGGGGGGTGTGGCCTCAGAAAGGGGCGGAGTCAGCGTGCACGCCGGTGGTGATGGCGGCGGCAGGCTGGAAGAGCCAGGAAGGGCGCGAAGCAGCTATTCCATCAGCTGTGCGCGAGCGCTGAGTGAGGTATGAGGCTTAGGTCCTTAAAAATACAAAAGATCGAATTTGTGACACCACACAGTTAAATTTTAAAATAACAGAGTACCTCCAGTTCCCGGCTTCCGCCTCAGGAACTGGGTCAAATGGTTTCCGTTGCAGCTCGAGAATCGGCTGTTTATGTACACTGGGCGGGGGGCGTGGCCTCAGAAAGGGGCGGAGTCAGCGTGCACGCCGGTGGTGATGGCGGCGGCAGGCTGGAAGAGCCAGGAAGGGCGCGAAGCAGCTATTCCATCAGCTGTGCGCGAGCGCTGAGTGAGGTATGAGGCTTAGGTCCTTAAAAATACAAAAGATCGAATTTGTGACACCACACAGTTAAATTTTAAAATAACAGAGTACCTCCAGTTCCCGGCTTCCGCCTCAGGAACTGGGTCAAATGGTTTCCGTTGCAGCTCGAGAATCGGCTGTTTATGTACACTGGGCGGGGGGCGTGGCCTCAGAAAGGGGCGGAGTCAGCGTGCACGCCGGTGGTGATGGCGGCGGCAGGCTGGAAGAGCCAGGAAGGGCGCGAAGCAGCTATTCCATCAGCTGTGCGCGAGCGCTGAGTGAGGTATGAGGCTTAGGTCCTTAAAAATACAAAAGATCGAATTTGTGACACCACACAGTTAAATTTTAAAATAACAGAGTACCTCCAGTTCCCGGCTTCCGCCTCAGGAACTGGGTCAAATGGTTTCCGTTGCAGCTCGAGAATCGGCTGTTTATGTACACTGGGCGGGGGGCGTGGCCTCAGAAAGGGGCGGAGTCAGCGTGCACGCCGGTGGTGATGGCGGCGGCAGGCTGGAAGAGCCAGGAAGGGCGCGAAGCAGCTATTCCATCAGCTGTGCGCGAGCGCTGAGTGAGGTATGAGGCTTAGGTCCTTAAAAATACAAAAGATCGAATTTGTGACACCACACAGTTAAATTTTAAAATAACAGAGTACCTCCAGTTCCCGGCTTCCGCCTCAGGAACTGGGTCAAATGGTTTCCGTTGCAGCTCGAGAATCGGCTGTTTATGTACACTGGGCGGGGGGCGTGGCCTCAGAAAGGGGCGGAGTCAGCGTGCACGCCGGTGGTGATGGCGGCGGCAGGCTGGAAGAGCCAGGAAGGGCGCGAAGCAGCTATTCCATCAGCTGTGCGCGAGCGCTGAGTGAGGTATGAGGCTTAGGTCCTTAAAAATACAAAAGATGGAATTTGTGACACCACACAGTTAAATTTTAAAATAACAGAGTACCTCCAGTTCCCGGCTTCCGCCTCAGGAACTGGGTCAAATGGTTTCCCACTATGATGTTAGTATCTTTCCATGTTTCCAGGATCTTACCCGTACCTATGATGCCATTGAATAGGTCCATCAGTATTGGACCCAGCTATCCTGAGAGGCATTTATACATCTCGAGAGGGATGCCATCTGGCCCAGCAGCCTTGCCAGCGGCCAGGTCAGATAGTGCCTCGCAGATCTCATCCTCCGTTATATCCAGCTCCAATTTTTCTCTCTCTACTGGCCCCAATTTAGGCCCATTATCCGGATACCCGCCAGTTGTGCGTGTCCCACCCATTTCCTCCTTATATAAGGTTTCATAGAAATTAGCAAAAACTGAGAGGATGCCCTGGGGTTCAACCACATCACGTCCATTCTCGCGAATGCTTGGTATTATAATCTTGCCTGATCCTTAGCGCTAATTCCTTACCAGCCTGCTCCCTGGTTTCATATACCCTCCCCCTGTATGTCCAATATTCTGCTGCCGCCTTTTCTGCAAAGTATTTTTGTAATTCAGCTTTAATTAGGCAGATGTTAATTTGGCTCTCTCTACCTTCCCTTCCTTGGGTTATATCCTGGCAGTGTTGTTCTTCTGCCTTACCTAGATCCCCCAAAAGCTTGACCCTGGTGGCTTGTTCTTTTTTCCTGGACTGAGCAGAGTAACTAATAACCTCCCCCCTTAATACTGCTTTAAATGAATCCCACACAGAATTCCTTGATGCGCTGTACCGATTGGCATCAAAGAATTTGCGGGCCTATTTCTGCATATGTTCAACAAAATGTACATCAGCCAGGAGCTTTCGATTGAATGTCCAAACCCTGCAATTCCTAACTAGCCCCAAACTTTTGTACATAATTGCCAATGGGTTATGATCCGAGAGGACCTTGGGAAGTTTCCTAATACTGATCTTACTAATTTCTGTAGATGATATTAGGAAATAGTCCAATTTGCTATACCTCTGGTGGGGACAGGAGAAGTATGTATAGCCTGGATCTTTAGGCTCCTTTGCCCCCCAGACATTAAACCGTGCGACATCATCATAGAACGGAGAGCCATGAATACCCTTGGTTTTCTGCCAGCATATGAGCTTCCCTCAAAAAGATCCGTGGAGATATAAAAATCACCACATACCAGTATGGGAATCGGCCATGATGACAGTTCCTCTTCCAAATTTTCAAAAACCTCTGGGTCGTCCTGATTTGAGCCATATATGCCACAGATAGTGAGGCCGCACTCCAATTCCACCAGAGCCCATCTACCATGTGCGTCAGATTTAGCCCGTTTTGCCTCCCCCAGAAAGGATTTCCCCAAAATCGCTACACCCCTTACTGTTGACGTTTGGGTAGAACATGCCAAAATATTGAACCCTCCAACCCTCAGCAGCTGCCTCTTCGCCCATGGTAGATGGGTTTCCTGAAGGCACAGAATATCTACGGACTCGGTCTTGACAAACTGTGCCAATTTTGATCTCTTCGTCCAATTGTTTAGCCCCCCTATATTTATTGAATATACATTAAGATTTGCCATGCTTATTGTTAAAGGATAGCCTAACTTTCAACTGAACATCATAATCATAAAAGAAAACCTTTTCCAAAACAAGTTTACCATTTTCCAAAAACCCCAAAGCTGTAAAAAACATTGTACCACAAATTTTCATTTTTTTCTGCTTTTTTTCCCCCCTTACCCTTCCCACCAGTGCCCCCCCAGAGGAACCCTCCCTCTTCCCCCTCCCACTGGGAGCACTCAGACCTTGGTCTGAGCTAATGATGGTTGTGTGCAGAAGCGCGGAACAAGGGCGAAGCTATTTCTTAAACCCTCACAGTCATATGAACCATATCTTACCTCCCCCAGCCCGAACCCCCCTAACAGACAAAGCAAAATCCCACTGTTGAACCAACCAGCTCAGATAGATAGTGCACCACACACCAAAAAAGAAAAAACAAATATTCTAAATTTTAGACACCTTGGCGGACTTAATACTCCACCAGTCAGACTATTTAAATCACAAAGAGTCCAAGAACTCCTTTGTCTTAACTTCTGACGAAAAATATATGGTCTTCCCACCTTTCAGTATCTTAAGTTGCGCTGGATTTACTAAATAAGCCTGGGTGTGCTTGTCCTGAAAGGGCTTAATCAACTGGCGGGGTCTCCAACGCCTCTCCACTGTCGCATGACAAACGTCTGGCCTCACGAAGAAAGAAACCCCCCATTAGATATTTTAGCATTGGGGCGAGCTTTTTCCGATATGATCTGCCGGAGAACAAAGTTACCAAAAAATATTAAGACTGCCCTGGGTTTATCATCACTTCCAGCCCCCCGGCGAGCTCTAAATGGAGTACGATGAATTCTCTGCATTTCCGCAGCCCAGTTCCACTCAGATAGTTCCGGGAACGCTTTTTTGAACAGGTTGATCATGAAGGCCCTAATATCTGAGCCCTCTGCCCCTTCCGGAACTCCTAAGACTCAGAGGTTGTTGCGCCTCAGCCGGTTTTCCATATCTTCCAGTTTCCACTGGATGTCAACAACCTGAGCACACTGGGAATCTACCTTAGAAGATGCTGCTGCGGCTTCAGCTTCGGTTGCCACAATCCGTTCCTCCAAATTAGTGACTCTATCCCCCACATTGGTACATGCCGTAGAGAGTTTTCTAACAGACCCCTGCATCTTACGCATTGCTGCCTGTGACTTGCGGGTGTCCTGCCTAGCTTCTTCTCTATGCGTAAGGATGGTCTGATATATGACATCCAACAGTGGAGGGTACGATGATGGGGCCTCAGTATTAGGGTTTCCCTGTAGGGGCGTAGCTGAAGAGTGATCCCAGGTCAAATCCCGCATCTGATGCGCACGGGTCTCACCATGGCCACCAGGTCTTTTGGCCGCACTGGGATGGGGGTTCCGTTCTAGGTCGCTGTCACTATCCGAGTCCAGGTTGCTCCCACCATGGGAGCTCCTCTCCTCATCGGACCATTCCGCGTCCTCTGCCACCGAGAAGAAGCACTCACTGCTATCTTTCTCTCTCTCTTGCTCCTTACCCCCTTCATCCGTGAGGGTGAGCTAATGGGGAACATAGCGCACTTTCTTTTTCCTTCCCTTTTTCCATACCCTCTTCGGTCACCAAACATTGTCCCACGGCCTCCTCCAGCTGTTCATTCAACAGGTGAACAGGAGATGACACAGTCTCAGTTATCCCCCCGTTATCTAATGAACCCCCATCAAATTGTTTATCAGTATCTGTACATGTAGCCACAGGGGTACCTGTGGCTGTCTCTTGCCCCCTTGCCTCAGCCTGTTCCTCTGCCCACGCAGCCATTGACAATGATACATCTTCCTGCCCTTCTACCTCATCCAGGGGGAGGATAGTTGCAGCTCCTCCAGTCTCCTTGAGGTTTTGCGCCATTGGTTCCTGGACTAGGGGTTGAGGCATCTCAACTACCGCATTCTTCTGGCTCCTTCCCCCGCAAATCAATAGCTCCGAAATTTAAGGGGACTGCCAGGGATGCTGTGTCATCTGTTTACCTTTCTTGGGCGGCATTGGTGTTTCATCACCTTCACCATATCTTGGATCCACTGTGGGCTGAGATGTGTCTTCCTTCCCTTGATGTATTTGCTCCGAGTTTAAGGGTAAAGCAGGAGCTGCCTGCGCCGCCTGCGCCGCTTGTGCTGCTTGGGCTGCCTGGATTTTCTTCTTGGCTGCAGCTGCCGCTTTAGCTGCTGCATTAGCTGTCGTTTTCGGGGCCATTGCCAGCACGTTAGGAGCAAAGTGCTCCTTCAGCCAAAAGAAGTTAATCGGCCGAAAGATTCAGCCTGCTTCTCTGCCGGCTCGCACTGCCTGCCTCGGTCGGCTGCTATCACGCCCCCACCGCCGCGGACGTCGGACCCAGAACACCAGCAGCCCGTCCGTGTTCACCGACCACCTCCACTGGAAGCTGGAAGCTCCAAGGAACGATCAGCATCGGCTCTCCTTCTCTTAGACCGGGGGTCAGCCAGGTAAGCCGCTGCTTCTACGGGGTGGGGGGGGAGGGGGTGGACGAGGAGCGCACCTCGCCCGCGCTGCTGCTCTGCGGCTCCTCACACAGCCGCCATCTTGCTCTCGCGGCTTGTCTTTTCCTTCTAATTTGTTGCATACAGGAGAACTGATAAAACAGGTGTAGGCAGAATCGATGCTAAAACGCCAGCGGAAGGGGGGAGGTATATAGTAAGCTAGATAACGATTAGGTAAATATAAAGAGCTAAATATATGCGTAGGGGTCAGAAGAATATCGGCCATGAATGAAGTGAGAGGTTTTCTACATGCACACACTTTGCTCTAAGAAACAACATACTGAGTGTTTGACAGCAGCTAAATTTCAAGAGAACATATCAATGGGTACAAGTGCAGTATGGTAAATTACTAACGATTACTAAATGAACATACACCAAAAAAACTGCAATTGTGAACTAAATATACGGTAATTAAAAAAAACAATAAAATTACGGCACACATATCTCCTATAACAATCCAAAAACACTTGCCACAGAATATAAAAAACTGCAACTGCTAAATTCTTTTAACTGTTTTTTTCAAGTACTCACACCTGCAAGCCCGGTTGATCAGGATCGTCATGCAAATGTGAAAACAATTTACACATTGTAATACTGTTACCCAGGTTTACAATGTCATTAGCATCTACTAATAGGTTATATATTCGTTGTTTCTATAGGACTGATATATGTTGGCTCAGTATCGCCCTGGCGAAACCAACAAAGGGAAGTGGCTTTGAACAAACTGTAATGCAAGATTCAGGCGACCAGTTTTCAGATACTAAACACGGAAACCAGAATAAAATTCCTCTCTGCACCTCGGGGTCTTTCAAGACCTGACCATGAACGCCAAAAGTCGCTAGACTTTTAACTTGTTACAGTAATTTCTCTGTGGAGTTTTCCCATGCAAACACTGCTCGGTGGAAGTACCTGATTGAGAGGTGTATAGATAATCATAACATACTCACTATATCTACTCGACTTCTCAATACAATGGGTGTTCTCCGTGTTTTAATTCTGTCACTGAGGCAGTTATTAGAATTGTCAAGAAAACTTACACATTTTACAGTAGATCAGAAGAACAGTCTGGAGGATTCCTGGCTATTTTCTAACCGTACATCTTTACTCTTCAGTTTACGGACTTTCATTTGCATTATTATATTACTGGCGCCAAGGCCATTTCTGTAATTGAGTTACTGTCTTATATTTTGACACCGCTGCTTGCAGATGTGCCTACACATTACCAGTCCTACGTGCATTCTGTTTTGATTCAAAACTAAGTGTGCCTACCACCACCAAAGGACAGGGGCGCTTCAAAAGAGGACATCCGGAGAGGCAACTTACTTGAGAATCTGTACTCATCCTCCCGTCTTCTGATCTCTAACTCTACAAAGAGAGGATGGAAACAGGATATATATAAAAAGAATATATTAAGTAGAGTTTAACTATTCAACCTCATGCCCTCTTGAAGAAAGAAGCATGTATATTTAAGCTCCTCCTTTGTCCAGGACTACACTATTTAAAGCTTTTATTAGGCAGCTTCCTTTCGGCTCAATGGCTCAGCTTGAACTCATCTTTCCTTTTATTTTGGTTTATGCTATAGCAAATCTGTGAATGGTCAAATGCCCCCCCACCTACCCCCCCCAAAAAAAATTCTGTATTCACATTGCTGAAACTAAGCAGCAGACGGAGCTAAGAGCCACAAAAACAAACGATGCTTGACAGTTACAGAACATCAGGGTATTTTTGTCAAGTGGAAGACTGGACGGGAATAACATTTTAAAAATAAGTAGGGTGTTCACAATAATGTACTCCTAGTGAGAATCCATGGGTCAAATGCTCTACGGAAGGAGCAGCAGCAACAGTCTTTTTTAATTATTTTTTTAACTATCAGCAGCAACTTTCCAATGATCACAGAAAGTAAACTGAATAGGGAAGTAAGATCAGTCGGACACATCGAGCCAGTCGTGGCAAATATGCTAATTAATTTGAGTTTACTATTTTAATTTTAAATAGATGCCGTAAGCTTACTGATTTTTTTTCATTACTTGTGTTTCTACTTTCTATATGGTTTGCAATTTGATTGATATATTACGTTGCATACACTACTAGCAAGGAAGTTAATTACATTCACTAATTTCACTTCGGAATGAAAACCATGCTATATTCCTAATGAAACTCGAAAATCTTTCCCCTTCTGCCAGGGCTCCAGATTATGCTGGCTCATTCTAGGAGTGCTCTTTTAAAGAACGAGGATTTCCCTTGATATCCCCGAAGGCATACAAATGTTAATTAGGGTTTGCCTTTCCTCGAGTGAATCTATGTTTCTACTGAGGTCTCTCCCCAAAGCACTTCTGTTTTACGACTTTCACTATTCTGCTAAAAAATGTAACTTGAACGCATATTTTATCAGCAACCTCTATACTAGACAAATTGTCCACTGCATACAACACTGAGAAGAAACCGGAAACTAAACCAGTTACACCACCAGACTATACAAGAAACACTTGGCAACAAGTCTGCCTAATTCAGTGGTCTATTGGTGGATAATTTCGGGACTTTGTGCTAAACTTTACATTAGAGTAACTCTTATCCTAATGGCAATTAATCACATACGAATTCTGCTTTAGTTTGCGATAGCCAAAGTTTTACAATGCTATTCTAAGAATTCTATTTACGTTTAGCATATAAAATAGTCTGTGTGAAGTGAAACCGTCATGGCTGGGAAAAAATACAAGCTCAAAAGGAGTGAAAATATTCCTTTCATGTTTATTAATAGTTTATTTAAATCAACTATCTTTCTAGAATAATGATTACAATACTGAAAAATTAAATCAAACCATTTGGGAATACAATTATTACTAAAGTTAGATACTTCACCTATCTTCAACACATTAAAAGCCACGTTAAAGAATGTGCATATAAGCAATAGTCTATCATTTGGCAACGTAATAGAAATTGTTAGCATGATTCAATATAAAAGTTACAACATCTACATAACCGCCTTACAAGTCAAGCATCCACTTCCATTAACATACAAGGTTTACTTCTAGAGCACCATAAGGGGGCTTGCAAAGAAGACAGTATTTGAAGACCCAAAAAGCTCTGGTGCTTCAGAGTTTTTAAGAGCATTACACCTAAATATATGGTACACAGTGAAGACTAAACATTGTCATCAGCAAGGACGAGAGTGCCCAAAGTGGCTTTATTTTTCAGTTTTCAATTAACTTTGTGCACTTCTGAACCCCTTGAACATAAATTTACCTCTACACAAAGATGTGTAAGAGACAACAATAGTAATACAAACAGATGTTTGACTTGTTCACAGATGGAATCAATCTAAGGCAAACATTTTAAGATATGTACCTTTTATAATTTTTTCTCTAAGATAACACCCCAAACCCATTTAATTACATGACTCCTTTAACGGTGTAAAATTGTAAAGTTACTTACTTCTAACTCTAGTTTTCCATCACAGTTATTTCTTTCAAGATAACATTTACAAAAAGGCAAATGGGATGCTTCCTCTTATCTGTTTTTTTTTTATGACAAAGGGAATCTAATGGAGTTACTATAAGCACATTTGACTTCAAACATCATCAGAAAGGTTTCCAACAAGGAAAAAACAAAGCGAGTATTAGCAAAATGGGGGTGAGTAGTGTGCAGCGCTAGCTGTATCTCCAGCCGTGGCTATTTGGTGTGGAGAAGAACGGAAAAGAAACCCTGGTTGCCCTTTAGAAAAGAGATGCTGGACCTCATTTTTTTTCTTTAAGAAACCGACTGACGGTACTCGGGAGCAGATTGACTGTGGTTCCTCTGTGCATGGGGAAGGCTGGTCGGTGGCTTGCACGAGTGTTTGGCAGCTTGCTCAGTTCTGCCGCTTGAAGTTCAAGGGCTTGAAGATGTCCCTGAAAGGGAGTAAGTTAGCAAAGGAGCAAGCCGAATCCAGGGGCGGCTCTAGGCTCATGGCAGCCCTGGGCAGGGAGCGTAGGTAGGGGGCCCCGGAAGAGGGGGTCCGGGCGGGGTGGAGCGGGAGGCCAGTGAAGAGGGGGGTCAGGGTGTTTGGAAGTGGAACAGAGCCGGAGGCCACCAAATCCCTGCCAGGGGCCGCCACACAAATATGTATCCATCCTCAGAGGATTATTATATTAAGGATATATATTGGCGTGGTGGCCCCTGGGGTATGGTGACCCTGTGTAGGTGCACAGCTTGCACATGCCTAAGGCCGCCACTGCCGAGTCTGCAGCATCGGACCCAGTGTGAATAGGAAACCAGTACCCAGATGGAAGACAAAGAAAGTTGCTGCACCAGCTGCAGGGAAATCCGACGTCAGTGCTGACGATCTGAATTGGGAGCCTCAGGGAATGAAGAGTGTGCAATCAACTGCCGAGGCGCCGAAGGAGAGACAGCCCTCAATACCGGAGATCTTCACGGGGAAGGCTTGGGGACAGTCTGCAAAGACCTCTGGTAGGTCCACTACCCTTAAATTTGTTCCTGAGGCGCATGCTAAGTAGCTTGGTAGCACCCCCTTGGGAATGGTTAGCTCTGATACACCGAGAGCTTGGGCAAGGGGACTGACGATGCGGGCTGCATGGTCGCGGTGGCGGGCAGATGGGAGGGGTGCACCATAGTCTTTTGCTCCTGTTATGTTCCACTAGGCCTACACTCCTTGACTCTCCCGCGGCTGGTCTCCTTGGCGACACTAACGCAGTTATGGACGCTGACTTGGACCGTTCTAGTGTTGGGTTGGGTTGAGTTGCGGGCCTGAAAGGCTTTGTCACAGCCTTGAGACTTAGCGACCTCTGGCGCACTCACAATCCTTCAAACAGACAATACACGTTCTATTCAGCTTGACACAGGTCTTTTTCACGACTCAACCACTTCTTCACCCGCACTGACCAGCTGGGCGACTTTGATGAACCCCACATCCTGGCCATGGAATTTCCAATCACTCTCCAGGTAGCGTAGGGGTCCGGTGATCAATAGGGCGTCTTTCTCTAGGATAGATCTGTGGCGTCTCTGAGACCAGACCATAGGGGATAAACTCCGGGAGGGCTCTCATCTTTATTTTGAGGAAAATCGGGGCTCGGTCGAGTCCCAAATAACATTATGGGAAGCTTACAAAACGGTGCTGAGAGGGCAGGCCCAGGCACTGATAAGGTGCCCAGAAAAATGAGGAATCCCTACAGATCAGGCAATTAGAAAACGAAATTGAGATGCTCCAACGCGATGTCAACATAGTTTCTTCTGTTGACCTCAGTCACAGCTTGACAGTCAAACAGAGGGAAATCCGGGCCCTGGCAGAGGGGAAGTCACAAGCCTACGCTCTCGCCACACAACACCGAATTTACGGCGTGGGAGATAAGGCCCTGAAGCTGCTGGTGTGGCTCGAGCAGGGAGCGCTTCCGGGTGGATGAAGTGCGAGACGCGTTGGGCTCCCTAGTATCCACCATCACGGGCATAGCAGAAGCGTTTGCATCCCACTTCAAAAAGGGTATACTCCCTAGTTTGTACCAGGACTGAACACGATTGCGCAGAGTTCTTACAGGATTTCGCGCTGCCCACGTTCTCCCACGACCAACGAGACCGCCTTGAGGCGGATTTCACGGGGGAAGAAATTGAGAAGGGCCTTAATTCCCTTCAGTCCGGGAAGGCGCCTGGCCCCAACAGGCTTCCAGTAGAGATATATAAAAGACAAGCGAACGCCATTATCAACCTCCTTCTACAGATGTACTTGGAGGTACGAGAGATAGGTAGGCTCCCCACCGATCAAAGATAGGCCACGATTGTAGTCATTCATAAAGCAGGGAAGCCGACAGACCATTGTTCTTCGTATCGCCCCATTTCACTTATCGACATAGAGGCCAAGGTCCTGGCCAAGGCTTTAGCACAGGGCTCTCCAAACCGGTCCTGGAGGGCCGGATCCATGCCAGATTTTTTTTGGATATCCCCATTGAGATACATGTAGTTATTTTAAAAATCTGGCATGGATCCGGCCCTCCAGGACTGGTTTGGAGACCGCTGCTTTAGCAGATAGATTGTTGTCTGTTCTTCCCGACTTGGTGCATTTTGACCAGTCAGGGTTTATGCCACGAAGGAGCACCCGCAATTACTTGCGGCGTCTATATGGAGTACTCTACATGACCGAGGACGTGGGGAACACACAGACAGCCTTGATGGCGCTAGACGCCTCAATGGCATTCAATAGTATTGAATGGCCACACCCATTTAAGGTGCTCACGAAACTAGGCTTCGGCCCGATCTTCTGTAGTTGGGTACATCTTCTATACGAGCAATATATGGCTCGGTGAGGGTCAACAGGGCCATATCCAGGGTCTTCCGTCTGAGAAGGGGCACTAGGCAGGGGTGCCCCCTATCCCCCCCTCTTGTTAGCCTTGGCTCTGGAGCCGTTGTCTCAATGGATCAGGAGGGACAGTTCATTCTGGGGCTTGGTGCTGACCGATGAGTGGAAAGAGCGTATTTCCTTATACGCCGATGATATTGTGTTATACATGGCAAGACCGAATCACTTGATAGAGCAGGCGTTACACCTCTTTGTACTATTCGGTAGCTACTCTGGCTACACAATCAATTGGGAGAAGTCAGTGATCTACCCACTCTCTGGTCCTCCCCCTCAGATCCCCACTAGGTGCCCTGCCTCTGTGGCAACTTAGGGATGGGCGGGCTAATTAGGAAGGTTTTAAGGCGGGATGATCCAGGGAGA
This sequence comes from Lissotriton vulgaris, assembly GCF_964263255.1. NCBI lineage: Eukaryota > Metazoa > Chordata > Amphibia > Caudata > Salamandridae > Lissotriton > Lissotriton vulgaris. The sequence continues at coordinate 1,858,792,335 of NC_141687.1, forward strand.
GTGATCGTCAAGAGTTTCAGCCATCAGAGATACGGGAGGTGCTTTGTACTAGTTCAGCGCAGGTATGTGAAACAGTTTGTAATGATTCCAGGATTTGGGCCGATTCATTTAGTTTAGAGGTTTGCCAATGCACGATAATTAACTGATACCATATGTTTTTGAAAATGTGTTTGGTAGAATGAGAGAGGTCATGCAACCACAAGGGAGTTATCAGCAGTTAGGCACACTAATGGAGTTCAAAGGCTGGGCAGACGTGCGATAAACGATACATATTAAATGCTTTAAAAACGGGTTTATCAGCATGAGAAGTTTAATAGTAAATCCCTCGCGTATGTTGAGAAGAAGAGAAATGTTTAGCGGCAGCCCAGAATAATGATTGCTACAACTATGGTATGATTATAAAACGCAACCAGTAAACACTAAAGTTTACATATCCAGAAGAGGCAGCGAGGGTTGGTTATCTATAGTTCGATAATCGAGGGGCTACCATTGGACACCTGATAGAGTATCATGAGGAGTTAGTAGTAAAGAGATGTTAATGATGTTTTGTGCCCAATCGTAAAGATAGCAATTTAACAACCGATTATTGTTACTGTTTTTGCATTTATAGTGACCCCTGAAGAAGTGCAACTATGCACGAAATGCATTGGGTTTTTTAAACAAATAAACACTGTCCTGAACGAAGAATGCTTCATTCGTGTTTTCACTGAAAGGTCTGGAAGGACATGGTGTGAACATTTGAAACCTGGACAAATGGCATGATCACTCCGTTTGAGGAATATGCTAATATGTGGAAAGACTAGTAATGGAAGAAGGATGATCAGTTGGAATAAAATATGGTATACTTGTTGGAAAATGTGCCAGAAGGCATTATGACGCTGTGCGACGGATTGGCGCGAAATGACGCTCCAAAATGGAACTAGACTTAGGGATCTACGTCACAAGAGATAAGGAGGAATTCTTGAGCCCCAACTGTCACGCCTCGGGCGGACGTGAGTCCCTGGCGATCACTGCCTTTCTCCCTCATGGGCTGGGCTGCATTGTTCAAGATGCTTGTACTGCCGAGGCTCTTATACATTCTACAAAACACACCATATCCAGTCCCTCTGGGTGTATTTATACGAATATTACAGGTGGTACGGACCCTGCTGTGGGATCCAGAGGATAGCACTACACAAGCTTACCAGACAGGTATATGACGGGGGCTGGTGCTTCCAGATGTCAAACTGATTATTGGGCCTTGCAGCTCCAGGTAGTCAATGACTGGGAATTCATGGATGGGTTCTGAACCGGCCTATAGAGTGGATAGGATGGTCATGCCGGGGGGGAACTGTGAGCCCCTTCCCTATGCTCGGAGGCCGCTAAAGGGGTGGCCTACACACACAGGAGTGGTAGTTCAATGCTGGAGGGAGGCGAAAAAGTCCCTGGGGTGGACAGACTCACTGATGCGTAGAACCCCTCTATGGCTCGGGGATCAGTTAACAGATGTGACATGGCTAACCGGTTTCAGGGGATGGAAGCTCATTGGCATTAAATATTTGGGGGACATGTGGAAAGGGAATGCCCAGATCCTCTGCTTACCTCAAGAAGGAATATGACCTCCACGACTCCCAACACTACCATTACTTACGCCTCAGTCACGCCATACGTTCATACATACGCAGTGGCGCATCAATCCTGGAGTACTCCCCCATGGAGGATAGACTGCTCCTGGATCCCATACTAGAAAAGCTGACATCCAAGCTCAGAAACAATATGCCGGACCCGTTGGTGGCACTTCAGGCGGCATGGGTCCAAGACATAGAATCTAACCCCTCCCGCTTTACCCGAGGCGGATGCAGGATCGGATGAGTTGGTGCTTAATTCGCTGACATAAAATATTGTTTTTAGCTTTGATAGTTGCGCTGATTGCTAGCGCTTTTTAGGAATTCTGCTTTTTTAGTGTTATCTGTGCCTTTCACTCTCCTTCACGCTCGTCACCTGAGGCGGATGCCGGGTGACTCCCTGCTCTTTGCTTACCTTTGTCTGTGCCTTTTCCCACCCCTCTGTCGGGGGCAACAGGGTCGCGCTGGTTCTGTGCGATTGTCCCTTACCCTTATGGCCGATTAGGTGCCGCAGGGCATTCTGGGACGTGTAGGCTGCAGACAGCGATAGCGGCCATCTTTGGGGAGGCAGGCACGCTGGTCGGCGGTCCAGTGGTGCAGTGTCTCGCCTGCTAGCCTATAAGTTTGAGCTAGTGGACGCCCTCGTCTGAATCTAACCCCTCCCACTTTACCTGAGGTGGATGCAGGATCGGATGAGTGGGTGCTTAATTCGCGGACATAAAATATTGTTTTTAGGTTTGATAGTCGCGCTGATTGCTAGCGCTTTTTAGGAATTCAGCTTTAGTGTTATCTGTGTCTTTCACTCTCCTTCACGCTCGTCACCTGAGGTGGATGCCGGGTGACTCCCTGCTCTTTGCTTACCTTTGTCTGTGCCTTTTCCCACCCCTCTGTCGGGGGCAACAGGGTCGCGCTGGTTGTCTGCGATTGTCCCTTACCCGTACGGCCGATTAGGTGCCGCAGGGCATTCTGGGACGTGTAGGCTGCAGACAGCGATAGCGGCCATCTTTGGGAAGGCAGGCACGCTGGTCGGCGGCCCAGTGGTGCGGCCTAGAAGTTCAGAGGCCCTCTGCTCCGCGCAGCGGACGTGTAGAGCGGATGCGCCTCCCCGTGCCAAAGGAGCGCCTAAGGTAAGTACGTCTGCGCCCGTCAGCGTCCCGGAGGCGGACGGGTGCGGACGGGGCCTTTGCCTTTTTCAGGCTTCCCCCTGATTCTAGTCAGTATGCGTACTTATACCAACGCGGAGCTCATCTCCTTAAGGGGTGATGTGGGCAACTGCAGTAGTATTTTCCCAGGTAGACAGGCCTTTAAAAAGCGCTGCCCTGGTTGTGGTTGGCGTATGGCTAGCTCAGATATAGCACTTTCTAGTAATCTGCCCACCTCTAACCCTTGCTTACTTCTTAACACCAGATCCCTAAGCAGGCACTCACAGGACATCTATAACCTTCTGACAGAGGTTAATCCTCTGTGTCTCTTTCTTACAGAGACCTGGCTGGGAGAAGCTCTGGCCCAGACATAGCGACAGATATTCCTTCTAACTATGTCATCTTTAGGAAAGATAGGCCTTCGGGAAGGGGTGGAGGTGTAGCCTTGGTAGTGGACAAACGCTTTTCCTGTGCCATCATTCCCACCAATAACATTCTGGGTTGTGAGTCCTTGGGGTTTACCCTGTCCCTGTCCACTCACCAAGCATGTGTCGGGTTACTAATTTATAGACCACGAGACCCATAGGCACTTTCTTTGAGGAGCTTCAGGCCGCGGTCTCTGCACTTTGTTTAAAATCAGAACATTGTTTGTTGCTGGGGGATTTTAAAATTCACATGGATTTATGCAGTGACGCCGATGTCATTAAGATTCTCAATATTACAGCTCCCTTAGGGCTGTCACCTTATGTCACTGCCCCACGCATAATAAGGGCCATATCCTGGACCAAGTGTTCTCGACCATGTCGGTCGGTATGTCCCCCCCCCCGGTCCTGGTATTATGGTCTGACCATCATTTGATCCATTTTCAGATCCATTCGATGAATAAATTTTTTTTAGACATTTTGAACACTCCCGGCAGTCTGCGCGAGCCTTTCATCGAGTGTCTCCAGACATGTTGGCGCAGGCACTCTCATCCCATCCTTGCCAGCTGTCAGGGAGCTTAGAGGAGGATCTGGACCTTCTTCATCTTTGGCTGATCGATAGATTTGAAGAGTTTGCCCCAGAGATGGTCTCACGTAAAGCAAGCAAGCGGGCTTCCGCCCAGTGGTTTACTGCTTCCCTAGCTGAGATGCGGCGAAGATGCAAGAAAGCTGAAAGAGCCTGGCGTCGCCATTACGATCTTACTGAAAAAATTGAATACAGAGAATCCATCAGACTTTATCATAGTAGCATCATATCAGAGAAAAAGGCCTATTTTGCTAGGAGAATTAAGGATGAGGCAAATACCAGCAAATAAATGTTCCGCATAGTAAAAGAATTTATCTCACCCATCCCTGTCCTGCCCACGCATTCTCATACTGAACCGTGGGTATGTCAACTTGCAAACTATTTTGCTACTAAAATTAAGTCTATTCAAGACGCTTCCCCCCCCACTAGCGTGGGGATTTCACCAGAGACCAGTGTCTCTTTGCCCACATCTTCGGTCCCTGACGGTCCCACTTTTTCTGATTTTCTCCCCCCTGTCTCTCTCTTCCTCACTGGACCTTCTCACTCATTTAAAATCTGGCTCCCCTCAGGATCCCTGTCCCGCAAAATGTCTTGGAAAAATAGCTTCTGCTATCAACTCCCTGGTAAACCCGGTGCTTAATCTCTCGCTAAGCACAGGAGTGGTTCCCCGGGCCTGGAAGCATGCCCTGATCCTGCCGCTTGTGAAGAAGCCTAATCTGGACCCGTTGGTCCATGCCAACTACAGGCCCATCTCCCTCCTCCCGGCACTGGCTAAGGTGGTGGAGAAGCACGTAACAGTCTCTCTCTCCAACTACCTAGAACATCATAACATCTTACATGACACCCAGTCGGGTTTCCGTGCCAACATGAGCACGGAGACCGTGCTGTTAGAAGTCACTGATGCCATAAGAGAGGTATTAGACGCAGGAGGTAAGGCCATGCTTGTAATGTTGGACTTGTCGGCGGCCTTCGACACCGTTCCCCACGGCGGTCTCCTTTTAAGACTCCGAGAGATCGGGCTTCGGGGAGCGGTGTTCAGCTGGTTTGAGTCATTTCTGGCAGACGGCCGTCAAACGATCTGGGCCCCACCGTTCTCCGCCGATATGCCGCCACTCGAGGGGGGGATGCCTCAGGGCTCCATCTTAAGCCCCTCCCTCTTTAACATCTATATGGCCCCTTTGGCAGCACTGGCGGAGTCGCTTGGTGGCCAGATCGTGTCCTATGCTGATGACACCCAGCTCCACTTTACTTGCAAGAAGGGTTCCGATTTTGATGGCCAGCGGATCAGAAGCTGTCTGGGTGCGGTCTTCGAATGGTTTAAACATCATAGCCTCAAATGTAACTCCGATAATTCGGAGCTGCTCTTTTTTGGATGCCCACCCGATCCCAGATGGCAGTCGTGGTGGCCCCCAGACATGTATCCCCCGGCGGCTGCGTCCTCCAAGGCCAAGAATCTTGAAGTACTTATTGACGACGGCCTTACTCTGAAGCCCCAGATTCTTGGACTCGCAGGGAAGTGTTTTGGCATCCTGAAAATGCTGAGAAAACTCCTTCCGATCCTCTCCATAGAGCATAGGAAAACTACTGTGCAGGCCCTGTTAGGTTCTCGTTTGGACTACGCAAACGCACTCTACCTGGGCCTGCCAGAGTATCTCCTTTCGCGCCTTCAGATAGTGCAGAACTCTGCTGAGAGAGCTATCTACGGTCTCCATCGGAGAACCAGTGCGTCGGAATTACTTAAAATACTGCACTGGCTACCTATTAGAAAACAGATTGCTTTTAAGGCACTCACGCTCGCTTTTAAATCGCTCCATCTCTCAGGTGCGAAGTACATTAGGAAACGTCTGGCTTTCTATTTGCCCACTAGGACTTTGAGATCGGCCTCCTTGGCCATGGCATCTGTTCCATCTATTAGACGGGCGAGAATTGGAGGTCGCTCCTTTCGTCACCTGGCACCTCAACTCTGGAATTCCCTGCCCGTCTCTTTGAGGAAAAACAGCAAACTACTAGCCTTCAGCAGTGGCGTAACGAAACTTGAGGGGGCCCCCCTGCAAAGCACATGGAGGGGGCCCCCCTCCGCAGCACGGCCCACCATATACCACTTTGCCCAACCACCCTTTCTTCTGTCCATCACTCCCTTTTGCTTTTTCCTCCTTCCCTTCTACTCTCCTGTTGTCTCCCCACCTCTCCTTCCTTCCATTCCGCTCTCTCCTTTCCCCTCTTTCTGTCTTTAAGAGCCCCCACCCCTCTTTTATCCCTCCCACTCTTGTTACGTAGCTGTACATCTGGCCCAGCTTCATCTAAAGTGCAGCAGACACCCACTAAGAGTTTGTCATAAATCATTTACCAATGTTTTGCGCAGCTGGCATATTTTTTTATGTTGAGTTATAATGGAATAAACAAGACTTCAAGTTCCAGAATGTTAAGAAAAATCCTGGAATGGAGCAGCTAGCGATGCATGGACCTGGGAAACCTGGAAGGACGGTTTGTAATGTCAGGGGCCACGCAATACAGTTTGCATGGCGGCCCAGTCATTTTGCTTTACACCACTGGTCCCTGGGCATGTGTGACAAACTCAGCCAGGGCTGGCTTTTCAGACATCAGCAGTTTCCATTGTGGGATTTTGAAGCTCATGTTTATGATGTGAAAGCGAACCTTCAAGTGCAAAAACGCATATTGAGGTAGCCTAAAAGCCATGTCTGGCAGAAGGTGTCACATTGACACGGGGGCCATGTGGCAGCCAAGCCTGTGATGACATGGGCCCACTTGACACCCAGCCTGGGCTTCTATGGTCCGAATTCTCAGCAGTACAAGTTTGGGTGCATTGTGCTCTCTCTGCACACTTGTGAAGCACAAATATAGCTGCAAAGGAGCACTGTACGTAAAGGAGGTACAAGCTAAGAGGATTGGCAGGGCAATGGTGAAAGATAGGGAATGCAGCAAAAAAAGTGAGACACATGGAGGAGAGAGAGGAAGGTGCCTAGATTGTTATTTATTTGAATGGGGTAAATTATAGTTTGAACTGGCAATCTACAAATTTTAAAACAAATCTTACAACTTGCCTATTTCAAAAGCCGCAAAAAAAACACGTTCCACAAGTGACTTCTAATTACTTCATGTCAGCAGGACACACCATGGCTGCAGCTCAGGGCTTTTACTTGCCACCATAAGTCGTTCTGGCTGTTAAGATTCGTGTTACAAAAGGCATTTTGTAGCTGTGTGATGAGTCTATGGATGCAATTATGTTTTGCTCACCTAGGGACCGTAAGAATGAAGCCAATGGACTGCACAGCAAAGACATGGTCTGAACATGGAATTAAGAAAATAATACCAGTGGGTAACCCAGTTGACATTTAGCGCAATGACAGTTACCACCAGCCGGGCCCTCAGCTATCTGGGACCCACCCTGTTTCCTACCCACGCTCCCGGTCTTTTATCTCTTTGACACTTGAGGGGGAACATTAAAGCTTTGCTGGCACCTCCCAAGTCTACCTACTCTTTACTGCTTTCAGTTTCAGGCTCAGCACTACTACCGGTACTAGTTGCTCTGCCCAAAACACCTGCCCCCCTCCCCACCACACCTATCCCCACCTCACCTCACCCCCCCCCCCCCCCCCCCCTCACCAATCTCATTGATATCCAGCCAGCCCTGTGCCAGTGCTAAGGGATATTCCTTAACACTGTGATCCGGGCCGGACATCTCCCTTCTGCGCCTCTGTATACCACCAACAATGTATGCTTGAAAATGCATAGCCGGCTTCATTCATTCATATTAATCATTAGATCCGAGTCGACCGATTCCTCCGAGTCCTACCTGAGCAGGCGAGAGTCAGGACACGACATACTCGAGACGCTCACCTTTAGGCCTGGTTGGCCTGCAGCTTTGATTTTGAAGGCGAGCAAGGCGGGCAGCAGAAGAACAGGGCGACTGAGCGAGGCTAGCCACCAGGCCAAGGCAGGGGCTAGTAGGAGTACTCATCTTCTACTACCACGGCGGCCGCACCCTACAGCTAATACTAATGTAACGCGCAGTTTTATTTACAATGCGCATGCGCATGACAATATTGGCAGCATTGAACACCAATCTCGCCCCCACCCTGAAGATCGCGGCACCGCAGCATTTTAATTAAGAAGACCCGGCCCGCCTCCTGGCCGTACTGCGCAGTGCGTACCACTACCAACTATTTCATTAATGTAAAAAAGGCGCCGGCAGGCCGGCAGGGCGTGCGCACCACGGCACCTTAATGAATGATTATAGGCCAAGACCCGTTACCGTCCGTACGTGGTGTGCGTGGCTGCTGCGCACTGTAACTATTATAGGCTTGCCTGCTTCCATGCTTCAGCCTTCAGCTGCTTACTGCGTCGCCGTCTTCCTCGGTCCTCTGCCAAGAGTGAGGTGGCCCTGCCGAGGAGCGTGCCCTCCCCTGCGGGGGCCTATGTTAATACGCCCCTATAGTTAAATAGCGGCCTGCGGCCTGTGATATGACCGTCACCACCGGTGGCGTGCGTGCACTGTTTTAATAGGCCTGCCGCCTGGTAAGGGGTTTTGCTGTCTTCCTCTGCCGAGTCCGGAGTGAGAGAAGGGGCCCCTGGGAGCTGGAGCGAGGGGGCCCCCTGCGGGGGCCTGTAAAACCCCCTGTGATTTCATGTTTAAATAGATCCGTCACCGTCCGTGGCGGCGTGCGAGCACACTGTTTAATTTAGGCTTGCTTGCAGCGGCAGCCGTCTTCCTTTGCTGAGGGGCCCTCGGGGCCCCCTGGAGCGTGAGGGCCCCCCCGCACTGCGTGGGCTGCGGGGGCCTGTGTTACGCCCCTGGCCTTCAGGAAGGAGCTGAAGTCTTGGCTGTTTGCTCAATAACTCTTTTGTCCGCTCATCTGCACCTGACCTCTGCATCGGGTTTGTTAAAGCGCCGGGACACTCCTCGGAGTAGCCGAGCGCTATATAAATCCGATTTTAACATTAACATTAACATAGGTACCCTGGATGACTTTGACTGGCAAGACGCCATACAGAGTCCGCATGAAATAGCAATCCATTCAAGGTTCAGATTGGTGCAGTTCAAGATTCTACATCACATTTATTATCCTCGTACACACCTATATGCCTGGGGCAGGAGTCAGTCGGCCCTTTGTGTGAGGGGTTCTCAAGGGGAGGGCACCTTTTACCACATACTATGGGAGTGCCCTGAGATCGTTCCCTTCTGGACCAGGGTCACGGACACTATGTCTGCTGTAGTGGGCACTGCGGTCCCAATGGAGCCCAAGTGGCTGTTGTTAATGATTAAAGGTGACACTGACTGGTCCAGATATATGGAGATCTGGCTGGCAATGGCAGCGGGTGTGGCGAAAGGAAACATTGCCAGTGGGTGGGGGTCACAGACACCGCCACAATGGGAACAGTGGAGGTGAGAACTTGATTGGTGCCAAAGGCCCGAAGAATCTATATACAAGAGTAGGGGCTGCACTAAGAAATTGAGGAAATTCTGGGGGCCTTGGTTGAAATATAGGAAGACAGAGAGAGAGCCTCGGGTGTAAGTACAACACTTGGATTTCCCACTTGTGTCCTTAAATGTTTTAACTTGTATATCGCAATGCTATTCCCCAACATGCTTTTTGAATACTGTCCGACATTGTATGGTACTATGAGCTATGTTAATAAAAAGAACCCATTTAATATTGGATAATCTTGCATGACCAAAGGCACCGACCAGTAAGCAGCATCTCCACTGAAATAGGAGAGGATAAAAGCAATTCGAGACTGTGCATCTAGAAAGACGGTTGGACAGAACATGAAATGTAATGAACATTGAGTAAGGGAGATCTGAGCCTTTTGGGGGTCCCCACTTAAGCGTTCTGGTAGTGCTAGGGGAATTATGGGGGCCAAAGAATGCACTACTTGTGTGGTACTGCCTGGACTAAGGACTACACTAGAACCTGACGTAGCTTAACTAGAAGAGGATAGGTGAAATGTAACTCCTGAACTCTCACTCCTTAACTTGACCACCAACTCTAATGTTTCCCGTCTAGAGGCTTCCATTTCTGTCTTCAGGGCCTTGTTCTCCTCCCCAACAGCCATTAACTCTTGCTGTATAACTTCTAGAATTCTCCCTAAGCTTTTCAATTCATAGCCTTTAGCCATTCTGCTCAGGTGAGTTCACTACGTGGGCACTTCACTCTGTCCCAATAGTATACTCACTATGTTCCGCACACTCACGGGAGCAGAATGTTGCAAATTCCCCCAACAGACCTCCACACAAGCCCTTCAGTAACAAGCACCCGCATGAACCCGGTCAGGGGTTCAAGGAGAGAGAAGAGATGCCTTGCTTCTGGGTACCCTTCAGCACCACTAGGCACTTTCGGTTACTTCTTCTGTGTAACACTTCTATCTGAACTGCAATTAAAATGACAGTATTTAAATTCAACTTCTATGAAGCCTTGTTTTTCTTACATTCTATTATTTCCTTTAAATACGCTCTCTTACCCCTCTGTAGTCAAGGCCTTGCCCCTCTTCTATTGGTCTTGGAGTACTCTTAATACTGTGGTTTTAATTACTATTCTTGATTATGCAAAATGCTATTTAATCTTTGTTTAACTAATTTATTTTTTCATTCAGGTACTTGCAGTTTAGTCATCAGGAATATCTTCTATGGTGCCAGAATGTCCTGAAGATGAACAGGTGAGTGAACACAGGTCCACTAGGAAAGGAATTCAACTCTCTCTCTCTCAAAAAAAATATTGTTTAATTATTTAAGATTTAACCCTAACTACCTTCAAGTCGCACACGGAACGCAGACTAACCTAGTCTAGTTCTACTAAAAAGATATTCACTACTCTAACCCCTATCTGACTCTGAACAAATTCTAAAGCACTCTCTCTCATGAACATTGGTGAAGTAAAGGCTCCAAACGCTACCAACGCACTTCACTGCTGAGTCTGTCCTCGCACCTTTAAAGACTTGCGAAAGACTAGACCAGCAAGCCTCAATGTCTTACTCGCGTGCCCGCATTTGCTTTCAGAAGACTGCAGCAGACGTGTTCAGCACTGGACATCGCACATCCCAATTTGTGTCCCCTGATCCGGCTGCTGTAAATGACGGCCGCACTGAGTGCCGAATGAGCAGTCAGACAGGGAACCTTGACAATACCCAAGGGTAATGTCTGATCACAACTCTTTAGTTTTATAACTCGACAATCAGTCCCCTCCACGTCCTATTAGGGGTTAGTCTTTTGAGAGGGCACTGTTGCTGGATGCGGATTACGTTAATCACATGAAGAAGTGGATCCCAATTTTAAGGGCCGAAAACATAGGGACTGCCCCTATGGGAATAACCTGGGATGCTTTTAAAGTAGAGGTTCGGGGAGGGGAACCTCAAGATTTAGTTGGTTCTGACAGAAAAGGGAGAAGCAGCATTTGCAGGAACTTTATCAAGCTTTATTGGTGGCAGAGGTAGGGTTGGTACAGGCTGCATCAAGGGGACCAGGGAGTGAAGAGGCTCAGATGAACGTTGCATTCACCAAAGCTGCTATAGTAGATATATCCAAAAAGAACAATTGATGGACAGAATGCAGAACAATGTCATACATTCCGTCCATCACTTGTTTGTGGTAACAATAGTAGATATATCGGTAAAGAAAGCAGTGGATAAATACAGGGTTTGGAAAAAAGAAGTATATGAATATAATACAAGAGTGGGGCACTTATTATCGTTTCGCGCATGACAGCAGATAGCCAGAGGAAAGATTAAAGAAATTCGGGACCCTAGTCTTGGAAATATTTCTGATCCAGATGGAATATGGGCACCCTGTCATAAGTTTTTATCAATGGCTATATGCTGAGGATGAGGTAGAAGCTGGAGAGATATGGGGATATCTGGATCAAGATACCCGGGAAATTTTAAGTAAAGAGGATTTCAAGTTTTTAGAGCAATCTATTTCAATAGAGGAAGTAACATCTGCCCTATCTAATTTAGCATCTGGAAAACCAGTGGGGATTGACTTCATTCTGGGAGAATTCTAGAAAACCTTTGCTACTAGTCCTAAAACGTATATCCTAGAGGTATTTTTGCAAATCCAAAGGGGGTGCTGCCTCACTGGATTCATGGGCCTCTGCAAAGATTGTGGTGTTTCCCAAAAATTATAAATCTGTGCTGGAACTAGGGTCTTATTGGCCAATTACTTTAATTAATTGAATTCATTATGATACTAAAATCTATGCCAAGATACTAGCCACATGCTTATTTTGTATAATGAAAAAGCTTGTGTCCCCAGTACGGATTCATCCCAGGAAAGGGTGCAACGGATCATATCCGCTGGGTCATTACCTTATTTGACGCGGCTAAGACATCAGGAGACCCCATAGCTTTAATACACTTTAATGCTGAGAAAGCGTTTGATAGAGTCTCCTGGTCATATTCGTGGGCGATAATGAAAAAAAAGGGAATTGGGCCTGGATATATTAATTCGATTAAAACATTATATCTTGACCCAACTGCTAAGATTTCTTTAATGGGCGATGAATCCGGGACGGTGGTGATTAAACGGGACACAAGGCAAGCCTGTCCTTGTTCCCCTCTTTTGTTTCACATAGATCCTTTAATTCAGAGAATTAAGGGAATTTCTGCAATCTCACCGATGTGTACGAAGGGGTGGGAAATTAAGATCCTGACGTATGCGGATGACCTGGCAATTGTTACCCCGGACACAGTCAGGGCAGTAAGGGAAATGGAACTAGTGGCAGATCAATTTGGTAGACTCTCTGGGTACCGACATAATCAGGATAAAACTCAGATAGTCATCAATGGCAATGTGCAGTGTGATGGCAGGCGGGTAGTGCGGAATACAGTGTATCTGGGGTTAATGTCATGGCAGGCATGGATTTCATTGTGGAGATTAATCTGGACCCTCATATTAGTAAAAGCTAAACAGGAGTTTGGGAGATGGAATAATCTCAGACTCACTCTGATTGGGAGAAGCAACTTAGTAAAAATTATATTTTTACCCAAATTCTTTTATATATATTTTTTTAGAGGTGTACCCATCAAGGTGGAGAATTATTGGTTTAAGGTTTTGGATGGGATGACTTGGAGATTTTTCTGGGCCTATGCCAGGCCTCGGAGGCCATTGATGTTCTTGACTCTCCCGAGAGAACAGGGGGGAAATTCTGAATTGACAATTGTATTGTTGAGCATCGGCACTGCAACTGATGGCTGTCTTGCTTTATGGCAAAAACAAGGAATATGCCGTAAGTAATGATCCTCCCACATACTATGTATGACCTATTGATGGGGGGAAGCCAGGGGGTGCCTGCTGCGTCAAGTAGATTTTGGAAATTTCACAAGAGTGAGGTTCAAAATGCTTATGTTCGCATATCGAATCTGGTCTGCTGTTCGAAAGAAAATGGGGATTGGTTGCTTTAGCTTTTATACACATCTTCAAGAAAACCCCCTTTTATTGGATATATTCCAGGATGCCCAGGTTAGACGTTGAAAAGAGCAGGGACCGTTAATTCTTGGGGATTTTTGTGATGATAAATGTATAACCACTTTTGAAGTTGTTAAAAAATATTTCAACTCCGGGTACAATTTTTTTTATATATATGCAGTTAAGGGACATTCTAGGGAAAAAATGAAGAGGGCCTGGTTGGTTGTCCAGGGCGGATATGTTAGATGTGTTGACTGAGAAAAAGCCATACATTGGGGTTTTATATAAAATGCTGAATAGCAGGATGGGAGATGATATGGGTAAGCATATTTGTCACTGGCAAGCAGCACTGCCTATGGTAAGTGGGGAAAGCGTCGCCTCACTAGATCTGGCCAGCTCAACTTTTATGTCAACCAATCTGCAAGCACAACATTACAAAACTTGGTTCAACCTTTATATCAAACTATTAAATGGGGAGGAGTATCCGGCACAAATTGTCCTCAATGTCAGCTTTATGTGGTACACTTGGTTCACATGCTCACAGAATGCCCATGTTTCGAAGATTTAAACAGAGACATAAGTTGAGTTTTCGAGGCTATATTGGGTTTGCGGGTTGTGCTTCATCCCAATTGATTTTATTAAGGGTACAAAAGGAAAAGATCCCCCCTTATGCTCAAACCTTTACTTTTCTTGCCATGGCAGTAATAAGGCTGTGTCTAGCAACAGTAAGGCTTGACTGTTCCTCCATCCTGGAACCAATGGTTGGCGTGAATTATATATATTTACTGTATAGAAATGGCGGTCTGCACTCGAAAAGGTCGGCTCTGTGATGCTTAATGGTTGCAGAATGTTAAGAGCCCCTCTTATCTCTTTATTTCATTTCTTCTGTTTGCTTGCCAGATATGTAGGTCTGCTGGATTAGATTGGGGGGTGGGGGGTTGGCTTGGGTTAAAATATATGAATACTCATTAAAGAATTTGAAATAAAAAAAACTAAGCAGGAAAAAGACCCATGTATACATAAGCTTTCAAATGAGTGGAGTCAGACAATGCTTTTTAAGCATTCCAGAAGAGGCAATGTACCAGTCCGTAGAGGAGCTCAGTAAATGCAGGGTAGATTAAGGCTCATTAACCACAAAGCAGAGATAATACCATGTTTTATGTATAAAAATAATTCCATTGTGGAGATTACAAGCAAATTACCTTTCTTGGAATTTCTTGATATTCATGTTATTTATTTGATATTTATGCAGTACAATTGAAAAGCAAGTTCATGCCCTCACTCTGTAGGAAGAAAACCGAATAGAGAGAGCATAAATGATCTAATAAAATAAACAAATACGTTTTGCGGTGAGGAAAGATCCACTATAGAGTTGACTTGGGAGCTGGATTCAATGCATTAGAGTTTGGCAAGTACTAATGCCCAGGTGGCCTGTTTGCACATCATCAAGACTACGGTGAAGCTAAAAAGGCTTTTGTGGAATGCGTCCTATCGAGCAGCAATTAATTCAGTAATTACAGATGTACTAGAAAAGGAACCTTTCAAGACACATGCACAATGCTTTCCTTGTGCATGAATGTGAAGGTGGGAATTGGTAATTCAATGTCCACAGGATTTTATTTAATTTTGGGTGAAGGTTAAACATTCAGTTCAGGGTAAAAACATGACAAAGGTCCTCCATAAAAACCTTGAGAACGGTGACGGAGAAGAAATGCCCCAGATAGACACTTACTAAAGAAAGGTACACCAATGAAATGTAATTCTACAAGGGAGGCCGCATTTAGCGAAATACAAAAATAAGACATGTTTCTAAGTTAACTGCTTCCTCAAACACCAAATGAACAGTTTCCTCCACTTGAAGGCATATGATGTTTGGGTGGAAGGATGCTTTTGCTTACAAGATTTCTAAGCAATCGGAGAGAAGGTCTAATTCTCTACAATGACAGTACTAAGGCCCACAAATGCCAAGTACAGCACACTGCAACCTGCATAGAAAAATCATGTGCCTTTAATGGGAAACAAGACTATCTGCATATCACTGAACTGTTGCAGTCACTAAAGTGAAAGGAAGATACCTCATGCTGTGTGTTTCAGCTTGGTGACACTTTGGGACAGAGAGAAATTGAAGGAAAAATCATCCATGGTGAAATGCTTCTGAACAGCTTGTGAAAAGAGCAGCCCCCCTCCCCCCTGCAGATGGTACACAAGGCCCCATCTCATTCAGAAACCATTCCTGTAGTTTCTAAGGACATCCGCTCATCTTTTCTGAATCTGGTGTTCGGAGATTCTGCAAACGCATGCGTAAGGAAAACCAAGCAGGAAACTAGATATTCTTTACCTAACTCTAGAGTATCCAAATGTATTACTTTTTCCTTTTTCAGATAAATTATCATCAGGGTACTGTTTGTTCTAAGTAGAATTTCAGAATTTAGCTAGATGCTCTGGAGTCTAAATCAGATAGACTACACTATGCTCCAGCATATTTATGCCATACGAGTGTTCCATGGATGTATGTGGGCTTGACCAGTCCACCACTTTGTATTTGGTAAATGTTCTTAACTTTAAAGCTAACACCGATTTTATAATCCTGTTGCAGGATGGAGGAAGTCCTTCAAATGTTATACATATTCCCAGCAGTAAAAGTCTAGGTTTATTCCAACTTCGGACCTTTTAAGGACAAAGTACACATGCCATGTTATATTATGGGATGTGTATTTGTAACACGCACCATCACTCACAAGAGTATCCTGGCGTAGCACCACAGATTTTGTAGCCTAGTTGTGTTGAAATGCACTGTAAATCAGTTTTGGGCAAGCAACACACATATTTGCACTTTAGGTTTTTACCGTAACAAAGAAGAGTAGAACCTCACAAAGACTTCGCATTACCACGATTATCCCATTTTTAAAAGTTTGATTTTCTTAGCCTAACTCAACTTTCATATACTTTTCAAGGCAGTTTAAGGAGGTTAGGTGAAAGGTGATACTAGAAAACGAGCACATTTTTCTACTCTGAACAAAAGTAATAGTACACTTGGACTGAGCACCTGTGTAAGATGACATTTTATCCTGTAACTGCTAACAGTGTCTTAGAACATTTGCATGTGCCTCTAAACTTAAGAATTACTTGTACAGATTTATTTAATTTGTATATTGGTATATTCTAATAATCAAAATAAAAAGTTATACCCAACATTATTCCCTTCACCAGATTATCCCTTTTCTTGTGCAGCAGAATGTACAGCATGAACTTGTCAGATACTGATAAACAGGTTTTTACAAATGCATTGGAGAAATGTTCTTTGTTAGTTTGTGGCTTTGGAACAGGATATCCTTGATGACAGAACTATATTTTGGGATGCAGGTGGGAAATCAGCAATATACTGCTGGTGGGGGTGGGAAAGCCCCCTGCATTAAAACCAAACTTGTACTCCTGCCAAGAGTTTCAGGATATATGGGGAACTGGCATCCTGAATTTTTTTGATCCTGGTGTCTCGTTCATTGTACGTGCTCAGACCCCTCGGCTGCCCCTGAGAATGCAAAGTACAGGATCTAAAGGAGACCTAGAGCAGGGCACAAGGCGTGTCCTCATATTAGGCAGGGGATTACTGTTCATGCCCTGGGAGTATTACATTAAGAGGTGGTGACAGGGTACTGTATTTTGAATATATAGTGAGACCTGACATTTCCCTGTGCGTGTGTGTTTGAACACCACATGTGCAAAGTTCAGCTGCGATGTGAGGCCCAGAACCCAAAACTGACATGCATCTCAAATCTTGTTGGTGTGAACAGTTCATGTGAAGCAAATATATCGTAGTAAGATTGTGTGTCACATGAGTCAGACTACAGGGGCCAATGGGATCTATTTTGGATGTCATGATTTAGTATGACACAAGATAGAGGATGAGGGTAGTTTCCCCCAGACAGTGGAATTGTACTGCCTGCATTCCTGTGGGTGGAGATCCTGGTAACCAAAAGATTGCGGATTAGTTCTTCATGACCACTGCGTTTTGGTAGATGGTAGAGGTAAGGGGTGGGACGGTCCTTTGTTGTTCAAGGTAAGTTTCTGGGCGAGGCTTGCCCTTTTTTTTCAATCTTCAATTACAGTTTCAGGAAGGCTGTTAGCCAAGTGCAGAAAGCTCACACTTCATTGTGTCCATGTATATTCCCACTTTCAGACAGCTATATTGCTAATTGCTGTGAGAAGCATTGCTTTACACAAAGGCTGTGTCATAAGAGTAGCCTGGAAATTACATGTAAAAGGGACCTAATCTAAACCAGCTATGAAACATTAACAGTCAAATCACATCTCCATCTGGAAACTGTGCATATAAGAGGGAATAAAAACACCCAATTTTGCTCCAGTTCCAAGTTCTTTTTCCCTTAAGAAAGGAGTGCTCGGGGGAGGAGCTATGCTGGAAAGCAAGATGGCCGCATAAGCTCCCGGCTCCGCCGACCTCCGCCAGCAGCTCGTATATCCTGCAATTTATCCTGCTTTCACACCTGAATCCCGTGTGCACGAGGAGTGACTGACTCTGAAGGTGCAATCCCGAACTTTTTAACTCATCCGGTGACGAAGAAAAGCCGTGTTTCATTCTCGGCCTAACTAAGCGTGCAAGCCGGGGCCTCGATTTCCAGCCCACCCGGGCTGGAGTTGAACAACATCGGCTGTGGACTTTGGGCTTCGTCTGGTCTCCCGAACGGAGAAACACTTTACTCGTTTCCAACGGCGATTTAATATCCTGTCTACACCGCAGACGCTGCAGCGTGACTCTTCGGTTGCTGCGGTCCTGTATCCGACGCCCAGAGACACCGTAAGCCTCCCGGGGGTGACGGACCGGAGCCCTGACTAGCGGCGAAGGTGTAGAAATCGTGAGGTGAGGGCGCCGATTGTTGTTGCCTGCTCCGGTTGTGCCTGCTACCCCGGAGTAGTCGACCTCCAGGGTTCATATCCTGCTCTGTCGCTTCGCGAGAGGAGATGGAGGGGACAGAAGGCACACCATCGCTGCATGCCGTAATGGCGGCCATTGGGGCGCTCCACTCGCAGATCATCGTCAATTACCAGGCACTGTCTGCAACAGTGGACAACATCTGCCGGAGACCGGACGGTGACTTTTTGGCATTATATCAGCCAGCTGTAATACCCATGGAACATTGCATGCTCAACTTCGAGGACCCTGTGTGGAAACCGGATTCCGTGTGCGCTGCTGATCCCCACAGGATAGATTGCGCGCCCGTGAACACTGTTAGCTTCCCCTGCTTGAGCCATATCCCGCTAAACATCGACATGGACAACCTTGAGGGCCTTACCAAGATCACCAGTGGTTATCGGAGAGTTTCATTATCCTTCCACTCTTTTCCTCACTTGCTCTGTGAATACTGTGAACTTTTATCCTTTCTCCGACTCGCTCGTACTGACTTGAACTTTTATGAACGCTCTGCTTCTTTCACTGTTGTTGTGGTCTGGATTATGAGGGCTCTACTGAAGAATCGTACCGGCCAGGGTTAACTTGTGTTTTTTGGGTTTGGCATACTATTTTAATTCGCTGCTGGGATTGTGACCTGTAATGTACGGGAGTCGGGTGGTGTGCTTCATACTTCCCCGGATTGATGTTATACTCAATCAATCAAACACTTGTATAGCGCGCTACTCACCCGGGAGGGTCTCAAGGCGCTTGGGGGAAGGGGGCCGCTACTGCTCGAAAAGCCAGGTCTTGAGTTGTCTCCTGAAGGCGAGGTGGTCCTGGGTCAGCCGAAGGTGGATGGGGAGGGAGTTCCATGTCTTGGCCGCCAGGTAGGAGAAGGATCTGCCTCCGGCGGTGGCTCTTCGAATGCGTGGTACGGCGGCGAGGGCGAGGCTGGCGGACCGTAGCTGGCGGGTGGGCGTGTGGAAGGTCAGGCGGTCGTTGAGGTACTTGGGTCCTAGGTTGTGGAGAGACTTGTGTGCGTGGTTGAGGAGCCTGAAGGTGATCCTCTTGTTGACCGGGAGCCAGTGCAGGTTCCTCAGATGGCTGGAGATGTGGCTGCGTCGAGGGATGTCCAGGATGAGTCTGGCTGAGGCGTTCTGGATGCGTTGTAGTCTTTTCTGTAACTTGGCTGTGGTTACGGCGTAGAGGGTGTTTCCGTAGTCCAGCCGGCTGGTTACGAGGGCCTGGGTGACCGTCTTCCTGGTTTGGATCGGGATCCATCGGAAGATCTTGCGGAGCATGCGGAGGGTGAGAAAGCAAGAAGAGGAGACGGCGTTGACTTGTCTGGTCATCGAGAGGGAGGAGTCCAGGATGAAGCCCAGGTTTCGTGCGTGGTCTGTCGGCTTGGGGGCGGTGCCCAGGGCTGGGGGCCACCAGGAGTCGTCCCAGGCGGAGGGTGATGGTCCAAGGATGAGGACTTCTGTCTTGTCTGAGTTCAGTTTCAAGCGGCTGTTCTTCATCCACTCGGCGACGTCTTTCATCCCTTCGTGGAGGCTGGTTCTGGCGGTGTCGGGGTCTCTGGTGAGGGAGAGGATCAGCTGGGTGTCGTCGGCGTAGGAGATGATGTCGAGGTTGTGTTGGCGTGCGATGGCTGCGAGAGGTCTCATGTAGACGTTGAAGAGGGTGGGGCTGAGTGATGATCCTTGCGGGACGCCGCAGATGACTTCGGTGGCCTCGGAGCGAAACGGGGGGAGGCGGACCCTCTGTGTTCTTCCAGCGAGGAACAAGATGATCCACTTCAATGCCTTCTCTTGGATGCCGGTGTTGCTGAGGCGTTGGACTAGGGTGCGGTGGCAGACAGTGTCGAACGCGGCGGAGAGGTCCAGGAGAATGAGTGCCGCTGTTTCCCCGTTGTCGAGAAGGGCTCGGATGTCGTCGGTGACTGCGATGAGGGCTGTCTCGGTGCTGTGGTTGGCTCTGAAACCGGACTGCGAGGGGTCGAGGGATCCATTCGTCTCAAGGAAGGCGGCGAGCTGTCTGTTGGCGATCTTCTCGATGACTTTGGCAGGAAAAGGGAGGAGCGAGATGGGGCGGAAGTTTTTGAGGTCGGTGGGGTCCGCTGTTGGTTTCTTCAGTAGGGCGCTGAGCTCGGCGTGCTTCCAGCTCTCCGGGTAGGTGGCGGTGTCGAAGGAGGTGTTGACGTCTCGGAGTTGGGGTGCGATGGTGGAGTCGGCCTTGTTGAAGACGTGGTGGGGGCAGGGGTCAGTCAGAGATCCGGAGTGGATGGTGTTCATTCTGCGGGCTGTGTCTTCGGTGGTCACTGCGGTCCAGGTGCGGAGGGTCGTGGCGGGGTGTGTTGGTTCGACGGTAGGTTGCGAGGATGGTGTGCTGAAGCTGTTGTGGATGTCGGTAATCTTGCGGTGGAAGAACGAGGCGAGGGAGTCGCAGAGATCTTGTGAAGGGGTGATGTCGTTGTTGCCGGTGCTGGGGTTGGAGAACTCCTTGACGATGCTGAAGAGTTCCTTGCTGTCGTGGGTGTTGTTGTCCAGTCGATCCTTCAGTGATTTCTTCTTGGTGGTGCGGATGAGCTGGTGGTGCCTGCGGGTCGCGTTTTTGAGGGCGGTCATGTTGTCAGTGGTCCGGTCGAGGAGCCAGGCTTTCTCGAGGGTGCGGCAGGTCTTCTTGGAGTCCTTGAGTTCGTCGGTGAACCAGGGGGCCTTCTTGCTTCTGGGTTTGCTGGGGGGGTTCATCAGTGGTGCGAGGTCGTCAGCGCAGGCAGTCAGCCACTGCGTGAAGTTGCGGACTGCTTCGTTGGGGTCCGGTGTGCTGGCAGGTGGGTTCTGGCTGAGGGAGGTGGTGAGCTGGTCGGCGGTGATCTTGCTCCATCTTCTGTGAGGAACCTGTTGCGGGTGGTGGTGGTTTTTCTGAAGTTGAAGTGGACGCAGCTGTGGTCTGTCCAGTGTAGTCCGGTGGAGTGGCTGAAGGCGATGTGCTTGCTGCATGAGAAGACTGGATCGAGCGTGTGGCCGGCGTAGTGGGTGGGGGTGTTGACCAGTTGCTTGAGTCCGAGGTTGGCGAGGTTGTCCAGCAGGGCGGCGGTGTTGCGGTCCTTGTTGTTCTCCAGGTGGAAGTTGAGGTCCCCTAGGAGGATGTAGTCGGCGGAGGGGAGGGCGTGCGGGCTGATGAAGTCGGCGATGTCTTCGCTGAATTGTGTGCGTAGTCCCGGGGGTCTGTAGACGAGGGTGCCTCTGAGCGTCGTCTTTGGGTCTGTGTGAATCTGGAAGTGGAGGTGTTCGGTGGCGGTGAAGGTGTCGTCGGCGTCTGTCGTGATGCGGATGGTGTTCTTGTGGATGATGGCGATGCCTCCTCCGGTCTGGTTGACGCGGTCCCTCCTGATGATCTTGTATCCTTCCGGGATGGCGATGGCGATGTCGGGGGCAGAGGAGGCGTTCATCCATGTTTCGGTGAGGAAGGCAATGTCTGGAGATGTTGTGTCGAGCAGGTTCCAGAGCTCGACGGTGTGTCTGTGGACAGAACGGGTGTTGAGCAGGATGCACTTGAGATAGCTGCTGGGGTTCGGCGTTGCTGGCGCGGCGCCTGTTCGGAGGCAGGTGAACTTACAGGTTGTGCAGGTGAAGGGTCCGTGGAAGTTTTTCGGGGCAGCTCGGCAGCAGGCGGGGTTCCGGCTGGCGTTGAGAGCGTTGGCGTCGTAGGTCCTTCGGTTAGTCTTGCTTCGGTGGGTGCCAGGGGTCCTGGCGCTGGGCGCGGTCCGGGCGCAGATGGGCGCAGATGGGCTTACCTTTGGCGCGCCCGCTGCGCGTACGCGCGGTCGCCATATATGGCGAAGTGGGAGGGAGGAGCAGCTGGGAGGCGGGAGCGGGGAGGGCACAGAAGGGAAAGGGGGCGTGGCCGCTAGCACGGCGGCGGGAAGTGGGGCGGGCAAATGCAAATGCAAAAAAACACGGCACTGGGGGTACAGAAAGTTAATGGGAAACAAGATGGGGATGAAAGGTTCAACACTAGACAGGGGAATGTCAGGGCTCCACGAATTTCCAATTCTTGTCTCTATGTCGACTTGCACAGGAACAGAAGATGCTTGCTTTCCAACTCCCTCTCTCCAATCAGTCGGAGCTAGATTAGAATCATAACTCCAAATAATCAGAAAAAGGGAAGGGGAAAAGTGGAGAAAATAACCATAAGAAAAGAAAAGCACAGAAGAGACTGGTCCGGTTCCCTCGATACTCCAGTGAATCCTTCTCTGACTTTATCAGCCAAACTAGGTTCCTGTGAATACTAAACACATACAAATATTTTTTAGCCTATAACCTTAACTCTGATCTACCTTCGTCTATTGATATCTAGACCTACATACCCATGGGACTGCATAGACCTGTAGCTCTTCTTTCTACTGTGGGGTTTCTTTATCTGGAGTTGCCTTTGTGTTCAGTCTCACTAAAATGAAATGACTCAGTTAATATTCCACTCTAGCTACTCTCTTAGAATATGTGTTGCTGTCTTATACATAAAAACTATAAACCTACCACGCTATGCAACTTGGTGTCTTTTATTCTTCCCCTTTGTTATAGTTGGCTTGTGAATACCTCATCTGTATTGGATTCCACTATCCTATAATGAGTTCAGTTCTTGTCTTTCTTCTTCTTAAGGACTGCTGCTTTTCCTGCTCGAGTTATTCACCTCACTAGATTCAGGTAAGCATTCCTTTCCTTTTAACTTCAAATAATTGTCTAAATTGCCTTTTAAACGAACTATTTACATTTCCCTGAAGAACGTATTTAATTTCTTGTTACTGAGTCTTGAAAACATCTGCTTCTATAACGCTACTGTTATCCTTTTGAATAGTAATTGTCACAGGCTGTAGCGTTATACAATTTCAGCCAAAAAACAGTCTAGATTTAATTGTCACTTAGCTCTGAGGAAGCCGTTTTTTCTCTCAACGTGAAGACTGCTTGCTCTGCTCCAGAAACGGCGATGTGTTGTCTTGACTGAGTCGCTCTGAAATCTCTTTTTCTGCCAAACTGCTATCTTCTGTGTGGCAATATCTGCAGGAAACTATTAAACTGAGGTGATTCTAAGAATATATCTCCTTACTCTCTGGAATTCTGAAAATAACTTTTCTTTAACAACGTTTCTACTCTGACAGGATTTATCTAACTGACTCGGGCTGAATTCTCGGTGAAGTGCGCAGCTCTGATAGAGCGCGCGCCTCACCTGAACTCCGGTCTGGAATGTTCAGAACACTAGACTGGCAACTTAGGCTGGCAGTGGTCCTGCTCGCCCGCCATCTTAGAATTCCATGAATTCCACGCCTTGGACCAGGAAGGAGCCAAACTCCAGTCCTGTTTCCTCATTTTGAGAACTCTTGCTGACCGTTCATTAGGAAGGATCCTGACAGGGAAACAATAAACTGTTAAAAGACTGCACTAATGATGAAAATAAACAACAGAGTGATGAAATACGGCACCAGTGGGGAAAAAATACAATACAGCACAAGCACAAGTTGTGGCGAGGGTCGGGAACAGCGAGGCAGAGGGGCGGGGTGAGCGAGGTCAGCGAGGTCGGCTCTGCGAGCAGCAGTGGGGCAAGGAGCACACACGCAGCAGCTGGTGGCCGTGCGGCGCGGGTATGTCCTGAGACAGGTCACACTCACCTGCGCCGCGCGGTCGCCATATATGGCCAAGTGGGAGGGAGGGAGGAGGAGCTGGGAGGCGGGAGCGGGGAGGGCACAGAAGGGAAAGGGGGCGTGGCCGCTAGCACGGCGGCGGGAAGCGGGGCGGGCAAATGCAAATGCTAAACAACACGGCACTGGGGGTATAGAAAAGTTAATGGGAAACAAGATGGGGATGAAAGGTTCAACACTAGACAGGGGAAACAATAAACTGTTAAAAGACGGCACAAATGATGAAAACAAACAGCAGAGTGATGAAATTCGGCACCAGTGGGGAAAAAATACAATACAGCACAATACATACTTCGCTGCATTCTATTTTGACCGTGTTTCGGGGTGGTCGCATCTGGTGGGGAGTAAGGGAGTCCGGGAGTGTGTTTTTTATCCCTCCTCCTCCGCTTCTCTTTTCTTTTAGGGACGTTTCTGGGCGACAGGCACGCTGCTAGTGGGTTAGGCCATAGGGGGTTTGTTATTTTGCCTTTGTTTTGTTATATGGCCCCTTTATCTTTCTTTCTCTCTCTCTTTTTAGGGTATTCTTCTGGGCGACAGGCACGCTGCTAGTGGGTTAGGCCGTAGCCATTGCAGGGGTGCAGGGTGGAGGGTGTGGGTTATTATTTTGCCTTTGTTTTGTTCTATGGCCCCCTTTTTTCTTCTTGCAGTGTCCGGTAGCAGTACTTTCTGTTACATCCTGAAGTATACGAGTGGGCGGGGTCTGAGGGTGGGCGGCTACGATGAGAGATCGGTTGTTCGGTTCTTTAACCTCCTTTAGCTTGCTAGCGCTTGCGTCTTTACTGTTCCTTTAAGTTGGTCCGCGACTACCTTCTTACACCTACCCGCCTTTATTGTACCCTCGAATGTGTGGCTTCGGATATCCTGTATCATCTTCTTTATCTTGTCTCAGAGGAGGGGGGGGAGGGGGGGTAGGGGGGATTAAATGTAAAATGAAACCTTATGAATAATATGTGATCTGCACTGTGTTCCCTGCACCGTATATCCTGTACCGCTGCCTGACCTCAGGGCTGCCGGCTGAAGAGCTGTGTTATTGAACTTCTGATACGTATCTCCTAAGTGCAGTGTCCAGCCCCTGTGGTTGTAGGTATACTTCTGTAATTTTTGTGAACGATATAATAAAGGTTTAAATAAAAAAAATAAAAAAAGAAAGGAGTGCTCTGCAGAATACTCAAAGAGCTGCTGTTTAACGAGGGCTGGCTTTTGCCCGACAGTCAGTTTGACAGAGGGGAAGGAACATAACTTGAAGTCTACACTTTCTGCTTGAAGAGCTAAAGATCTGCTTAAAGAACCGAGAAGTCCATCTGTCTGCTGAGAAAGGGAAGGAGATGCCCACGTGCTGCTGGCACGAGATGCACCCAGCAGAAGGGAACGCTGATATGTGCTGAAAAGAGGTCCCTGTGTTCTCTACGTAGTTTCCAAGTCAACTATCACAATAGCAAAAGAGTAAAGACTCCTGTCTCACTGGCAGTCCGCTGCTGGCTTGAAATTATTTACGATGCCTTTGCTGGCAGAGAAATTGAAAGTCACACTGCCGCTAAAGCGAGAAGCCAGGATCAGCTAAGAGGCCAACACTTCCACAGAGACCTGATCATGATAAAATGTAACTGGGAGGTAGCTACTGCTATGTCCTATAACCAGGTCTGCAGCCAGCAATGACGGTGCTGCTATCGAAGACTCCTGAAACTGAAAAGACCTACCCAGTGAGTCCCCTCTGCCAAGAAGAAAGGACCAGCACGTTAAGTGTGCAAATGCGTTCTGCACCTGTTGTACAAGCTGAATTCCAACACAACCAAGTGCCAAGACTGACATGGCGGCCTTGCCATGGTCTGAAAAGGGAATGAAGTTGCTCTGCTAAGGAGTGAGACTTCTTGGATTTATCGGCACCTGTGCCTAATCCTTGCCTACTCTGTACAGAATTGGGAACTGCAGCACCCGACACTAGACCATAGTGGGAAGGAGGAGGAGCAAGGAAGAAGGGATGTAGCACTTCCCTGTTCGGTGAAACGGATTATAACCCTT
Organism: Lissotriton vulgaris; assembly: GCF_964263255.1. NCBI lineage: Eukaryota > Metazoa > Chordata > Amphibia > Caudata > Salamandridae > Lissotriton > Lissotriton vulgaris. The sequence continues at coordinate 1,858,818,130 of NC_141687.1, forward strand.
TAGTTCACCCTCATTGTCCTGTGTATTATAGCTCTGTTTGTTTATAGTTCTTTCTTTTTCCACAAAAGAGAAGGTGTGGGCTGCAAATGACACTACTGTATCGGACGCTTGGCTGTTGAGTTTGAACTCTTTACCCCTAACTACATTCCTTTGAAGTCTGTAAATGCTCACCTTAGATACCCAGAAAGTCAAGTATGGAAAGCGATGTATTTGGACCAGCTAGCAGAGCCATACTAGGACAGACCCGAAAGCACCAGTGGCGAACTAACTAAACCACCACAGCTGGGGGACTAGTAGCCCTAGTCTGCCTCACAGCCCCAGAGAAGACAGACTGACAATCGCCAAGATTAGAGCGCAGGCTGTCTCCTCTAACACTCTTTAACAGACCTAAAATATTCTGCTTTCTAGCAAAGGGAATATAAGATATATTAGCAGAATTTACAGTATGTCCATCTGCCACTGGTAGGGTCATGTGCTGTGTGGACGACCACACTCTTCAGGGCACTTGTAGACCTACATTTGGGGTATTATGCATTCTTGAGTCAGGTGTGCTGGCTGTTCCAGGGGATTTGTATTGTAGGTCTGTGAATATTGATGTGCCATGAAACATATATGGTTGGTTGGCAGACCATTAAGTAGTTCATTTCTGAATTAACTTGTTTCCTTGAAGTGCATGTGAATTAGTTGGAGTAAGAATAGAGCTAAAGGGATTAATCTTTATGTGCTTGTGCATTAGAGTTGCTGTTGCCCACTCCTCAACAAGTTAGCTAATGGGGGTGAATGATACTGGTGATTACTGGAGTATTGTAGGATGTTACATTGTGTACCAAGTGTAGCGAAACAATTGGGTGAAAATAGGGCTCCGAGGGTTATGTCCTGTTGGGTTTGGTACTGTTGGTGAATAAAATAATTAAGAGTATTGCACCAATGTGGCTTAATCACTGGGTGTTTTGCATGAGTATCATAATAAACCAAAAGAGGATATGATCTAAGGTAAACGAGATAACATTTTCCCGCTAAGCAAAAACATTCAGAGATCACGTGTTTAACCTCCCGTCGGGATATCACTCCTGTATCTGATACTAACCTGTGACCAAGAGTTGAAAAAATGGGAACTAACAAGCAAACTTCAGTGTACCAACAATAACATCAACTGTCGATCATAACACAACAAGAACAGGTACCACCTAAAATTCTCATAATTACATGAGCACCATCAAAGAATAGCAAATATTAGAACTCTTTTAGAAGTACTTCTTCTTTAAACCCTAAAAGGTTAACCTGATGCCTGGTGGGAATAATGTTTGCCTCCATGTCCTTAACAGAATTGAAACTTTCCGTTATGAAAGCGAAGATATTTTATGTAAGGACGAGAAGCAAGGATTATGCATGTGTAAAGCTTACCTACAACAGAGGAACCTATCCCTGCGACTGGCTTAAAATAAAATTGCTTACATGTAGACACAGAGGACCAGTCTGGTGCGATCATACCATTTTCTAGTCCCCCATCCAGGCAAAGGCTATAATCGCCATTGTCTCTCTCACTGAATGAACCCAAAATCTGATGAATCAATGCCCACCATATAGTTATTGTTGCTGAAGATAACTGCCTCGAAAGGTTTCCTAATGGAAATGAAGAAATGAAGAACTGAACTTAACACCTGCTAGCCTCAGTTCTGCTGTCATAGCTTCAAAAGCTTCCAAGCACCACACCAAGTAACTCTGGGACCGTCCAGAACACTGAGTAGGAAACCAACTGAGTGTTTTATTTAATCATCCTGACAAAGATAAAAAATTACTTATTTATTGTTGGTAAGCCTGCGCACACTGGTTATTCACCTGCCGAACAGACCCGGGCCGGCAAATCCAACATGCAGACATCTGGCACTTATTTGCATGAAGCCAGGCACGGCAGTATGTCAAGCTTAGCTTACATCTCTTTCTGGTACAGGAAATCATTTTGGAGCCAAAAGTAAAAGGTTGAGAACTAGTGTAACAGATCAGAGACAGGCGTATCTGGGTTCTAGTGGTCTATAAAGAACAATTGCTGGAAGTAGTGCTCACCTGCTGGAAACCCTTCTAATAAAGACAGTCTGACATAACTGCTGACCGAAAAGCACCAATTGTCCTGTATGGTTAAGGGTCGCTCCCACTAGAAGCAGATTCCATTCCAGTCACAAAGCAGACCGTCTATTGGGCCCTTTTCTTTGCAATAGACCGTTTGATCTGGTATATTATCAGACTTGTTGTGTAGTTTATGAATGATATTAAAGAGGACATGCAATATTAGTTTAACTTCTTTCTCTCTTGTGGTCAATTCATCCAAAGAACGTCAGTAGGTAGTTTATCAGCCTTAGGCCCCTTGCTCTTGAGAAAATCCTCTACAGGTCAAAGTAATTTGGTGAAGTACCATGGGCTGAAGAGATCCGAAAGGAAGGGCTTTGAGCTTGAATATCGGGATTTGTCATCAGAAGTGGACAAACCTGTGATGTTGATTGAAAATCAACATCATGAGGCAAAGATTCAGGTCCAGCCAAACCATTCCAGTCTCCCTGCCTAAGGCCAGCCTGTAATAAATGGATTCCCGCCATCTTGAAATGCCAGTATACTACCCACTCGTTGAATATTCTGAAGTTTATTACAGGACAAACACCCTTGTATTTATATTGGTCCAAGAACAGATTGCTCATTAACCCACAAGATGTAGTGTACAATATGACCCCCTTTGATTGCAGTTCATGCATCTCTGTGTATTTTGTTGGATAACCCAAGTGGACATGGTCTTAACTTTTGTCTTGGGGAGGCATAAAAGTTTATTTGGATTTCGAAGAACTGTTTGTTAGTCATTTTTGCCATGCCAGGACAAACTCTGCCACCCTGTCCCCAATTTAAGCTGGGAAAATGGATGATCCTTACCTGGAAATCCTCTGGGATCTTTGTATCCACTACAGCCATTGTCATGACTGCCTCTGGTGGTGAAAAATCCCCCGAACTCCATTTAATCTTGATAGGCGTTTGATTTTCTACATCTCTGTGGGAGCTTTTATGGTTATAGTAGCTGGTAGAGCGCCCCATGCCTTGATGAAATGAACTACTTTTAACTGAAGACTTTGAAGATCGACATTTGCACCTAATCACAAGAATCATGTTGTATATCTATTAAGTTCCTGTAGGAAAGGCTCCCTGAAGAGGCCCCCTTCAGCTACTGGTCCTGCTTTAGAAGTGGCCAAGGTCCCCCCACTCAAAATGGGGTCTATCCTGATGAGTAAAGAACACCTTCTTTCAGCAGAAAGAGCCCAATTGGCATTTCCAAGGAAACAGATTGCAGGTTTCATCACGCCAGAAAGGCTGCCTGGAGGGGCTTAGGCCTTTATAGCTTTGGCCTCCTCTGCCACATCAAGGTAATGGTGAGCCGCCCTGTGAGATCTAGCAAGTGTTTTGATAGGACTTCCAGGACCGATCAATACCTTTCTTCTGGTCCTTCAACAATTTTGCTAAAAGGGTCACCTTCTTCCCAATTTAAATCAGAGGGTCTCTGTAGTAACGAATATGCTACTTACCAGTATGCATCTGTTCTTGGCATGTAGGGCTGCTGACATTCATATATGTGCATAGATCGCCGCCTAGTGTTGGGTCTGGATGATCGCACATTGTTGTCCTGGAAGAGTCTTCGAAGTATCACGAGATAGGTGGCTCCTCCCCTGGACTACAGTGCGCATGGGCATCAACTCCATCCCCAGATTGTTTTTAGCCATTGCGGCAAAGATTGAGTGTAACACCGTGAGTGATGACCATGCTAAGTGTAATTTGGAGTGCTGCAGCCGCTACAGGCGCTGGGGAGGAGGGCGGGCGATATGAACGTCAGCAGCCCTACATGCCAAGAACAGATGCATACTGCTAAGTAGCATATTCGGTTCGAGGCATGTGGGCTGCTGAATTCATACCTGTGCATAGAATACATAGCAGCCCCTCCATTAGCGGCGGCCGCCTATGCCAGCTGCAGCAGTCTGAAAAAGTGTTTTTAGAACAGCCTGCCCTACAGCTGCCTGCTGTTTGGAGTGCATATCTACACAGTAGTGTTTTGTAAATGTGTGTGTGGTAGACCATGTGGCTGCCCTACATATATCTTCTAAAGGAATATTTCCAAGGAAAGCCATGGAGGCCCCCAACTTTCGTGTGGAGTGGGCCCGGGGGGGAACGTAAAGTGAGCTTGGCTTTTTCATAGCAAATTTGAATGCACTTAACGATCCACCTGGCTATACCTGCTTTGGAAATGGGGTTGCCTTTGTGTTGTGGTGAAAAGGCAACAAACAGTTGTTTCGTTTTCCGAAAATCCTTGGTCCTATCAATGTAGTACATTAAAGTTCTCTTGACGTCTAGTGTGTGGAGCATCCTCTCCGCCACTGACTCAGGATTTTGGAAGAACACAGGCAGTTCAATAGTCTGATTGATATGGAACTGTGAAACTACCTTTGGAAGAAATTTAGGGTTACTGCGAAGCACCACCCTGTTGGAGTGAATTTTTATGAATGGCTCTAGGATAGTTAGTGCCTGGAGCTCACTAACGCGTCTCAGTGATGTGATCGCTATCAGGAAAGCCACTTTCCACGTCAAGAACTGAATCTTGCAGGAATGTAGAGGCTCAAAAGGTGGACCCATCAGTCTGGTGAGGACCACATTTAGGTTTCATTCAGGAGCTGGCGGGGTACGGGGAGGAATGACTCGTTTGAGTCCTTCCAGAAAAGCTTTAATGGCAGGCACTCTGAAAAGTGAGAGATGCTGCCTGTTTTGTAGGTAAGCTGCTATTGCGGACAAATATATACGAATGGAAGCATAGGCCAGATTGCACTTGTATAGATGTAACAGATAACAAATGATGTTGTGAGTAGACGCGTTTAGCGGGTTGATGTTGTGGTCAGCACAATAAATTACAAACCGCTTCCATTTTGCCTCATAGCATGCTCTGGTGGTGGCCTTTCTTGCCTCCCTTATGATATCCATACAGTCTGGAGGCAAATTGAGGTAGCCAAATTTTAAGACCTCAGGAGCCAGATCGCCAGGTTGAGCTGTTGCGGATCTGGGTGCTGAATGTCGCCATGGCTCTGCGTCAAAAGCCTGGGTGTGAGGTGCAGCCTTTGATGCGGTACCACGGATAGTTCTAGAAACGTGGTGTACCATGGTTGGCGCGCCCACGTTGGAGCAACCAGGATGAGCGTCATCGAGTGTTGCTTCAGCTTGCGTGCCACCAGCGGTATTAGAGGTGCTGGGGGAAAAGCGTACGCAAATCTGCCTGACCAGTTCATCCATATCGCATTGCCCTGCGACTGTGGGAACCTGGCGGCAAAGCTTCGGCATTTGGCGTTCTCCTTTGTGGCGAACAGGTCGATGTCTGGATGACCCCACTGCTGGAAGTACGGATGGAGTACTGATGAATGTATCTCCCACTCGTGCATTTGGTGGCTGTACCTGCTGAGCAGGTCCGCCATCTGATTGTTCTTGCCCAGGAGGTGTTCCGCCATGAGGAAGATGTTCCTCTGAATGGCCCACTTCCACATGCTCTGAGCCAGATGAGACAACTGTGAAGAGTGCGTCCCTCCCTGTTTCTGAATGTAGTACATTGCCGTCATGTTGTCCGTCCGGATCAACACGACCTTGTTGCACAGATGTACTTTGAATGCCTTCATCGCCATGAAGATAGCCATCAGCTCTAGAAGGTTGATGTGCATCTTCTTTTGTTGCGTTGTCCATAGTCCCTGGACAGCGTAGCGGAGTACATGAGCTCCCCAACCCTGGAGAGATGCGTCCGTCGTCAGTATAATCTGTGGCACAGGCTCCTGGAACGGTTGTCCCTTGCAAAGGTTTTGTGGATTCCACCAATGCAGAGAGTTGTATGCACGACCGGTCACCAACACTAGGTCTTTCAACTGTCCTTGAGCCTGGTTCAACTGACGTGCTAAGCACTCCTGAAGCGGACGCATATGTAGTCTCGCGTGCGGGACTATGAAGATGCAGGAGGCCATCATGCCTATCAACTGCATGAATACTCGTGCTGGAAGCGAGTGTTGAGGTCTGAATTTTTGTATCAGCGATTGAATGCTTCTGATCCTCACTGAATTTGGCTGTGCTTTGGCTGCCAGAGTGTCTATTGTTGCGCCCAGATACTGCCGTATGTGGGCGGGCTGAAGGTCGGACTTTGGGTAATTCAGTGAGAATCCCAGATCGTGAAGAAGGTGAATGGTGTGGGACATGTGGGCGGCACACTGCTGGGCCGACTTGGCCTGGATAAGCCAGTCGTCCAGATAAGGATAGACGTGAATGTTCTGTCTCCTTAGGTGTGCCGCCACTGTCGCCAGACACTTTGTAAACACCCTGGGTGCCGTCGTCACTCCAAAAGGGAGGACCTTGAATTGGTAATGCTGATTGTGAATGGTGAATCTGAGGTATTTTCTGTGTGACGGGTGTAGCGGAATATGAAAATATGCATCCTTCAGATCTAATGTTGCGAGGAAATCTCCCTGACTGAGCAACGGTAGGACCTGCTGCAGTGTTAGCATGTGAAAGTGTTCTGATAGAATATACTGGTTGAGGGGTCTGAGGTCCAGTATAGGTCTGAGGGACCCGTCTTTTTTGGGATCAAGAAGTACAGTAAGTAAACTCCTGTGCCTCTTTCTTCCACAGGCACGAGCTCGATTGGTCCTTTTTGCAGCATGACGAGTACCTCCTGCTGCAATAAGTGCAAATGCTCTGTGGACATAGGACGGTGCCTTGGGGGTATTATGGGCGGAGTGGATGTTAACTCCAGACAATAACCGTACTGGATAAGCTTTGTGACCCACCTGTCTGTGGTGATGGACTTCCAGACTGGCAGGAACTGCTGGAGTCTCCCCTCGACCGGTGTTGTATGGTCGGGGGGCAGTGACAAGGCGTCACTGTTTGTTAGTGGCAGAGGACCTGGAGCTGTTGTTTCCACGACCTCTGCCCTTGGCAAGGTTTCCACGATAGCCACCTCTACTTTGTTTGGTGTATGTGGTTTGCGTGCCACCTTTATTGTACTGTGTTTGTTGGGACAGCTGGCCTCTGGAAACTCCTCTATTGCCTGAGCGACGAAAAGAACCACCCCTGAACTGCTGCGACTGCAGAGCCCCCATAGACTTTGCCGTCTGTGTCCTTTTTGATCTTCTCCAAGGTAGTGTCCACCTCTGGGCCAAATAAATGATCAGGGTTTACTGGTTGATTTAGAATGGTGGTCTGTATCTCTGGCTTGAACCCGGAGATTCTGAGCCAGGCATGGCGCCTCAACATGACACTTGTGTTAACTGCTCTGGCTGCGGTGTCTGCTGCGTCCAGTGCACATTTTATAGAAGCATTGGATATGAGCTTCCCTTCTTGTATGAGCATCTCTGCTGCCTCCTTATATTCATCTGGTAGGTGCTGTAACAGGGTCTACATTGTCTCGTAATGGGCCCGGTCATACCTGGCTAAGAGTGCCTGAGTGTTTGAAATGCACCAGATGTTGGCCGCTTGAGCCGCCACCCTTTTCCCCGATGCCTCTAGCACCTTAGATTCTTTATCAGGGGGAGGAGCATCACCCGTTGTTTGTGAGTTAGCCCTCTTCCGGGCATTAGAAACAACCAGAGTCCAGCGGCAACTGTCCCTTAATGTAGGTAGGGTCCCCAGGCGCCGGCTTGTACTTTTTTTCAATTCTGGGGTTTATCACCCTGGCCCTTGTAGGCTCCTTAAATATCTCCCCAGCATGTTTCAAGACACCCTTTAGCATAGTCAGAGTCTTGACAGTCCTCTCTGTGGAAAAAGTGTCAAACAAAAAATCCACTTCACTAGGGTCAGCATGGAGCTGGACATCATGGTTCTTGGCTGCCCTTTCAATAAGCGCATTAAACGCCGCTGAATCCTCAGTAGGCGATGTCTTTACAGTATACACTTGAGTGTCCGGGGCAGTGTGTGGATCCCCTGGGTCAGCAGCATCTGCCCAGGGTTCATTATGATCTTCTGGATCAGTGTCCACAGGGTAGTTGTACTTCTCATCATCACCTACCCCGGTTTCTACATCCGAATAAGTGGGCGAGACATCCTGGCCACGTGGAGATATATGTTCCACAAGAACGGGTGCAGTAGTAGAATCCTTTTTCTTTTTCAATGGGAATCTATGCGACTTCATGGGATGTTCCGGGGCGATCTTCCGTTTATAAACAGAAAGTCTGCCTGTTTCGGCATCGATGAACTGTTCCTGTTGCTCTTCAAGCGAGGGTTGTCGATGCTTTGTGGCCGGTACCACAGTTGTGGGCTTCGGCCCCGTGGACACCTTCTTGGGCACCTCGACGGCCATCTTAGGGACGAAGGCCTTCGGTACCACTTTCGGTGGAAGCGTAAAGTGGATGGGCGCCGACGTCTTCGGAGGTTTATCGGCAGGCTTTGGAGGTGGAGTATCCTTTGGTCCGACCGCCGAAGCCTTGTCCTTGATTCGTTTCAGCGATTCTGACACCTGCTTCGAGAAGGAGGAGGACGGCTGCGTTGACTCGACGGAGTCCTTAGAGCCACCGCCTGGCGTGGACTTGAGGGTTGTACCACTTTTAGCCTTGATGCAGAGGCTCGAGAACCTTATGAGCTCCGAGTCCTTTGTCGGTGTCGACGGTCTTTGGCGCCGTTTTTTTCGGGTCGACGACCTTGACCGGTGCTTTTGGAGTGTCAGTCTTTGACTCGACGCCCTTTAGCGGCCTCTTCGGGTCGATAACACCTTTATGCTTCATCGGAGCCGATAGTTCCGAGGACTTCGAGCCGACTAAAGCAATACGCACTTTTGGTTTCGATTTCGTCTCTAGTGCTTTGGGTTGGGTACACACCGAAGCTTTCTCTTTCGGTTTCGATTTCGCAACTTGCGGCTCTTTAGAAATGTCCGAAGGCGGGCTGTAGAACCCAGTGGAAGATCTTGGGTAAGGCCATGTGGCGATCCCTCGACCTGAGCCTTATGAAGTGTCTTGGCCCCAGTATCAGTTTGTAGGCCTAGCTCTTCGATCGAGCTATCTTCAATGGCCCCAAAGGCCCCATCGTCGTCTCCTACCTCGTCGACAACGTCTTCCGCATCGAGCATCTCAATATCAGCGACTTAGCTGGAGTCTATCTCCGATGCGGGATCCGACAGGTTCTCTCGAACCTCCCGCTCTGCTGCTTCATCATCCCCGGCATCGAAGATGTTCACCGGGTCAGGTGCCGTCTACTGGGCTTCTTTGCGCGCAGCGCGCCGAAGTTGAATCGTCTTTTTGGATCGGAAACGGGAACAAGCCATACAGCTGGCTTCAACGTGATACGGAGACAGGCACTTGTTGCACACCGGGTGGACATCGATGTGGGGATATTTCGAGTTGCACACGGGACATCTCTTGAACGGGCTCCGTTCCATGATGGTTCGTCGATAAGGCCTCTGGCGTCGACCGGGCCTTCAGTGCCGAAAAGCCACGCGGCTCATCTGGATGTCCGGCTCGGAAACTGAGCAGGAACAGAACTGGGCACTGATCGCAAGACAATACCTGCGGTAAACTAAAGGCCTTTTGGCCAAGAGAAAGTTTTATATAGATTCCGAACTTGAGTGAACCAATATGCATCCGAACCCAATGGCGGAAAAATCAATCTGGGGATGGAGTCGATGCCCATGCGCGCTGTAGTCCAGGGGAGGAGCCACCTATCTCGTGATACTTCGAAGACTCTTCCAGGACAACAATGTGCGATCACCCGGACCCAACACTAGGCGGGGGATCTATGCACAGATATGAATTCAGCAGCCCACATGCCTCGAACAGTAAGATCTGCTTTACTGGTCCCCCCTCACCCCCTTTTGATGGTGTCTGTAAACGTTTTTTAGTCTGACTGAGATCCTACTAAACGGGACCCCAGTCACTGTGCTACCTCCCTAAATTGATCATGGTAAGTACTGCTGTACCTCCAAAGTGGCTTTTGGTACCCCTGTAATGTATATGGTACTAAGGTACCCAGGGTATAGGTACACCAGGGGTCTCCCATGGCTGCTGCATGTATCGTGCCACCCATGAGAGACCACTCAAACTGTGACTACAGGCCTGCCATTGCGGCCTGTATGAGTTGGTGCTAGCACCACTCACAACAGATAAGTTTCCTTATATATGGAGTCACTGCACACAAATCCTAAAATTTGCCCTATGGTAGGCTCTTTAGTCTTGAGGGTACGGTGCTTAGTTATAAGTGTGACTTTGTCCCTGCATTAGCAGGACACCCCTACAAACTTTGGAGGCGATTCTCCAGGCTTTGTAAGTACGGTCAGCCATTCTAATACATATAGTCATTACGAGATGTCTAACTATATAGTGGCTGCACTGAACCCGTTCATGTTTAGTATCAAACATGTTGGAATCATGCCCAAAACCCCGATTCCAGTGTTGGAAGTACGATCCCATGTACTGGGGTGCTCTCCTAGAGTACCCCCCTATACTACAGGTAACAGACTTTAAGGGTCTGACCGCAAGCTAGGGCTGCTGCTGACCACAGACACGATCCTGCTCACCTGCTGCGGAGCCAAGCTCAGTGAAAGGTTGAACAAGATGATTCCTGTCGCAAGGAGGTTTGACCATCCCCCAGACAGGACTTTGCCAGCACCACCAGACTGTCTTGAAGGCCACTTTTGGTGCCCTCCTAGCATATTACAGTTAGAATCAGTTCTAGAAGCCCTTGGATCCAGCTCTGGTGCGAAACTCCTCTGGAAGGGACCCCCAAGTCGTTCAAAACCTTTCCCTAGGGTACATAAGGGCTTACTTGTGGGTGGCTCTTCAGATTAGTCATGGGTCAAGACGCAAGCCTGAAACTACGTCACTCTTCGGCCGACTGGACAATTGGAATTTGCCTGGAACAGAGACTGCATCAAAGAAGACTCCAGCTCCTCCTGGCCATGCTGTTCTATGAGTCGTCTTGGTCATCTGCGTGTGTAATTCTTTCAGGATCTTCAACATACTAGTAAGCATCAACGACACGAAAAGTAATCTCCCTTGGAGTGAAACCGACTGGTCTGCTGCTTCTGACGTCCCATGGACTTCGAAAGGCTCAGAAACACAGATGGTGGTACTGCAACTCCCTCGAGGCCTGACCTGTCTTCCCTGCAATTTTGAGGCCAGTATCCCCCGTTGGAACCTCTGGGACCAAACCCCTGTGCATCGCGTCGACTTGTTCTTCCAAAGGCTTGTTGGCTTGGCACTCCATCTTCCGGCTACAAGAAGTTCCAGCCTCCAGCACCTCTTCCAGTCAAACACAGCGCTTTACTGCATCCTCTGCACCGTGGGACTTGCTTGGTGAGCTTCTTGAGATCCTCTTTCGACTACTGTACACTCGGCCTTAGGTTCCTCTCCTGCTTCAATGGGCTCCCCTGCTTGCCTGGGGTCTGCTCAGACTCTCCTGTTTGTGGAGAGTCCCTTGGACCTTGCTGGTCCAATGTTGCTCCTTCTGCGATTTCCAAGCTTGTTGCAGCTGCCAAGGCTTGTTGAAGCTCCCGCCGGACACCGACCCCCCTGGTTCTCAACTTCCGACGTGGGACAGCTTGTGCATAGCTCCTGGATTTCCTTAGTGTCACATGGTCCTCCCAGCTGCAGCGAAAACGTTACTGTCAACTCTTCTGAAACGTGCGCCATTGGTGGGCATTACTCTTCCGTACCTCCTGATCACCTCCGAGTGGCATAGACACTGGCCCCTTTGTTTACAGGTTCTTCACGTCCAGAAACCACCCTACGATTCCACAAGACTCTTGCACAGTCTTCTCCAGCTGCACCTTTCCTGAAGTCCTCCATTGCACTCGGCTTCCCTGGTTTAGGTATCCTGGTTCCTGGGGTATTCACAGGTGGAGTGACTTTCCAACCTCCTGGTTCCTGGGGAATTCACAGGTGGGTTTCATCGGGGTTTACTGGGAAGGCACCTTCTTCAAAACTGCAACTGTGACTTCCCCGTTGACTTTTATTGGACACGTGTCTGTGTTTCTACTCTGTACACCGCCTACCTGGGGTTCCTGGATACTTACCTTGGGTGGTTCCTTGTGTCCCCAGCTCCTCCCAGTCTCCTGGTCCAGGTCCCGACTTGGGACGCAGTTCTCATTCCACTTTTTTAATATAAGGTTTGGTCTCCCGCTGGAGAGCACTGTACTTTGTGATTACTTGCCTATTGCAATTGAAGTATTATTGTGTATTTGTGTTGATATCTCTGGGTAGGAGATATATCAATATGCTACAGAGTGTTGAGCAATAAATTGACATTTTATATATAAACACACAGTGTTCTTTTTCGTTTAACCTATCCTACATGATTAGGACTGGTAACACAAGCTGCTTAACACTCCTTCAAGATAAGCCTGAAGACTGCTCTTCACAACTACCACTTACAATCACCATAAGGGTTGTCTGGATAAATGGAAGGTGCTTCACTTACATAAGAGTGACCAAACACTAAGTCAGCCTCCTACACTGGCATGCAGCGGTTGGGATTTAAGCCAGCACTGTTTTACCAGCGAATCTAGGTGCGGTTAGAGGAAAAACTATCACTAGCTTAGGCATATATAATATACTTTTTTGTAAGTAGTAAGTTCTACTGAACTTTTTGGATTGGCAGTCAAGGGTCTAGCACAACCCTTTTTCCAATCTTTGGAAGTTTAGTTTTCTCTAGGATTGCTAGGCCACGCTAAACGTTACCATGTTTGTCGCTGAAGGGTAGGGAGGGGGTGGGAAGCAGTGGGTCCTAACCCTCCTCTAAATACAGTGTTCTTAAGTTTCAGGAACTTAGGACCTTGGCTGCATCCAGAAAGTTAAAGACAGGCAATATCCCAAACAAAGAGCAACTTCCAGAGATGCTCCTACAGCATGACCTTCAGAATCCTGATAGGCAAGAAGAGCAGGCTAACTTTGTGATGGTGGGTCTAATAAAGAAATTTCAGGGGTGGCTCATCCCAATCACCTCACTTCTGAGCATGACTGGAAGGATTCTAAACACCCCACATTGGTAGACTCTGATCTCCCAGGGAGTGGATCGGATGACCCCGAGGAGACCCAGAGAGGTAGGCCCCCTTTTGTTCCTCCTGGGAGGGTGAAAAGAATTCAGGGCAGGTCTAGGTGCTCTTCTGTCAATTCCAATGCCTCCAACACTTCCATAGGCACCTCTGTCTCTAGCAAGAGGGAGGACACCTTAGAAAGGGAACACCACCTGCTCAAACTTGAGAGAGCTTAACTCAGGCTGAAGAAGCAACAGTTGGCCCTTGATAAGGAGACCCTACAAGTACAAACGTTTAGGAAGAATTTGGGACTAGGGTCCCATATGGTGGCAGCACTAGCACGCCTAGCATCAGGAAACAGTCCTTTGATACTAGGAACCTGAGCAGGATAGTCCCTCCTTACCAGGAGGGGAATGATGTCCATAAGTGGATCACTACCTTGGAGAGGGCCTGTAAAATACAGAAGGTCCCTCCAGGGCAGTGGGCAGCTATTGGAGGCTCTCCTTTGCTAGAAAAGGTAGAGACAAACTTCACTGTCTAGGAGGAAGATGCTGACAACTACACAGTCTTGAGGAGTGCCCTCTTAGATGGGTTTGGTTTAACCACTGAGCAATACAGAGTTACGTTTAGGGACACATAGAAGGCACACACCCAAGACTGGGTTGACTTTGTAGACAGCACTGTTAAGGCTCTGGAAGGCTGGCTTCATGGAAGTAATGAACATGACTATGAGGGACGGTACAACGTATTGATTAGGGAGCACAAATCAGCAGCTGCACCAGTACCTGGTGGACTCTGATCTGACCTCTCCTGAGGAACTGGGAACAAAGGCAGACAAATGGGTCCACACCAGGGTCAAGCAGAAAACCAATGGTGGTGGTGAGCAGAAAAGGCAAGATTCTTCTAGGGCCCGAGGGAAGGGTGGGGAGAAAAGTAAAGATAAAAAAGTCTTCTCAAGGCCCCCAAAAATCTTCCTCTGGGGGTGGGTCCTAAACTTCTCTTCCTTGGTGGTATCTGAGCAAGGGATGCCAACTGCTCCTAAGCCAACACTAAGTAAGCTACTACTACTGCCCCTAAGGCAACTAGAGATCCTAGCACCAGTACACGTGGTAGTAGTGCTCCTAAGGGATTAGCATGGTTAATCTTCAGGTTTGAAGTGGGTTCAGGCCTTGTCAGAACACCCACTCAGGCTGTCCTTGTCTGTGACAGTGGCATGGAACTTGCCACTTTACTTGCAAGTCTCATTAACTTGGGTAAGTATAGGCAACCGCCTCTGATTAATGGTTAGGAAGCTGCGGCATAGAGGGCCAGTGTCACTATGGTGACAGAGAATTGTGTGCCTCCTGTCCAGATCATCCTTGGTCAACTTTACCAAGTGACCAAAGTGACCAATGCAACCAATGTCAGGGCTGATCATTCCTTGGCAGTTTTGAATCTCAGCTAGGGAGGGATAACTAGCCCTAAAAGAGCTGTGGTTTCCCTCCGACCTACCTGTGAACAGTCTGTTGGGCGAGGATTTAGAAACTTCAGCCTGTTCTGAAGTGGAACTCAGAAAACATGCAGAGATTATGGGAATCTCTACCAGTGCATTTGATGTTACGAGGGCTCAGGCCAAACTGTTAGGCACTGAGGGAGCTCTGGATCCTGAAAAGATAGACGAGCTAGCACCTAAGAGAAGGAGCAGGAAGGGTAAGGATTTATCCTCCTCCCAGGCCCCAGTGAAGATCAATCTCCTGAGGGAGATAACCTTAGCCCATGAGAAGGAGCTGTCCCAGAGAAACTTGAGCCTGACACACGGAGTTCTTGGGGGCAGGGCGCCCTTCTAGGGCAGACTTGAGCCTGGAGCAGAAATCCTGACCCTCTCTTGAACAGCTCTGACAGCAAGGTGCTGCTGAGGAGGCAGGGAATGTCAGTGGGTCTGATGGGATCTATTGGGAAGATGGACTCCTGTATTCTGAAAATAGAGATCCCAAGCCTGGTGCCACTAGGAAGTGGGTTATATCTCAGTAATTCTGGGGTTTTCTTCGGTCCCTTGCACACGACATTGCCCTTACAGGACATCTTGGGCAACGCAGGTCTTGGGACAGGCTTGACCCCCACTTTCACTGACCCCACATATCTGAGGATGCCAAGGATTTTTGTCGCTACTGTGTCACTTGCCAAGCCAGTGGTAAGTCAGGTGGCACTACAAGGGCCCCCCTAATTCCACTTCCAGTGGTTGGGGTTCCTCTTGAGAGAGTAAGAATAAGCATTGTTGGTCCCTTAAACCCTTCAACAGCCTTTTGACACAGTTACATCCTAGTGGTGGTTGACCATGGTACTAGGTGCCCAGAAGCTATTCCACTTAGGACAACTACAGCACTTGTAGTGGCTAAGGCCCTTCTGTGAGTCTTTTTCAGAATGGGGTTTCCTAAGGAGGTCTTGTCAGACAGAGGTACAACCTTCATGTCTATTTACATAACAGCAATGTGGCAAGAGTGTGGTGTAAACTACAAGTTTACCACACCCTACCATCCACAGTGCAATGGGCTTGTTGAAAGACCCGAAAAGATATGATCATGGGACACCCAGAAAACCTCAGATGAAAATGGGATGTCTTAATACCCTGCCTTCTCTTTGCCTACAGAGAGGTTGCTCAGAAGGTGGTGTGTTACAGCCTATGTGAGCTTTTGTTGGAAATACAGTTAGGGGTCCACTGTGTCTGGTTAAGGAGGGCTGAGAAACCCCTCCTTAAGCAGCCTCTCAAACCCCCTAAGCATGACATTGTGAACTATGTCCTTGGCCTGAGCTCACGCATGGCTGAATACATGAAGGAGGCCAGAAAAAACTTTGAGACCAGCCAAGAGCTTCAGAAAGACTGGCATGACCAAAAGGTTGTACTGACTGTTTACCAGCCAGGACAGAAGGTGTGGGTGTTGGAGCCTGTGGCCCCAGCAGCTCTCCAAGACAAGTGGAGTGGCCCCCATACCATCCTTGAAAAGGAAGGTGAGGCCATCAACTTAGTTGACCTAGGCACCTCCAGAAGTCCTCACAGAGATTTTCATGTGAACGTCCTAAAGCCTTTTATTGACCAGGTTGACATGAGCTTGCTCATGGAAACTGATGAGGGACAGGCGGAAGAGAGTGACACACTCCCTGTTCTCCTCTCTCAGGACCCTGTAAATGGGTCAGTTGATGGAGTAGCCATGGCAGGCAGCCTCACTGACAGGCAGCAAGTGGACTGTTGGGAAGTCCTTAATCATTTTACCAACTTGTTCTCTCTGGCTCGAAGTCAAACCACCTGGTGTACCCATAAAGTGGACACAGGTAACAGTCTGCCTGTCAAGAGTAAAGTCTTCAGGCTGCATCAGGACTGAGGTCCAAAAGATGCTGGAGTTGGTGGTGGGGGGGGGGGGGTCACTGAACCTTCGGGTAGCTCATGGGTGTAGTCCTTGTGCTAAAATCTCACACCCAAGATGGTAAGAGAGAGATTATGTTTTGTGTAGACTACAGAGGTCTCAATGCAGTCACTAGGACTGATGCCCATCCAATCCCCACGGTAGATGAGCGGATTGAGCTGGGTACTGACGAATCAGACTCTCTGAAGATGCCAAACCAAAAGACAGCATTCTCAACTCCTAGTGAGCATTATCAATTTATTGTAATGCCTTTTGGCTTGAAGAATGCACCTGTCACATTTCAAACGTTAATGAAAAAGTCCTCACAGGTCTGGAAGCATACAGTGCAGCATATCTAGAGGATATTTTGGTCTTTAGCATCACCTGGTCCACCTCAGAAATGTTCTGGAGGCCCTGCAAAAGGCTGACCTCGCTATCAAGACCACAAAGTGCCAGATAGGGCAGAGCAAGTTGTGTACTTGGGGCACCTTGTAGGTGGAGGCCAGGTTCAACTGCTGGGGTGCAAAATCCACACCATAATGGACTGGGTTTCTCCCACTACCCAGAATCAGGTGCAAGCTTTCTTGGGCCTCACTGTATACTATAGGAGGATTGCTAAGGGCTATGGATACATAGGGACTCCCCTTAATGATCTCACCTCCAAAAAAAAGCATAAGAAATTTCAGTGGACAGTTATCGGTCAGGAGGCATTTGATGACCTGAAGCAGGCCATCTGCACTGCTCAAATTCTGCAAAGTCCTGATTTCTCCAAAACCTTCACTGTCAAGACAGATGCTTCTGAGACAGGGGTAGGTGCAGTTCTATCACAACTTAATGCAAATGGCCAGGACCAACCAGGAGCTTTCATAAGAAGGTTGAACACTAGAGAGAAGGTTTGGTCAGGTATTGAGGGGGAGTCCTATCCTGTGGTCTAGGCCTTGAAGACTTTGAGTATCTGTTTTTTACTCACTTCATTGTTCAGACAGACCATAAGTGCCTCTTAAGGCTAAACCAAATGAAGGGAAAAATTCCCAAACTTTTGAGGTGGTCCATTTCCCTACTTTTCTGAGGAACCAAAACCTGGGAGTAACCAAGCCAACACAGATGGACTCTCCAGATATTTCCACTTAAAAAATAAAGACTCAACCGGGCAAGGTTAGTCTCATCTCCTTTCGTTTGGAGGGTAGGTTGTGCAGGAAAGTAGGATCTGGTTTCAAGGTTACCCACACTTTTTGCTGTTGTCGGTATGTTTTTTTTTTTAACAGTGACTGGGATCCTTCGAATCAGGACCCCATTCACGGTGCTTCCTCTCTAAATTGACCAAGGTTAATACTGTAGTACCTCCACAATTGGCTACTGGTGTACCCCTGTAAGTCCCTAGTATATGGTACTAAGGTACCCAGGGCATAGGTACACAAGGGGTCTCCCATGGGCTGCCGCACGTATTGTGCCACCCATGAGAGACCAATTAAACTGTGTCTACAGGCCTGCAATTCCAGCCGGTCTGAGTTGGTGCTAGCAGCATTCACAACAGATATAAGCTTCCTTATATCTAGGGTCACTGCACTTAAACCCTACAAGTCACCCCTACGGCAGGCTCTTTAATCCTGAGAGCATGGTGCTTAGTTAGAAGTGTGAGGTTGTCCCTTCATAAGCAGGACACCTCCACAAACTCTAGAGGTGATTCTCCAGGCTTTGTAAGTATGGTCAGCCATTTTAATACATATAGTGGACATCAAGCATTACGAGATTTTTAACTATATAGTGGCTGCACTAAACCCAGTCATATTTAGTATCAAACATGTTGGAATCATACTCCAACACTGATTCCAGTATTGGACGTATGATCCCATGTACTGGGGGTGCCATTCTGTACTACCAGTAACAGGCTTCGGGGTTAACAGCAAGCTAGTACTGCTGTCAATCACAGACACAATTCTGCCCCCCTGCTGCACCGTCAAGCTCAAGCAGGGGAAGGTATAACAATAGGTTTCCCATTGTAGGGAGGTGTGACCACCTCCCAGACAGGACTTAGTGTATTGAGCTGGGGTTCGAGCACTGGGCAGCGCCACCGAACTGTTTTGAAGGGCACATTTGGTACCCTCCTTGCATACTCCAGTTAGAACCAGTTCTTGGAGCGCTTGGCTCCCCCTATGGCATAAAACTGGGAAGAGGACCTAGAAGTATTCACCCCCCCCCCCCTGCTCCCCATCCAGCCCCACCTCTGGGAGGGACCCCAAGTCGGTCCAACCCTTTCCCAAGGGTACCTAAGGGCTTACCTGAGCGTGGCTCTTCAGATTTGTCGTGTGACAAGACTCAAGCCGGAAACCACATCACTCTATAATCATCTGGACACATGGACTTCGCTGGACTTCTCCTGAAACCAAGACTTCGACAAGGAAGACTCCTGCTGCTCCTTGTCTTGCTGTTCCACAAATAATCTTTGTTGTCTGTGTCTGTGCTTCTTTCAAGATCTTTAACAGACCAGTGTGCATCAAGGACACCCAAAGTAATCTCCCCTAGAGTGAAGGAGTCACTTCCCTGTATTTGCAGGCACCACAACGAGGCTGACTGGTCTGCTGCTCCTAACGTCCCATGGACTTCAAAAGGCTCAGCAACAAAGGCGGTGGTTCTGCAACTCCCTCAAGGCCTGACCTGTCCTCCCTGCAATTTTGAGGCAGTATCCTTCACCGGAACCACTAGGACCAAACCCCTGTGCATAGTGTCGACTTACCATCGCCAAGGCTTTTTGGCTCTGCACTGCAGAGGTCTTCGGGCTGCAAGAATCTCCAGCCTCCAGCAACTCTTCCTTCCTTCACTGCATCCTCTGCACAGAGTCCCAACATTGCTCCTTCTTTGCTTTCCATGACTGTTGCAGCTGCCAAGGCTTGTTGGAGCTCCCGCCAGACACCGACCCCTAGTACACAACTTCCAACATGGGACAGCTTGTGCATGACTCCTGGTCTTCCTCTTTGTCGCATGGTCCTCACAGCTGCAGCGATAAAGTCACCATCAACTCTTCTGAGCCGCTCGTCATCGGTGGGCATTGCTCTTCCGTGCCTCCTGGTCACCTCCGAGTGGCATAGACATGGTCCCCTCTGCATACAGGTTCTTTACTTCCAGAATCCACCCTTGGATTCCACCGGACTCTTGCACAGTCTTCTCCAGTGGCATCTTTCGTGAAGTCCTCCACTGTCTGTTACTTTGGCTTTCAGGGAAAGTCTGGGAAATTCATCCCTTAATTGTTCTCAGACTTCTTTGTCAAGAGGTGTACAAATTCTTGCTGTTATAAACTGACTAACTTTATTCGCAGGAGCCTATTTTGATGACCTGGAATGATATAGGTTTAAAGAATCTACCATGTCCCCAGGGTTCTCTGATTCTGTGGGTTAATCAGAGCCTTTAGGTTTATTGTTGCAGGACGCCAAGGTGCGACTGGGAATTGGTTTGGGATCTGACCCATCTGAGTGATCCGATGTGGCTTTATCCATCACATTTCCAGCCAAGAATGGGTCAAGAGACTTGCCAGCCTCCCTGGAGTACAGGGGAAATGTGTCCCGATATACATACAGCCTTAAGCCCCTTCGCTGCGGGGGTAATTCCCCCACGGTGTGGGGGAGCTTGAAGGGGAGAGGGGGGTCCGCAGTGCGGCTGTGCTCGTGACAAGCCCAGCTCGTCATGACTCACAGTAGAGCTGTGGTCATGGCGAGCTGGGCTCGTCACAAATCTGCCCACTGATAAATTCTCCCGCACAGGCAGGGAATCAAACGCGCGTGGGCGGGCCGCGGCCGTTAGAACGAGCTCAGCTTGTCATGAGCACAGCTCCATTGTGACTCATGACGAGCTGAGCTTGTCATGAGCACAGAAGGACTTGGAGGGGAATTGTTCATTCCCACGTGGGCTTTGCTTTACCTTTCGGTTGACTTAAAGCTCCCTTCACCAACAAGGGATCCGAGGTCTTGGGTTACCTGTGGAATAATTGGACAATGAACAGCTCATAAGGGCAACAGCCTTTTAAATGGTGGGCTTTTGATAGAATGGTGTCTATCAAGCGACCACCTTCCTGATAAACATATCAATAACCCCAGGGAGATTTCCCCAATGCATTTGCTGACCTGAGACAATCAGAGACCATGACATGTCCAAGTAGCACTACTTTCTAGCACCCAAAGGACCTATATTCAATGGGCAAGCTTACCGTAAAGGAATCAACAGAATGTGATCCGCAATTAAACCATCACCATGCTGCCTTAACATGTGGAGTTGACTTAAGCAATTAGCCTGTGGACAGCTGCCGCATAAGTGAAAGAGAGGAGTGATTGTGTTTTTCTAGGGATGACCGCATTAAAAGTGGTGGTGGGAGCAATACAGAACAGCATCAACACGAACACAAAACCAGCAGATGCAATTATTAAAAATAGCATTGGTAACCCTATCCATTAACCGGCAGCTGAGAGTGGAAAACACAGATGCTTATCTGCCCAAGGAGCAGGAAGAAAAGAAGATGGATTATGGTCCAGACTGGATAGAATGGACTGTGTTTTGTGACTGGTTGAGTTTCCATCATAATATTGACAATATTCAGGAGATGTAGTTATCTATCTTATATTTTAAACATAAGTTGTCATAGTATTCTTTTGAAGTAGGAACATGGATAAGAGAAATGCATAATCCTCAGCTGCGGTCCGGATATAGAATTAAAACTTCTTTCATTGAGCTAGGGACTTCAATTCTTAAGCACAATATATTTCTAGGTCTAAGGCAAGAAATCTGGAGTTGAAGGGTTAGTGCAGGTTTCAACTCAGATCAGCGAGCAAAAGGTATTCAACATAATGGGAGTCTATTGTGAACATGTCCGATCACATAAACTGTTGTACAATCATAGTTGAGAACCCTGCCCCCGGGCTAGGAATGGCGAGTCATTGCAATACACTTTGCTTGTCTCAAACTTCAAGTGCGGACTGTATATTAATAGATTGAATCCTACAAGGATAACAAAAGTATTTAGAAAAAAAGGTTGATATTTCTTCCAGACAGCAACTAAGTAAGCGGTAAGTAATAGGAAACTACAGTTCGAAAGTAAAACTGGTGTTCCCATTTAACTGCTCTTGCCAGAGGAAAACGAAAAAAATTATACCATATAAATGTGATGTTTGTACTTTAGTGCAAATTACAAGTTTTAACAGAAACAGAATACACTAAACATATTTTATAACGGAACAAGAAACTAGTTACACTGACCTCTAGGGGTTAATGAAGCCTGCTTTTCCATTTCAGTGTGCGGTCTCAGAGTGGTGGGAATATTATTATATATTCTCTTGTAATGATTGTAAACGGCAACTGAAAGCACCTTTTTGGCAAAAGACTGACCAACAACATATTTGTCGAGATAGTTATATATCTGTAAGAAAAACAATTATTGATGAGACCTTGTGCATTTCAAAGACAATTAGTTACTTCAACACAAAAGCATATTAAGCACTACAGGTTCAACACTGTCAAAACTAACGGACACAGTGCATTTTTATAAATATATGTAGTTGTATAATGCGCACTTGCAATGTAATGTAAGAGCTTACTAAAATGCACTGCCTTCCATGGCTGTATATAATAGGATACGTTTCCTCACGCCAACGTCCAATTCCATCAACCCGCCAAGACTCTGGAAACTGCTTAGCAAGCAGAGAAGCAGCAACGAAGAAGCCATGTTATAGGTCTGAATTTTAGTTTTTCATTAACACTGAAAGGGCATTCTCGTATAGCTTGAAACTAACACCGTTTGAAAAGCTAAATCCTTTTGATTTACTTTATACATGTGAGCAACATGGAAAATTACACGAACTTCGCACTTTTCATTGTTACAGTAGGGCTATGAATATACGGGTCAATTATACAGCCCTGATTATCTTTGTTGGCTCCTTAAATTCCGTTTTTTCAACAAATGGTCCTTAGGACCATGTCCAATCTAACATCTTGGTTATTCCTCACGTACAATCCCTGATGATCTCATCCCAGAACACCCCTTCAACAGCTCTACAGTCCTGTCCACTATTCCCCATTGACACAGGAAAATGCCTCAGCGATGTTGGCATCCTTTGGATCACCTTTCCCACAAGTCCATGAATCTATTTCCGGAGATCCAACCACAGGAAAGTGGATGTAAAACCAATGCCTTTATTGTTGTATCTTACAAACATGCCGCCTTGAAATCAATGTACGAGATCATAGAAATAAAAATAAACTGCATTGGTCTGCCCAACTGCATCTTCTATGGCCATCTTGGAATGGTTAAGCTTTCCACAATGATGCCTTCATCAAGCATGCCATGTTTGTCTTCTGTTGGATTTTTATAGCAGTGATTGTAAAGACTGCACTCCCTCTCCATGTACTCCACTCTTTACATATTTTCCCCATATGTATAACAACAGTGGATACTCACTTTCAGAATCTCCCAGCCAAGTCCTGGTGGGAGGGGGAGGGGCAGGGGGGGGCTGGAATCGTGGTTGGAAATCAGTAGTATCGGTGAGGGGAAATCACTCCAAGTTCACCCAATTTACACCTAACCTGAAAGATCACCAAATCGAATAATTTCCCGCATTAAAGGGGTTAAATTATCTGAAGGGTGCCTGACAAATAAGAGTATATCCTAAGCATAAATCAACATGAGAAGTGTCCCAGATTTAAATTGAAGGCCTCGGTGCATGTGGTGCTCTTGGAGAGGATGTATTAAGGGCGATAACGGGCATCCCCGCCTAATGCCTCTGGAGATAGTGAAGGGGTACAAGATGGAGCCATTATAACGGATACGAGCAATGGGTTTTGAGTATAGCAGGGAGACAAGGGAGGTAAATATTACAGGAATACTGTTTTTTTCATAATGTTGTGTACACAAAAGCCCATTCTAAAGAATTAAACGCCTTCTCCGAGTTCAAAAGAGCCACCATCGCAGGTGTCTCTGGAAAAACCCTTTTCAAAACAGAGAACACAGCGCGGAGGTTGATTGAAGTAGATCTATGTGGGTAGGAACCCAATTTGTAAGGGGAGAGTATTTGTTTGAGCAAATAAGGATAGTCTATTAGCCGTGGCTTTGGCAAGAAGTTTGTTGTCAAAGTTAAGCAAAAAGCGGCCTATAAGATGAACAAAGAGTGAGGTTCTTGCCGGGCTTGAGTAGCAGGGAAATCGTTGCCTCACACTTGATAGTGGGGCGGACTCCTCGGTCAAAGGCCTCGGAGTAAACCTCCAATAAACGGGGTATCAGAGTGGTTTTATATGCTTTGTAGAAAGCGCCAGTAATGCCATTGAGGCCGGGGGTCTTCAAGTCATCCAAGGAGTCAACTGCCGGGGCAATTTCCTCAGCAGTAAAGAGCTCATTTAGACATTGGGAATGGCCTGTGGTAAGCCAGATCATAGCAATCTCTTCAAGGTACGCCTGATGTGCTGGGACATTAAAGGTCAATCGTGGGGTAAGAAAATAAGTTACTTATCTGTAACCATACTTTTCCAGTATTGGAATCTTTCATAGATTCACATACTTGAATCATTACCCGTCGTCGAGATGTTAGTCCCCGGTATATCAAAATACTAATGCAAACTTAAAAAAATAGAAAAATAGGCCTAGGCCCATTTAAGTTTTTTAACATATCCCTGTTTTGTAAAAGAGACAAAATTTAAGTTTAAATCAATTAGAATACCCTACCCTCTAGAACAATCCTGACCTTCAGATTATAATCGCAAGAGTTCAAGACATAAACATGCAAAGGTGCAAAGGGTGAGATTCTCAGGGGAGAAGGGCGGGTTGCATGTGAATCTATGAAAGATTCCAATACTGGAAAACTATAGTTACAGGCAAGTAACTTATTTTCTTACTGCTGTATTGGATATTGAAACATTCATAGATTAACACGCTTAAATCACAGCAGCTTGCAGTTATTAGCACATTTTCTTTTCATAGAGTATTTGATAGCCTTTATATTTTGAACGTTAAAAAACAAAACATGCTTTAAATTATGATCTTCTCAATATGAAACCAACGGAAGAGATTTAACTCCTAAGCATAACCGGAAATAATAAGGTAAAGAAGAAAAAGGAATAAACTAGTGAAGAAAAAATGTTCGCAGTCTTTAAGATAGAAAGGAAGGATGGATGAAGGAGAACGCTCACCGTCATTGAAACCGGTTTCTCAGCACCGATTGGCCCACTACCATGGCACTGCAAACCGGGGAGTCCAAAGCAGTAGTGCAGGTATGGGTACTCTTCCAGATAGCAGCTCTGCAGATGTCCTGATGGGTACTCCAGGAAATAGAGCAGTTGAGGCTGACACTGCTATAGTAGAATGGGCACAAACCTGTGCCTGCAGGGGTTTTCCCACTGATTAATTGCAATACTGAATAGCACTTGAAATCCAATGTGCAATACTCTGCTTGGAGAGAGGATATCCCTTCCGAGGGGTGCTATAGGCAACAAACAGCAGAGGGGATTTCCAGATGGCTTTAGTTCACTGAAGATAGAAATTAAGACGTTGTACATCTAAGGAGTGGAGAGCTCTTTCCACTGGTGTTGCAGGTAGCAGGAAAAAGATTTTGAGGATAAGAGGCTCATTCAGGTGAAAGTCCAAAGGAACTTTGTGATGAACTTGGGGTTAGTACGCAGGACTACTGTGTCATCATGGAACTGAAGAAATGGTTCCTGGATAGTGAGAGCCTGAATTTCACCAACTCTTCTAGCAGAAGTCAACGCTAGAAGCAAGGCAACTTTCCATGACATGTACTTGAGATCCGCTTTATGAATAGGCTGAAAAGGGTGTCTCATGAGTTGAGATGGGACCACATTAGGATGCCAGAGCGGTGGAGGTGGTCTGACAGGTGGAAACACCCCAAATAACCCTTTCATGAATTAAGGAGTCTCATTGACCATAAGGAGGGCCCCAAAGAGGGCCTTCTAAAGCAAGATATAAAAGTAAAATAGACCATAATGGATGTGTGAGTCAGCACAGACTTTGCCAAAGGAGGATGTAAGGGAGGGTCTCAATGTGGTGAGGAAGAGAAAGGATTTACGCCCGATTTCTGACAGCACAGGCAATATCATTCCCATTTCATCCTATATCTTTTGTTAGTGCTCTGTGCCCTGGCATTGGAAAGAATGTCCTTGCATTCAGAAGGGAGGATTAGATGGTCAAACTCCCAGTGTTCAGAAGCCATGCCGCTAATCGAAGCAATTTGGAGTGCGGATGTAAGACTTTTTCCCGGGACATCGCCAGAAGTGACGGAAAGGGATCCAAGAGAATGGGCTGGGCCTCCGAAAGCAGCAGGAGTTCTGTGTACCAGTTATGGCGCTGCCAAGATGGGGCTATGAGGATGATCCCTTAGGTATTTGCCTTCATCTTCATCAGCAACTTTTGGCAGGTGGGGAATAGATGGAAAAACGAAGGCAAAGGTGCCTGACCATGCTATCAAAAATGCATTCCCCCCAAGATCCTGGATGGTGATGCCAACTTGCAAAGTATCTAAATAACAAAATGATTGCCAGTACTGTGAATTCTATTTTATCTTAATGGCCATCCACTAATTGACACAAAACAAGAAGTGAGGTAGACTACTATTTCCGTCTGAATTAATCAAATTGAGATTATTATTTATTCAAAATTTTTCTTTCAATTTTGTTCCTTTTAATTTTTTTCAAAATTGCAACAATAAAAATACATATAATATACAATTTACATAAATGTACAATACACTCACGGGCACTCCAAAATCCAGATTTGTCTCACTTTCAGTCACACCCACTCCATACATTCACCACAAAGAACACACAATATATTTGCATAAATCGGAAAACTTTTTACATCATTCTTTTTACAATGCCATAGAAACTAGAATCAAAAGTAAATTCTTGAATTTGACTCTTTCATTCCAAAGTTCAGACTATCTTATGGCTGGAAAATTGGTCTATGCGTTTCGAACCCTAACTGATTTCTAGAGTTCTCATCAGGACCATAAAGACAAGCTGTGGCTAAAAGGAAATAACAACCTAATTAGTCTCATTCTTCTTAAAAGCCTTACTCCCCTCTCTGTTTGTCAGGAGCCTCTATGACCGGTCTGTACTTGTGAAACAAACCCGGTCGCAGGACACTATAACAGAAAACATAACCTGGGCATTAGCACTTAATGCACAGAGGTCCAATCAAGAAAAAACTAGCATTCTTCCATTCATACTGGTGGTTTAAGCTTACATGTCGCTTGGAGGTCCCCAGGTGCTGTGTAAATATACAAGGTTAATCGAGGTCTTGTGTACCTGTGGTACGATACAAACAAGACTTAGTCCTGTATTTTAATTTGGGCATCACTGGCTTGGTTGGAGTAAATAAAAAGGAGCACTTACTCAAGAAATCCTCGTTGCTCGCTTGTAATGGGTTCAACTAACTTCCGGCTAGACGCTCTGTTAAAAACAATGGGTGACAGAACAATGAATCAGGCGGGTTGTTTTTAATAAGGAATCAGACATTTTAAAGAGGGACAGCATGTCCGCGTTTCGTCTGCGGTTCAAGAGCGCGAGGACGTACCTGCTTGTAAGTCGGGTCGTCGTTTACCTTCCTCTTCCTCAGGGCACTTTGGTCTCCGTCTGTATACTGGTTGCGGATTAACCACAGCGATTCACAGCATGAGCAAGCCGGTGTCCAAGAGGCTCACGGAGTAGTAGTTTAAACTCAAGGGATCATGGGACAAGTAGTTTTAAAATGCTGCCATGTACGTTTTTGTATGAATTTCCTGGGAATTGTTCTGCAGTGATCCCTTTTGCTTTAGTTTGCTGCATTTGTGTCAAAAGTTATTGTAATGTGAACCATTGTGGTGTTTGTTCATTACTTTCCCGAAAATATAATAATCGCCGCTTCCGGCTACAGTGGGACCTGTTAATAACTACGGAGTTTTTTTTAAAAAAAGCATGTGGGTTTCTTTACTGACACTTTTCAGCGTGACAAGAGACATCTCACTGTGTCTATGTTGGAAAAATTATATTTAGATTGTTCTAATTGCTGCTGGACGACAAAACTTTACCATCTTCTTTTCCGGGGGTGGCTTGGAGGGAGAAGTGGAGCCAAATCATCAAATCTCTTCTGTCTTTGTGGGGGTCGGTAAAGTTTAAACATTTGAATAAGGCCATATCAAATCTCTTTTGTCTTTGTGGAAAGTACAAGAGAGGTAGTCAAGTTTACTCTTTTGAATGAGGGGTCTGCCTTTCGATGCATATTAGCTGAGGGCAAAGTTCAAGCTCAGTGTGACTCTGTTTCAAGTGAGGTTATAGATTTCGGATAGCTCATTGAGGCCATCAACTGCTGTGTTATATTTCACAATTAGCATGGCCTCTCTCCTTGATAGCTTTTGATCTAAGTCACCTCCTCGTTGATCTCTCTCAACTTTTGAGATGACTGTCCATGATAGATCTTTTTCTTTGTGATCTTGTAAGCGCCAATGGTTAACAAGCGGTGCAGATTGAACGTTGTTTTTGATCCTCGACTTATGTTGTGTTATGCGTGACCGGATCTCCTGGTTTGTTTTACCAATATATAGCAGGTTGCAAGGGCATATGATCCCATATACCACGTATCGTGACTTGTAGTTTGTGAACGGGCCGTGTTTCCAGTAGATGTTCTGATGTTCAAAAATATTTCCTTCTTTTGTAGAGGAACAACACGAGCACGTTCCACATTTCCGATGGCCTTGGATGGGTGGGAGTCCTGCTTAAGATCTAACTGTCATGGGTCTCATCTGAGGATGCGCGGCTCGTACTAAATGATTGGCTATGCTGCAGTCTTTTTTAAAAGCGAATAACGGTGCTGTATTCAGAGTTGGGTCCAAGTTTTTTACCAGGTGCCAATTTTGCATTATCACTTTTTTCAACATATTTGAGTTTGGGCCAAATGTTAAAACACATACAATCCTGTCGGTTTCTTTTTTGGGGGCTTTTTCCAGAAGGCATTCACGCGGAGTCCACCACGCTCGTTTCATGGCTTTCTTTAACAATTTCCTTGGGCAGCCACGTTCTTGTAGATTCTTTGAAAGTTGTTTGGCGTGTAATAGATATTCATCTTTGAAATGACAATTTTGCCTAATTCGAACATATTTTCCGAAAGGAAGGTTCTCCTTTAAACTCTGGGGGTGGTTGCTGGTAAAATGCAATGCCTTATTCCGATCGGTCTTTTTCTTATATAACGTGGTAACAAGTCCCCCATCTGATAGGTATACTTCCACGTCTAGGAAAGGCATTTTACTTTTGGAGTAGTTCAGAGTAAATTGTATCTCAGGTGTGCGGCTGTTTAACCATTGATGGAATATGATCAGATTTTCTTCGTGCCTGTCCACACCATAAAGACGTCGTCGATATAACGACTCCGATGTTTGAGGAATTGTCCAAACGGGTTATTGTGATAAATTATTTTTCTTCATATTTTGCCATAAACAATATGGCCAACTCTGGAGCTAACGGACATCCCATAGCTACCCCGCCAACCTGAAAATAGAATTCACTGCTGAAGTTGAAATAATTATTTTTTAGCGCAAATTTAGCTAGGCTTAAAATGAACTCTGTGGGCACCTTCATGGGTCTTTCACGTGTCTCTAAAAAGGATTCAATCACCTTCAAACTTTCGTCTTGGGGTATCTTAGTGTACAATGACACCACATCGAGAGTAACTAGATAGTGTATGTTCTCCTCGAAATCCACAGTAGTCAATTTATTAATAAAATCTGTTGTATCTCTCAAAAAGAAATCAACGAACTTGGAGATGGGTTCCATCAGTGATTCACAACCGGACACAATTGGACGTCCGGGTGGGGTTGTTTCATCTTTATGTACTTTGGGGAGTACATAAAATAAAGGGGTGTGTGGACATTTGATTTTTAAGTACTCATATTCTTTTTTGCCAATAAAACCTTGGGTTCTTCCTTCTTCAAGAATGAAGTACAATTCATTTTTGAGTTCCATTAATGGATCTTTGCTGATCTTTTTATAACATGTAATGTCCTCTAGCTGTCTCAATACTTCTGTTATATATTTAGTTTTGTCCCAGACAACAATTGAGCCCCCTTTGTCTGCTTGTTTTATTATCACAGACGTATCTTTCTTGAGATTGTTCAGAGCCTCCTTTTCTAGTTTTGAGGTATTATATTTAAATCGTCTTTTTTTCTTTTCCATTTCAGTAATTGCCGACAATATAGTTTTTTCAAAAATGACAACTTCCTTTGGTATTTTGTTTGTTGGA
The DNA here is from genome assembly GCF_964263255.1 of Lissotriton vulgaris. Taxonomy (NCBI): domain Eukaryota; kingdom Metazoa; phylum Chordata; class Amphibia; order Caudata; family Salamandridae; genus Lissotriton; species Lissotriton vulgaris. The sequence continues at coordinate 1,858,847,768 of NC_141687.1, forward strand.
GGACAGAAGGTTGATTTGTTTCTTAGGCCAGTTGTTTCGATTGACATCTCAACTGGATTTTCTGCAAAAAAGGTTTTTAATCTGATCTTTCTGCAGAATTCTATAGCCTCCATTTTTAATTTAACAAAATTCGTATGTTTTGAGGGTACGAAGGTTAGACCTTTTTTCAGAATGCTTTCTTCTTCTTTTGTTAAACTTTTATTAGACAAATTGAATAATGGGGACACTGCCAGTTCTTGTAGTTGTGACGGCGTGTTGACATTTTCCATGGTTGATTGAACCTTATTCGTGCCCTGGTTTTCGGTTGGCCTCTTCCTAAAAAAAGACTGTTTCTGTTGATGTTGATATGAGCCTCTCCTGTTTGTATTTCTTCGAGGTTCAGTATTGTCCTCTTCGCTACTGCTTCCTGAGGATGAAGTCTCCCAGAAGTTCAAAAAATTATTCTTTGATCTCCCTTGGAATTCCTGAAGGTGTCTCCTTGACTCTGGTCTTTAGTAAAAATCAGATTGTAAGTACGGGTATACTTTGTCTAAGCTGAAGTTTTTTTTTCTTTTTCAAATTGGTTGCTCTTTTGATTGATGGTATAGTCCTTAAAGTCCGCTATTTCTATCTCCACTTTATCCAGTAGTGTTTTTGAATCCGTAATCTGTTGGTTTGTTGAAATTGCTTTTTCCAGAGACTCAATTTCTTCTAGTTGTTGTTTTGATAGCCTTTGGGCTGTTTCAACAGTGAGGACCATCAGGTCCCTACTGCATTTTGTCTCTATAAAGCTGTACCCTTTCTTATAAATTGGGTCTTCAGTAAAAATTACTGGAATGTTTTTAATTTGAAGTCCGCCCGGGATTGTACCCGCTCTAAGGTGTTGATTCAAAAAATTACCATGCAGGTCAATTCTTATTTCTTTTTTAATCTGATTAATTTATCAGTTTCGTTTTGATTTTGTGCTGTGAGGCTCAAGGCTGCTGACGCGAAAAGAGGGGGAGCAGCTATTAGTTTTTTAATATGATCTTCACTGTATGAAAAAGTTTCATTCTCCGACATTCTATCACACACCAGACAAGACACAGTTTGCAATTTCAAGCTTCCGTTACTCTCACGACGCGGGACAAGCCCCGATACTTTACAAGAACAACACTTCGTGAACCTACTTAAACAGTCACTGCTTAAGAGGGTAACCTCGCAGACCACCGTCTGCTATAATCATAAGAAACACCACTGGGTTTAGGCTCCCAACACCAAGGGAGAAGTGTGGCTCAATGGTTAGAGCGGCAGACCCTGATGCGGAGGTCTAGCATCATGGTCTGCCAGGGACCAGGGTTCAATTCCCCGCCTCGGCGGGTCATGGGCTCAAAATTCCACGGACATGATAATTCTCGCCTCGGTGCCTATTCTAATAATAGAGTCCCACTCTGCAACTCTGGGCAATAGCTTGCTTAATCTCCACAACGGCCCCCACAACGCTAAGGATGCCTTGCCTTCACCCTGGGGGTGTACAGGAGTGGACACCTCACAGGGAAAGCCAGGACGGGTTCCACAGCGGTATTCGTACAAGCGCCTTGAGACCCTTGCGGGTGAGTAGTGCGCTATACAAGTATCAATTTACATTACATTACAAGGCAAAGCCTGAACGAACTAAATAACAAAATGATTGCCAGTACTGTGTATTGTATTTTATCTTAATGGCCATCCACTAATTGATACAAAACAAGAAGTGAGGTAGACTACTATTTCCGTCTGAATTAATCAAATTGAGATTATTCTTTATTCAAAATCACATTTTTCATTCAATTTTGTTCCTTTTCATTTTTTTCAAAATTGCAACAATAAAAATACCTATAATATACAATTTACATAAATGTACAATACACTCACAGGCACTCCAAAATCCAGATTTGTCTCACTTTCAGTCACACCCACTCTATACATTCACCACAAAGAACACACATTATATTTACATAAATCGGAAAACTTTTTACATCATTCTTTTTACAATGCCATAGAAACTAGAATCAAAAGTAAATTATTGAATTTGAATCTTTCAGTCCAAAGTTCAGACTATCTTATGGCTGGAAAATTGGTCTACGCGTTTCGAACTTTAACTGATTTCTAGAGTTCTCATCAGGACCATAAAAACAAGCTGTGGGGAAAGGAAATAACAACTTAATTAGTCTCATTCCTCTTAAAAGCCTAACTCCTCTCTCTGTTTGTCAGGAGCCTCTCTTACCTGTCTGTACTTGTGAAACAAACCCGGTCGCAGGACACTATAACAGAAAACATAACCTGGGCATTAGCACTTAATGCACAGAGGTCCAATCAAGAAAAAACTAGCATTCTCCTATTCATACTGGGGTTCAAGCTTACATGTCGCTTGGAGGTCCCAAGGTGCTGTGTATATATAGATATATATAAGGTTGATCGAGGTCTTGTGTACCTGTGGTAGGATACAAACAAGATTTAGTCCTGTATTTTAATTTGAGCATCACTGGCTTGGTTGGAATAAATAAAAAGGAGCACTTACTAAAGAAATCCTCATTGCTCGCTTGTAATGGGTTCAACTAACTTCCGGCTAGACGCTCTGTTAAAAACAATGGGTAACAGAACAATAAATTGCGAAGTATCGGCATTTCTTGTTCTCCTTAGTCGCAAACAGGTCTATGGTTGGTTTGCCCCACTTGAGAACGATGCTGCCGAGTGTCCCTTGATGCAATTCCCATTTGTGGCATGTGGACTTGAGCCCGCTTAGCGTGTTTGCTGTGGTGTTCTGATTTCCCGGAAGGTGTTCCGCTCTTGAAGAGACTCTGTTTTGGATAGCCCTTTCCCAGATGCACTGCACCTCCTGAGACAGAAGATGAGACCTAGTGCACCCATGCTTGCTGACATAGTGCATTGCAGTGTGTTGTCTGCTCAGTTTAAAACAGACAAGTTCTTTATTTCTGGCAGGAAAGCTTGTGGGGTTAAACACACAGCTCTGGGCTCCAGTAAATTGCTGTGGAGATGCAGATGTTGCCAACGACCACTGGCCTGGAGATCCTGCAGACAGCCCCCCCCCCCCATCTGTCTAAAGAAGCATCAGTCGTGATTATGAGCAGAGTGAGGGTGGCAACAAAATAAGGACATACTGAAATATTTTCTTGCTGGGTCCTCCAAGAAGTGGCTTGGACCATTGCTGGTGTTATTGTAATCACATCTTCAAAAGTCCCTTCTGCTTGACGTCTTTGCAAGTTTAGCTGGTACTGAAGAGAACCCGTTCTCAGACGCCAAAAGGGATTAAGAGGGAAGCAGGATGACATTGCTCCCAGGAGAGACTTGTAACCGCAAACTGAAAGTGACTGTTTTCTTAGGAGAAGCTGAGCCAATGATAATAATTTTGTCTGCCTCTTGAGAGATGGAAAGGCTGTGTTGAGAGCGGTGTCCAGAATAGCCCCCAAAAAAGAAATGTTTGTGGAAGGTTGTACGACTGATTTCTCCCTGTTCAAGGTAAGGCCTAAACTGGTAAACAGTCTTGTGCAAGCTGCCGACTGGGCTGCTGGTATTAATGGTGCTTTGGTCAGCCAGTCGTCCAAGCAGGAAAACATCTGATGTTGTTGCCTTCTTAGAAAGGCTGCCACAGGAGGCAAACATTGGGTGAATATACTTGGCGCCGACTTTAGGCTGAATAGCAGGACTTTGAATTGGTAGTGGCTCCTGGCTATAGCAAAGTCGGAGATACTTCATGTGGGATGGGGATGTAGAAGTATGTGTTCTGTAGGTCTAGGGTGGCCATGCAATCTCCTGGGTTTAAAAGAAATAAGATGTCTTGCAATGTGACCATGCAGAAGGACTGTTTTATGAGGTAAGTGTTGAGATTCCTCAAGCCCAGATTATATCGCCATTTTTTGAAAGTCTTCTGTACCAAAAAGAAACGGGAGCAGAACACTTTTTCTCTTTGGAATGCAGGAACTGGTTCTGTTACCCCTATTTGGAACATCAGAAGGGCCTCCAAATGCAGGAGATGTAGATGCTTCAGCCGCTTGTAAGCTGGGCAGAGTGCATGGTGGAATTTGAAGAAACTCTAGAGTATGGTCAAACTGAATTAGGGTGCGAACCCACCGGTCTGTTATTCTTGGCCAGTGTTGGAGTTGTGCAGAGATCCTTCCGCCCAAGGTGACTTTAAAAAGAGGGGAGAAGGGTTAGCCGGAACCTGAAAGTCGTCATTGGTGACGTGAGGAATCTTTCCCCTGAAACCCCACTGTTTTACCAAGGGCAGATCTGGAATATGCTGCAGATTGCAGCTGACGCTGGGTGTATTGAGGCAGATATGGTTGGGAAGAGGAGGTGTAAGAAGGTTACCGATATTGCTGGTATCCACCTCTATATGATGGAAGACCTCTTCCTTGCACTCCTCCTCGAAAGGGTTCCTTGTGGTACTGAAGTCTTACCAACGCCTTGGCCGCGTCAGTGTCTTTCTTTATGTCTTGGAGGGCCTCATCAATGGGTTGCCCGAAATGGGCCTCTCCATGAAAAGGAAGACCAAATATTTTGTTCTGCACTTCTGAATGGAAAGATGCAGCTCTGAGCCAACCCTGGAGATGTAAGACTGCAGCACCTCCTAGCGATCTAAAGGCTGCGGTAGCGATGACCACTGCACAGTCTATATCTCCGAGGATACTGGTTCAATTTCCTGGAGGATCTTTTTGGCTTCTGTCTTACCGTCATCCGGGAGTTGATCAATGTATGAAGCCAGATCACACCACATCGGACGATCCTATTGTCCCAAGATTGCTGGAGCATTTGCTACCCTGACCTTAAGACCTGACATGGATTAGAAACGTTTGCCTGCATTATCAAGGCGTCTGCCTTCTTTATCCGGAGGTGCTGTAATCGGAGCAGGCGAGTTTGTGGACTTTCTCTATGCAGCCTGAGAGATCAAAGAGTCAGGCTTCAGGAGGCCCATAAGGCAGGTGGGAGCATCCTCTGGAGCTTTATATTTTTTCACCAACCTGGGAAGAACCAGAGTCACCGTGGCCTTCATGACTGAGGGCTTCCTCCCATTTGTAATTAACAATCGGAATGGCTTGCACTGATATATCTAAAGGGTTCTTAGAAGTCATAAAGAAAGCACTCCATTTGGGATGTTGGCATTTGCAAGTTAAACCTCTTGCCGCTTTTTGCAGCAAATTGTGAAATCCACTGATGTCCTACGGTGGTGAATCGATGGGAACTGGAGAGGGAGACGACGGATTGGGAATAAGGTAGTCGTCCCACTCCTGGTGTAGATCTAGAGGCTCTCCCTCCTCATGGTAATCATCAGTAGTCACCGGATCCCGCAGAGTGGGAGGAGGTGGAGTCTGTGTAGGAACTGTAGATTGTAAGGCTGGACCCTGCTGTGGAGTGGAAGGGACCAACGGTTGCAGAGGTGGCATTGTGGAATATTCAGGAGGAGCAAAAACGGATGGGAACCTTTTCTTATTGTCCGAAAGCATGAACTGCAAGTCCGAGAGTAATGAAGATGGCAAGCAAATCATCTCTTCTTGATATTGTTGGTGGTACCCTTGTTGAAGCATATGATAGTGGAATTCCTCATACTCCTCTTCATAGTCATCCTCCTGTCACTTTAAGAGCAACTGCGATGGACTAAGGACATAACCAAATGGTCCATCATCCTCGTCAGAATTTGGAGAAAAGTTGTCACTTTACTAGGTGAGGTGACTTCTGGTGTCAGATGTCTACTTCAGCTCTTTTCCCGTTGTCTAGGGGATTTTTCCCTTGTCGGCGATGTCGCCGACGGATCTACCATAGTCGTGATCGGCTGCAACATAGACTGTATTGTTGTCGCCTTTATCGCCGCCATCTACTAGGTCGAGGATGGCTCCTTGACTTGGGACGAAGAAAAGGGGGCACATCACTCCACATCGACAAGGATGAGTATTTATTTCGTTGACAACAAAGTTTTCGTTGACAGTAAAGCCTTCAACAACGGTTTAGCTGCAGGGGGTTCAGAAGAAGGCTTTTTGAAAGCATGCCTGCCCCAAGAAGATTTTGTAGGCGGCTCTTAACTTGCCTTTTTGTTTTAGTGTACCCTGAATTAGGTCCTTTTCTCTCCTCTTCACATCTGTGAGGAGATTTAGATGGACTACTCCTGTGAGACCTAAGAGTGGTCTTTTTTGAGGCTTTTTGAGGGCACTCACAGGATGAGTGAGTTTGTTATCTTTCCTTCTTGTGAGATCTTCTAGATGACAAAGAAGATGCCTCATCACTTGATAGTAGTTTCTTGATGGTCCTCAACTTTTGAAGCCAAAATGGAAGGGGTCCTCCACGATGCCTCAACGTTTTGGTACAAAAGGTATGACATGCCTTCCAAACTTTCACCTTGTGGTTGAGATACAGGCAATAGATGTAGTCACTGTGTGGGTCATCAGTATGAAGTCTTTTCTTGGAGCAGGTGGCACAGGCCCTGAAGAGACTCTTCTTTTTCCTGTCAGACATAAAATTCAGAGAAGGAATTGCAGACTGGATAAGCTAGTTAAATCAGTGGTAAATTGGATACAGAAGAATACAGAAATTTATTCTAAAACCCTGAAGTGGTAGATTTAAAGGAGGAGAGCTGAGACCCCTTAGCACGACGTGCAGTAGAAAATCTGAAGGTCTGAGGTTCTCTCAGAAGTGTCCAAGAGGGTAGGGTATTCTGTTTGGTCTCTTTTACAAAGCAATAGGGATATGTTACAAAATTAAAATGGGCCCAGGGCTATTTTTCTAGTTTATGTTAACTTTGCATTGCTATTTTGAATAAATGGGACTCCCATCTCGACAACAGGGAATGATTCAAGCATGTGTATCTATGAAAGTTCCAATACTGGAGTTTATTAAGATTTATAGTATGAAACGATTTCTCAGATTAGATCTTCATTTGTCATGACTCAGGAGCCATCAACCAGGCTGAACTCAGTAATACACCCCAAACTACGGGGAGGGAGCAAAAGGCGTGCCAGAGCTCTTCCAGGGCGTTCCATTTCGCCATATGTGCGAGACGCAGACTATTTACCAAGAAAAGCAACTTTCCTCTCGGTGAGATCACAGTATTCCTCCAAAAGGACAGAGCGACTGTGTAAAGATGATGGAGAAGAGTGCTCTACTTATCAATGTCTGCGAGGTTGGCTTCCTCTTGAGATAGACTGTTGCAGAGATTGCGCAATGCTCCTGCATGTGTGGAAATGCAGATTCCGCAGATATATGCCTTAAAAGGCATCCCACAGAGTAGCATATTGGTTAACAGACCCTGTGTTGGTTTTGAAATACTCAATCATGGCATCATGACGCTCAGTCCGAAAATCTAGTCTAGCAAGGCAGTCGTGGGGAAGGACAAGCAAAGCTCCCAGCCTCCAACATATGAGAGGGTTAGTAGTAATCTAACCAGCAGGTGATCAGAAAGGGCATGTGGAAGTACTTGCATGCTCAGCAGCCAGAGGCTACAGTCCATGGAGAGGAATCAGTAGTCCAGTCATGTCCACACTCCATGTGGAGCAGAGTAAAATGTATAGCCAGGGGTTGTAGGGTGTCGGAGATGCTAAACGTCTGAGGGCGTGAACAATATCTTGAAGAAAGCTTAAGAAGCGTGGTTTGTCTCCAGGACTGGTGCTTGAGGAATCTAAGGCGGGATCAAGCAGTAAATTCAAGTTGCCTCCAAATAAAATAACATCTGCAACAAACCGGTCATCTAGAGTAGATATATTTTGGAAAAATAGAGGGCCGTTGGTATTTGGGGAGTCGATATTTAAGAGGAGAACTCTCCCCCCCAGCATTGTCCCAGTCACTAAAAGGTAGCAACCTTGGTTGTCTGCAATGGTTGAATGGTGCATTAAGGCAAGGCTTTTTTGTAAATGTATACAGACTACCCGGGAGTAGGAACTATAATTAATCAAGTATCGGTGGAGCACCCATGATGTTGCAAATGCAGGAGATGATGCAGGGGAAGGTAAGTTTCCTGCAGAAATGTCATTTCAATACTGTATCGCTGAAGATATGATAACGCCAATTTGCCCTTTTTAGGACTGTTCAGTCAGCGGACATTCCAGGTATGGAGCGCTAGGCCCACAGATCTTTTAGGTCTCCCCAACAATGTAAAGCATGTTACTGTCAAGCATGTCAAGATGTACAGAAAATTTAAGAATCAGCCTCATCCAGTCTACTGTAGAAAAAGGAAATGAAGACATATAGAAACAGAGTTATAACAATCTCAGTGAAAGCCTGAGAGACCCCCCCCGGTCCCTCCAACACACGCCCCACACCAGGCATAAGGAACCTAGTGAATCCCAGAGGAACCCGAACAACGAACAAAGGTCTCAACATTCGAGAAACTGAACCATCCTTGGGGAGCGGGCAATGCACCGGAGCTCAATGCCTGTTGTGAAAGATAATAACTAGCAGTGCAGTAATGGGGAAAGGGAGGTTTACATGCAGGGAGAAGTTGGATAAGAAGCATACCATAGAGTAATGATGACATTATAATGTGAATATAACTTTACATAAAATAGTGTGGAAAAACAGCTAAGATACAACAATTTAGCCAAGGGAAGAAAAGACCAGCACTGGCCGGCACGCTAAGGTCCGGAGAAGAACGATCCGGGGTGGTGCGATTTGAGGCGGGCCTGATGGGTCCCAGCAGTTTTCAAAAGGTAAGTACATTAAAAAAAACATGTGGTTTACCATCTGTCACTACTTGTTGGATACAACATACCATATTTAAGCTGTGTCTTCTAAGCAACGGCTTCACATTATCAAATGCTCGCCTTGCCTCCTGTACCACAAGTGTGAAGTTGGGGGTAAATCAAAATTGTGGTACCTTGTACTGCAGAGGGGACATCTCCGAAGCCAAGTGAATTATTGTGTTGAGGTCTCTACAATTCAATGGGTAGCCACATTGGGGCGAGATGGGGCTCTCAATGGAGGACAAGGCCCTATCGATATGTGCGCCCTCTCCACAACAAAGGCAGATATAAAGTGTTGGGCGTCGTATAAGTCAACTAGTAGAGTTTCTACAAAGTGTTCAGGGTGCCCCAAATTGGTGGACTCCACCAGGCCGACAATGTGTATAATATTCCGGCGTGAGCGCGACTCTAGTTCTTCATTTTTAATGGCTACAGCCTTCAAGAGGCGCTCTGGCTTTTCCAATCTACCGGTCAATGTAGTAGTTTTGTCCTCCAAGCCCGAGACTCGTTCCTCCGCACCGTCAATGCAGTTGCTGTGCAGATCTCGGAGTTCCCCCAAGCTGTCGAGCGGAGATGAAAGGGCATCAAAACGAGCGTCAATAGCACGAAAGCCATCCAACAGTTCTGCCATGTCTAAGCCATACCCTCAGGGGGTGGGGATGCCTGTTGCCTCACGATCATCTATGATGTCTGCTGGGGAGGTGACAGAAAGATGATCAGTAATAGGCCCTAGGCATCAGCACAAGGGGGGTGATGGTGGAGCAGTGTGGTGACCTCAGATGAGTTTGCCAAATCGTAGCATAGTGGCCCCTGTTCTGCTGTCTTCAATTGCAGGGCATGGTCGATTGGCACCCACTCGTGGACAGCCAATCGCCATCAATGCAGGCGGAAGTCCAAATACAGACACAGATTGAGTCAATGTGGGAGTATCCCTCAGTGAGCCTCTGCATATGTCAGCGTGGTGGACGAGCCGTTAGATAGTGAGCGGCCGGTCACAAGAGATGCGGGTGGAGGCCACAGACCGCAGCAGATGGCAATTCAGGGAGGAAGCCCAGTGAGACGACGCCGTCCCAGCCACAGGGTCATTCGCAGCCCCTGTCAACGCAGGGCCTCCGAGGCAAGCTGGTTCTGCCTCACCCCCCGGTCGAGAGCAATATAACGCAAATGACCAATGCTGCACAGGATGGAGGTTCTCAGCCTCAACCTTTCCCGCTGCCCCTATTGCCACATGGCCTTCGAGGTGGCTTCAGCTGTGTCCTCCCTCAGCGAGATCCCGCAGTCGGCTGAGGTATTTGCTTCCCGGAGGAGTTCATTGCAGTTCTGGGGGGCTGATAGTATGGATTCTCCCAACTGCTGGTCAGCTGGAGTGAGGATGGATGCTGTAACCCTCAGGCGAAGGGCTGTCGGCTCCAGAGCTTTACTGCTGTGCAGCCATTCCAGCCCGCAGCTTGGCCACTTCCCCTGCACAAATCATACTTAAGGAAAATTTCAGGAAAATGTGTTGTAGTCGAGACAGCCTCATAAATAGCACTTTGACCAAAAGAGTTGGTAAATGGCACTCAGATTGCTTACATGTCATGGGTTAAGCAAGCATCTGATGCAGACTGAAAATATACGAACTAAGTTCATGTGACATTCATTCAATAGACGGCAACCTGCCGTAGATGGAAAAATCTGTGGAGTAAGCGCTTTTGAAGAGTATCCAATAACAGGGTGACTAGAGAGCTAGAGGGGAGGCTCAGAATTCAGACGATTTTAGTGAAGAGGGCCCAAAGCAGAGCTTTGATTCATGGGAGGATAAGAAAGAAATGCTCAACAAAACCCTCTATAAATCAAGTTCATGCTGCTGCCCAGAAGCTCTGTAATCTAGTTCAAGATTCTCTCCCTGAAACTCCAGGGGCAGTAGTAGCCTGAAATATTAATGAAACACAAGAATTCTGTACTGCGTGCTAATACTGCACATCGATATAGTAAACAGCTCCAGGTGCTTGCTACCATTAGAGAAACCAAAGGTTTTAAGTATTTCAAGCCTTTAGGTCTAAACTTATCAGAAACATCACAAATCAAGGCATGTGCTTTTACCCCTTCTTTCATCTGTATTAAATGCAACCTTGAGGCTTTGCCAAGAGTTATGAGGACCACCAGTAAATAAACTGGGGGTGGTCAGGTGGGACTAATTCATAAAATGAGATTTAATCAACCATAATTTAATGCAACAAAGTTTGGAAAGTGAGCCGGTCATTAGGTCAGTGTGGGGTGTAAGGCTGTTGTGTGGAGCTGGCACAAGAGTGTCCTGCCAAACAGTGGAAGACTGACTACAGAGTGTTCTCTACATTGACTGTGTCCCTGTTTCATTAACTCGTCAAGTTTTCAGTCTTTCTTTGTGTCTCCCAATGCAGTGAGTCATATCTACAGGCTGCTATATGTGCCTTCTCTGCGAACTCCAAAAGTGCTCTTGCCCGTGTCCAACTGACTAGCGAGCACCATCCCAAGTTTGTGGGAGGGAGGTTTGTGGAGTTCCAGGTGATGTGTAGCCATTACCACTGTCCTGGTTATTTTCCAACAGCCATGATGCAGATGTGGCTATTTTAAAAACCTTACTGTCAATTCTTAGAGATAAGGATTGGCATGGTCCTCTTTTATATGCTTCCCTTTCACCATGAATCTTAATTTAAAGAGTGGGTAAAAGACTCTGGGCTTCAATGTAATTAATTTCACATAGTGTGGAGCCTGCCCATCGTTTTCGCATATCATCGGTTTTCTTTGTTTTCCTCATCACCTTTCGACCCCATCCCGCTCTATATCTCTTTTCTGCTGATGATTTTAGGAAGGGATTATGTTACTTACCCTGTAAGCATCTGTTCTGGCATGTAGTGCTGTAGATTTACATGCTTTACATAAGTCAGCCATCTAATGTTGGGCTCGGATGATTACAAGTTGTTTTTGTTCCAAGAAGTTTTCTTCCAGTCACAAGGCTTTGTGACTCCTTCTCTTGGTAATACTGCATATGGTCATAGACGCCATCTTCAGATTGTTTTGCCGTGGGTAAGAATGATGTCTATGTAAGCTATTATGAAAATAAAGTGTATGAACTCCAACCTACACAAGATTTATTGGGGAGGAGGGTTGGCACATGTGAATCTTCAGCACTACATGCCAAGAACAGATGCTTCCAGGTTAAGTAACAATCAATTCGAGGCATGTGTGCTGTAGATACACATGCTTTGCATAGACTGTAAAGCAGTCCCTCTCCGAGCTAATGGTTAACTTGTGGGGGTTGCAGTTGTTTGAAAAAGAGTCTTAAGTACTGCCTGGCCAACATTGGCTTGTTGTTGTGCAAATGCATCCACACGTTTTGTGTAAGTGTGTAGAGTAGACCATCTTGCTGCTTTACAAATATCAGCATTAGGAATGTTCCCTAAGAAAGCCATGGACGCTCCAATTTTTCTAGTGGAGTGGGCATTTAAGGAGGTGGGGGAGACGGTAAATTAGTTTAGCTTTTGCAAAGCATTTATATGCATTTAATTATCCATCTTGAAATGCTTAATTTTGAAATTGCCTTTCCTATATTGAGGGGGTACAATGGCAAAAAACAATTATTTTGTTTTTCTAAATGATTTAGTCTTGTCAATGTAATACATTAGCAGCCTTTTTCACATATAAAGTGTGTAATGCCCTTTCTGCAACTGTGCCTGGTTGCAGGAAAAGAACAGGTACATTAATGGATTGACTAATATGAAAATTAGAAACCCCTTTTGGTAGGATTTCTTCGGTTAGTTTTAATTAATACTCTGTCCCAATGCTGTTTTTAGAAAGGGTCTTCGAGAGTTAACACCTGAATTTCACTCACTCTTCTAAGAGAAGTATTAGCGATTAAAAAGGAAAATGCTACTTGCCAGTATGTATCTGTTCTTGGCATGTAGAGTTACAGAGTTACACACTGTGCATAGATGGCCACCTAGTGTTGGGCCCGGATGTTTGCAGTTTGTTTTTGTTGTAGAAAAGTCTTTGGAAGTCACAGGACAGGCGACTCCTCCTTTGGATCATACTGCGCATGGGCATCGGCTCCATCCCCAGATTGTTTTTCGCCTTGAGGGAAGTGATGGGGCTGTACAAGAAGTAGTGATGTCCATGTGATTTGTATCTAATTAAGATAATACTGGAACAGATAAAGGCAGCCGAGGAGGCGGGTGGGCGTGTGTAACTCTGCAGCTCTACATGCCAAGAACAGATGCATACTGGTACGTAGCTTTTTCCGTTCGAGGCATATGACCTGCAGATTACACACTGTGCATAGATTGTATAGCAGGACCCACCTTTAGTGGCGACTACCCGTATCTGTTACATTTGTTTGAAACAGAGTTTTTAGTACAGCTTGGCCCACAGTGGCTTGTTGTTTAGTTTGCACATCTACACAATAGTGTTTTGTGAATGTGTGCGGTGTAGACCATTGTAGCAAGGGGACCCCATCCATAGAAAATGTCCCCTCAACAACGGAATGGTGGGTAGCTGATTCTGCCAATCTCCCCTCTCTCAACTTACCACAGAACGAGTGGACATCGGACATAAAACCGCTTTGGAATTCTCAATGCGAGGTAGAAGAGGACGGCTCCTTTAATTGTGCCTATTCAACGTTTGAAGCCCCGCCCATGGAGGAAGCAGGTCCAACCGGGTTCGTCAAAAAGGAGGAAGCACAAGACTTGGCGGGTGACATCACCGAGGAGGGAGCAGAGCGAGCGAAGTTCAAGAGTCGAGTGAGGCGGAGAGCGGAATAATCATCGGGAGTGGTCGAAAGAAGAACCAACAAAGAAGAGAAGCCAGGAGGCCACCGTCTCCACGATTCGCCCAGCGCACTCCCGGAGGAGTGTGGCTGAGCCAGGTACGGCAGCGAGTGGTGGGCTGGGTGGGGAGGCGGGGAGACTTCCCGAAGTGAGAGCGCCTGTAACAGAGACGCCACCTGGGGGCACTAATTGTATATAAGTCACCACACTTCTGCAGGTTTCTTCAGTGTTTTGTATATACACAGGTTTCTACAGTGTTTTGTATATACACAGACAGCGGTGGTCCCTCACTCCCTGGTTTACCCTTGGGGCAATTGTATAAAGAAGACTATTGCCTGACGGCGGCCTATATCGTTTTCCCTTCTGCATGTGGTATGGCGGAGAAGCTCCAACCAAGCCAACACAAGAGCGTCCCCCGAAGAAAGCAAAAAGCAGGAGAAGCTCCCCGGGATTAGCTGCAACAACGGACACAGCTAGTTTTTCACGGGAAAGACTATCTATTACTAAAAAGAGGTCATTCACAAAAATAAAGCTATATATACCTCGATCCAGTCTCCGGTCCCTTTCTCCTACCCCGCCACAACCATGTAGCTGCTTTGCATATATCATCTAGGGGAATGTTCCCTAAGAATGCCATTGAAGCCCCTATTTTCCTTGTAGAATGGGCTTTTGGAGGAATTGTTAACGTACGCTTGGCTTTTTGGTAACATATTTGTATGTATTTAACAATCCACCTAGCTATCCCCGATTTTGATATGGGGTTGCCTTTATGTGGTGGTGAAAAAGAGACAAAAAGTTGTTTAGTTTTACGAACATTTTGTGTCTTTTCGATGTAGTACAGTAATGCTCTTTTGACATCGAAGGTGTGTAGAGCTCTTTCTGCGACTGTTTGTGGCTGCAAGAAAAATACGGGCAGCTCAACATATTCATTTAGATGGAATGGTGAAATGACTTTTGGGAGGAATTTAGGATTAGTGCATAGAACTACTTTGTTATGATGCATTTGCAGAAAGGGTTCTTGAATGGTAAAAGCTTGTAGTTCACTAACTCTTCTGAGAGAAGTAATAGCTACTAGGAAAGCTACTTTCCAAGTTAGGAATTGCAATTAACATTTATGTAACGGTTTAGAGGGAGGTCCCATTAACCGTGTGAGAACAATGTTTAAGTTCCACACTGGTGAAGGTGGCGTTCTGGGCGGGATTATTCTTTTGAGTCTTTCCATGAAAGCTTTAATAGCAGGTACTCTAAAAAGAGATAGATGTTGTCTATTTTGTAAATATGCTGCAATGGCAGCAAGTGTAGTCTGATAGACGTGTAGGCTAAATTACAATTTTGAAGGTGTAATAGGTATCTATGATGTGTTGAATAGACACATCTAAAGGATTTATGTGGTTGTTTTGACAGTATATCACAAACCGTTTCCATTTAGCAGCATAACATGCTCTAGTAGTGGGACGTCTAGCTTCTTTAATAACATTCATGCATTCTGGAAGAAGGTTGAGGTAACCAAACTCTAGGACTTCAGGAGCCCGATCGCTAGGTTGAGCTGAGCTGGGTCTGGGTGTTTGATTTCTCCATGGTTCTGTGTTAATAGGCGTGGAGATAGGCTTAGTTTCTGGTGTGGTACCAGAGATAGTTGCAGCAGCGTGGTGTACCACGGTTGTCTGGCCCAAGTTGGAGCAACTAGAATGAGTGTTAGGGAATGTTGCTGTAGCTTGCGTACTACTAACGGAAGCAGTGGGAGAGGAGGAAAAGCATACGCAAATTGTCCTGACCAGTTCATCCATATCGCATTGCCTTTGGACAGCGGGTGTGGATATCTGGCGGCGAAGTTTGGGCATTTTGCGTTTTCGTGGGTGGCGAAGAGGTCTATCTGAGGTTGTCCCCACATTTGAAAGAACGGTTGAAGAACTTGCAGATGAAGTTCCCACTTGTGGATCTGATCTGTCTGTCGACTTAGCAGATCTGCCATGGTGTTTTGTACTCCTGGAACGTGTTGGGCTAAGAGGAAGATCTTTAGTGGTATAGCCCATCTCCATATCTGCTGTGCTAACTGAGAGAGCTGCAGAGAGTGTGTTCCCCCTTGTTTGTTTATGTAGTACATGGCTGTCATATTCTCTGTGCGGACTAAGACAGCTTTGCCTGATACTTGTTTTTCGAATGCTTTTAGGGCTAGAAAAACAGCTAGTAACTCAAAGTGATTAATGTGGAGTAACTTTTGTTGCGGTGCCAACCTGCCTTGCATGGTGTGATGCAGTAGGTGAGCTCCCCAGCCGGAGAGCGATGCGTCCGCTGTCATGATTATTTGAGGAACTGGCTCTAGAAACGGTCGACCCTTTGAAAGGTTTTTGGTGCTCCACCATTGCAGAGAGCGAGGAGTCCGACTGTCTACCAACACTAGGTCTGTTAATTGACCACAAGCCTGGTTCCATTGGCGTGCTAGGCACTCATGAAGTGGACGCATTTGCAGTCTTGCGTGAGGTACTATAAATATGCAAGATGCCATCATTCCTATGAGCTGCATGAACACTCGAGCTGGAAGCGAGTGTTGTAATTTGAATCTTGTTAGGAGAGTTTGTACACTGGTTATCCTGGCTGGAGAGGGATAGGCTAGTGTTAGTTGGGTGTTCATTGTAGCGCCGAAATATTGTTGTATGTGTGAAGGTTGCAGATGTGACTTGGTGTGATTTACTGTGAATCCTGTGTCGTGGAGCAGTTGAATCGTAGCGTGAGTGTGTAGTACATACTGGCTGTATGAGCTGGCTTTTATGAGCCAGTCATCTAGGTATGGGAAGACGTGAATATCCGGTCTCCTTAAGTGTGCTGCTACCACTGCTAGGCATTTGGTAAACATCCTTGGTGCTGTTGTGACTCAGAATGGGAGCACTTTGAACTGGTAGTGCTGCCCGTCCAGCACAAATCTGAGATATTTTCTGTGCGCTGTGTGGATAGGAATGTGAAAGTAGGCGTCCTTGAGATCTAGAGTGACAAGGAAGTCGTTTTGTAACAGGAGCGGAAGGACTTGTTGGAGTGTGACCATATGAAAATGATACAACTGTATGTAAATGTTTAGAGGTCTGAGGTCTAGGATAGGTCTTAGAGATTCGTCCTTCTTTGAGATTAAGAAATATAGGGAGTATACTCCTTTGTTTTGCTGATGCCTTGGGACTATTTCTATTGCATTTTTGTACAGGAAAGATATCACTTCTTGCCTGAGCAGTGACAAATGTTCCTGTGACATTGGACGCTGCCTGGGTGGCATGTTTGGGGGGGGGGGGGGTAGATGTTAGTTCTAGACAGTAATCTGACTGAATTATTTGAAGGACCCACCTGTCTGATGTGATGTTTTCCCAGGCTGGTAAGTGTTGTTGTAGTCTTCCCCCGACAGGAGTGGAATGGGGCGGGGGAAGGGGAAGGTAGTCATTGGGCAGAGGTAGAGGCAGAGCGGGAGTTGTTGTTTTTACCTCTGCCCTTATTGTTGTTACCTCTGTAACCACCCCTTTGGTAGCCCCTACTATAGGTGGACTGTGTGGGGGATTTGTACGAGGTAGAAGGTGTGTCTGAAAAGTAACCCCTGGTGCCGCCTCTGTAAGATGAGCGGCGAAATGAACGTCTGGGAGCCTGCGACTGCAGGGCTCCCATAGATTTGTCAGTATCTGTATCCTTTTTCATCTTTTCAAGAGATACATCTACATTGGGTCCGAATAAGTGTTGCTCATCGAAGGGTTGGTTAAGTAGAGCACTTTGGACTTCAGGTTTGAACCCTGATATGCATAGCCAGGCTTATCTACGCAACAAAACACTGGTGTTAACTGCTCTGGAGGCAGTGTCTGCTGCATCAAGTGCACAACGAATGGAGGTGTTTGTAATATCTTTCCCTTCTTGGATAAGCTCCTTTGCTCTAGCTTTGTACTTATCAGGGAGGTGCTGCATTAACAATTCTAATTCGTCATAATGTGCCCAGTCATATCTTGCCAATAATGCTTGTGTATTGGCAATACGCCACATGTTTGCTGCTTGAGACGCAGTTCTTTTCCCCGATGCGTCAAGGAGCTTAGACTCTTTATCTGGTGGGGGAGCTTCACCTGATGTTTGTGAATTTGCTCTTTTGCTTGCATTGGAAACCACAAGCGAGTCTAGTGGTACTGGGCCATTAATATATGCTGGGTCTGAAGGGGCAGCTTTATATTTCTTCTCTATTCGTGGGCTTATGACCTGAGTTCTAACTGGGTCTTTGAAGACTGCTTAATCACTCCTTTAAGCATGGGTAAAACAAATAAGGATCGTTGTGCATTATCAAAGGTATCCATTAGGAAGTCTTCATCTACAGGTTCTGTATGCATGTCCACCCCATGATACTGCGCAACTCTGTGTACTAATTGATTGAAGCCCATAGTGTCTTCTGGTGGGGAAGGCCTAGATGGGTATATGTCGTCCTGAGGGACATTTGGGATGTCTGGGGTGTTATAGTCATCCCACGGGTCAGGTGAGCCTGGAGGAATAGATGGATCATCTGCATTATCCCCTATATCATCACAGTGATCATCCCTGTTGTCATCATTTGGTATGATAGAGGATGTAGGGGAATGCTGTGGTAGGGGCACACGTGGTGATGGCATAGGTGGAGGAGAAGGGGAAGGAACTCTTAGAGGAGAGGTAGCCATGTCCTTCTTTTTTGGATGAGAAGCCGGTGCAGGTGTATCCAGTGGTTGTTTTTTTTAACTTAAGAGTTAATCGACCAGTGATTGGATCTTTAACCAGAGTCTTTTGTGCAGGGTCTGGGTGAAATAAGTGTCTGCAGGAGGCCGATCTTTTGGTGCGAAGGGAGATTTCGGCACCAAAGTAGCTTTTTTGGCAATGTCTTTAACAGGAGAAGCAGAAGTCTTTTTCGGCTCCGATGTTTTTTTCGGCTCCGATTGTTTTCTCGGCTCCAGTACATTTTTCGGATCCAATGGTTTTTTCAGTTCTGGTGCATTTTTCAGATCCAATGGTTTTTTCGGTTCCGGTGGTCTTTTTGAATCCGAAGTGTGTTTGCTTGGTTCCGACCTGGGTTTTGGTGCTGAGGGACTAATGGTATGCTTCAGTGCCGATTGTTTCGATGCCGGCATGGTAGATGGTGTTGTCTTTTATGGTGCCGGTAGGTGTGCGCCGGCACCGTGGGGAGGCCGACTCGAGCCCGAGTCGCCGGAAGGCTTAGCTAGCTTCTTAGCCGGGCCCGAAGGTGGGGCAGTAGAAGCAGTGTCTCGTGTGCACCCGAGCCAGAGTGTGTGACCGTAGCCTTTTTTGACAGTGTCGAGGAAGGGTCGGGGTCAACGGTCTCACTTACGACCCGCTATGCTGGAGTGATGTCCTCGACTTCGGAATCTTCTGCCCCATGTTGTTCTGGGACATCGACGGCCTCTGTGAAGATGTCGTCTGGAATTGGAGCTGAAGATGGAGCCATTGTTCTCCTAGCTCTTCGGTCCCGGATCATCTTCTTGGAGAGGAAGGAGACACAAGCGGAACAGTCTCTGGCCTCGTGCTCCGGGGAGAGGCAAAGGGTACACACTTCATGAAGGTCGGTGTGGGGAAACTTCGACCCACATCGAGGTCACTTTTTAAATGGCATCCTTTCCATGAGCTGGAGTCGAGGCCTAGTTAGGCCCGAAAACAGTCGACGACCGGAATCAAATTCTAAGATGTTGAAGAGTAGCGTCGACTGGAAACGTGTTCGAACTAAATTCTGGAAGCCGGTGAGGATTGCGCGTCGAAGGAAATCTATTCCAACACGGATTGCTGGTAACACATCCAAGCCCGGTGGCGGAAAAAACTATCTTGGGATGGAGCTGATGCCCATGCGCAGTATGATCCAAAGGAGGAGTCACCTGTTCTGTGACTTCCAAAGACTTTTCTACAACAAAAACAAACCGCAAACATCAGGGCCCAACACTAGGTGGCCATCTATGCACAGTATGTAATCTACAGCTCATATGCCTCGAACAGCAAGTTTCCATGAAAGGTACTGCAATTGACAAGTATGTAATGGATTAAAAAGAGAACCCATTAATCTTGTTGGAACAAAGTTTATGTTCCATGCTGGCGCGGGTGGAAGTCTAGGGGGAATGATCCTTTTAAGGCCCTCTATAAAAGCTTTGATAACTGGAATTTTAAACACAGATATGTGTTATCTATTTTACGGATATGCTGCAATAGCTGGAAGATGTAATCTTATTTATTTGACAAACTTATAATGCGGACAGCTACCCCACGGGGTTTCCCACCGTAGGCTAGTTCCAGACAGTGAAACCCTAGCCAATAGTTAAAAGAGACACGTTTTCAGATTTTTGCAAAACATCAGTAAGGAATTACAGTTCCTAAGGGAGGAAGGGAGAGAATTCTACAGTTTGAGGCAGAGATTTGGAAAAAAGGAGCGTCCTTTGCTGTGGGTTAAGCGGAACCTAGGCGTGTTGAACAAAGCATGGCTGGCAGATCTCAACAAATGCATAGACTCATAAGTAGTTACCAATCCTTGAATGTATGTGGGTGTAAGGGCATATTTGGCCCTAAACATAAGCAAAGTGCCTTAAATTCAACACGTTATGAAATCTTTAGCCAGTTAAATTCCTAGAGCGGAGGGGAGACAGGGGCATGTCGAGGTAGTCGGAATATATGCCAGGCAGCAGCATTCTGAATGTAATGGAAGCGTCTAAATCAATTTCTTGTCGGCGCCTAGGTATAACACATTGCTATAGTCCACTTTGGACATGACCATGGCCTGATTGACCGTGCTCTGTGCTTCTAAAGTATTAGCCACAGGGTCTTTTTCAGCCATTTAAGGACTGAGAGACAGACAGCAGTGACTTTACATACTTGTGGCTTCAAGGAAAGTTTGTCATCTATGATGAAACCAAGATTCCTGACTGTCATAGACGGAGAGGATTTGGGCCCCAGAGAGTCTGGCCAGCGGCTGGGTCCCCAGAGACCTGGATTGTTGACCAAGACAAGAATCTCAATATTTTAGCCATTAAGTTTTAATGCATTATTATTCATCCAAAAGGAAATATTCCTCAGGTCTACATGAAGCAGGGATGGGTTCTGTTGAAGGGCATCAGACAACGAGAAGATGATCGGAGTGTCATCAGTGTAAGAAAACAGGGTGCGCCCAAATTTCTGAATGACGTCCGCTAGAGGGCAAACATAATTGTTAAAGAGCAAGGGACTCAGAGTGGATCCCTGAGGGACTCCAGAGGTCAGGGCTAGAGTCTTTGATCTGGAGTCAGCCAAAGAAATCTGAAAAGTGTGATTCTTTAAAAAGGAGCTCACCAATTCAAAGGCCAGACATTCAATGCCCAAGGCCTCAAGTCTGTCGATCAGGGAGGGTGTGGCTAGCGTCCAGACAAGATGGCCGCAGCTTAAACGAGCTCTGTGGTAGACGGGGCCTTCCTGTATCAATCCGGTAACAGATCCTGCACAATTATCTGAGCTGCACTGAAAATCTAGTAAAGGACAACTTCCGACCCTGAACAGCTAAGCGGGACCCCCGTGGCTGCGGAGAGCGCCGAGATCTGGCGGCGAGACGGTCGCGGCCTGTGCGCAAGTTGCAGCCGGTACCTAAAGTTTCACTCACCCCAGACGGAGGTAGACTGAGTTGACAATGACGGAACTGGACGCGGAGGCTGAAGGCGCGCTGAATCAGCAGTGACCCGCCGTGCGGAAATAGGTCACTGCGTCCGCGGCCGGGAGGCATAGGTGACGGCATATGAGAGCAGCTGGGGGAGACCACTGGTACCCGAGGAGGCCCCGCACAACTGAAACCTACTGCCGGCGTTGACTGGGCACCAGAGGTCGCATGATGAAATAGCGCAAATTATTGCAGAAGTGTCACCCACTACTTCCGGAGGCAGTGACTACCAAAGCTGGACGCCCCATGTAAAAGAGGACATTGTGGTCTGATATCAGGAGCAAGGTCGCCTGAAACCACACGGCAGCCGGGGCGTCACGTAGGAGCTGCTCTGAGAGAGCCAGTGCAGGACTGAAGTGAGCGTAGCGCAGCCACCACCGCGCAACGTCAAACCGTGACCAGCCAGTACACCCGAGGTGAGGGACATAAGAAGGACCACCAGTTAGCACAGAGGTCCTGTGCAGCTAGGGCCCATTGCGCCAGCGGAACTAACCTGGGACACAGAAGAAAGCGGAGACCGGCATAAGATAATTATTGCCAACACAGAGGAAGACGTACACTACTCGAACACGGACACCGAAGAACTACTAATTCTAAGGGTGCACATCCATACCAGTCCGATAGCGGGAGCCAGAGAAAATAGATAGTGAGGGTCCATAGACCCCCACCATCAAGTTACAGAGCCAGTGCAGACGCGGAAGAGCGCACTACAGAAAGCAGACTCACTACCCTCGAGCGGACCACGCCTGACGGCACAGAGAGATAGGCCTACTAAAGGAGAGAATCGGCCG
This sequence comes from Lissotriton vulgaris, assembly GCF_964263255.1. Lineage (NCBI taxonomy): Eukaryota > Metazoa > Chordata > Amphibia > Caudata > Salamandridae > Lissotriton > Lissotriton vulgaris. The sequence continues at coordinate 1,858,869,684 of NC_141687.1, forward strand.
CAGAGATGAGTGGGAGAGGGCCCAGAACACAACAGGCCACTAGGCTAGACAAATATGCGTACAATAAGGATTCTTCCGGAACGCCTGACCTTCGGACACAACGGAGGGCGCTGAGGAGGTGACCCTCCAAGATATAATGGCGGCCCTACGGACAATGCAGACCTCGATGGGCACAATCTCTACAGATGTCTCCCTAATGCGGGGGGACTTTGCTAAAATGTCGGATCGACTGATGGAGGTTGAAAAGACAACGGCGGGGCTCTCGACGGAAACGGCCACATTACAGCAGCAAGTGCAAAGACTCGAAAAGGACAACAAAATGATGAAGGCCAAACTGGACGACCAGGAAGGCCGCTCCCGGCGAAATAACGTACGCCTTGTAGGTGTGCCGGAAAATGCAGGCGGCCCAGCCCTGGATCTTTTTGTGGAAGACTTGATCCAGAGCCAGTTGCTGTACCAGGAGGCAAACCACGTCTGGGAGCACCGCTGCGGCCGATATTGGCGTGAATTTTCAACTTTCGTGATCACGATGCAATCCTGAAGGCCTCACGCAACGCACCACCATTAAAGGTTGATAACTCGGAGGTCTCCTTCTATCCTGATTATACAGCAGCCGTCAAGCAACAAAGACACAGCTTCACTGAGGTCAAGAAAGAACTGCGTGTCAGGGAGCTGAAGTATTAAATGATTTTCCCGGCGAGGCTCTGAGTTGAATCCAAAGGAAAGACACTGTTTTTCGTAACACCGGGTGAGGCACGTGACTGGCTAGAAGGATGGAGACCGGCCAGAGGACCAAAGAAATAGAGAGAACACACCCAATGCTTGCCGAAGAGACTGGGGGCTGAACCCAATAAGGAGGAGTGTCACTGCGAGATTGCGAATATGGACGCCTGCAGGACAAACGCAACACGGACAGCGACAGCTAATGACCTACTGTGGGGGCCACATATCTTGGAGGAGGCCCCTTGTTGAACACTATTGTGCGAGACGAGACACTGACCATGTAAGGACTGGGCCATGAACATTCGAATACAAGAACCTTGATCGGGGGTCGGAACCCCCGCAGGTAGGACCTAACTAAAGTGGGGCAACACTGCACAGATAATTTGCGAATGGGGAGGCCTTGTTCTGACCATGGAAGACTCACCCCCGAGAATGAAGTGTTTTCTTTGGGAACTTAAGCACTTAGTTGGGGATGGGGAGCGGGATGTTTTAGAACCGCCGGGCAGGGAGGTAGGGTGGGGGCACAGGAAAGAATCGTTTGGATATGTTTTGTTTTTCTAGTTCACGTATTTCTCCTAATGAAGTTCACAACAACCGTACATTGTTTTAGTAAACTTGGACCGCACCTTGGCACTGACACAGTTGGCAGCACTGTAACCGCATATCACATAAACTGTCACGACGTGATGCTCCGGGCGTAGAATCTCAGACGGCACAATCACTAGGCCCTCCCCTATCTGTGATATCATGGAATGTGAATGGACTGGGGTATAAGATCAAAAGAGGGCTCGTTCTTCAATATCTAAAATGGAAGGGCCCCACGGTAGCGTTACTTCAGGAGACACATCCGATGGGTACGGCATGTAAAGCACTAGACCGCTGGGGATACAAAATGGTAGCTCATGCGGAGTTCACGTCTGGATCCAGGGGGGTGGGTATCCTGGTGCATAAAAGCTCCCCCTTAGTGATAAAGAGGACTTGGACTGATGATCGGGGCCGCTTCGCAGCATTGTCATGTCAGTGGGAGGGACGAATGTACAACATGGTGACGGTGTATGTCCCCCTCGGTGCTTCAGCATTTCAGGATCTTGGGAGGTTCCTGCTGGACCTTCCTGACAGAAAACTGATCGTAGGCGGGGATTTTAACGCAGTGATAGACGCTACTCAGGACCGAAGTCCGCCCAGGGAAACAAATGGATCCAACCAGGCCCTGAGGGAATTCCTAGAGGCAGTCGGGTTGACAGACATCGGAGGTTTAAGCACCCTACCGAACGCCAGTACACCTTTCACTCGGGGGCACACAACAGCCTTTCCCGAATAGACTACATACTCACTCTAGCAATAACCCCGGAACGGATACATAGGGTCGAACACTTGCCAAGAGGCATTTCAGACCACTCACCAATACAGATCATTTACACCGCACAAATTCCTGGCAGGAAAAGGATTTTCCCACTCTACCCGGGCTATCTCTACTCTGTGGAACAGGTGTGGTGCACTGGCCAGGGCGGCTGTGTCACGGTTCGATCCCCGGTGCCGGTGGCAGGTTAGCCCAGCACCTTGTGACTCTGGGCAATAGCTCGCTTAATCTTTCCGAAGGCCCCCAGCGCCGGGACACCTCTCCGGAGGTAGCTGTGCACTTTACATATGCTGGTATTGATTTATTATTTATTTACTTGATCGCTGAATACCATATTAAACTCTGTTAATAGTTGGTTAAACCCCTTTGCAACTTCACCCACACAACACACAGATAGTTCCAGTATCTTAATAGGTACGTCACCACCCGGTGCCAAACACAGGCCCACCTTTGCTATGTCCTTCCACCCAACTATATTCTTCCACTTGACTGCTACGTATACTTTTGTAACAGTCTCTCTGCCAAGTACATGTATATTAGTCACAAAATACCCCACCATCTGAATGTCTTTTTCCCTGAGAGCTTTGGGGTTTACATCTGTTTTCAGAAGTGGAAAACCTTTTCCCCAACTTTCATAAAAAGTGGAATCTCTAAGTATCGTTCTGGGTGAGCCTGAATCCGCCATGACTTGCATTTCCAGGTTATCAATCTTAGCTACACCTATCGGACCTTTCACCTCCATAGGTTCTACGTCAGCCTCCAATGTTGGCACCACATTGCTCAAGGGCTCTGCACACAAGTCCATCTCCACATCCACACTGCTCACTTTCAGCTGTGTCTTTTTTCCCCTGCACACCTTCTGAAAATGACCTATCTTCTTACAATTCAAACATCATTTGCCTAAAGCAGGGCACCCAGTAGAATTACTTTAATGAAATTTTGAACCACATCTATAACAACAAGCCTTTGCAATGCAATAGGTCTCGCATTAGGAAAGTTTGAGCTATTGGTATTGTAAATGACAATTTTTTTATTTATGTTTTGTTTTTGAAAATAGCGAAATTAATAGCTTTGTCATTTACAATGCCAATAGTTAGAACTTTCGCAAATGTGACACCTATAGCATTTGTAATGCAATATGTGTTGTATTTACGTGACTTAAATGTATTGATATTACAAATAACAATGGCTTTTAATTTTTTCAAATAATACTTGAATAAAAGTTATTGTAATTTATAATGGCAATAGCTTAAAGTTTGGTAAATAACTTTAGTGAAGATTATGTTCAGTGTATTTTATTGTGACGAAAATCCAAGAACAGAAGTGGAATATTAACATCTTGTTGTTACATTTGTAATAAAGCTTGAAACATTGAGAGAACATATTTGAATCAGTTGTTGTTGAATGGTTGCACAGATACATGCTGTGGTGGCACCGAGTGATGTTGTGATGGCGAACGAGTGATGCTGTGGTGTTCAGTGATGCTGTTGTATCGCATAGTGATGTTGTGGTGCCCCTGAGTGATGCTGTGGTGGGGCTGAGTGATGCTGTATGCTATGCTATGTTTTCTTTTGATATCCTATGTTTTTTTGTTCGTTATGCTATGCTATGTTTTGCTATCCTATGTTTTGATTTGTTATGCTATGCTGTGTTTTGTTATGCTATGTTTTGTTATGCTATGTTTTGCTATGCTATGCTTTGCTATGCTATGTTATGATATGCTGTTTTGTTGTGTTTTATTATGCTATGCTTTGTTTTGCTACGCTATGTTTTGTTATGCTATGCCATGCTATGTTTTGTTGTGTTTGGTATGTAAATGTAAATGTAGTTGAGCTTATATAGCGCACAGCTACCCGCAGTGGGTGTCCCGGCGCTTGCTTAGGGAACCCGTCCTGATATTCCCCTGTGTGATAGCCCCAGCGGGTATCCACAAGGTGAAAGTCAGGCATCCCGCCGCGAGGGGCCGTTGTGGAGATTAAGCAAGCTATTGCCCAGAGTCGCAGAGTATGAACCCGTGAGTCGAGAAGGCACCGGAGCGAGAATTATCGAGTCCGTGGAATTTTTAGCCCAAGACCCGCCGAGGCGGGGAATTGAACCCTGGTCCAGGACCGATCTCAGCTTCCGGGTCTGCCGCCTCTAACCCCTGAGCCACACTTCTCCACCTGCTATGCTATGTTTTGCTATGCTATGTTTTGTTGTGTTTTGTTAGGCTATGCTAAGTTTTGTTGTGTTTTGCTATGTTTTGTTATGCTATGTGTTGTTGTGTTGTGTTATGCTATGTTTTGTTTTGCTATCCTATGCTTTGTTTTGTTATGCTATGTTTAGTTTTGCTACCCTATGCTTTGTTTTGTTGAGCTATGTTTTGTTGCGTTTTGTTATGCGATGCTATGTTTTGTTGTGTTATATTATGCTATGCTATGTTTTGCTATGCTATGTTATGCTATGCTTTGTTATGCTATGTTTTGTTATAGTATGCTATGCTAAGTTTTGTTTTGCTATGCTATGTTGTGTTTTGTTATGCTATGCTATATTTTGTTGTGTTTTGTTATGCTATGCTATGTTTCGCTATGCTATGTTTTGTTATGTATGCTGTTTTGTTGTGTTTTGTTATGCTACGCTATGTTTTATTGTGTTTTGCTGTTTTGTTATCCCCTTCTATGCTGATGACGGCCCCCAGCAGTCATGCACTACGGTGCTCGTGTGCTGATGACAGCTGGGGGCCGTCATAAACCCACCCCCTCGCGATTCTGCTGCACAGGCGCAGAAACGCGGCCACATGGAAGGGGTTAAGCTATGTTTTGTTATGCTATGCTTTGTTTTGTTATGTTATGCTATGTTTTGTTATGTTATGCTATGTTTTGTTCTGCTATGTTTTGTTGTGTTTTGTTATGCTATGCTATGTTTTGTTATGCTCTGCTATGTATTGTTGTCTTTTGTTATGCTATGCTATGCTTTGTGTTTTTCTATGCTATGCTTTGTGTTTTGCTATGCTATGCTTTGTTGTGTTTTGCTATGCTATGCTTTGTTGTGTTTTGCCATGCTATGTTTTGTTTTGTTATGCTATGTTTTGTTTTGCTATCCTATGCTTTGTTTTGTTATGCTGTGCTATGTTTTGCTATCCTATGCTTTTTTTGTTATGCTATACTATTCTTTTTTTGTTATGCTATGCTATGCTGGTGAGGGTGTGTGAGGGAGCGAGGATGAGGGGGGTGACGATGAGAGGGTGTGATGGTGTGTGAGGGTGAGGGTGGGTGAGGGTGTATGTGAGGGGGTGTGAGGGGGTGTGAGGCTGAGGGTGTGTGTGGGTGAGGGTGTGTGTGAGGGTGAGGGTGTGTGTGAGGGTGAGGGTGTGTGTGAGGGTGAGGGGGTGTGAGGGTGAGGGGGTGTGAGGGTGAGGGGGTGTGAGGGGTGAGGGTGGGGAGGGGGGAGGGGGTGTGAGGGTGAGGGGGTGTGAGAGTGAGGGTGGGTGAGGGTGTGTGAGGGTGAGAGGGTGAGGGTGTGCGAGGGTGAGGGTGTGCGAGGGTGAGGGGGTGTGAGGGTGTGTGAAGGTGAGAAGGTTGTGAGGGTATGAAGGTGAGTGAGGGTGTAAGGGTGAGGGGGTCTGAGGGTGAGGGTGTGATGGTGAGGGGGTGTGAGGGTGAGGGGGTAAAGGGGTGTGTGTGTGAGGGTAAGGGGGTGGGGGGTGAGGGGGGGTGAGGGTGAGGAGGTGTGAGAATGAGGGGGAGTGAGAATGAGGGGGAGTGAGGGTGAGGGGGTGTGATGGTGAGGGGTGTGAGGGTGAGGGGTGTGTGAGGGTGAGGGGATGTGAGGGTGAGGGGATGTGAGGGTGTGTGAGGGTGAGGGGTTGTGGGGGTGAGGAGTTGTGAGGGTGAGGGTGTGAGGGGGCATGAGGGTGAGGGTGGGTGAGGGGGTGTGTGAGGGTGAAGGTGTGTGAGGGTGAGAGGGGCTGAGGGGGAGTGAAGGTGAGGGGGAGTGAGGGTGAGGGTATGTGAGGGTGGGTGAGGGTGTGTGAGGGTGTGGGTGTGAGGGTGAGTGAGGGTGAGAGGGGGGTGAGGGTGAGTGAGGGTGGGTGAGGGTGAGAGTGTGTGAGGGTGAGGGTGAGAGTGTGTGAGGGTGAGGTGGTGTGAGGGTGAGGGTGTGTAATCTGTTGCGCATGTAAAGGTGGTCCAATGCCTTCGGGCCGACTCCCCGATATATAAAACCGAAAACAGGATGCACTCATTTAAAGGAAAAGGACTGAAAGTAAGAGTCCAGAATCAGATTGATCCAGACCAGAGGCCTAGCAATACAGGTGGGCGAGCCAGCTAATTAGCAGAGAGAGCCAAGCCAAATTTCAGTCTGGGCTCTAAGAGCACGAGCCGAGCCAACAGAATATTCGGCACTCGTGCAACAAACATCACGTAACCAAAGAACAAAGATGTTTCACATTTCATGAAAGTTGCCGTAACGTGGGAGCGTTTCATTTAGTACATTTGTTTATATCTTTGAGCCAGATAAACTTAGAAACATTTATGCTAGTATCCCCACGCGCCCCACCCACTCCGCCCACCTCCCCACTCCCTGTTGTCGACGACGATGCTAGGAGCGAACCAAGTGATCATTCGGGTGTCATCTGCTTTCTATATGTAGCTCATGTATAACTGAGGATTTTGTGCAGCACCCATCCTGAGCTGTTGAAGTTTAAGGTGCTGTCAAAAGGGAGACGTAGATCAATGTTGAGCAGTGGTGCAGGCGTGAGTGGCAGTGCAGTCTTTCCTGGTGCACGTTTCCAGAGAGTAACTCATTTTTTGCCAGTAACTCTACTAACCCCCCCACAATGCAAAAAAGAATCCTCCTTAAAACAAATGCAACAGTGATCTTGAACTCCGTATTTATGTCCCAAATGGAAACTTCAGAAATCCCTATTTAATGCGTGCTTACAAATCCGCTAAAAATGCATGTTTGCCAGTCACACCCCTTCCCTCGGAGAGAACACCCCTGTATCACAATGTCCACTCCCTTGCTTACCACACCTTATGTTTGACTACGTTCGTGACTGCAGGTGACCAATATAAGCTTTTTGGAATTCCCATGTAGCCTGGCCTCCTTCATTCAACTTCAAGGGAAGCAGCCCGTTCCTGGCTAAATTTCAATTGTGCCATTGAAAACGATTGTTTTTTATCTTCCCTCCGACTAATTAACTTCAATGCGCTCCACCCTCATGCGAAACAAGCATTTACAATGCAATAGGTCTCGCATTATTAAAGTTTGAGCTATTGGCATTGTTAAATAATGCAACACCAATAGCTCAAACTTTAATAATTCGAGACCTATTGCATTGCAAATCCTTGTTTTTTCTTTCACTCATCCAGGTTCTTTAGCACCATTTTTCTGTACTTTAGCGCAGTTTTGCAATCTTCCTTATCCTCTTTCTTTTTTCCCTTTCTGCCACTCACTTTCTTGCCTTGGGTCAAGGTTTGATGAGGACACATAAGCGGCACTCAAAATTGGGTGCCAGTGCAAACCACCTGCAGCCACTGGGAAAAATTTAGCTCGGAGACAGATGAAGCACACTTCTCTTTGTGCACATTTATCTGTGGTGACCTTCCTATCAATGTCAGTCATGCAGAAAGTCACCCACGAGATGGCTGCAAATACCACACCTTGTGCGAGTTCCCCTATTTCTGACCCAGAATTCCCTGGGTTGCTAACAATAAAAAAACGTTCTGTTACTCAAACCCCTTAAATATTGCATTTATTCTCATATATTGCGGCCCATGCCCGCTCACACATCAGAGTGCAGAATAACAAACACTGAGCTGAGATGGGTATTCATACACAAGTGACAATGACGTCACATGCACAGGTCTGGTCCTAGGCCTGTGGGACGTGTGGATGCGGAATATGCAGACATTGATAGTGACGTGTGTACCAAAGCTGTTGTTATCAAACCTTGCGTGCAGTAGATACCGAGGCAAAGTTGACACCGTGTCACAACCCATCAGGTTCAGGAGGAAAAAGCTAGGCATACAATTTACACAAGGAGTCGATGCTAGTGTGAGAAGAGAAGGCAAAATTAATGACTATACTGTAAAGAGCCGAGAGTAGATGCAGCATGGCATCTGTTACAGAAGGGACAATGATGGGCAGCACCAAACATTAAAAAGTCCCACAGTGGTGGCTGTCCACTGTTTGACAGATATATCTGCAAGGCCACCGGAATTAAGTTATATTGTGTTTTTTTGTGTGAATATTTATACATTTGCCACATAATCCTTCATCTTCAACATTTTCCTTCTCAAACCGATCAAAAGGCGCTTAATGTGGCGAGCTGGACCCACAAGGAGTAGAAGGCTCTTTGCAAAACTTAACTGGACATATTTTCGTTTTTTTTCTGCATTTGGTTTTTGAACTGGTACTAATGAAGATAAATGAGCCCAGACAGTATTACATGTGTAAAAATTACAAAATAATAAAGCAATAGTATAAAAAAAATGTGCTGCATAATTTGCCCTTCGTAGCGGAACAATTTGGTGCTCCCCTGCAGCATATTTCCAATGGCACTGTTAATATGTGAAGTATGCAGCTAATAGTATCAAGTGCTTTTTGATGCCAAAGCCATTTAATGGCATTTTTGGGCAGTGTTTGCCATATAGTCTAGGTATTGGATGGATGGTGCGTCGTAAGTGTTCTTGCAAGCTCGTGGATAGCCACTTAAGTGGCATATCCGTGCTGTGGGTATGTGACATGATTTTGTCTGATGCATGTTTCCGTTGCATAAAGAAGACCAGGTACGCACGATAAATTCACAGTGTACTTGAGGTTTTCAAACTCTAAAAAGCTCACACGCGCTTCCTCAGACATTTGTGTAGGCGCACGCCTTGCACAATCGCAGCGCGTGCGGCAGCATCGAGCCCTTTTGTGCAAAAGACACTTTGTAAATCTCAGTTAACTAATACTTCCCGAATGTACGTGGTGCACTCAGGCAAGTCATTTTTTGACAAACTAGGAATGGCAACCCATTCAACCCCCGCCACCATAAAGGCCACACCGGTGTTTGCCGTTAAATACCTCACACTTCTTACCTGTCGAAGCAAAAATCAATTTTTAGACAGACCCGTTATTTTTCATGCAGGTTACAAAAGCAGTCTCATATTTATATGGCTTGCTCCTCAATGACCTTAAGGCATTCTAAAGGCAATGACGTTGCAACTGAGATGGTTGGCTCGATCCAAAGGATTTAGCTGGTGGTGTGTGCATTATTAAATTTAAAAACCAGCATGGACAACGCCAACAAGTTTGACGCTTGCATTCGAGTCCTGACAAACGCATCTCAAAAATGGCTGCACCATAGGAGCAAAATCTGACAAAATCTCAATTATTAGTCTACTTGTAGTTTGCAGAGCTTCCTGATTTTGCTCTTACACTCTAGCATCGTCTTTCTCCCAAAAAGTGGCTGCGTTTCATCACAATTTATAGCTAGCGCTGAAAAAGTGTGTGCAGTTTCCTCATGAGTTCACTTTAAAACGTTCTGGATACTGGTAACTTTTTCCTTGAAACAACCTAAAAGCTGCTCAAAAGTCCAAATTCTGATGCTAACCAGCAGCAATATAAGACATAACCACAGTGTTCACAAGAATCAAAGGAAGTTAACTAAAGAAATAAAAAAATTTAATTTGCAACCTAAAATGCATTTACCCATTTACAACTCAACTCCCATTTGCGTGTTTCGTTGTGTGATTTATATAAGCCCTTGAGATATAGGTCAGCCTTTCAGCGCCGCCGCGCTGCCCGCGGCGACCCGGAAGCTCTTGGCCGGCCGGCCAATCCGCTCGCGGCCGACTGGAAGTCCCGCCTCCTGAGGTCCGCGAGCTGGCGGCGCATGGAGCGCCCTGCCGTCCGGGGTAGCCCGGGTCCCCAGGAGGGGGCCGGGGAGAAGGAGGAGTGTGGCGCCTGTTGCAGGGCTCCTCTGACCTGAGGGAGCCCCGATTTAGATGAGGAGACGCGCCGCGCCGTGAGGAGCCCCGCCGGAAGAGCGCAGTCGGTGAGTGGGGCCCAGGGCTGATGTGAAGTGCGTGCGTGCCTGTGTGTATGCCTGGGGGAGGGGGGGGGGGGGGTAGTGTGTGCGCACGTGTGTGCGCGAGGGAACGTGTGTGCGCATGCGTGATTGTGTGATTGAGAGAGAATGTGAGGTAGGGGATAGTGTGCCTGTATGTGTGCCTGTATGTGTGCCGTATGCCTGCGTGTGCATGCGCGCGCCTGTGTGTGTGCGTGCGTGCATGCAGAGGGGTGGGGGCTGCCTGTGTCTGTGTGTGAGCAAGGGCTTTGCACCGCGCATGCGCAGCTATCAGACGCTCGCTCCCGAGGTGAAATCTGACCTCGTCAAAGCGCGCGTCTGGTAGCTGTCCACATTCCTAAATACGGGCCACAATAGGTCTGAAGCAGACACCTTCAATGCTCACGCATTGAGGGTAGGTCTGCTCGACCTAATAAAAACAAACACCAGGCTTTGTGCATGCCGTGCTATTTACAAATGACCCCCCCGCCCACACACATTCGCACTACATCTCCCAGAATGCCTGCACTGACTGCCCGCAGGGTGTCCGTGGCTCCTCCAATCCCAAACCAACTGTGCTCATAATGCAAGTAAATTAATGATGGTGAATAAGAACGCACGTGCCTAACGCCTCTTCCGTTATCATGTCAGTTCACTAAGCATGTATGATTGCATGCAAAATAGTAGTTAAAATTATAACCAGTAGTGCCTCCCCCATTGCCCTGCAGGCTGGGACACATACCGTCTGTGGGATTCCTCGTGATTGTCGGCGCCTGGGAAAAGGACAGCTTGCAGATGCACCTTCAGAAATGTTACTCAGAGACGTTGACCTCTAACGGCAGATCTGCTGGGAAGCCTGCCTGGCGTGGGAGGCCGCTGTGCGTGCACGGTTAAAGATGTAATAATTTTCAGACAGCGACATTTGAGCCAAAAACAGCACAGGGCATGATTCACGAGCTATTGGATTGCCTTTGTGGGATGTGGAAAAACTACATTGGATTAAAAACAAGTACGTAAATGAAATAAATAAAACTGTTGAGCACGCAGTTGAGGTTCTGTTGTTTTTCCTGTGTTTGGCGCACGTCGGCCTGGAGCGCAGAAGAGACGCGAGAGGGCAGGAGCGTGACGCCGTCAGAGTGCACGTTGGCGTTCCCTGCGGCTCGTGACAGTGGCGGCGCCTGCAGTCTTCGCCGGAGTGCTGTGAGGCTGTGGGACGGGGAACAGTATAGCAGACCCGGTGAGGGGGGGGCTTCGGGGCACATTGACGGTGCCCGCCCCCCCCCCCCAGTGATGGAAGCCCTGCGTGTGCCCGGTGAGCGGGGATTGCGCTGCACCTCGTTAACGTGGATGGGCCCAAGTGTTTAGAACACGCTGCTCACTTGTACCGATTGGCGGCATTGCGCTTTGCTGTACTTACGAATGCTGTGCTCGCTTTTACCATAATTTAAAGCTCGCAGGGGGTAGCACTACGGTGTCGGGTGATCGCGCTTTGGTCTACGGCGGGTTTATTACGGATTGTGCACCTAATGAAGAGGGGGAGGGTAGAGGGCTGCGGCGGCGTGTATATGCGTGCGTGTCTGTGTGTGGGGGGGGCCGCAGCGTGTGTGCGCGTGCCTGTGTGTGTGCGTGCGTGCGTGCAGGGGGGTGGGGGATGGCTGTGTCTGTGCTGTTAATGCGTGCGAGGGAAGCGAGTTAGTCTGCGCAAGCGCGGCTCAGACGCGCGCTCCCGAGGTGAAATCTGACAATGTTAAAGCGCGCGTCTGATTGCTGTCCACATTCCTAAATACGGATAACATTAGGTCTGAAGCAGACACCTCAATACTCACGCATTGAGGGTTAGGTCTGCTCGACCTAAAAACGGGACCCTTTTTTTGACACATTCTTTGTAGCTTATCTTTAGTGCCCACCGCATATGTCCCTTCTTCTGTGATCTCCTCCTGTGAAGAAATCAAATTAACTTCAGACACCGTTTCCAACTGCATTGCCTTTGTTGAAATTGTAGACCTTTCAATACTGAACGCTAAATCTATCACTTCTGACAGAGAAGGATTTTACAACTCAGTAATCTTTCTTTGATCTTGCGTGTAGCACAATCGAACACAAATTGATCCCTAATGTAGTCATCAGCCAAGGGACCAAACCCACAAGTAGTTGCCAATACCCTCAATGCCGATATATATTCTTCCACTATTTGTTACTCCATTTGTTTACGCTTGTGTTATGCCTTTCTAACATGATATTAGGCATATCCGAAAACTGTTTCTTTAGTCTTGCGATTGCTTCCAAATAAACATTCCACTGTCTGTCCCCAGATTGACCTTGTGTAGGAGGCATTGGAGGTAAACTGTCAACTAACTTACGAGCTTCCCTTTCTGATACCTTCTCTAGAAGATCTCCTTACAGACGTAAACGGAGATCCTCACCTCATGACCCTTTCCAGGAGTTTGAACCTTCTTGCTTGGAGAGTGTCAGGAGATCCAACGAAGTCTCAGGAGTTTCAACATCAACTTCTACTCTCCTCAGAGAGTCATGGGCGCCGGGAACTCACTACAGATACAATAATATCTGAAAATCTTTGTTTCGTTGGTGCCTGGAGAGGGATTTGGATCCCATACAGGCACCTATCGTGAACTTTCTGGCTGAACTTTTTGTCAAATTATAGATTGATCAATTGTTGTAGATCCGCTATCTCTTCGGGTCATGTTCTTGTTAATGGCAAGACGGTCGGTAAAAACGTCATTGTTTGTAGGGTCATGAAGAGTATTCGTCTCAAAAGACCCCCGAAGCCGAAATATGATACACTCTGGGATGTAAATTGGATTCTAGATCTTTTCACTTCTTGGCCCGATAATTTTCTTTTGAATAGAAAATTTCTCTATTAAACTCACCACTCTTCTTTGCCTTATCTCTTGTCGTAGAGTTTCTGACGTTAAAGCTCTGGAGATCTCCAACAGGTCCTATAATTTGTTTGGAGTCAAATTTGAGGTTTACAGAAGAACCAAGACCATGTCTGACTCAATCTTTTATCCTCGTTTCGACCCTTGCTTTGAGGGCAATTTTGTGTTCTAAGCAGAACATCCAGAGTCTCATGGCCAGGTTGGAAAGGTCGGCAGATTTCGTACCTCCCAACCGAACCGCTGAGCCTGTGTTCAGGCTTGGTCGCCCCCACGCTCCTTTGCTGCTTGCCTCCTGTTTTTGGCCTCCTGCTTCCTGGTTCCTGCCTCGGGCAACCCAGCCGCCGCTGAGCCGCCCGGCCGCACCAGCCTCTTCTCGCCGCTGCCTCCCTGCGGCCCGCCCCCCGCCAGCCCATTCGCCGCCCCGCTCCTGCCAACCAGCTGACCCGCCTACCCGGCTCCCTACTTAGGATGCCCTCGCGTCTGGACCGCGCCCAGCGCCAGGACCCCTGGCCCCCGAGAACGCCAGCCCACACAACGGACGTACGACCCCACCACCCTCAACGCACTCAACGCCGGCCGGAACCCCGCCTGCTACGTAGCCACCCCAAGACGCACCCACGGACCCTTCGCCTGCCAAGCCTGCCGTTTCACCTGCCACCGGACCTGCACCACCCCACCAAGCCAGACACCAGCAACAACCACCTCAAGTGCATCCTGCTCAACACCCGCTCCGTCCACAGGCACGCCGTGGAACTCTGGAACCTGCTGGACGCGACAGCACCAGACGTCGCCTTCCTCACCGAAACCTGGATGAACGCCTCCTCAGCGCCCAACATCGCCATAGCCATCCCGGACGGATACAAGATCAACCAGACGGGAGGAGGCATCGCCATCGTACACAAGAACACCATCCGCATCTCGACCAACTCCGACGAAACCTTCACCGCCGCAGAACACCTCCACTTCCAGATACACACCGACCCCAAGGCCACCCTCCGAGGCACCCTCATCTACAGACCACCGGGACCACGCACACAATTCAGCGAAGACATCGCAGACTTCATCAGCCCGCACGCCTTTCCCTTCGTCGACTACACCCTCCTAGGAGACCTCAACTTCCACCTGGAGAACAACAATGACAAAAACACCACCACCCTGCTGGACAACCTCTCCAACCTCGGACTCAAGCAACTGGTGAACACCCCCACCCACTACGCCGGCCACACGCTTGACCGAGTCTTCTCATTCAGCAAGCACATCTCCTTCAGCCACTCCACCGGACTCCACTGGACCGACCACAGCTGCGTCCACTTCAGCTTCAGAAGAACTACAACCCACCACCGCCCGCAAAAGGTTCCCCGCCGGAGCTGGAGCAAGATCACCGCCGAGCAGCTCACCGCCTCCCTCAGCCAGAACACTCCCACCAGCACAACGGACCCCAACGAAGCAGCCAGCAACCTCACCAAGTGGCTGACCGCCTGTGCCGATGACCTCACACCACTAAAGAACCCTCCCAACAGCAAGAAAAACCCCTGGTTCACCGACGAACTCAAGGACTCCAAGAAGAATTGCCTCACCCTCGAGAAAGCCTGGCGGCTCGACCAGACCACAGACAACAGGACCGCCCTCAAGCACGCCACCCGCAAACACCATCAGCTGATCCGCACCACCAAGAAGACGGCACTCAAAGAATGACTGGACAACAACGCCCACAACAACGCCCACGACAGCAAGGAACTCTTCAGCATCGTCAAAGAGTTCTCCAAACCCAGCGCCGGAAACAACGACATCTCTCCCTCGCAAGACCTCTGCAACTCACTCGCCTCGTTTTTTCACCGCAAGATCGCCGACATACACAACAGCTTCGACGCACAGACCACGCACCCTACCACCGAACCAACGCCAGCCACCACCACCCTCTGCAACTGGACCCCGATCAGCACCTAAGAAACCACCCGCACGATGAACTCCATCCACTCCAGATCACCAACCAACCCCTGCCCACACCACGTCTTCAACTAAGCCGACACCATCATCGCACCCCATCTCCGGGACATCATCAACACCTCCTTCCACACCGCCACCTTCCCAGAGAGCTGGAAGCACGCCGAGCTTACCGCCCTCCTGAAGAAACCAACGGCGGACCCCACCGACCTCAAGACCTACCGTCCCATCTCGTTCCTTCCTTTTCCTGCCAAAGTCATCGAGAAGACCGTCAACAGACAGTTCGCCGCCTTCCTCGAGACGAACGGATCTCTCGACCCCTCGCAGTCCGGGTTTCGGGCCAACCACAGCTCCGAGACCGCCCTGATCGCAGCCACCGACGACATCAGAGCCCTGATCGACAACGGGGAAACAGCGGCCCTCATCCTCCTGGACCTCTCTGAGGCGTTCGGCACTGTCTGCCACCGCACCCTAGTGCAGCGCCTAAGCAACATCGGAATCCAAGAGAAAGCACTGGAGTGCATCATCTCGTTCCTCGCCGGAAGACCCCAGAGAGTCCGCCTCCCCCCGTTCAGATCCGAGGCCACCAAAGTCATCTGCGGCGTACCACAAGGATCTTCACTCAGCCCAACCCTCTTCAACGTCTACATGAGCCCCCTCGCAGCCATCGCACGCCAGCACAACCTCAACATCATCTCCTACGCCGACGACACCCAACTGATCCTCTCCCTCACCAACGACCCCACCACCGCCAGAGCCAGCCTACATGAAGGGATGAAAGACGTCGCCGGCTGGATGAAGAACAGCCGCCTGAAACTAAACTCAGAAAAGACGGAAGTCCTCATCCTGGGATCATCACCCTCCGCCTGGGACGACTCCTGGTGGCCCCCTGCCCTGGGCACCGCTCCCAAGCCAACGGACCACGCACACAACCTGGGCTTCATCCTGCACTCCTCGCTCTCGATGACTAGACAAGTCAACGCCGTTTCCTCATCATGCTTCAACACCCTGCGCATGCTCCGCAAGATCTTCAGATGGATCCCCACAGAAACCAGGAAGACCGTCACCCAGGCACTCGTCACCAGCCGACTGGACTATGGGAACACCCTCTACGCCGGAACCACAGCCAAGCTACAGAAAAGACTCCAACGCATCCAGAACGCCGCCGCACGACTCATCCTGGACATCCCCCGACAAAGCCACATCACCGGACACCTGAGACCTGCACTGGCTCCCCGTCGGCAAGAGAATCACGTTCAGACTCCTCACCCACACACACACGGCTCTCCACGACCTGGGTCCCAAGTACCTCAACTACCGCATGACCTTCTACACGCCCACCCGCCACCTACGATCGACCAGCCACGCCCTCGCCACCGTACCACGCATCCGCAGAGCCACCACCGGAGGAAGATCCTTCTCCTACCTGGCAGCCAAGACTTGGAACTCCCTCCCCACCCACCTTCGGCGAACCCAAGACCATCTCTCCTTCAGGAAGCAGCTCAAGACCTGGCTGTTTGAGCAGTAACTCTCCCCTCTCCCCCAGCGCCTTGAGACCCTCCCGGGTGAGTAGCGCGCTATACAAATGCCGTGATTGATTGATTGATTGATTGATGTAGATCACTGCGGAACATTGCAAATCTTTAGAACAACCGACCTCCCCTGTATAGAGTGTTTGAAACTCATAAGGGCGTACAGGCCAGCAGTACGTTCAAATAAATTTATGTGGTGAGATGACTCCTCCCGAGACCATACCCATCCCGTATTCCGGTCTAGGAAGCATGCACCCCAACCATGAAGGGAAGCGTCCGATTCCAACACAATCTGGTTCTGAACCAAAAATTGCTTTCCCATTCCAAGCCTCCAGGTTTTCCAACCACCAGTCTAGTTCTGCTTTGGCCTCCAAATCTAGGGTAATTTGGTCCTCGTACTAGAGACCGGACCTCAAGGCGCTTCCTTTTATCCTTTGCAAGGCCCGGTAATTCAGAGGGCCTGGAAAGATCGCTTTGATGGAGGACGATAAGAGACCAAGTAGTCTTGCCAGCTCCCTTAAAGGGATATCCTCCTGTCTCAATACATGTTGAATCTCTTTTTTGATCTTCGATATCTTTGAAGGAGGTAAGAGGAGAAGCCACTTGGAAGTGTCCAGAGTGAAATCCAGAAACTCCAGGGATTTTGAGGGGGATAGAATGGACTTCTCTTTGTTGATGATGAATCCTAGACTTTCTAGCAGATTCCTAACCGTTTCCAGTTCTAGGAGAATTTGATGGAGGTCTTGAGACATTATCAAAATGTCGTCGAGGTAAATGATAAGGCGAACGCCTCGTTCCCTCAGGAAGGAGGCTACTGCTCTCATAACCTTGGTAAAGCACCAAGGGGCGGAAGAAAGTCCGAAGGGGAGAGCCTGAAACTGGTAAAGATGATTTTTCCATAGGAATTGTAAGAACGGCTGATGTAAAACCGCCATCGGAATTGTGAAGTAGGTATCCTTCAAATCTAGTTTGACCAACCAGTCTTCTTTTTGGAGAAGATCTCTCAGGAGATGTATTCCTTCCATTTTGAAATGCCTGTAGACAAGAAATTTGTTGAGGCCTTTCAAATTTATGACCGGTCTCCAACCTTTTCCTTTTTTCTCCACGAGGAACAGTGTGCTTACGCAAGTTAAAGAATCTAAAGGAACTTCTATTATCGCTCCTTACTGAACCATAGAGGAGATCTCCTCCTCTACTACTTTCTCTTTTTCTAGTGAAACAGGGATGTCCCTTGGTAAGGAAGCTTGAGAAGGAGTTTGAACAAAATCTATCATAAAGCCCTTCACTGTGGACAGAACCCAGGGATCCCGTGTTCTTCCCTCCCATCTTTTCGAAAAAAGCTTGAGTCTGCCTCCCACCTTTAAGTGGATAGAAGGAGAAAGTAAAGGAGCAGGACTTACTTGGAGGATTCGAGGTGAATGAAGCTCGCGATCTTGCCCCTCTGGCTCGGTTACCTCTTCCACGATTGAAGGGGGTGTTATAGTTATATTGTTGATAGCCTCTTCCGAAGGGGCGTGATCTCTGGTAGGGCCTCTGGTTAAATCGGCCGGAAGAAAGGCCCCTTCTTCCGGCCCTCCCAAAAACATCATTGTTAAATACTCTCCTTATGTTAAGTTGGGCCTTATCGAGTGCTGTGAAAGTAGACACGTACTTTCTAAGCGATTTTATAAGCTCCTCCCCAAAGAGAAGGCCTTTCGAGTTTGAAGATGGCTCTTTCTCTGCCATATCAGAAAGTTTGGGATCGAGTTTATAAAGGATCAGTCTATGCCTTTCGGCATTAACATTCGCGTTGGCATTGCCTAGAAGAATGAGTGCCCTTTTACTCCATCCCCTAATCAAATCTGTATTGAGGGGAGTACCGTGAAGGTGGCACTCCTCTGCGGAATCAAGTATTCTGGTAAGTGGCCCAAGGGCATCTAATAGGCGGTCCTGGCAGCCTTTAAACTATTTTTCTAGTCCCTTCCTGGGATCGCGCCCAAGCCTGAAGAGGAACTTAATCAGCTCTGGATCTAGATTAGGGGTATAGCATGCCTTTTCATCAATGGAGGTTCTAGAACTCTCCGCCCTTAATATATTTCTCCTCTCCCTTTCAAGAGGGAAACTTATCCATTTCTTAATGAACTTCGAGACATGCTCTTGGGGAGACCATTGTGATGAACGGGGGTGTTTTAAATTCAGGGGGGAGAACACTTCTTCCCCTAATGGATCTAAAATACTGTCTTTCGATGAAGAAGGGGGTTCAACCTCTGTGTCGAATAGATCAACATCCTCATCATCAAGGTCCAGAACATACTTGTCTGGATTATCAGAATTATCATCATTCGAGTCCCCTGTATAGTTCTGAGCACCATGTGAGATAGAGCCGCTGAGGGCATCCAAGATGTTTGGGCGGCGAAGGGCACCCAAAGGTAACGTGTCGCTAGGGACAGCCTTTTTAGATGAGGTGCGAAGACCTCCAGGTTGCTTTGAGGTGCTTAGACGACCAATATTGCTAGAGGTGCTAGGTCCCCTGTGCTCGCTGGGACGTGAGGAGTGGTATAATTAGACTTCTTTGCGCGTTTGCCGCTCACAAGTAAGCCAATGCAGGGAGTCTCATCAGAGACCTCTTCCTGAGAGGGAAGGGGTCTTTTATAAGGTGCGACTTGGGCAAGGGTCTCCAACATACAAGACTTCATCCCTCTTTGGATTAGAAGTCGAAATTCTTGACTATCAAAATTAGGGAGTGCAGTATTATTTAATTCCGACTCAGAGTCAGATACATTTTCCATATTAATATTCCCTCTTTTTTTTTTAAATATACAAAAGATAATTATTCACCCCTGTTTGGTATTTGGTGTCTCATTATTATTCTCACTTATAACCTGATTGCTCATGTTTTTTCATTTACATGTTATTTCTAATATGTTTGCATTGACATGAGATTTAAATTGTTAAATTCGTTGTGATTACTCTGTTCCTTTGGACATAATTTTCATTGCCCTTTTTCTTTTCAGACAACCCTTCTACTTGAGCTACGTTGGATGGTTTCTCACTGGCTGGTCGCCTTCTTCAACTCTTGGTTGGATTTCATTTCGAATTCTCTCCTTCCTTCTGGATCTTCTTTTCGCCTGATTTAAAAGAGGCAGATAGTTGCTATGTTATTTCTCTTAGTTTATCTCAGTGTTCTTATTGGAACCTTTGTATTGTGATGCGGCTGCTTGGATCTGCAATTAAAAGTCATTGCATAATGTGAGCCTCCGTGTCTTTAATGAAATCTAGATTCTCTAGGCATGTTAATAAGAGAATCGCAATTCCTGGCAGGAAAAGGATTTTGCCACTCTACCCGGGCTATCTGAAGGTCCCTAAGATCGCAAAAGCCCTCGCGAAATCCACTGAACAATACTTTGCTGAAAACACACAATCGGTAGAATCACCGGGCACCTTATGGGAGGCATACAAGAGGTAATTAGAGGTCAGGCCATATCGGTCATTACTAGACACAAACAAGAATATAAGAAGAATCTAGATACCCTAGAAGAAGTAGTGCAGAGGGCGGAGGTGGCACATGCCGCAAATCCTACTGAGGCCACGATGCAAGCCCTGGCGTTAGCAACCCAAGAATTTAGGGCTTGTACATGGGAAACAGCAAAAACCAGACACTACCCTACATAGAATGTATGAATTGGGTGATAAGACTGGAAGAATGCTTGCATTGTTGGAGAGGCGAGAGAAGGTGAATAGATGGATAGCCCAACTGACGTTAGCTGACGGTACTATAACGACTGATCCACAACTCATAGTAGAGGAGTTGGAAACATAATATGAAAAGGTCTATACACCCGGTGCCACTGCCACAATAGAGGAAAATATACAGTTCCTCCGAGACATCAAAATTCCTACATTACCACCGGAGGCTATGCAAGAGCTGGAAGCAGACTTTACGACTGAGGAATTGGGGGTGACACTGACAGCACTTCACACTGGGAAAGCGATGGGGCCCAATGGTCTACCGGTAGAACCATACAAAAGAGTGGCGGGGAAGGTCACGCCCCATCCCCTCAATATATATAATGAGAGCCTAGAATGGGGGATGTTACCCATAGACCAAAGATTGGCCATGATTGTAGCGATACACAAACCAGGTAAACCTGCGATGGTTAGCTCGTCCTACCGCCCAATATCCCAAATAAATGCTGAAGCCAAAATAATGGCCAAAGCATTGGCATTCTCGATTGCTGCCACACCTTAAAACTCTGATCCACCCAGATCAATCTGGATTTATGCCGGGACGCAACACCTCCCTTAATTTACGACTCTTAAACGGAGTACTGGCTCGGGTACCAATGATCCAAGAAGATGCGACCATCCTCTCATTGGATGCAACAATGGCATTTGACCTAGTGGAATGGCCATTTCTGTTCGCAGTACTCCGAAAGATCGGGTTCGGCCCAAAGTTCAGCGAATGGATCAAATTGTTATACACGGCGCCCTTAGCGCAGGTGGTAGCAAATGGGCGCATATCGCCGGAGTTTAAATTGGAGAGGGGGACGAGACAAGGCTGTCCGCTGTCCCCACTCCTCTTTGCCCTAATACTGGAACCACTTGCGGCATGGGTAAGGCAGGACCTATCGATCTGTGGGATAAAATGGGAGGCGGACTGGGAAGACTGGATTTAGCTTTACACGGATGACGTGTTAATATACGTAACGTCCCCGGCAGGATCCTTGCCATTCTTGCTGGACATCTTTTCGGCATATGGGACAGTATCAGGTTACACTATTAATTGGACAAAATCACTGATTTATGTGCTATGTGGACCTGTTCCCAGGCTCCCCCAGGGCTGTGAGTTGCAAATCGCGACCAGAGAATTTTAAATATTTAGGTATATATGCTACCCCGCAGGAAACTATTTTCATAGAGGAAAACCTGATGCGTCCGCTGGCAAAGGTCCGGGCAGATGTCAAACACTGGAGATCCCTTCCGTTGACATGGCTGGGGAGGGCGGCTGTCTTGACAGGTTTTTTGGCTCTATTTCGGAGTGATGAAGACTTTAAACTTGCTCACATCCATTATCTGTATTCTTACCTTGTGTTGGCCCTTTTAAGCCCTTTTTCCAGACCTAGAAGAGGATAGCTGCTTTATATGATGATAGATCCCTTATTCTTGACTCTAATTCATCTATTGCCTATTGGCTTTGACGTGGTTATGTGTTCTTTCATTATCCTGCCTATAGTAGAGGGTGGATCCTGTGGTCTTGACATATTGGTATGGTTTGTGTAGGTCCTCTGACAGAGCTAAGGGTTATTTCATCCTTCTCAGGCCTACAAGGCCCAGAACTAGAGAGACTCCATTTTGCTTTCTATCCCTGCAGAGCTGAGATGCTTGAAGGGGAAAGGTAATGTTTATAGTTAAAGCTATTGTCCACTTGGAGAGAACCGGTCTGGGCCAGCCCTTATCGGTAGGCTGTATTATTCTCTGTGTGGAAGACACAACAAAAGGCCGGCCGGCTGGGTGTGTGTCCTTGACGCAGAGTGGTGCAGGGATCTGATGGGCGGCGGGCTGATGGCTGGAACTTTCCATGAGGAAACAGCATTCTATAATAGTGAAGTGCAGAGGCGGAGTCAGTTAGTTGAGTTGGAGGAGCGGAAAGAGTTTGAGCTGAAAGCAGTGGAGTTGAATTGAAGCAGAGGAGAGGAGTGGAGTTGCAGAAGGAGTGGAGAATCAGAAAGAGTTTATGTTGAATTGGAGCAGAGGAGAGGAGTGGAGTTGCAGGAGGAGAAGAGACAGAAGATGCTTGGAACAGAGAGAAGACAGATGAGCTGGAACTGCAGGAAGCAGTCAGAAGCAGTTACTTATCAGGAGGAGTTGTGAATAGCTGGAGTCTGAAGTAATGCCTTTTAGAAGAGACTGAAGTTATATCGTGGATTAATCTGTGGGAGCAGCTGGAGTTAATTGGACATTTGCATGGAAATAATCAAACAGAGTGAAGAAGCTAGTGGAGCGAACGGTTATCAGAGCGGCAGAAACCATTAGACTGAAGTTGGAAGGTGGAGAGAGTCCGTGGGGGAGAGGAGTTCAGTGCAAAGTGATCAGCGCAGATGTGTGTCCAAGAGTGCAGGAGAGAATCTAAGACGAGCTAAGGCACAGACGAGAGAGAAGCCCAGATGACAGCTAGAGCAAGACTTCATACTCCCAAGGTGACATTGTTCCTTACTTTATAAATATTAACCTTGTCCTTATATTGTATGTCTAATCCTTTTCTTTCAGCAGTGTGTTACAGTTACAGAGACCCCGCAGATAACCTTGTCCTTATACTGTATGTCTAATCCCTTTCCTTTCAGCGGTGTGTTACAGAGACCCCGCAGATTTGTGTATGTGTATTCTATTGTTATTGTAATAAAGATACCCCAGTTCTTAGTGAACTAGTGTGCATGTGTTGTTCTTATGATAGAGAGCGTTTTAATCAGGTAATAACTCTTGCATACAGTGTGTGTCTATTGTTCTTAAAGCACAGGTAACCTTTCCTTCTAGTCCGGTGTTACAGCCAGAACAGATGCTGCCCCTGATCCGGTAAGTAGCCACTGAATAATTAGGGAGAGAGAGGAGCCCTTGAGCTAGGGAATTATTGACACCAAGTGATTCGGCCATCCCATAATATTATTGTAGTAGCGAACCCTTAGTGAATAGTGAGAGAGACTTCCCAACACAGAGAGACAGAGAGCTGAAGGTATTCATAGGACAGAGATTGCCACTAGAGAGAGAGTGGCATTAGTGAGAGCACTCAGTGTGTATACCCACAGGATTGTGGCTTGTGTAAAAGGAACAGTCTTACGGGACTCTAAAGATAGAGAACAGTCTTACGGGACTCTAAAGATAGAGAACAGTCTTACGGGACTCTAAAGATAGATGGGCTTGAGTGACCACTGAGGGTGATCAGTGTGTATGGCACGCCGGATTGCGTGTCGAGTGAGCACTGAGGGTGATCAGTGTGTATGGCACGCCGGATTGCGTGTCGAGTGAGCACTGAGGGTGATCAGTGTGTATGGCACGCCGGATTGCGTGTCGAGTGAGCACTGAGGGTGATCAGTGTCTATGGCACGCCGGATTGCGTGTCGAGTGAGCACTGAGGGTGATCAGTGTGTATGGCACGCCGGATTGCGTGTCGAGTGAGCACTGAGGGTGATCAGTGTGTATGGCACGCCGGATTGCGTGTCGAGTGAGCACTGAGGGTGATCAGTGTGTATGACACGCCGGATTGCGTGTCGAGTGAGCACTGAGGGTGATCAGTGTGTAATGGTACATAATCAGAACTGCCCCAGGGTAGATTAGTCTGGACCCATGTGGTCGCGAGACTATGAGGTATGAGTATGGTGTAGGGCATGGATGTCCTTAGTAATCAGTGAGTATTCCTAGTAATCCCTATAGATTTAGTGGTGTTTCTGATGATATGAGCTTGTATATTGCGAGTTCCCCATCCTCAGGTAGGTACCCAGGTGCCTGGATAGATGGGTCCTGAGGAGGGAGGTGGTTACTTTTTGGCCAGGTTGGTGTTGCTCAGTGAGCTGGTTCTATCTCGTCTGAAAATCTGGTCATTACAGCGGCGCTTTTCAAAATGCTGGCATTGCCTAGGTTCCTATACGCCCTTCAGAATACCCCATTCCCAGTCCCCTCCTCTTACTTTACCTCAATTGAAGCCGAAGTATCCACATTACTATGGGATGGGAAGCCGGCCCGCATACCACAGCACAAACTAGCGCACAGCGGGTACGATGGGGGAATCGCATTACCAAATATTAAAATATACTATTGGGCCTCACAATTGGTGGTAATCAACCAGTGGCTACACGTCCCGCAAAATGATCCTGCGTTCAGACTAGACAGATGCCTCCTGTCCGCGGATCGTCTGATGAAAGCCCTCTACTCCAATAAGAGACAAAGTACACTCACGGGACCAACGGCACACACGATTAAAATATGTCACACAGCACAAAGAACGCTGGGCTGGTAGGGCATACTGACACAGGCCACCCCACATTGGGAGACTTGACGTTTGGGCACCTTGGCTAACACTAAGGACTTTAGACAGTGGGACCTCATCGTATTACAAAAATAGGGGATCTATGGGCGAGGGGTCAGGTTCTCCCCTTTGCAATGCTGCGGGAAAAATATGGGATGGCGGAGACAGAACTCTATCTATATATCCAAATTAGACACGCGCTCCAAAACGCTATCCCCCCGGATACCCAACTAGCTGAGACTTCGCCCTTAGAAGACAGACTCCTCACGGACTACATGGACAAGAAGGCCATCTCCCAGACGTATCGTAAGCTAATTAACAACAAACCAGACCCCACGGGGACACTGAAAGAGATGGCAGGCAGAATTGGGGGACATGGAGGAATCACACTGGATGCACTAGCGTCGGCCCGAGAGGTTGCAATACCATCCAGGCTAAAACTCATACAACTCAAAGTGTTACACTGAATGTATTATCCACGCACCACATTACACAAGCTTGGACATACCCCCGATCCACTCTGCCTCAGAAGTTGTGGGCTCACTGGAGCATTTTATCATATAATATGGGAGTGCCCACATATACAAGCTTATTGGGAACAAGTGATGTCCGAGATCTCGGAGGTTTGGGGGGGCAGAAGTCCTGCTAGAACCCAAATGCTGCCTCCTGAATGTGTGGCAACCTACTGACCTAAATCTGGCGCTACAAAACTGGGCCACACTAGGGACAACTATCGCCAAGCGAAACATAGCCAAGAACTGGGGCTCTGGGGTACTACCTACACACCAACAATGGGGAAAAGACATGGATGTTGCAATGGTGGCGGAAAGGGCGATATACATCAGTAGGGGGTGTCCCAACAATTGGACCAGAATATGGGGAAAGTGGAACGAATTCCGGGGGAATATATGCGATCGTCCACTAGCCGACTCAACCCCCGAAGCAAGACCATGGACTGTGAGAGGGGCCGCAGAGGATGTAATGAGGAGCTGGATATCAGGGATCAGAAATGGGAGGGACGACCGGACGATAATACTGCATATTGTGGGGAAAGTTTTTAAGATGTGATGCATTTGTCAAGTGTGCCGTAAGATATGATATGTACAAATTAACTTCAGATGGAGATGTTTAGTGTTTATTGTTTATGTAGATGTAAACGACAACACAACAATAATAAAAACAATTAATAAAAAATAAAAAGTCTGTCGATCAGAATAGTGAGTCACTGTATTGAACGCAGCACTCAAGTCAAGCAGAATGAGAGCATCCGTACTACCAGAGTCCAGATGTTTTCCAAGAAATTCAGTCAACCCAGGAAGAGCCTGTGCTAAGAGCTGCCCTAAAGCCTAAAGTCTCACTGAAAGTGGAAAGTTGTGAGCGGACATGCTTTCCAAAAATTTTGGCTAAGAGCGGTAGAAGAGCAATAGAGTGGGACGTTGACCAGCAGGAGGGATCCAAACCAACTTTTTTTTTTAAAAGGGGGAGAGCCAACACATGTTTCCAGTTCTGAGGAACGGTACCCACACTCAGAGAGGAATTAAGGAGTTTTAAAATGACGGTTAGACAGGGTCATTAAGTAGTTTACGTTTGGCAGGGGAAGGGGGTATACAGCAGAGAGCCAGGTTTGATGGACTGTAGAATATTCTTAAGAGATGCCAGATCAAACAAGGACCAAGAATTGATTCTGAGGGTCTCAGCCAACTTAGTTGCTGTACGTGAACCTTCAACATGGCTTCCTAATGAGGTAGCCAGATCCGCTGTCGGCTTGTGTAGCCTCCTCAGTTAATTGGAGGTGAATTTTATTATCCACCTTTTCTAGAAAAAGCTTGCTAGCTCATCGCACTGGTTCTGTGAAAGAGAGGGCGGAGGCAGAATGTTGTTAGCCGCCGAGAGTTCTTTCACCACCTTACAAAGTGTCTTCTGATAGCGTTGAGAACGGACAATCTTCTCAGTGAAGTACTTAGCATGAGCCTCCTTGCAAAGGGCATATCTTTTCAGTGCTACAATATATACCGATTTGGCGTTGTCTGCATATAATTTCCTCCACTGTCTCTCAAGTGTTTTACATGGTTTCTTTACAAGTCTAAGGAAATCCATAAACCAAGAAGCAGGGGGATGAGACATATACAACGTTTTGAGGTGAGTGGCAAAATGGTGTCCACAGCCTCAATAAGCCATAGAAAGACAGTTATGGTCACAATCAGGGTGAGAAGTAACAATAGGTTGTGTATTAAGAAGCAATTCATTCAATGCATGAATATGGAGTTTCAACTAGTTCCTGACCTCAGGCTTCAACAAAGGGTGTAAAAAAGGGACAGAAGGGACCCGAATACTGAAAGGCACAGCAAAATGATCAAACCAACATAGTTTGAGTGGGAGCAGAAGACAAAGATTTTATGTTAGAAAAAATAGGGTCCAAAAGGTACCCTGCAATATGAGTAGGTGCAGCCTTAAGGAGAGCTAGATTGAGAATGCCTAGGTCCTCAATAAGAGCTGATGCCAGGTTGTTATTGACATCCTCCAAATGGAGATTAATATCACCAAGCTATTTTATTTTTATTTTTTAACATTTTTTTTTATTGAAACAAGCATCAATAAAAGACAGTACAGAAGAGTTTTGTCATAGCCATTACAACACCTTCGGGGGTACAGAAAAAAAGAATACCTACATGTCAAAAGCCATGGGGGTACATCAAAAATAGCATCTCTGGGTGGTACACAGATCTCGCCTCTATATTTATTCCAAGGTCCCCTATTGAAGCCCACTTTCGAGGGCGGCCTCTTGCCATGAAAACAGTTTTTTCCCGGAACATGCACCAATCTAAGTTATTGTTCCAGGTCTCAATGGTGGGAGGCTGCTCGGATCCCACGGCTGGGCAATATTCCTTTTCGCTAACATGAAGCTTAATGTAGTGTCTGTGCAGAGTTAAGATCAGTAGGTTCCCATATGTTAAGAAGGCATCTCCTAGCCTCTGGTTGCAAAGAGACCCCCAAGACCTTGTGTTTAGTGTTGTGAACCCTACGCCAGTACTCCGTAATATATCTGCACTCCCAGATGATATGGAGGAACGTACCCAATAGACCACGCTTCCGTCTACACAATCCAGTATCAGACAAACCCATCTATACAAGGCGGGGCCCGTGACATAGTCCCTATGTAGTATTTTTAACTGGACGGGCCGCAGACGTGCAGGAATGGCAACCACTTTAGGAGAGGACACAGCAGATTTCCAATCCTCGTCATCCAGTTCTATTCCGTCTCGCACCCACTTATCCCTAAATTCCCTAAGTAAATCCGCCCTATGATTAATTAATTTCTTATAGATCAGGGAGATCGCCTTTTCGGGGAGGTGACCATCTAAAATCCTATCCTCGAGAGGCGAAGTCTCCGGAAGGTCTGCGTCCACCGTCAGGGCTGCCTGTAGAGAGTGTCGAATTTGCGATTAGCGAAAATACTCCGATCTCGTCAGCTTGAATTCAGCCTGCATTTCCTCGAATGATTTAATCCTCCCCTTGCCCCAGATCTCTCTAATGGTGGAGATCCCTATCAGGTCCCACTTATCAAACCCTCTTGTCTTCCAAAGCTTACCCAGCCGCTCCGAATCAAAAAGAGGGGTAGCTAGCGTCAGTTTGCCTCTCCATCCCAAAGAACTCGTAGCATCGTGCCAGATCCGAACAGCGCGTTTAGATGGCCCGTCAAGTCCAACTTCGTTGGTTTAGAGTACAGAGCCATATTGTAACTGCCTCCAGGGAGGAGCCATTTATCCATGGCGTAGCTGGGATCTGCGACGGGGCCATATATTCCGTTATTGATCGCAGCCAGCAGGGAAGCCCAATAATACTGTTTAATATCTGGGAGGGCAATGCCTCCATCGTACCAGGGGAGTGTCAACTTAGCTAAAGAAATACGGGGTCTGCCCTCCCATTTAAAACTACGCTGCAACCCTTCCACCACAAGGAAATAGCTGGCTGGCACTACATCTAGGGTATTTTGAAGGGCATAAAGGAAACGAGGCAGAGCCATCATTTTAAAAAGAGTCGCTCGCCCCAGTAAAGAGAGTGGAAGTTTCCTCCAGTTAGCGATGTCACTCCTAAGCCTCTGCAAAGGGGGAATGAGATTCTTTGTATACCCGACTGCTGGGTCAAGAGAGATGAAAATCCCCAAATACTTGAACCCGTCTGTATTAATTTGAATGGGAGAATTTCGTGGCCGACCAGGGGCTCTCCACTAAAAATAAACAACTGAGATTTCCACCAGTTAATGGAGAGCCCGAAGTTCCTGCCAAACGAGGCCAGGACGTCACACACCACAATGAGGGACTTTCGGGGAGAGGTTAAATAAAGCAGAATATCGTCCGCGTACAAGGAGATTCGGTCCTCCCAGTCGGGGGACCACCAAATGCCCCGGATAGATGGCTCCCATCGTAACCAAGCCGCCAGGGGTGCTAGGGCCAGCGAGAAAAGAAAGGGAGAGAGAGGGCAACCCTGCAGAGTGCCCCGACCAACTCGAAAGGTCGCCGAGACCCGATTATTAACGACTATTTGGGCGAGTGGCTCAGTGTACAGCAAGCGCACCCAGCCGATAAACTCGGGCCAAAGCCAAATTTAGTCAGGGCTGCCCACAAATAAGACCATTCTATGGTATCGAAAGCCATGGTTGCATCAAGTGAAGAGATTACAGCTGGTTCCTGCAGAGTGTGGGCCCTGGCTATCACGCCATGCAGCATGCATAGATTCAGGGCTGTGTTTCTATGGGGAATAAAGCCTGATTGATCCGGATGGATCAGTCCACTGATCACTTTCACAAGCCTATTAGAAAGAAGCTTGGCCAGAATTTTGGGCTCGGCATTCAATAACGAAATAGGCCTATAAGAGGCACAATTCGTTTTGGGTTTACCCACATTGTGGATCACCACCACTGAAGCAACTCTCTGATCACTGGGCAAGAACCCCTTCTCCCGGACCTCAACAAACATACATTTAAGGTAGGGAGCCAGCTTATCGGGTCTGAGCTTGTAGAGTTCAATTAGGAGTCCATTGGGTCCCAGCGCCTTACCAGAGTTCAAGGAGCGAATAGCTTAGGCTACTTTGTCAGCTGTTAAGGCACTATCCATAAAATCACGGTCTTCACGGGACAGACAAGGGAGCTGTATATCACGAAGCAGCAAATGCGAGTCCTCTTCCGGTCGAACTGAGACCGAGGTATAAACAGTTTGAAAATATGGCGCAAAGTTATCGACGATACCCTGTGGCTCCGTAAGCGACGCTCCCTCCTCCGTAACAAGTTCTGGGACGACAAGGTCAGCCCAGTCCTTTTTGTCCAACCAAGCAATAAGTTTCCCTGCCTTATCCCCGAGGTCGTACAGCCTGCCCTGCTGCTCCCTACCAAGAGCCCTGGCACTATCCGTGACCAGTGATTTATATTCATACCGCTTAAGGCTCAAGAGATGAAGTTTAGCCTGCGTTACTTCCTGTTCCAGTTCCCCCTCCAGACGACCAATCTCAGTCTCTGCCTCACAACCTCTCTATTCCTTTTCTTTTTTGTTCCAGCTATCAGCGACAGAGCATGACCTCTAATGAACGTTTTAAAGGCCTCCGAGAGAGATATGGAGGAGGACACTGATCCTTCATTATTCATAAAATATTCATCTAGAGCCTTAATAAGGTCCGTGCGAAATTTGGGGTTACGTAAATACCAGGGGTTAATGGGGGTTACCCGGGCCGCCATTCCAGAGGTGATACAAAGCAGGAACCAAAGCGGGGAATGATCAGAGATACCCCTGGCGAGATGAGCAGCCTCCACGATGTAAGACGCTTGAGCTGCCGGAACCAAGCAGTAATCCAGGCGGGAGAGGCTGCCATGAGCACCGGAGTAAATTGTATATTGTTTCTAATCCGGGTGAAGCAATCTCCAGCCGACCACTAAACCCATTGCGTCAATTAAGTCGGGTAGCCATCGCATGGCGTGCCCCATGTTACGCGGAGGATATCCATCCATATCTCCAGAGACAACTGCGTTAAAGTCAACTCCCAGGATCAAGAGCCCAACCGGGAGTTCGAGCAGAGACTTTCCCAAATCAACAAAGGGGGTGGACTGCATACCCGCGGGGACATAGACAGACAAGAGGGTAAGAACATACCCTTCCCATCGACCTGTAATGCCAACATATCTGCCCCTATCATCTTCACTCGTGGAATCTGTCACAAGAGGGAGTGCCTTCCGATTGAGGATACCCACTCCCCTGGAACCAGATGTGAATCCCGCATGGGCCACCAACTAGTATCCATTCTATGCATCGCCTTACAAGAATTACCAACTAAATGTGTTTCTTGAAGCAAAACCACATCCGGCGCCTGGCGTTTAAGATACTGAAGGACCACACTACGTTTAATTTTGTCCCCCAACCCATTCACATTCCAACTCAAAATACAGTTATACCAAACGTTGTACCTCTTGCCCCCCTCATTGAAACAGAGGATACATCACGTTCCACTCACCCATCCCCCCACACACCACACCACCCCCCACATCGTCAAGACACAAGGATGGACGACCATTTAAGAAGGCTGAGCCTCTGAGTCACCATCTCCTCCCTGGTTCGCCCGATCAGGAGGGCCCCGAAACTCAAGCCACTCCGACACTGTCTCCGGCTGATAAAAAACCATGCCCTACCATCCGCCTCAACTTTAAGACGGGCCGAGAACAACAGAGTACTTCATGCCTCTCTCCCGCAGGTCGCGCTTCACAGACAAAAAGGATTTTTGTTGCTTCTGCACTCTTGGAGGAGTGTGGCTCAATGGTTAGAGCGGCAGACCCTGGCAGAGTTCTGGCCAGGGACCAGGGTTCAATTCCTGCCTCGGCGGGTCTTGGGATCAATTTCCTCGGACCTGACAATTCTCGCCTCGGTGCCTATTCTAATCATGGGCCCCACGCTGCAACTCTGGGAAATAGCTTTGTTAACCTCCACACCGGCCCCAACAGCGCTAGGATGCGTGGCTTCACCCTGGGGGTGCCCAGGAGTGGACACTTCCCAGGGAAAGCCAGGAAGGGTTCCACAGCGGTATGAGTAATAGCGCCAGGAAACCGCTTGGTGGCAGTGCGCTCTACAAATACCTTGACATTTACATTTACTCTTTGCGTGAAGTCAGGAAAGAAGGAAATAGTGGCGTTCTCATATTTAAGGGGATCACTGGCTCTTGAGTACAGAGGAATAGCATCTCTGTCTCGGTAGTTCAGGATTCTTGCCAACATGGGCCGCGGGGGAGCGCCTGGTTTGGGACGGCAGCCCGGGACCCTGTGCGCCCACTCAACGACAAAGAACTTGCTGAGGCCCTTCGGCTGAAGGTGCTTGAGAATAATATCCTCTACAAACAGGTCTAGGGCCTGCCCCTCTGACTTTTCAAGCACGCCCAGGATGCGCAGATTGTAACGGCAGAGGCGGCCTTCATAGTTGTCCAACTTGAGGTCAAAGCCAACACGTGAGTCACGCAGCTCTCCGACCTCCCTCTGCAACTGGGTGATGTCTTCCACGAGACTGGAGGTGGTAAGTTCAACCTATTTTACCTTTTCGTTCAGTTTCCCCATATCAGCACACATCAGGTTAATATCTATGGCCATTGAGTCCATCTTATGCTCCAGCGAAGTTTTAACCCCGGGAAATAGCGTCCATAACATCTTTAAGCGAGAGCTCAGGTTCATCTCCAGTCAGCGCTCCCTTCACCGAATCCTCCAACAGCCGTCCCTTTGAGATATCCCTAGTGACGGTGTACCTGTTGAGCTTATTTGATTGAACCGGTTTCGACCCCCTGGTTCCGGTGCCCTTCACACGCTCTATGTCCCAATGGGCAGAGCACTATACAGGGTAGCCCCCAGAGACAGCCAGAGAGCACACCCAACACGATAACTCCGGACAAGAGCCCTCCGGAGTCCACAGCAGCAAAGACAGACAGCAGAGCCCACCAATAATATGAGCACTGAGGTGGGCGCTATGCCGGAGCCCTGCGTCGGAGAAATGACAGCAGGATAAATCCACCTAAGCTGGGGATACCAGCAGCATCACTGCAGCACTATCAGACAGTAATCAGCTGCGTCTTAATGCCCATTCACTGCTTCCCATACAATGCTCATGTACAGAGAGGTTCAGTGCATCATCCGCTGATTGCCCAGTAGTCCAACACACACCAAGTCGATGTCAGCCCAAGGGAGCAGGGTCACCCCCTATGGTGAAGCCCCAACTGCTCGCAACAGGACCGTCACACACCTGTAGGTCCTACCTGCGCCAGTCTCCACAAGACACAAGTGTGGCCCCCAATAACAGCCCCAAAGGGCAAGTTCGGAGGGGAAGAAGGGGGAGGGGCTCCTGCAATACAGCCACCGTCAACAAGAAGTGACCTCAGGGCCAGCCGTCTGCTCGCAACTCACAGCGCCAAACAGCAGTGTCGTTCTCCATACAGTGTAGCCCGCACCACCAACTTAGCAGGCCGATTAAGTTGCCAATCAAGGGGAGGGGAAGGGGGTCCCCCACCAGGCCACGGAGGCACACAGAAGCGTCCACGAAGCTGCAAACCAGCGCCACAGCTCCGGAACTCAGGGCCACCAGCGTCACAGTTCTGCCCCCACGGCAAAGAAGAAGAGAAGGGGGAGGGAGAGGGAGGAGGAATCCGTCCCCGCCGATGCCGCCCCTCTGTCACAATCCAAGCATCACCGGGGGGGGGAGGGGGGGGGGGGTGCAGGGGGTCCGGGAGAGACAGCACCTCAAAGGATAGGCAGTCAAAATTGGGGTGGGGGGGAGAGGGGAGATCCGCTCTCTGCTCCGGGACCGGCAATCAATAGCAGAGGCTGCGTCTGCCCAAGCCACAGCCGCCGCAGCCCCTCACTGCCGCTACCTTCCTCTCCGCACTCTCATCGAGGGAGCGCAGAGCCCTGCAGTCCAGCGGCCCGGTCAAGACTCTCAGCGCTGCAGCACCACCTTCTGGCCAAACCGGAAGTTCCTTTTTTCCGGATCGGAGCTACCACTGTGGGTCCCGGCTTGAAGGTCCACATTCGGTAGAACAGAGCAAGCCGCCACAGCACCTCTACGGGGGCCGCAAACAGCCCCGGATTGGCGGTACTAACTCCGAAACACCTCCAGTCCCGGGTGAAGTACTCGGGACAACAGAATAGGCAGCCAGGATAGATTTAGGGCTCACCGAACACAGAGTTACTCAACTATGCGGCCATTTCGGATCGCGCTTGGCCACACCCCCCCAATATCACCAAGCTAGGTGAAGTTGGCAGCCTGCAGAATATAGGGAGCCAGAAGATCCAGCAAAGTGGAACACCATTCCCTGGGGTACGCAGGAGGGCGATAGAGGAGAGCAACCGAGAACGCACATTTCAGCATGAGGAAGAGAGTAAAAAGCAAAGCTTCCCAATTAGGAATCCGAAGCTCCTCAATTTTACATTACATTTTTAAAAAATATATATATTATATGGTTTGTAGAGTGTTTTGGTTGCAAAGATTGAAGTTGTATGCTTTGCTTAACCAGACTGCTAGATATGGGAAGACATGAATATTTTGTCTATGCAGATGTGCTGCTTGCTACCACTGATGGACATTTTGTGAATACTCTTGGCACAGTGGTAACCCCAAAGGGAAGAACTTTGAAAAAGATAATGTTTCCCTTGAAAGAGAAATCCGAGGCATTTCCTGTGTGCAGGATGAATAGGTATATGAAAATTGGCGTCTTTTAGATCTAAAGCAGCTATGAAGTCCCCTTTTTGTCATAATGGAATGATCTCGAAGTGAGTTACCATTGGAAGTGTTCTGATACCATATAATGATCTTAGATAGAGAATGGGATGTAGGATCCATCTTTTTGGGGGAAAAGGAACTATAGTGGATATACTCCTGTTCCCTGAATTTGCTGTGGGACTGGTTCTATTGCTCCCTTTCGTAATAGCAATACCAAAGGGGATGATGGACGGAGCGCTTGAGCAAATCAAACACTCACCCCCAGTCAACTGATCTGGGTTTAATTCATCATCATTCTTTAGCTCACTCCACCACCCCAGTCATGGCCATATGCAAATCAGTCTGACCCTGTGCCTCATGGGAACAGTCCAGCCCGAACTGCCAAGCCATGTCTTCCCTGGACCGGCAACAAGCACCCTGGGACCGGATTCTGGCTATTCAGCCGTCATCAGCCAGGCTAGCTTGAATCCAGTGGCAAAGTAAGCAAGAGACCCACGTCTGGGCATACGCTGGTATTGCCCTTTTGTAATAGAGCGGTTATCTCTTTTTGCAGGAGGATTCAATGTTGTGTAGATAATTTGTGTTTGCGTGGTGGGATATTTGGAGGTGTTGTTATGAGCGCCAGACAATAACCATGTTGGATTGACTTCCAATTGTTGAGAAACTGTTGCAGACGACCCCCAACAGGTTCTTTGTGTTTTGGAGGAATAGTAAGGAAGTCATTGCTTGTTATTCGCATTTGAGGAACGGGTAATGTTTCCTTTACCTCTTCCTTTCAAAATGGTTACCTCCTCAAGAACCTCTGAGGAATGTTCTAACTGTTGTAGCTGTTTTGGCATCTTGTTTATAAGTGGGGCTACGAAAGGAAGCACGATAGGTGTTAGCTTGTGGAGATCCTATAGATTTTGCAACTTCAGTGTCCTTTTTCATTTTTTCAAGGGATGTGTCCACTTAAGGTACAAAAACATGTTCTTTATTGAACGGGGTGATTTAGTATGGCTTGCTGTACTTTAGGCTTAAACCCTGCTACACTTAACCAATGCGTGCCTGTGTATAAGGATACTGTGTTAATACCCCTAACCGTGGTGTTGGCTGCATCAAGTGCAAATTTAATAGAATTGTTGGTAATAAGTTGACCTTCATTTACTATTGCTTGACCCTTTTTCTATGCTCCTCTTTTCTATGCTCCTCTGTGAGGTTTTGGAGGAGCCCCTCCATTTTGTCCCAGTGGGCCCCATCATACCTCGCTAACGAAGCCTGGCTATTGGCTATACGCCAATGATTAGCTGCTTGTGCCGCAACTCTTTTTACCACAGGCATCTATGAGCTTGAACTATTTTTCTCGAGAAGGTGCATCTCCCACTGTTTGGGAGTTAGGTCTTTTCGGTGCGTTTTACACCACTAAAGAGGCTAGAGTTGGTTGACCTTTAATAATAAAAAAAAATGGGGTTTGATAGTGCTGCCTTGTACTTTTTGTCAATGTGTGGAATAATTATACTTGCTTTGACTGGATCTTTAAAAATGTTGTCCGAATGATACCTTTAAGTAAAGGTAAGTATTGTGCCCCTCTCTGTGCATTACACAAAGTTTCAAACAGAAAATACTCCTCTATTGGGTCTTTATATAGAGGTACTTGATGGAATGCAGCTGCACGTGCTATAAGGTCCTAATAAGCACAGGCATCATCAGGTGGCGATAGGAGAGAACTTGGACCTAGTTCAGGTTTTGTGGAATAATGTGTCCTCGCGCTTGTAATCAGAACTAGTGGGCTTTGCTAATCACTCTACATCGCTTAGTACAAGATCAGAAAACCTAGCTTCAACTGCTTCAGAAAGAGGTATGTTTTAAGAAATAAATGCCGGCCTTGTATCCTTGCCAATCTGCAAAGTGAGATGTCATATACTGAAATGTAAATCAACAGGAATTTACTGCCCACGTAGCTGATGTAGTCACAGTGCCAGCAGCAGAAATTTACCACTGAAACTGTGCACTTGTTGAAGCCGGAAAAAGACAACAAAACAACCCACTGCAAAAACAAATATTTGCAGTGCTAAGTGAAAATACAATATGAACCAGGGAGAAACAGCAATTTATTATAAGATCCAAACAGTGCACATTAAAACAAGTATGTAATTTATAAAATAGCCCTAACGCTGCCAGCACCACAAATCCATGTTCCATTAAATCAGTGCCACACCTATTCACCAACACATCATCAATGGTAACCGACACATTATCAATACGGCCAGAATGAACAGGTAGGCAAAACCTGGCAGCACACCAGACCTTGGGCTGACCTCAAGGGGCACAACATTTTTTGGCTCCCTGGCTGAGAAAGTCAACAGTCCCCTTCAGGATAGTTAATGTAATTTTTTTTTTCAGAAATAAAGGCCATTATCAAAACTGCTCAGAGAGTCAATGTGAATGTTCAAACCATGACCAGTTATCATAATAGTGCGTGTAACTTGTAGTGCCAAGGTATACAGGTCAAATGCAACTATAAAGAAAATGTCTTAACAAGGAATACAACAGTTCTAGTTAACAAGGAATACAACAGTTCTAGTTAATAATTAGTTGGTCTCTTCGTGGGTGATATGCTTGGTCAAAAATGTTTTTCATGCAGGTGAGTCAAATTTGCAATTTTCTGCCTGATTGCCTTTACTTACAAATAGTGACTTTCCCAACGAGATCTCACTCTCCGCCAAACAATATGTGCAGCCCCACTGAAATTTCGAAAAGCAAAAACTAATACTGAAATTGATGAGTCACAGCCTGCATGTTAGGTTCAATTCAGAACCATTTCAGTGTCTATGACACCATCAGCAAAATGTACAGAAATTTATGATACAATTACCAAAGTGGCTATACTGGAATCACATTCATTCTTGTCACATGCTCACCTTTTTTGGGGGTGGCGGCGGTTTCTGCTGGAATGCCAGTTTTACAGCTTCTGCTGCTGTTTCAGGCTCTTTATGAATACTCTTTTTAGAGTCAGATTCTGACAGCACAACAAAAAAATGATGACATTTTTCACACTTCACGAAGCGGGTGGAGGCTGAAACAAAAATAATTTGGATTTTAATAATGATGTTTAGGCAATGCTGTCTTAGGTGAATTCAAGTTAGGAAAGCCAAACAAGCATTTACAATGCAATGGTCTCGGCATTATTAAAGGTAGAGCTATTGGCATTGCTCATGACTTTTTTTTTAAAATCATAAATAAATGGCATTGTCATTTACATTGCCAATAGCTTAATCGTTAAATAAATGGCATTGTCATTTACAATGTCAATAGCTTTATCGCTCGCAAATGCAGGACCTATTGCATTTACACCCACACAGAGCCACACACAAAAAGCCACCCACACACACATACAGAGCCACCCACACAGAGTCATTCACATAGAGACACCCTCACACACAGACAGAGCCACCCACACATAGAGCCACCTACAAAAAAAGCTATCCACACAGAGCCACACACACACACACACACACACAGCCACACACACAGAGCCCCCCCCACACACACAGAGAGCCCCCACACACACACAGAGCCCTCCCCCCACACACAGAGGCCCCACACACACAGAGCCCTCCCCCCACACACAGAGCCCCCCCACCCACACACAGCCACACACACACACACACAGAGCCCCACACACACACAGAGCCCCCCCACACACACAGAGCCCCACACACACACAGCCCCACACACACACACACACACACACACAGACCCCCCCACACAGACACACACAGACCCCCCCCCCCACACACACACAGACCCCCCACACACACACACAAATAGAGCCCCCCACACACACACACACACAAGCTTGACAAGAAGTACCACTTAAATGACAACACAATAAGCAATAATAATGTTCCCATGTGTCACAATTCACCCACACTATGAACCACAAATGCGCAAATCCAATTAGCAACTAGGGTGCAATTACAATGGTCCATTAGTGTGGCGATATACAGAGTACGGAAAAAGGCAACGCATTCAGCAGTGAACGATCATATACAAAACAATAATAAGCAGTTCATTATTTTTTTTAGAGGGCAGGCCATGCCAAATACGGGTCAAAAGTAAGATCCAAGAATGTCCCGGTATATTTAAAGGGGCCATTACAGTTTAGTTATGCCGATAGGGTAGAGTATTGCCCCGGTTTAAGCCATACATTTTAATTTACGAGGCACCCTACATGCACTTTTTCTAAGCGCCAAGAACGATCTTACACGAGACGTGTA
Organism: Lissotriton vulgaris; assembly: GCF_964263255.1. Taxonomy (NCBI): domain Eukaryota; kingdom Metazoa; phylum Chordata; class Amphibia; order Caudata; family Salamandridae; genus Lissotriton; species Lissotriton vulgaris. The sequence goes on from NC_141687.1 coordinate 1,858,908,164, forward strand.
TGAATTACACGAAAACCCATTATCCAGCGAGCCAGGTGCTTGGGCTCCCCTGCAAGATGGGCAGGAAATGCCGTAGCGGTCGCTGTCTCTGCTGGGTCGGAAGAATACGTCACTTATATCCAGAACTTCAACAGGATAACTGACTACGCAACTGTACAGGGTGGAAGAGAATGCTGCTTCCCATAAAGCCTGGAGTACACAACAAACACCACATCCTGCGAACATTAGCATTGGCCCAGTGCCCTTCCGTCTTTAGCAGAAACTCTGGTCGCTCCAGGTTCCAGAGGCTTTAACTTTAAGAATTTCAGTGCTTATTCTCCAAACAAAGAGACAATAGACCGGTGCAGATGGCTTACCTTTTACCGGCGCTGGCGTGCTAGCTAGGCCTGCAGCGGGCCTCCTCCTGATGTCCTACGCTTCCTGCTTCCTCCTCCTCACCTTTGGGAACGACTAGTGGTTGGTCAAGAGGCTTGCGAGACGGTCAAAATCCAAGCAATGGTTAATCACGCACGGGTCACGTAAAGTTCAAGCATAGACAGAGTAGATTTTTTTGCCGTCAGTGAAGTTCCATCAGCGGCAACGCATGCTCCTATTGGCCCTGAATATGTTTGTTCTAGTTTGCTTGTTCCAGTCCGAAACCTAGTTCAATAAAGCGGTTTTTGATTTTTTTTTAAAAACAAGCACTCACTGGAAGACTCGGCGGCGGCCGGGCAACAATGGCGGCCGCAAACATCCGGAAATTTCGGATTAGGGGGCGTGTTTTGGCGTTCTGAGTGACGGATGACGTCACAGTCGAAAGAACTCAAAAAAACACGCCCCCGAATCCGAAAGAGACAGGGCTTGAACTGAGTGATGCCCCTCTCATCCAATGGCTGGCATCCGTTTAGGGAGCCAGCCAATGGAAGAGATGCGGGTTCAAGCCCCATACTCCAAATCATTCAATCTCCCACCGGACACTGCGCAAGCGCAGCCTTCGGTCCTTGACCTAAAAATGAGTAAAGAAAAATAAAGGTGGACATCGACACAAATCAAGATCACAGAAGTCAACAGCCACCTCAACATCCCTAACACGGCTTCCATGATTGGAGGCCAAGGTGCTCCCCTCCAGCATAGGCTATACCATCACTCAGCTCTTTCCTTCAGTCATCCTCAGCCTAAAGATCAATTCTGCTTGATCCTTTACCTTTTTGGCAGAAACAGCTCGTTTTTCCAACACTGAAATACGTCAAGAACCCTTCGGAATATGACCAGTCACTTATCTCAATTCTTCTGCCAGGAACCGGAGTAACATCCCCACAACAGACCAAATTCCGCACCCCACTCTTTTTCAGCTTCAATTTTTCAATTGGGAACATCTGCCAAGTCCTTTGTTGCCAAGCCTCTGATCTTGGCACAATGCCCTCCAGCCAGAAGGGCACAATCACTCGTTTGCTGCTGGAAGGAGCAGCACCACCTGCTTTCTATTGTTAGAATGAGCAGGAAGTGGTATGGGATTGGCTACCGTGGGAGACCTGGTGTTATTTTAAAAGCCTCAAACAGAGAAGTCAAACTCTGGAAAAAGTATGTGAACATCTCCAAAAGTGCTGCGGCCAGGATAGGAGTCCCTTACATAAACTCTAAGCACTCCGATGCTAGACTGCCTGCACCCTGACATGCCATACTCAGGCCCTCCTCCGCAATTTCACTTTGCATTATGGAGCACCTACCAGCTAGCACGTGGTATTGGGAGTATGAAGTCACTGGGCGGAGACATCCCTGGGTTGGGGGGCTACACTGTAAAGATGGACTCTAGGGGGCGGCTGCCATGGTCGCAGAGGTGCCTCTATTTCCCCAGGCCCATAAAACGTCAAAAGATTTGAAGGTTGCACAAGCCCCCATGTCGCTCAGTGTTGCACAATCTTAATAATGGGCCCTCCACCATTCTGAAGCAGGTCCCACAAAACATGACCGCCCTTCCTACGTACTTCGGTGAATCCGGACACGACCTGGTGCTCCATTGCCACACTGTTCCACCACACAGTCTATAGCAAGGATCAATGGAACTATGCAACTGCTAGCTGGAGCGCTTTCTGCACTAGCCACATAATCCATCTACTGCTGCAGAATTTGCAGATTAAGAAAAAAAACTATTTCGAGCTCTAATGGATCAAAAGTTACTAAAAACGCTGTCAAGGGTGCTGGTGCTGAGGGGAAGCCCCTTTGTCCAGATGGCGGTAACATGCGTAAAAAGGATAAAGTAATACTGCCACAAGTACCGTATTACACACCGCATAATCTACCTTTGCCTGACACATTATTTAGTCAACCCTGCTTCATAATTTGCTCCTCCTTGCATCATAATTCCAGTGTTCCCGTCTTCACCTCCTGCTGTTAAAATGATTGACAGGTCAGTGTCGCAGTGAAGCAGTCAGTCACACTCCCACCCCACCGTGGTCACCACGGAGCATGCTCAGGGACCCGGTGGCCTCCCGGTCCTCGCCTCCACCTGCCGCTCCCAGGGCCGTCCGGGAGTGTCGTCACCTTGGGGCGGGTGTTGGAGGCAGGTAGTGTGAAGTAGTGTGGCTCACTGGTTAGAGGCGGCAGACCCGAGAGCAGAGGACGGCCCGGGACCAGGGTTCGATTCCCGGCGCGGCAGGTTTCTGGACCAGGGTCAGCGGACTCGATAATTCTCTCGCCTCGGTGCCCACTCTGATCAGCGATCACACTCGGCAACTCTGGGCATTAGCTTGCCTCATCTTCACTAACGGCCCCACCAGACCGCCGGGGATGCCTGGTCTCACCCTGGAGATACCCATTAAGGGACCATCTCTCAGGGAAGCCAGGAAGGGTTTCGCAGCGGTCGAAGCGCCTTGGGACCCTACGGGTAAGTAGTGCGCTATATAAATGCCTATACATTAACATTCAACAGGGGCGAGGGGAAGCCGGGGCTCCCTTGCGTGGTTAATTGTGCAAGGCTGAGAAGGGGGGCAGAGCAGAGGCCAGCCTCTAAAGAGCTCTTCAGCACGTGCGCGATGACGAAGGATTAGGAGCATGCTGGACTGGTTTGAAAAAAACGATCATCTGATTAACCTGCAGGTTACAAAATATACATACGCACGCATTAAACAAAATGGAAGTTTTTAAAGAACCAGAATGGACATATAAAATATATGCAGATGTGCATAGAGTAATACACCGTTTACTAGCATGCATTCTCCTTTCTTAAGTCATTGTGACAGGCAGTCAGACAATAGAAAGCTCTTTTCTCATGTTAATGCTATATATACTACTGTAATGACACTGAATCTGACCCGGTGCTGTAAGTAGTAATGTGAGGGTGGGTGAGCTTGTACACCCAGCAGCATTCATTCACCTGGACTCGGCTTCTGTGTTTTAGGGCCCACAATTATTTCCACTGGAACTGCATAATTGTGTTAATGTTTCTGTGCTCCTACTGCACAAAACGTAGAGCCACATAAAGCTGCATTCACAGGGCCCAGTGAAATATGGAAAGTATTTCACGGGTTCTTATGAAATAGCGGCTTCATCACCGCCAGCCTGTAACTGCAGTGGGGCTTCACCACTGCCCTTTGCCTAATCAACATTCTATTCATGACAAGTGCACAAATCTGCACATTCTAATTCCAATCAGGGCCTATTGTCGGCCACAGCTCGCGCATGACAAACTCCTCTCTCCTTTAGGCGACTTATTTTTAACCTTAGCCAAGTGTGTTTCTCCTAAAATTCTACATTCTACTCACTACAAGACTCGTTTTTTTCTACAAACGAGCAGCATTCCGGACAGTATTCATCTACTGTTTATTACATGTCACGCGGTTGTAGATATATGTTCATGTATTCAAGACTAGTACCTGAAAAAAACATGGAATATAAAAATAAACCGGTAGTGTTGGTTAGTTTTCTACACTGCCACTTTGGGGTTCTGTTCACATTTACAAATGCTGGTGGCACAGTAAACTGACATGCATAATACATAAGCACACACATATATAGCTATTACATCCTTGTCGGCTCAGACCAAGAGCTGGCGCTTAACCTACACGATTGCAGAGGACATAAAATGCATACGTGTGCCTAGAGTCGCTGACCAGCGATCTATGCACCCTTGGAGTCAGATCTGATGTAACTGCAGCGCATATGGTGAAAGCCCTGATAGGCGCCGCGCCAGGGCCTGTGTTGTTCTGCCGGAGCAGCGCCTTCTGCTGCCGAGCTGAAAGCAGCTGTTCCGGGCGCTGGGAGCGGGGGCTGAGCGGGGAAACCACTAAGACAAACCAACCCGTGTGAGCGTATCCATTTCTCTGTCGTAACAGCCAACATTATAGCGCCTAGTAGAAACGGAATAATAAAGCTCAGATGGTTCATGCAGCCTCAAGTCAAAGGAGAACGAACGGGCCAGAAAATATTAACGCCACAAATCCATAGCGCCTCGAATCCATAGCGCCCTAATAATACATAGCTTGCGGTTTATGGATATTATACCACTGTTTTGCATTTATGTAGCGCTTACTGCCTCTTATGCGAACATAATGATTATCTGTATAGGCAGAGGGCGGTGTCATTACATTTGGGCCCAGCATGCCATGTCAGGACTATGACAGTCGTGACGCGGATGGACTTCGGTCCAGGGGGCACTGCTTTTGTTTTAGTCACGTCTTTAACACTCCGCAGAGAGCGGACTCTGCCAGGTTATGGCACCAGCATCCAGGGAGAGGACGCAATGGCCTGGAGGCATCCCTTGACACACTGGGCATCAGAGGAAGGGCCTTGCCAGGCCGGCCATGTTCCGCATGCCTCACTCGAAACACGGATTTTCGGGGAGTTTACGGTCCCTACGCAGTGACGAAGGAGGCCTCTGGGCCAAGCAGTTCTTACTGTAAATCAAACTTTGGGGGCAGCACTGGATGAAACCTAATCCCCACTAAACCTTCAGTACCAGTCAGGAAGGTGAAAAGGATGAGAAATAACGAGAAGTGAAAAGAGTTGGCAACTGAAAGAAAAGGAAAAGAAGGGGGGTTGGGAAACAGACCGTGTCACACATCAAAAACTTCATTACAGCTGGTATATCATTTAGACCTCAGTGTATGGAAGGGGAAGAGGGCTTATTTCGTGGGCATTGCATGAGAGCAGTGCGGCAGTCGCACCAATGCCCGGAACCCCGAGAGGCCCACTGGACCCTGAGGATTGCCGTCCTTTATTACCCGAGCAGCAATAGAAGCTAGTTTTCTTTGCAGCCCGGGGGCCCTTGGCAACCCTCCCAGGGCCCTGGAGCCAGGGCAGCCGCCGCTCTTGGCTGCACTGTGTTGTACATCTGGAAGGCCACAGTGCACCAAAGGAATCAATGCGGCTCCTATGCAAGTAGTCTAGAGGGGCCCCTCCGTGCCAAGGCTGCTCCCAGCTTGCATACGGGGGGGCTGCGGTGCCATGCAGTGCCAGGACAGCACCTAGATTCTGGCTGGACTGCCGCGTTATTTATGCAGGAAGCTTTCGGCGCTAACCGTGCGAGGGTAGCTCCCACATTGTGCGTTCCGTACAGTCTCAGTTAAGGAGGGGGCATCGGTGCCAGCCAGTGCTTGTACTGCACCTGGCCCGCATCAGTTACAGAGGAGGCCTTCACTGCCTGCCCCAGAGTGGACCGCTCACTCATCCCGGCTTGCTTCAGTTATACAGAGGGCTTTCCACGAGGACAGCTGATGAGTCCCCAGCTTAGACCAGAAGTGTCTACTTCGACCAGAAGTGCCTACTCGGGAGCCAAGTCCGAAAAGCATCTTTGAAGGGTGTATGCACCTCACTAGACTCTGCGGCGGCCGGGCAACAATGGCGGCCGCAAACATCCGAAAATTTCAGATTCGGGGTGTGTTTTGGCGTTCTGAGTGACGGATGACGTCACAGGTGGAAAGAACGCCAAAAACACCCCCCCCCCCCGAATCCAAAAGAAACGGGGCTTGATTGGAGTGACGCCCCTCTCATCCAATGTGGCTGGCCTCCGTTTAGGAAGCCAGCCAATTGAGGAGAGAGGCGGGTTCAAGCCCCGTCGAAAAAACATTAAATCTCTGACCTAAGACTGCGCAAGCGCAGCCTTTAGGTCCTCGACCTAAAAAATGGCAATTCCTTAAAAAATATGAAATATGTGAGATACCAACAGTTCGGAGAAATCAGAGGAGGTGCTATAGATTTAAATAGGTGGAAATATTAATATGAAACTAGAGAGTCATAGTAGAGAAGATTGGGAAATGATGCAACTTAACACCAATCACCATCATCGTAATTTTTACTAACTTCTTTAACACTTCAGAGTGCCATCTAAGTGAAGGATGTAAGAACGTTTTCAAAAGAGATCATCTATTTAAAACAAAACCCTCCCATCCAAAGGCAAAATGTTCTTTCCTCTCTTAATAAAAATGTAAAATGTTACAATATTTCAGAGACCCCATCTTTCCTCTCCACGGCCCAGAAATTTTTCAAACTGCCAGATGGTCCTTTAATTCACGCTCTTCTTTTTTGACACAGAATGTACATTTAAAGGTGTGCTTGAATAAATCCTGACCTGTAGGTCAGTCAAATTCCTAATGATCAGCCAACAAAGAACAAAATTCCTCCTCATCACACCTACATAAACACATTTAATGTACTGTTGGTGGATAAACTGCGAGAAAACAATTTCTATCACCTTTTGGTTAGCTAAAAGTCGGCATGTTACACTACACCTAACTTTCACATTCAATTCCACACATCAACCATGCCAGTCAGCCATAAACTTTATTCACATGCACACAGCAAAGCACAAAGTTTCATGCATCATACATAAGAAAATACAATAGTGATTCAACAATTTCATTGTCATTCCATAAACAATAGTTGAGAGTGCCACACTTTAGGTCAAGCCTATAGCAACAGCGCGCATGCACTTCTTGCTTTGCGAGCCATGCAGTATTCAGCATGGAGTGGAAGCTCTGTGGAAGCTCCGCCCACTCTCTGCCCATCTCTTTCATTGGCTTAGTTCTTAAATGCGGCGTTCCAATCGGTTTTTATGACAGACATGTCGTCATTTGTATCCTTCCATGGCGACTGGCCCCTTCGCTTCGAGAATTGAACAGTATGGTTTATTTATACTGTGAGTATTATTTTCTTCCATGTGCTTTTTACCTCCCGCAGCCTTGACCTTCTCACCCGCCCGCACTCCCGTTTGCAATGCAATAGGTCTCGTGTAAATGCAAGTCCAATTGCATTGCAAGTGCTTGTTTTAACGCTCACAATAGCTTGACAAATTTCAAGGGTTTTGAGGAGTATAACAACCTGATACTGTTTTCATGTTAACAACAAGTTATTCAGTCTCAGAAGGGGCAATAATTGAGTTTAAGATTTTATAAAAAGGACGGAAACCGTTGTATAAAAGTGCAATGTGCATCAGAGAAATGTCACACATAATTAAAAAATTACATTGGTAAGACAATGATTTCCTCCGTGTTCAAGGAAAGGCATTAGACCAGGGATACTCATAGTACGGCCCGCGGGCCAGTGGCGGCCCGGCAAGCCTTCCCTGGCGCCCCGCGGACCCCCGAGACATCAAACCTGTGTTTCCCGAGTTTTTTTTTTAAAGTGTCTGCAGCAGCGAGAGAGACTCTTGCTGCTTTTTTGGGGGCTGCCAGCGGGCGATCCTAGGAATGGCAGAGTAAAGCTGCAGGGGCCTAAGAAGAGGTGAAATACAAAGGCCACATTAACATGCAAATGGTCTTTTAATGACCTGTGAAGTGCTGGGGTGCGGCTGTGAGTGTGTGTGCGCCCCGGCTGGCGCACAGGCAGGGTGAGGTGACAGAGGGAGTGGGAGGGAAAGGGAGGGGGAGGGGGACGGAGAGGGAGAGAGAGGGAGAGAGAGAGAGAGTGAGAGGGAGGGAGTGAGTGAGTGAGAGGGAGTGAGTGAGTGAGAGCGAGTGAGTGAGTGAGAGGGAGTGAGTGAGTGAGAGGGAGTGAGAGGGAGTGAGTGAGTGAGAGGGAGTGAGTGAGTGAGAGGGAGGGAGGGAGGGAAGGAGTGAGAGTGAGAGTGAGTGAGTGAGTGAGTGAGAGTGAGAGGGAGTGAGGGAGAGGGAGTGAGGGAGATGGAGTGAGGGAGATGGAGTGAGGGAGATGGAGTGAGGGAGATGGAGTGAGGGAGATGGAGTGAGGGAGATGGAGTGAGGGAGATGGAGTGAGGGAGATGGAGTGAGGGAGATGGAGTGAGGGAGATGGAGTGAGGGAGATGGAGTGAGGGAGATGGAGTGAGGGAGATGGAGTGAGGGAGATGGAGTGAGGGAGATGGAGTGAGGGAGATGGAGTGAGGGAGATGGAGTGAGGGAGAGAGTGACTGAGAGAATGAGAGTGAGTGAGAATGAGTAAGAGGGAGTGAGTGAGAGGGAGTGAGTGAGTGAGAGTGAGTGAGAGGGAGTGAGTGATTGGGAGTGAGTAAATGAGTGGGAGTGAGTGAGTGAGAGGGAGGGAGTGAGAGGGATGGAGTGAGTGAGAGGGATGGAGTGAGTGAGAGGGATGGAGTGAGTGAGAGGGATGGAGTGAGTGAGAGGGATGGAGTGAGTGAGAGGGATGGAGTGAGTGGGAGTGAGAGAGGGAGGGAGTGAGTGAGAGGGAGGGAGTGAGTGAGAGGGAGAGGGAGGGAGTGAGTGGGAGGGAGGGAGTGAGTGGGAGGGAGGGAGTGAGTGAGTGGGAGGGAGAGGGAGGGAGTGAGTGAGAGGGAGGGAGTGAGAGTGAGAGGGGAGGGGTGAATGAGAGGGAGTGAGTGAGAGGGAGGGAGTGAGAGGGAGGGAGTGAGAGGGAGGGAGTGAGCGAGTGAGAGAGAGAGAGGGAGAGAGTGAGAGTGAATGAGTGAGTGGGAGAGGGAGGGAGAGGGAGTGAGTGAGACGGAGAGGGAGTGAGACGGACAGGGAGGGAGAGGGAGTGAGATGGAGACGGGGAGGGAAAGGAAGGGAAATGGAGGGAGAGGGAGGGAAAGGGAGGGAGAGGGAGGGAAAGGGAGGGAGAGGGAGGGAAAGGGAGTGAGGGAGGGAAAGGGAGGGGGACGGAGAGGGAGTGAGAGAGAGGGAGTGAGAGGGAGTGAGAGAGAGGGAGTGAGAGAGAGAGGGAGTGAGACAGTCGGAGTGAGACAGTCGGAGTGAGACAGAGGAAGACAGGAGAGAGGGAGAGAGAGCTAGAGAGAAGGAGGGAGACCAAGAGAGATGTGTGTATGTCGGGACGGCTCAATGGACAAAGGCGTCCGCTGCAGGGACCTATGATCAACCTCATGGTCAGTTTTATGTTGTTGCTCTAGCCCCTCCCCCTCCCCCTCCCCCACTGACCCTGCCCCCCCACCGATGCGGCCCTCGGACACAAACCAAACTGTAAATTTGGCCCCCGAGAGAAAGTTTGTGAGTACCCATGCATTAGACTATAACGCTTCTTAATATAAAGGGCCCTTCTTATAAAGTTAACAATGGCAAAACAGGTTTCAAAGGATTCTAGGGAAGGCACAGATCTAAAGCCTTTTTAGGTTTCGCCTGGCGTAGCACTGAGCAGCAGTGTTCGCGCAGGCGAAATCTTATGTTTACTAGTACGGGGCTTTGTCCCGCCTCTCTCTTCCATTGGCTAGCTCCAAAAATGGAGGCTAGCCATTGGAAGAGAGATCTGTCCGTAATTGTCGGAGCAGATTCGTGGGCGTTCTGGCAATTATTTCGCTCTCTGCCCCTTTGTAAACGTCATTGCGGCGGTGGGCGGATGTTTTCTTTTTTTTTTTCGTCTCGGCATATTTTTGTCATTTCCGACGTGTGCTTTGCAGGGGTGGGTGTCCTGTGGTCTCCATTTGTTGTCGTGCGTGGCCAGCCTGCTAAAACTTGCCACTCATGCAGTCATCGATTCGTTTTGGCAAATGACACCATTTTACTACAGCCCCCAATTCTTTCTAGCACCAGTCAAGGTCGCCTTCCTGGCAGTGGTCTGAACATGCAATGACATCTCACCGGTGCTGAGGGCATTACACTGGTTTACACCTGGAGCAGATGAATTTACACTCTGCTGCCTGGTTTAAAAGGCCTTGCATCCGAGCATCTCTCCTGTACCTGCTCAGAGTTTTGTCGATCGTCTCCAATCCCAACTTTACGTTGCATTGTAACCTTCTCTTGTGGTTTTTTAAAGCGCCCTGATGCCTTACAGGCAGAACAGCGCCGTAAAAGTAGAAATAAATGAAAAAAGAATCTCAAAATCCTTTGGAAAGGGAAAAGGAGAAAGGAGCAAGCTGTAGAAATGTTTGCACATTTGACGACAGAGATAAAGTAATAGGAGACGAGCCCAGGAAGATTCCATGCCCGCCTCGTGGCGCTGGACAGCAGCCAGTCTCCAGGCAGGATCACAGGGAGTAGCGCGGAGGGCTGAACACTGCAGACATTTAAAGGCATAGTTTTATTTTATAAACTACGGATCCACTTTTGAAATATCAGATGTAAATGTTAAGCTGCGTGGTTCATAATTTGAATATATTTATGATGGTCATTGTTAAACATTTGTTGAAACACTGCAGCCCACTTGTTCCACATTTGGACTTATTTTGCCCCAATCAATTGTATCAGACCAAGACGCTAGGATTGTTGAGGGAGTCAACTGCGGCTGACAGAGTCCCCGACGAGGTCTCCAGGTGGCCCGGCGCACCTTGTAGAAAGTCGGTGGTCACTTCCTCCGAAGACGCACCTTGCTACCTTCCTGGGGTAGGGGGGTGGGGAGGAGTCCGGGGTGCCTTACCCTCTTGTGTCCGACAGCTACTTCTTACCTCCTCTTCAGCCCCCAAAACAGGTCAGAGTTCGGGTATTGTTTTGATGTTATTCAATATATTGATGTGTTTACCCTTGTGGGTGTAATCTTGGTAATGTGCTTTTTGAGAGAGGACGGTGTGCGCTAAGTACATACGAACAATGTTTGTGTACGGTGTAAAGCATTCACTGCCCCCTGCTGGCGAATGCGAAGTCTACACTCATAGATGCTTGGTTTGTATTTTGGTATTTGCTGTTGACCTACAGACGGCTTGTTTTAGTTAGATCCTGTCCTTGTATAGCTCTGCTTCCGAGCCCTCGAGGCGCTGTAAACAGACGGGATCCCGAACCTATAGGAGAATGCAGAAAATGCGCTAAGTCTCAGTAATGGGGTGTCGGCAGGGCCTGGAGCTGCTGTAGCCCATTCACCCCAGATTTAAAAGACTGACGAGCCAGCACGGGGGCGTGGCTTCAGAGTTGTAGGTGCTGGCACGTCTGTTGACAGAATCTAAAGTCACTGTACCTGCCTCATATGGGATGTCTGCCCGCCCCTCCCAGCTACCAACCCCCTCCCCCCTCCTCTCCTCCCTCCAGCTGTGCCTCGGCAGCTGTGTAGTAAACCCTGCTTAGCACTCCTCACGAGGACTGACAGCCTTTTAAAGCGAAGCTTGGGTGCTATTCTGGCACTGATGCTCGCATCTCAGCCTAGCGCCTATCACGCTCAGGCTGATTTTAGACGCTACCCCAGTCTGGGAACCTCAGTAATTCGCTGTTTCTGCAGAGAAGCAGTGCGCTGTATTACCAGACGGGCCGGCGCTGCAGCTGAGGCGCGCTCCAGGCGCCGGGGGTGCGCGTCCACGAGTCCCGGCGCAGGCTCAGGGGTGAAGTGATGCTGTCGCTGGCCCCGTTTGCACCCACTTCTCGCGGCAATAAACTGGTCGCACTTGTGCACCGTCTGTGTGCCAGGATGTATGTCCTGGCCGCTGCACGTGGCCTCACTCGAGAGACTCAGGCTCACACTGGGCAGGTGTGAGGACATACTTCACAGGACACAAAGGACCATCTGTTGTGTTTGCAGGACTTCCGTTTACGATTCTATGTTCATCTTAGCTTCACACCGCCGTTAACGCTGGACTAGGCCTGTTTGTAAGTGCTCCCGATAAGGAAGATGTTCGTGGAGAAGTAAAAAGAGTTCAACGGAGGTGCCCACGATCACACAATTTGCAGATGTGGAATTGGACGGATTACAACAACTCTGGTTGCTGAGCTGATAGACCATGTCTACCCTTCACTTGTCCTTGTGGTTAGTCTGTGGTGCACCAGTGTTACCTGCCTTCACCAGTGAGGCAGAGTGCAGGCAGTATGTACATAGATCGGATTTAAGAGTGCACCAGTCACTGTCTCTATAAACCCATTCTACCAAGCTTCGGCCAATGCCACAGTCATGTTATTTGAGGCCTCAGCCTGATGTAGAGTCCGCTTGACAATTGCCGGCCAGGGAACTTACTGCAAATGCATGTCTTTGACCCCCTGTTTTGCCATGTGATTGATTGGGCTAGCAGTGTCTCACAGTGGACAGCCACGCACCCCGCCCCCTTCCACCCACAAGGAAGCAGCAGGGTATTTCCAGTGAAGGCTCTCTTGCATCAATCCTCCTAACAGACACAGTCAGCTATCTCATCTACACAGGAGATGGTCGGACCAGTGCCCCCGCTAAGACTGACCTGCTGATTGGTTAGATAGACTGCAACTGATTAAATGATCATTGCCAATATGAAGAAAACATAAGGTTGCTACAATTCTTGGCTTTGTTATGGTTTTCTCTTCTGATTTTTTAAAAAAAGAACCCCTTGGGGTCTAATCAACACGTGGCTCGTGCGTTTCCCTCTCAACCCCTCATGTCTAGAGCATCACATGGGTGTCTGTCATTCCCCCTAAGTAAATCACACAGGCATCTACATCGATGTCAAAGCCGGACAACAAAATAGAGGAACATCCGGTTGGTTAACATAGCCCTCATCACTATTTCCAGGCACGTTCTAAAATGACGTTCCACCGATGGCAGGTCAGTATCCATCACATGGAGCATTGACTCACTTCCGGGTAAATCTGCGCTCTACTAAAATAGGAGTTAGAACTGGCAAACTCGGGAGCCCCAAAATGTCCCGAATGTATGTATAAATGAAGATTCATGTAAAGTACAATAGCTACCTCAGTAGAGCGTCTCGGTGCCGCAAATAAGTAGAGGTACACGTGAAAAGGATGATTGGACAGATCTAACTAACCATCTATTTGGTTATTTTTACTCTTTCCCTCAGTCAATCTCTCCCCATTCCCTATCACTCCTCCTTCATTCACACCTCGCCACTAATGTCTCCTTTGCAATCTTCTAGGATTCGTCAAGCCTCTCACTTACACCGCACTCTCGGCACTTCTTACTGCTCCACCCCGCCCGCTCACTCTATTTTTCTCCATCTCTTTCACTCTCTTCCCTAATTTCTCATCCATCTCTCGCAGCATTCGGAGACTCCCGTGCCTCCTTCCCATGCCATCCATGCCTACTTCCCTGCCTCCTTCCCATACAGTGCCTGCTTCCCTGCCTCCTTCCCACGCCATGCCTGTTTCCATGCCTCCTTCCCACGCCATGCCTGTTTCCATGCCTCCTTCCCATGCCATCCATGCCTACTCCCCTGCCTCCTTCCCATGCCATCCATGCCTACTCCCCTGCCTCCTTCCCATGCCATGCCATGCCATGCCATGCCTGCTCCCCTTCCTCGCCGGCAATCACTTCGCGCGGAGGACGCAGGGAGACCCGGGTCGGACTGGTCTTGGAGCAATCAGCCAAATCAGCGTGTGGGCCACTTTTGCCTGTCTGCGAACCGAAGGTGGTTTTTACTGCTGATTGTCCTGGTATTACCACACACATTGCCTGGTGTAAGCACAAACGCCTGCAGCCTCCCATACCTTGCAAATACCCACACACAGATCTACAAGTTCAGAACCGGCCTAATTTGCAAATGTGGGTCTCTTTTCTAGCTCTCTAGTTCGCTAACAGGGGGCGATTTTGTTTTGTGTCTGGGCCTAATGTGTCCAAATCCGACTCTGATGAAGACAACCCCGAAGCTGCCCCGCCTCAGTGAACCCATTTACTTTTGTTCACCCTCAGACCCCGAGGAATTTGGTGTTCCACACATTTGAATATACTCTCCCTGATAGGTCCGAGTCTCACTCAGTAGAATGCAGTCTCACTTACTGGATCTAATCCTCACACTTGGGAGCACAACATCCCTAATTAGTGTAAATATAAAACATTTGACCACAGACTCAGTGACTGGGTATCAGTGAGACAGATTGGACAACAGTATCAGTGAGTAGGTGGGTTCTCACTCCTTGGAGCGTAGTCTCCAACATGTGTGTAGTGCAGTTAACGGGGGGAGTGGTTCACCCTGCCCCTTATCTCCTGGAAACTCCCACCTCCCCTGGGGCGCTATTCTGCTGCAAAACTCTGTCCCGGGATGTACTTATGATTAGGAGGTTGGAGCATCCTCAGTGAGTGGGCCCCTGCTACTCAATCTCGCATCTCAAGCTGTAGACGACAAAGGTGAGGAGTCCGGGGCAGGCTGTGTCTGCACGCGCTGGGCTGGGCCGAGCCGTGCTTTGAATCACGAAATGTAATGCCCTCTTGTTGTTGTGTGACGGAGCCTTTATACTGGCCGAAAATTGCTTTCTTACCTGTACTGGGCCTGTGTCCATATGCGAGTGGAGGCATGGTTGGTGCTTTTGCGGCTGGCAGAGTAGCTGATTGATGACTAATGCAACTCTCCTCACGACACAGCGGAGACTGCCCACTGGTGTCTGCGACGGAACCCGTAAGACTCGAAGGTGTTAAGGCCTTTCGTGATGGCACTACCGGTAAGTGAGCATGCTCTGATCTCTGTGACTGCATGTGCAGCTTGCTGGCCCGATTATGGGGCCTTCGCAGGGGGCCAGCGCTCTCTTTCCCTGAACCAATGCTCCTCCAGTTAACGGGGGAGTGGTTCACCCTGCCCCTTATCTCCTGGAAATTCACACTACCCTGGGGCGCTATTCTGCTGCAAAACTCTGTCCCGGGATGTACTTGTGATTAGGAGGTTGGAGCATCCTCAGTGAGTGGGCCCCTGCTACTGAGACTGCTGTAAGGGCCGGGCCGGGCCGTGCTTTCAATCCTGGTGCAAGTGTGGTGTCCTGCTGGTGTCCGCCCCCCCCCCCCCCCCTCACCCCTCCACCCCTGCTCTTCCTGGTTGTGATGGTCAGCAGTGTGGAGATGGCTTCCCAGCAGAACAATGGGCGCTTGTGCACTGTCCTTCAGTCGGTCACACTGCTCTTAAAACCTCAGGCCCCCTTCGTGTAAAAGATATTTGTCACCCCCACTCATCCTGGTTGTGCTGGTGTCCGTCACCCCCCAACCCCGCTATTCCTGGTTGTACTGGTGTCCGTCCCCCCCCCCACCCCCGCTCTTCCTGGTTGTACTGGTGTCTGTCACCCCCCACCCCTGCTCTTCCTGGTTGTGCTGGTGTCCGTCACCCCCCACCCCGCTCTTCCTGGTTGTGCTGGTGTCCCACCCCCCCTCAACCCCTGCTCCTCTTCGTTGTGCAGGTGTCCGTCACCCCCCACTGTCTGTGTGAGGGTGGCTCTGTCTGTGTGAGGGTGGCTCTGTGTAGGTGGCTCTGTGTGTGTGAGGGTGGCTCTGTGTGTGTAGGTGGCTCTGTGTGTGTAGGTGGCTCTGTGTGTGCGGGTGGCTCTGTGTGTGCGGGTGGCTCTATGTGAATGACTCTGTGGGTGGCTCTGTGTGTGGCTCTGTCTGTGTGGCTCTGTCTGTGTGTGTGGGTGGCTGTGTGTGTGTGTTTGTGTGGCTGTGTGTGTGTGTTTGTGCTCTGTGTGTGTGTGCAAATGCAATAGGTCTCGCATTTGTGAGAGATTAAGCTATTGGCATTGTAAATGACAATGCCATTTATTTATCTGTTTTCAAAACCAACACAAATACAAAATTTGTCATTTACAATGCCAATAGCTCTAACTTTTACAAAGGCGAAACCGTTGCATTGTAAATGCTAGTTGATATAAGGAAGGACTATGTAATCTCAAGAAGGGGAGCAACAACGTTATTCTTGGGGTTTTATAAAGTGCACATAAAAGATAAAAGGGCAACGAAGAGTGCTTCGGGGTATTATCACAAGGGGATGAAGGAAAGTTTTCCAACCATCCACTCCAAGTTGGAAATGCCACCGAAAAATGTACAGTGCTCAAGCGAAACCTATTAAAATAAAATCTATACTGTTAATTTAAGATAAAAATCAATAAAAATTACGTCTCTTGACTAAAGGAAACATCAACCATGTGAATTGGTCTGCTAATTGCTATGCCTACTTCAGGAAGCAATAACATTTCGATCTTGCTGGACCATCTGAGAACAGAAGAAACTAATAGTTTCACGCTTAAATTTGCAAATGCTACTTTAGCAAGTATCCATCAATCCTCACTTGCTACAGTCAAGGCTGTTTTACATTCCGAAGCGAGGCTTGCCACTGTCGCGAAAAAGTTAATCACATTACACATATCTCTACTGACTACCACTAATAGAAAAAATATATCTTAAATAAACTTCCTCATGTGAAAAACTATTTATAACAATAAATCCCGATATTTGGCCAAGATAATTGCCATTTAGTGAAATTTCTTAAGGTAAATACAGAAGCTACAACCTCTCAGTTTTTTTACTGGTTTCCACTACTAAACACCTGAAACGAGTTGTTTCTTGACAGGAGGGCTGGAGTGTGTGTGGGAAGTGTACTATGGTTGTGAGAAGTTAGCCTGGTATATGATGTCCACTATTCTAGTGGACACCTTGCACCAGTCCAAACGACCCTTATTGATGGAAGGTTGTAAAGTCAACCTTATAGAAAGCTATCCTTGTGGTAGCTGTGGAGAGCAGCCTTCAGGCTATGACTTAGAGGCGAGTTAAGCAAGTTGTTTTACCAATTATAATATCTTGAATGACCAAATGAAAGCACACCACAAAAGGTATATATCAAACATTAATGTATTTAATCTAAACACAACCCCTCTGGTTTCTTTATGAGGTCAGAGGTTAAAGTACAATACAAGGAACTTAATTAGCATTCGATAAGTTGCACAGTATACATTATGCCCTAGGGGCCTCACAAACCATATACTAAAATAGTGGTATAAGAACCATGTGAGAGTTAGAAAGCAGGCCTAGTGCCTGTAGAACCGCTGGGGCTACCTAGAATGAATGAATGAATGGGCAATTTATAGAGAGCGGACTTAGCCCAAGTGCATCAAGGCGCTGTGTACAAACAAGCCTACAGGTAAAACTGCACTCATACTCAGACAAGTCTCTCAGGAAACAGCCAGGTCTTACGAAAAATTGAGTACTTGCTGCCCCAAGAGGAAAGCTGGGAGAGAGTTCCATGCCTTCGCAGCCGCCAGCGAGAAGGCTCTCCCACCACATCTCATCTTTTTAAATCTAGGAACCACAAGCAGATTTTTATTAGCTGACCTGAGGTTTCTAGAAGGAGCGTACCTTTGGAAGATATTTTTAATGCCTTGCGGGCCATGTCCATAGTACGCATTATGAGTGAGGCATAGAGTCTTAAATAAAACTCTACGTTCCACCGGAAGCCAATGCAGCGAACAAAGAGAAGATGATGCAGAATGATGCTTCGGAAGGTTTAGCCCCAGCCCTACAGCTGCATTTTGCACCAGCTGAAGGTGGCACAACTGACCCTTATTGATTCCCATATAGAGGGGGTTGCAATAATCCAGTCTGGCCAATATTAAGGCCATGGCCACCTTTTTTCGAGCTTCTGACGACAAAAACTAGGAGATTTTTCTTAAGATTCGAATAAGTCCAAAACAGGTGGCCACAGTTCTGGAGACTTGCCGAGTCATAGAAAGGTAATCATCAACCACAACTCCAAGATTTTTCCCATATGAAACAGGAGTGGAACAGGTACCCAGGGAGTTGGGCCACCACTCACTCGACCAGATGTCAGAACTGACCCCAAAAATCAAGACTTCCGTCTTATCGCCATTTAATTTGAGGTAGTTTTGAACCATCTAAGATGAAACAGCTGTCATACAGTTTTTAAAGTTCAATGCGGAGTCCCTGATTTTTTGAGTAATAGAAACCATGATCTGGGTGTCATCTGCATAGGACAACACCTCAAGCCTGAACGATTTCACCACCTTGGCCAGCGGGGCCACAAATATTGAAAAGGGTGGGGCTCAAAGAAGAGCCCTGAGGCACACCGCAGACAAGGGGGGAGGGCTCCGAGTAAAAACCACCCATTTTCACGGTTTGAGACCGCTGATTGAGAAACGAGGCAAGAAGGTCCAGTGCACAGACCCCAACCCCTATCTCCTTGAGACGCTGGACCAGTCTCAGGTTAGACAAAGTGTCGAATGGGGCGATGAGGCCGAGTAAAATCAGGAGAGTGGTGTGCCTAGCATCCACCTGAATTCGAACATTATCCAACACTGCGGTGAGAGCGGACTCCGAACTATGAGAGCTTATTAAACCATGTTGAGAGCCATACATGATCTGATGGTCCCTCAGGTAAGCACTCCGGTGGGAATTCAGATGGGATTCAAGGATTTTGTCGGGGAGTGGCAGAAGAGAAATGGGACAGATGTTTTTTAAATTAAGAGGATTCAAGGAAGGCTTTTTTAGGATGGGCCGGACCACCCCGCCTTCCAGGTTAAAGGATATTGGCCCAAAGATATGGCTAAGTTCAGGACTGTTGCGAAATGGGGGGTCAAAGCCAGCTTTGCCATTTTAATGATTTTAAGGTGACAAGGATCCAAAGGCAACCCGGATTTGGTACCTTCTAGCAAGAGGTCGACAGTTTCAGATGATAGCTTCGGGAAAGCACAGAAACTTGCCGAGGTAATTTCACTAAGGCAGCTGTTAGAGAGAGTTTCAGAGGAGGCAGCCGGTGTCTGACTGGCATTTAGAATCTCCTACTGGGCATAGCTATCGAACCTTAGTGCAGATCAAGGAGGAATGACTATCGCAGAGCACCTGTGAAGGCTCCACTCTATCAGAGGCTGTAGGAGCAGTGAGGGAGTTAACGATGTTAAATAGCTCCTTAGGAGAGGTGATATCCCCTGTAATCTTGGAATAGTATTGTTCCTTTTCCTCGATTATAGCTGCATTATAAGTCTTCAGACATTGTTTGTGTGACTCCCTGCCTAAAGGAGCCAAGTCCTTCCACCAATATCTTTTCTACCTTCTACACTCTTGTCTCATATTTCATAGCCGGTCAGAGTACCAGGGAGCGGAGGGCGTTTTCCTGGCCGAGTAGCACAGTTTTATTGGGGCAAGAGAGTCCATCATAGCTGTCATTTTTTTGGAAAGATTGCCCGCAGCCATATCCACGTTGTGCAGGTCCGATAGCTGGAAGTTAGCGAAGGCAGTGGCTACGGCTTCATTTGTAATCAAAGTAAGATTTCGTTTTTCGGCAGCCTTAAAAGCAATCCTTCGAAGAGCTACCTAAAGTAGTAGACCTTAGTTCAAATGGAACTGCAAAGTGGTCTGACCAAGATAGCGGGCAGGGGCACGCCCACCAGGATTCGATCATCATTCGAAAAAATCCTGTTGAGGGTGTGACCAGCACTGTGAGTGGAGGTATTCACTAATTGTGGAAAACCACAACCATTCATACACTCGGAGTGTCATGATTAGTTATATTTTCTAAATGGAAGTTAAAAGCCCCGAGGAGCGTGAAGTTTGTGCGCTCGAGATAGGGCTCTAAGTGGTTACCCAGCTCGTGGCTAAACGAGGCCCTAGGGCCTGGTTGCCTATAGCACAGAATCCAAGAGAAACTTTCCGTAGGAGTAAAATTTATTGAGAAATATAGTGCCTGATAGGGATCAAGTACTGAGGTCAGCGGTTCTGACTGACAAGAAAAAGTATCCCTAACAAGGATACCTAGACCTCCTCCACGTCGGCCCGCCCTGTCCAGTCTAGTGAGGCAGTAACCCGACGGGATAGCCTCCACCAGCTCAGGACCGGAAGAGTCATTAGCCCAAGTTTCAGTGAGAAAGACCCAGTCAGGGCCATGCTGGAGGACAAAATCTTTGAAGGCAATGTTGTTCTTAATCAGGGACCTAGCGTTTAGGGGAAAACTTTGCAAAGGCCTTTTCCTAAGGTAAGCTCTCTAAAACTGAGAGGGCGGGTTGGGTCCTTCTCCCCCCTTAAGGCAAAGGCCACATCAAGTACATGAAAAGGGCCCTTTCTCAAACAACATTTCTGCCTTCAGAGTGTGTACACAAAGCAGCGGATTTCTCTTTCAAATATCCAGCAACTCACCTCTTGAGCCAGGCTCTGGTTGCATCAGGGCAGCATCCCCGGCCCCCGGTACAAACTTGGCACGGACGGGCGCAGACGGGCTTGCATTTGGCACGTCCGCTGCGCACGTCCGCTGCGCAGGCCCCATTGCATGCTGCTTAAGTAGATGAAAAGAAGGCCTCACACTAGAGCGCTCCCCCCCCCCCCCCCAGTCTCGGCCCCTCGACCAGCCGGCCGATTAACAAATGGCGCCGCCTAAGCACCCTCCACACAAACGGTAAAAAACGCAGTGGACCGGGTTGCGCGGCAAACCTAGGCTTCCCAGAAATCAGGTGAGCAGCAGCATACGATGAGAGTTAAAAGGAAAAGTCTAAAAATATATCAACATCACACAACAATGATTTTAAAATACGTGGGGACCGGAGGAGCCCCGTAAGACAAAGCAATAAGCAGGACCGAAGTACCGGCAAGCTTCTAGAATCACTAAAGGTTAGGATGCAGGAGGTCCAAGGGGACGCTTGCAGTGTCTAAACACAGCCACGGATCACCATTGACTTTCTATGGAATACCAACTAGTTCAAATTTTAAAGATTAAGGGCACTTCTAGGTGGACTACTATGGAACCCTTTTAGACTAGGACACTTCGAGAGTCAAGACCCACGAGAGCACCGGAGTACTTGTGTTACCTCACCCAGGGAGGCAGGGTGCATAGGTGTCTTTTGGTGTCTGGTTTCGTCGTCAATTCCAATGGAGAGGAAAAGTGTCCGGTGGATCGGAGATGTGAGGAACCTGAAAGCAGAAGGGACAGAGTCTGAGTCACTAGCCAGTGACCAGGATGCCGAAGTGAAGATGCCAGCCGACGTCGGGTGCTTTCAGGTAAAAGATGTGAAGCTTGTCTCTTCAGCCACGAGGACCAGGAGGCGTCGACGACGACCAGGAGCTGGGTTCGAGCTGTCCAACGAAGGATCTAGTTGACTGCGGTGTCGGAATCCTGATTGGACCCAACAAGCCTTGGCAACGGCAACCCACGCAAGATGTTGAGATTGGCTTCGGTGCAGACCAGCAAGGTCTGAGGGAGTCCTCCTTTGGAGAGGAGTGAGAGCATGTCTTGAGCAACCAGGAAAGCTCAAGAAATCAAAGATGGCCCTTTGTGGGGGCACGGTAGCCAACGGACTAGGAACCGCGAAGGGGCCTAGAGCGGAAATGCATAAATTGGGCCCACAGGACACTCGTGGATTGTAGGCCTCTGAGCTTCAGGCATTCACTGAAAGCAACCCACCCTGCCCCAATACACTAAAGCCTGCTGGACAGGAAACCTATTGTCCAGGCCTCCCCTCCCCTGCTAAAAGAGGCGCCAAGCCCCGACGAAAACAGAGTCACCAAGGAAACAATGTAACATAGTCGGAGCGGCGTACACCGGCAAACTTGGAAATGGAAAACCGAAGCGGAAAGGAAAGCAAGTTTTCCGTAACCGTCAGGGAGAAGGAAGGCTGCCGAATCCACCGTCAGGTAAGGAGAAACAAGTATATTGCATCTGTGCATGCCGGTTTATGTTTGTGTGAAGTTAGATAAACACCCGCAAAATATAGCTATCGTAACAGCACTGTCTACACGTGCCTGGCGATGGGCTGGTGGGAGCAGCACCTCGCCTGGCACACGGATAACGACATACATACTGAAAAAACCATTGTGTGGTTACGATATATAGACGATCTGCTAATCATATGGGATGGAGAAGAACCAGACTTCAAAAACTATTTTTCCATCTTGAACACAACAGAAGCTGGCTTTAATTTCACCTACACAATGAGCAGAGAACGTGTAACCTTCTTGGACACAGAAATTTATATCAATGAAGGAAAAATCCAAACCACACTACACCTCAAAATAACTGCCACCAACTCAGTTTTACATGCAAATATCTTCCACCAAAACTCACTAATTCGCAGAATCCCCTATGTGGAATTTTTGAGAATTCATAGAATTTGCTCTGAAGACAACGAATGGCAGAAACACAGCGAAAAAACAGCAAAAAACTTTGAACGCAGAGGATACCAACGAACAGTAATTGAAGAAGGCCTGGAGAAATCGAAAGAGAAAACAAGGGACGAAATCCTGAAAGAAAGAACAATTATCCCCGAAGGAGGCAAAATAAGATTCATTCACGACTTACTCACAAGAGTCAGGAGAAATAACAAAAATTTTGAGAAAGAACTGGAAATTTTTAAAAATAGACCAGACGGTGGCAGAAATTGTAGGAAATCACCCCGAAGTAACATACAAACGAGCATGCAACTTGAAGGACAAACTAGTACAAAGCCAGTACTGGAAAAACCAAAGCAAAAAAGAAACAGTGGCTCAAAGCATCAGGCTTGGTAAAGTGTTCAAGCAGCAAGCCATGTCAAATTGCAAAAAACACCAAAACATTCACAGGCTTCAACCAAAGAAAATGAAACATTCGACAGTTGATAAACTGCAAAACATCATATGTGGTATATATTATCGAATGCCCCTGCCCTTTAAAATATGTGGGCAGCACCATAAAAGAAACAAAACTACGAATTCTAGAACATGTGAGAGCGACTGCAAATAAGGACAGGAGTAATGCGGTGGCGAAGCACATGGAGGAGAAACACAACAGCGATTGGAAGGCTCTAAAGATTTATGGCATAGAAAGTGTCAACAAACATGTAAGAGGTGGCAATCGGGAAACAAGACTACGACAATGCGAGTCTCGTTGGATTCTTTCATTGAGAACATTCAACCTGTATGGATTGAACCAAGACGAGGAGATGTATGTACATTTCCTATAGCCAGCACATGTAAATAGCTTCTCAGAGACAATAGAACATTTTCCTTAACCCCCCCCCCCTAGTTTTCCCCCTGTTTTTTGGGGAATCGCAAATGTCACAAGGCCTGTTTTCCAAGAAATCTCAGTAGTTGGGAACGATTAGGAAGTTGCCTCTACAAAAGAGGGGCAATCCTAAACATACCTATTCTCTATCCGGAATTAATAAAACTCATTTACCCAAACCCTGCCTTCCCTCCTCCCCCCTTATCCCACCCTCCACCCTTCCTCAAAACCCCTCCCCCTATCTTTATCCCCGACTGATCGATAAATATTGTGAACAAAACATGTACCAACCTGAAAATATAGGTCAGACAAACGCTACTTAAAAAAGTAAAGGTATTGAATGTGAAAAATGGAACATTTCAAATGCCCACTGGAGGGCATAATTAGTAAACTGAATGGTTTTTTTTTTTAATTATATGAAAAGGTAAAGTTTGGCCTTGGGACCTAATGCACAAATCGAGTCTAAACTGATCTAAAAAGATGGGTTTGTAATGAAATGGAAACGAATTTGTTAAAATGCAATAAGTTGTTTCTAACTACATATACCAGAATTCCACCTGTGAGGAAACAGGAAGTCATGTGATCAACCCTTTTTAAAATTGTATATATGTGAAAGAGCGATAACCTCCGACCGCGATCAAGGTGTCAGCAGACGCTGAAACGCGTCGGTTGTGCAAGCTTCATTGGAATAAAAAGAAAACACTTGGAAAAGTACCCGTGAGTGCGTATCCTTTCTTCTTTGGGAGAGTGAAAGAATATTGAACGGCTGGGCTCCGCCGTGGAAAACGCACCGCTAAAAGAGGCGCCAAGCCCCGACGAAAATAGAGTCACCAAGGAATATATATATATATATATATATATATATATATATATATATTCACTTAAAAAAACCATAGGTTTCAGGCCTTATATAGTTAAGAATTAGCATTTAAATAAAAAAAACATTGAAATTGCTCCTATATAGTTAGTTGTACTAACTATATTTCGCGCACCCGCAATCCACTGCTGATGATGTCACATATTACATCATTCATGACATGGTCAGTGACATCACTGATGACATCTCAAATGACATATCATCACTGATGATATGTCATTTGACATCCTATCCTACCGCCTAGGGACCAGTATTTACCCATGAGACCTCTCTTATCCCTCCTTGTGAGGAGCCCAGTGCAGATTGAGTCTGGGAAGTGGGTAGGGAGGGTGGTTGCGTTATATCAGTTGCGCCCATGCAACGGAAATTTGGGTATTTTCGTCTGCCTTTCACCTCCTCGTCTCGCAACACTGCCTCTTCCACTGCCCCCCATTTCTTCACTGCCCCGGTCCATGCTGGCTCCGGGGGCCCAGCCGGGGCCTGCCAGTGCATGGCTATCCCCCTTTTTGCTAGGAGAATGGCCAACGAGGCGAATCGGCATGGCACTTTCTCGGTTTTCCTTTTGCGGAACAACCCCAGGGCGCTTGCCTCCCATGTACACATGGTTGTGTTACTAGTTACTTCCTGAAGTATATGATGCACCCGGTTCCAGTATTGTTGAATGATGGGGCAATCCCAAAACATGTGTATAAAGTCCGCTTCGGGGACCTGGCATCGGGGGCAGACGAAAAGTGTTTTAGGATAGAACCGGTGGAGTCGTTGCGGGTGAGGTACGCTCTATGGAGCATATTAAATTCGATGTTTCGAAAGCGGGCGTTTCTAGAGACTTTTTTGGGATACTCCGGGATTTTTTCCAATTGCTTATCGTTAAATACCCGATCAACTTCTTCCTCCCACGTCTGCCGTAGTGAGTCTAGGGGCCGTAGAAGCAGCTCTCTGATTGCCTTGTATAACCATGTGATTAGGTGTCTACCCACTCCCATGTGTATGATGGCGTGTATTACCGGGTGTGTCGAGGGTTCACCCTCCCACGCGTTCCAGAACGGGCGGCAACTGTCTATGAGCCGTCGGTGTAGGAGGAATTGACCAGATGGGAGGTCATAGAGATCAGCCAATTGGGCGAACGTCATTAACTGTCCATCGTTAAAAAGGGACGCCATGTCTGTGATGGAGTGGTCCGTCCAGACCTGGAGAGCGCGGGTGGTATAATAGATATCATTACGGGGGAGGCCTACCAATGGGAGTAATGGTGAGTATGGGGGTTTCCCTTTGGACAGTCGGTGGATCCTTAGCATGCATTTGCGCGCCACTGATACCTGCAAGCGGTATGTGCGTAGGGGTTTTGTGCCTGGGAGCAATAGTCTGTGGATGCTCGGTAGGGGGATCCGTCCGTGCTCTGTAAGTGTTTCCCCGATATGGCGCTCCGCTGTCCAGTACGACAGCCACTGGAGTTGCGTCACCAAGAAGTACGACTCGAAGGAGGGGCTCCGAGCCCTCCCTGGGTGATAGGAAGGTAAAGCGTGGACAGGGCTACTCTGCATTTCCTTTCTCCCCAAATCAGGGTCGTGAGGAGCGTGTTTAGTTCTGTAAAAAAAAAAAAAACGTGGTGGTATCACCGGAAGATTGGCAAAATGGTACAGGAGTCGCGGGACCATTATCATCTTTGCAAGTGCGATGCGACCTATGGGGGCTAGTGGTAACGTTTTCCAGAATCGTATTGACGTTCGTAGTCCCGCAAAGACTCTACTGTGATTTCCATCGAATAAAACCGTGGGGGTGTAAAACAGTTGCACACCTAAATATCGAGGTGCTGCTGTACTCAAGGTGAGCGTATGGGGCCCACCAGAAGGTCGTGTGGAGCTAGATGTGGGCTTCAAGAGAATATTGTGGACTTTGTCCAGTTGACTTTGAGACCTGAGGCCACCTCAAAGTCCTGTAGTGTTGACCAGACCGTAGATAAGTCACTCGTGACGTCTCTGACATAAATCAAGAGATCATCCGTGTAAAGTGACACGCAGTGAGTCACGTCTGCTATCGGTATACCCCATTTCTGCCCTTCTGACGTAATTTAATTGCAAGTGGTTCGACTGCTAGGGCGAACAGGAGGGGGGACAGTGGACACCCTTGCCTTGTCCCTCTGTCCACCTGAAACGGGGCTGATATGCATTTGCCTATACGTAATCGAGATGTGAGGCTCTGGTAGGGTAGTTTGGTGTATTTTAACAGAACAGGCCCGACCCAGGTTCTGCGCAGTATTGTGAATAAATATGACCAGAGTAAGGTATCGAACGCCTTTTCAAGATCTAGGATCAGGCAGGCTGCGATGGGGAATCGTGTTCTCACACTACCTTGGATGTGAAATAGCCGACGTATGTTCTGTGAGGTGTTTCGCCCTGGGACAAAACCGTTCTGGTCTGGGTGCACCAAGGGCGGGAGGATCTGGGTGTATCTGGTTGCTAAGACATTCCCTAATAATTTACAGTCTGTATTTAGGAGTGTTATCGGTCTATATGAGGCAGGAAGGACAGGGTCTCTATGTGGTTTGAGAAAGGTTACAATAATGGACTGAGTGATTTCGGGAGTTCTCCCCGGACCAGCGGCTCGTCAAGTACTGTCCCTATTTTGGGAACAAGGTGCATTGAGAATGTGCTGTAGTATTCAAGTGGGAACCCGTCCATACCCGGGGCCTTACGTCGTGCTAGTTGTCTAAGGGCTTGGGTGATCTCCGGGGCTTTGATCTTTGAGTCCAGGTCTTTCCTGATGGCTCTGGGGATGCGCGGGATGTGTAGGGGCCGGAGGAAGTGTGCTATTTCTCGTTGGTTTGTTTGCGTTGGGGCCTGGTAGATTGTCGCGTAGTAATCTCGGAAGATGTCCAAAATATCTATTTGTGAGTGTCTGAGGGTACCTGTGAGGTCTAGTAGCTCTATGATGGGGCTCGTGGCCACCTCCTGTCTGGCTAGCCACGCCAATAACGCGCCCGCCCTGTTGCCCTCCTGTGTGTCCTGGCAGCATAAGCTCTAAAGTTATATTTGCGCAGGTCTCGTAGCACCTCTGCATATGTGGTTCTAGCTTTCGCTATCTGCTCGGTAGTGGTGTCAGTGGTGTCTGTTTGTTTCGTGAGTGTTGCCAGTGTCAGTTCTGCAGCTTGTAGGGTATTGCCGAGTGTTTTGCGAACCCAGAGTATTTGTTGTAGGCAGTGGCCCCTGACTGATATCCCATTCTATTAGGCTAGACCCTGTTGTGCCTGTGTTGATCGCGAAGTGTTCACGGATGTAGGAGCCATGTGTCTGTTTGAATAACTGGTCGGAAAGACAGTCTCCCGGTACTTTCCAGGTGGGCACAGAGGGGTGTGGGGGTCTCCATCTAAGTGTCAGGACATGTGCATCATGATCCGAGAGGACTCTTCCAAGATAGTCGGAGTGTTGTACATGTGAGAGCACTGTCGCGGAACAGAGGAACCTATCGAGACGGACGCGCAGGTTATGAGGTATGGAGTGAAAAGAGTATAGTTGCGTGTCCGGGTTGTGCTCTTGCAAGTTCCAGTGGTGTACTCACGCTTGATATTGGGCAGTCAGCTTTTGTGCTGTGAGTATCGGTGGGGGGTGGGATCTATCAAGCCGAAGATTCAGGGCGCAGTTATAATCCCCGCCTAGGAGCCATGGAACTGAGTACTCCTGTGAGGCGTGCCCAGTAGTGGTCTTGGTCCACGTTAGGGGCATATATACTTCCCAGCAGGAGAGCCTGGCCTTCTAGCAAGCCCTCCAAGAGGGCATATCAAACTTCTTTATCTGTGACTCGGGTGTGCTCTTTAAACGGGACTCCTGCCCTGATCCAGATGAGGGCACCTCTGGCATATGCCGAGTAGGTAGTGGCACATACTATACCCACCATTTCCTATGTAGTTGGGTCACTTCTTGTGCGGACAAGTGGGTCTCTTGTAAGAGCGCTATCTGCGCCTGTTGTCTTTTGATATATGCGTAAACTGCATAACATTTGCTAGCCGTCTGCATACTCCTGACATTTATGGTAATGATCTTTATATCTGTGTTAGGGGTAATGTGTGTCATGGCTTGTCAAAAACTCGGGGCTATCTCTCCCGTGTATCGCCCCTGCTCTTCCCTCCTGCACCCCACTCCTTTGTCCGCCCACAGTCCATTGATTGCATATCTTCCCATTAGATTAATCCGCCAGGGGTATAGGGTAAGTCTTTGGGATAGGGAAACAAAACCTGGATGTCCGGGAAACTTCCCAAAATGAGGGACATAGCATTCGGAACGGGATGTCCAAACTGTACTGCATGTACTGTCTTTAAGTTGTTTTGTGGGGGGGCGGGGGTTTGTTGCTTGGTTGCGGGTATCTCCAACCGTCTGGCTGCCCGCTGCATAAAGACCAGTTCATGTTTCTGGGGAGACGGTCTCTCTTGGTGTTGTTCATGTTGCAGTTCGTGTTGTAACCAGTCCAGGTAGGTTACCCTCGGGGTTGCCTAGCTTTGCCAATCATATTTGTTGCGTGTATACTGGCAGTGCAGGAGTATAGACAGCGGACAAGGCGTGGCAGTTTTTAGTGTGAACTGTCTTTCTCGTTGCTGTCTAGATCAACGTGTCTGCCGTTTGTGGGGTGACCAGAGCCATCATGTGATGTATGGGTATCGCTGGCTTCGTCGTCGGATGTGAAGATGTGGGGAGCGCCTTCTATGTCGGAGTTGTGCTCAGCTTCCCTTCTCTCTGCTGCAGCTTGTAGGGCTTTCCTGCGCTCTGCTATTATTTGTTCCAGATTGGGGGTGTGGTGTGTGAGCGACCCGAGTGGGAGGTAAGTTGTGTGAGGGTAACTTTTTTCTGCTGCCTCCTGGGGCGGTTCGAGTGTCGGCGGTGTGATGAGTCCCCTCCGGTCTCCTGGTCGGGTAGTTGCTGTTCTATCCAGGTACTAGCTTCCGCTGGGTCGGTGAAAAAATGTTTAGAACCTTTATGGATGATTTTTAAATGGGCTGGAAAGAGAAGAGCATATTGCACCTGTTTCTGTTGTAGGGATCGTTTGACCGCTAGGAAGGTGGCTCTCTGCTGTTGAACAGCTCTTGAATAGTCCGGAAATAATATGAAGCGTTTATCCTCCACGAGCAGTGTGCCCTTCTCCCGGGCTGCCCGAAGAGTGGTGTCTCTATCCGGGAAGTGGAGTAGGTTCAGGAGGAATGGTCGAGGTGGTAAGCCTGGTATGAACTTACGAGCCGGCACTCGGTGTGCTCTTTCTATGGAGAAGAAAGGAGTTAGGTCTTTTGGTCGGGTAAAGGATCTTATCGAGGCCTTCATGTGTGTGATTGGGTGAGACCCTTCTGAGCCCTCCGGCAGATTTAAAATGCGGATATTACTCCTCTAAGAGCGTACTTCCAGGTCGTCGGTCTTATTTTCCAGGAGTTGTGGCCAAATTACAACTTATCCAAAATGCAGCGGCAAGGCTACTGTCTGGCACCCCCAAATTTAAACCAATTAAGCAAGTAAACAGGAACTACCACTGGCTAACTGTTAGAAATCGGATTAGATTTAAAACCTTATGCCTTACTTTTAAAGCATTACACGGTCTGGGGCCAGTGTTTCTCAAACAGAAGCTTATCTTCTATCATCCCAACAGACCACTTAGATCTGAACATTTGCACCAATTGACAGTGCCGCGGACCAGGACTCTCACTTGGGGAGACAGATGTTTCACAAACACCGCGGCCAGACTTTGGAAAACTCTTCCGCTGGTGATCTACCCCTTCAATGTTTCCGCTTAGAAAGCTGCTGAAGACTAGGTTGTTCGACCAATGATTTCTCTCTCCACTTCACCACTTTTGGATTTTGATAATGTTCCCACTGGATAATAAGCTGAGTTACAGCGCCAAGACACCCACGGGTAGAAGCTGTACTATATAAATCTTAAAATTAAATAAATACGCTGCATGTCTGTTAGTGCATCCTGGTTCGTTCGCACCTGTGGTTCCATAGCTTGAAGTGTCGTTTAGGCATGCTTAACTATGCCCGCCAATTTTCGGTGGTCTTCTCTTAGGATACTAATATCCGCTGCTAGCTCTCCGAACTTAGTCTCCATCGTTACTCTTGAGTGTTCAATGGCGGCGAGGACTTTATCCAGTTTATCTGATGTGTATGGCTCGTGAGAGGGCTCTTCGCCTGCTGAGGAGTGTGTGGGTTTCGGGGAATCCTGCCAGCGATTCCGTGCCTGCGTGGTTTGTTGGCGCCCCATGATGTCGCAGGTAAGAGGTCCGATCTGGCTCCCTGGTTTGCGCCTCGGGTCCCAGCATCAGGAGCAGGTGGGAGGTTCCGGGGGGCCGCCGTCCGGTGACGGTCCGCGAGACGCAGTCCATTGCGGGTGGCCGTCGAGGCACTGTAGCTGCGGCGTCCGCGTCTGTTGTCCGTAGTGTCGATCACTGTATTTCTGGACAAGTGTCGGTCTCGTTTGCGCCGTCCTCTGGCCACCCACGGTCACCGTGGCTGCTGTGGTTATGTGGGGCGCTCACCTGTGTCTAGCTGCCTAATGCGGTGTCCACAACTGTTCCCGGCGCACTCTGGATCCCAATGCCTGATGGGAGTGAAGGACCAGGGGCACTGTCCCACGCTAGTACGGAGTTGAGGTGAAGTGGAGGGTATGCGAGGGCCTCTGGCTGCTTGGTGGTCGTGCTCTGTGGCCAACGTTGTGTGTACCGTGGGTGCAAGCCTGATGGTATATGGTTGGTTGTGGGGTCCTCGAGTGTCGAGGTACAGCCTGTGTAGGGGGGCTCAGTTGTCTCTGTGTGAGGGCGCCGCATGGTGAGACTCCAGTGCTGCCTCCTCCGTCGGCACTCGCGCCGTTATGTCTCGTCTCCCCACCCCGCGCTTCGAACCCTAACACCGATCAGGGGGGAAGGGGGGGCGGGGGGTATTCACCATGGCTCTGGAGTGGTGCTGGCCTAGAGTGGTCCGCGCGAATGTTGTTGCGCGTGCTAACGGGCCTTTCCGGGGGTCTCAGTGAGCAATGCAGTGCAGGGGGTGTCAGGCTGAGTAGCGTCTCCGCCCCGCAGGCCACCGATCCATGGCCTGGAGTCTGTCCCGCATGCGGGTCCCCTTCGTAGCAGGCAGGTGGGTAGGGGGGCTTCTCAGGGCAGCGGGAAGGCTCTCACTATGGCCTCCGATAATGTGGCTCGGAGGTGAAGTTTCCCCCGCACGCGTCACTCACTGCCAGCCGGGTCCGGTGAGCCGCCGGAGCAAATGCTCTCACCTTCTGTCCCGGAGACGCCGGGGAGGGCTCCGTGCACGTCACCGCCTCCTCTACTCTGGGTAAATCGGCAGTCGGGATCGCCCTCTGCCACTGATGGGAGACCCGGACCCGCAGCCGCGGGGCTCTGTTGCCGTCCGTTCACCAGGGCGCCGCCATTTTCAGTGTTTTCCCCGGCCGCAGGTCAGCCGACTCGTTTGTGAGGAAATCCCGGGTCATATCGCTCCGCAGTGTTGTCGGAGGCGTCCCGGTGTGCTCAGCTTGATGGCCTGGTGGTTGGGGAGTCAGGAGAGGATCCCCATTGTGTTTGGTGCGGTTTTTGGCGGGCAGCCGGGACGGAGCTTTAAAGAAGCACATCCGCCATCTTAGGCTGCCAGGCCACGCCCCCTTCTTAGGCATTCTTTTAGAAGTT
This sequence comes from Lissotriton vulgaris, assembly GCF_964263255.1. Classification (NCBI taxonomy): domain Eukaryota; kingdom Metazoa; phylum Chordata; class Amphibia; order Caudata; family Salamandridae; genus Lissotriton; species Lissotriton vulgaris. The sequence continues at coordinate 1,858,939,661 of NC_141687.1, forward strand.
AAGTCATTCAGGGGTGTCATAATGGAACCGTGCCCCTTGACAAATCTCCTATAGTACCCAGTCAGGCCCAAGAAAGCCCTGACCTGAGTCTGGGTGGTTGGAGCAACCCAGTCCATTATGGTCTGGAGTTTGCTCTGCAATGGTTGAACCTGGCCACCTACAAGGTGGCCCAGGTACACAACCTGACTCTTCCCTATCTGGCGCTTAGTGGCCTTGATAGTTAGGCCTGCTCTCTGCAGGGCCTACAAAAATTTCTCAGGTGGATAAGGTGATCTTCCCAGGTGGAGCTAAAGACAGAAATATCATCAAGATAAGTTGCACAGTAGTCATCCAGGCCTGTGAGGACTTTATTCATCAACCTTTGAAATGTGGCAGGTGCATTTTTCTGACCAAAGGGCATCACCACAGACCGATAATGCCCACTAGGGGTTGACAATGCTGTCTCTGGCTTTGCATCATCAGCTAGTATGATCTGCTAGTAGCCAGATGTGAGATCAAATTTGCTTAGAAATTTGGCAGAGGCGAACTTATCTATGAGCTCATCTGCTCTGGGTATTGGATGGGCATCGGTCTTAGTGACAGCACTGAGACCTCTGTAGTCCACACAAAACCTCATCTCTCTCTTACCACCCTGGGTGTGAGGATTTGGCACTAGGACTACTGGACTATCCCAGGGCTATCTGAAGGTTCAATTACTCCCAATTCCAACATGTTCTGGACTTCAGTCCTGATTCAGTCCCAGACATGATCAGGTTGCCTGTAAATCTTATTTTTAACAGGCAGACTTTCCCCAGTGTCCACTTCATGAGTGCACCAGGTAGTCTGATTTGGAGTCAGTGAAAACATATGTCTGTATTGTTGCAGAAGTTGTCAGCAGTCGCTTTGCTGCTGGTCAGTGAGGCTACACCATCAACTGACCCATCATCAGGATTCTGAGAGAGCAGGTCTGGGAGAGGGTCAATCTCGTCCTCCTGTCCTTCATCAGTAGCCATGAGCAAGCCCATGTCTGCCCTGTCAACATATGGTTTCAGTCTGTTGACATGAAGCACCCTATGGGGGCTCCTGGGAGTTCCGAGATCTACCAAATAGGTAACCTCTCCCTTCTGTTCAACAATAGTGTGGGGTCCACTCCACTGTCTTGCAGAGCTGCTGGGGCCACAGGCTCCAACACCCACACTTTCTGTCCTCGCTGGTAAACAGTCAGCTCAGCCTTTTGGTAATGCCAGGCCTTCTGTAATTCCTGGCTAGCCTCAAGGTTTTTGGTTGCCTTTTTCATGTACTCAGCCCTCTGGGAGCGGAGACCAAGTACATAGTCCACAATGTCATGTTTAGGGTGTTTGAGAGGTAACTCCATCCCTCCTTCACTAGACAAAGTGGGCCTCTGACAGGGTGCCTAAACAGAAGTTCAAATGGGCTGTAGCCAACCCCCTTCTGAGGAACCTCCCTGTTTGCAAACAAAAGGCAGCTTTTCTGGTAGACCCTTAATCATAACCTTTAAGATCTTGTTAAATCTTTCAATTAGACCGTTGCACTGTGGGTGATAAGGTGTGGTGAACTTGTAGTTCACTCCACACTCCTTCCACATTGCAGTTAAGTAACTAGACAAAGTTTGCACCTCTGACTGATACAACCTCCTTAGGGAAACCCAACCTTGAGAAAACTCCCAAGAGGGTTCTTAACACAACAGGTGTTGTAGGGGACCTAAGGGGTATAGCTTCTGGGTACCTAGTGGCATGATCCACTACCACCAAAATAAACCTGTGCCCACAGGCTGTCTGAGGATCCATTGGTCCAACAATATCAATCCCCACTCTCTCAAAGGGAACCCCCACCACAGGTAGTGGTATAAGGGGGGGCCTTTGTGGTGCCACCTGCTTTGCCACTGGCTTGGCAGGTTACACAGGAGCGACAACTCCTTTGTGTCTTCTGACATGTGGGGCCAGGGAAAGTGAGGGACAAGCCTGTCCCAAGTCTTGTTCTGGCCAAGATGTCCTGCGAGGGGAATATCATCTGGTAGTGTCAAAAGGAAGCCCCTGAATGCCAAAGGTGTGACCAACCTACTGGAAGCACCAGGCTTGGGGTCTCTACGCTCTGAATACAGGAGCCCTTCATCCCAATAAACTTTATGGGTGCCACTAGCATTCCCTGCAGCCTCAGCAGCAGCTTGCTGTCTGAGGTTTTCAAGAGAAGGGCAGTCCAACTGCGTCTGCCTCAGATCTGCCCTGGAAGGGCCCTCTGTCCCAAGAAACTCAACCTGATCATGTTCCAGTTCTTCTAGGCCAGTTCCTTTTTCAGGCTCACAATCAGCTTCCTCAGAAGGCTGATCCTCACTCTGAGGCAGAGGGGAAGGCACTGCCTTAACCCTACTGCTCATTTTCCTGGTAGGCAACTGGTCCATTATTCCAGAATCCAGTGCCTGTTCAGTGTTAGACTTTTTGACCTGTGACCTAGTCACTGCAAGGACATATGAGGAAATTCCTAACATTTCTGCATGAGTCCTAAACTCCACTTCAGACCAGGCTGAAGTCTCTAGGTCATTGCCAAGCAAACATTCTACAGGGAGGTCTGAACTAACAACAACCTTCTTAAGGCCAGTAACCCCTCCCCAGGAGAAATTAACAACTGCCATACTATGTGTGGTAGTGACATTGCTAGCATTGGTCACTTGGTAGGTTTCACCAAGGATGTACTGTCCAGGGTCCACAAAGTCGGGTATCACCATTGTGACACTGGCACCTGTGTCCCTGTAGGCCTGCGCCTTTTTCTCATTGACTAAATTAGTTTGTCTGTACTTGCCCAGGTTACTGGGACTCACAGAGGAGGACATATCCATGCCTTCATCACAGATCAAAACAGCTTGAGTTGGTACTCTGACTAGGCCAGAGTCCATCTCAGTTCCCATGGTTAACCCTACTACACCCTTCTGTTCAGAACCACCACTTGGAGCTGAACTAGGGGGAACAGTTGCCTTAGGGGCAATGGTGGCTGGAGCGGTCTCCTTTTTGGTGCACTCACTAGTCCAGTGAGAATTATTCTTACGAACTTTGCACCATGGTTTCTTTGGACCTTCTTTTTTTTTTGATTGGGGACCCCCACCATTAGAAGCTTTTTTGGGACCTTGTGAAGACTTCTGGTCTTTACCTTTCTCCCCACCCTTTTGGTCTTGCTTCTTCTGGTCACCACCTTGGTTCTCTTACTTCTGCTTCACCCTGGTTCTGACTCATGTGTCTGCCATCATAGCCAATTCTTGGGGAGAGGTCAGATCAGAGTCAACCAAGTGCTGATGCAACAACTAGTTCTGACAATTAAGAATCTATTCTCTTGTGATTAGATTATACAATCCTGTATAGTCGCACACTTTACTGCCCAGTAACAGGCCCTCCAGAGCCTTAGTAGCACAATCTACAACGTTAGTCCAGTCCTGAGTCTGTGCCTTCTGGGTGTCTCTGAACTGCAACCTATACTGTTCAGTGGTTAGGGCAAACCCATCTATTAGAGCACTCTCCAGGACATTTTAATCATCAGCATCCTTTTCTCTTACAGTGAGGAGCTTATCTCTACCTTTGTCTGCAAAGGAGAGCCACAAGATTGCTGCCCACTGCTCCTGGGGTACCTGCTGTACTTTGCAGGCCCTTTCCAGTGGAGTGATCAAATTTGTGGATGTCATCCCCAGTCTGATAGGGATGGACAATCCCGTTTAGGTTTCTATGGTCATAAGACCTATCCCTACCACTAGGGATATTGCTGCCACCAGGGGTTTTTAACCCCATTGTTTTTCTCTCTCTCTCAAGATCTAGGGTCTCTTTTTCTAAGGGAATTTCCTGGCTTCTTATCCTAAGCTTGACTTCTCTCATTCTAGCTTCATGTTCCCTTTTCTCAGGAGAAGTTCTTCTCCTATGAGCAGAGGCAGAGGACCCTATTGATGAAGGTGGTTTTTTCCTTCTAGGTACACTACCTGGTCTACGTGGGGGGATGGAGGGAAGCACATTTTGGCCCACTTCATCTCCAGGTAGTCCTGTGTCTACCAGGGTGGGTCCATTGACCACATCCTGGTCTGCATTCTCATCTTCAGAGTCCTGGTGGGGAACCACACTTGGAGCCTCTTCTGTTGATGGATGCCCCCCCCCCTCCCATTACCTAGTCTATCTGGATCTGATGCTTTTTCTAAGTCATCTGCCACTAACATATCTATCAGGTGTTGGGTGGTGGGACTTTGCCCTTGCCTTAATTTTCTTATGGCACACATACCTCTTAACTATTGGAAAGAGAAGGTGTCATATTTAGATGTTTGCGCATGGCTGACATCTGGCAGAGAGACACTAACTCCTGCCCTTAAGGCCATAACTAGTGAGGTCTGGTAAGGGCACCTACCTACACTACTTGGTTTCCTACTAGAACCTCTCTAGGAGTTGCAGTCAGGGTGTGCTAAGCCCGTAGAACTTATGTATTATAAGCTTGATTTATATGTACCTACTGGTACTTTAATGTGATTTTTCTAATTATATTCTCAAGATTATTTGGTAAAACAATGCAAGCTGTAATCCCACCACTGCCACCAATGTGAGAAGTTGGCCTGGTATATGATGTCCACTATTCTAGTGGGTACCTTGCACCAGTCAAAACAACCCTTATTGATGGACGGTTGTTATGTCAACCTTATAGAAAGCTATCCTAGTGGTAGCTGTGGAGAGCAGCGTTCAGGCTAAGGCTTAGAGGCGAGTTAAGCAAGTTGTTTTACCAATTATAATCTCTTGAATGACCAAATGAAAGCACACCACACAACCGCGGATCACCATTGACTTTCCATGGGAAACAAACAAGTTACAATTTTAAAGATTAAGGGCATTTCTAGGTGGACTACAATGGAACCCTTTTAGACTAGGACACTTCGAGAGTCAAGACTCACGGGAGCACCGGAGTACTCATGTTACCTCACCCAGGGAAGCCGGGTGCATAGGTGTCTTTTGGTGTCTGGTTTCCTCGTCGATTCCAGTGGAGAGCTGCGAAGAAATGCTGCAGGCGACCAGAGAAGAAGTGCCCGGGTGGATCCTTTTTTTTTTTTTATTACAATTTTTATATTTTCAGTTTAACTTACAATACATTACTTAAGATTGATTAAGGACTGATATATCAGAATATACGATTCTCTGTTGCGTAGCATAAGGTACCAAAACAGGATAAGTCTTCGAGGAGAAAATCATATGTATTGAGAAACATATTTATCAGCATCAGATTATTCAAACATTGGGAAATCCAAAATATTAAATTCATAGTTGCTTAGTGTAAGGATCAAAGATAGCATAAGCTTTAGAGGAAAAATTCATTATATATATATATATATATATATATATATATATATATATATATATATATATATATATATATATATATATATATATATATATATATATACACACACATATATATACACATATATATACATATACATATTAACACACAAGTTTGCCTGCTAATGGAAGAGGACATGCACCACAGGTAGGTTTTAGCCAGAGATCGTTTATTCACGTCAGCAGCAGCACATCAGCCTCTCGATCCGCTGAATTAACAGAGTCCTTCCCAACGCGTTTCATCATTGACTTCCTCAGGGGAGTAGGACTGGAAGAAGACGTCAGGCAAGTTTTAGGCGGCATTTATTCAACTACACGAACCCGCCCCCATGGGCGTGGCCTTCACTGAGGCCTTCTGGTTGCAGTAGTCCCGACCATGAATCCCAAGTGGGTAGCCTGTGCGTTTTCTTAAGAGTAAAGTTCGTGTTCACCAAGTGGGTAGAGGCATGGAAAGGCTGCAAGAATGCCACCGCTTTGCTTTCTGCGTGAAAAAAGCCGGCACCCGTGCCAAAGGTGAAACCGCCGTCAGCGCTTTCACTGGAATGCTGGAGAGCATCGGGTCCTCTTCCGCGACCCAGGCTAGTCGCTACAAATTAACACACAAGTTTGCCTGCTAATGGAAGATATACATATACAAATATATTATAAACCAATCAAGGGGTTTGTCTCGACAAAGCGAGGGGAGCCCAGACAGAAAGGCCCCACTCCCTCACCTTTCTTCCCCTTCTTTTATAGAGAGCAGTTTCGATGTTGTGAATGCCTAGCAACCTGGCCAGCCACATTTGAAAAGTAGGTGCAGTATTATCCTTTCATCCAGCTGCCACCAGGATCAGAAGTACTGCTACACATATAAATACAGAGACATCCTTATCCCATTCTAAATCAGGATTATTACCAAGACCAGATATCATTAGTGTAGGGGATACATTTACCTGAACATCCAGCAGCCCCAGAAACTTCTCTATCTCTACACCTATTCCCCTCATTTTTTTACATTGAGAGAACATATGAATTAGATCGGCGGGTCCCTCCTGGCATCTTGGACATTTGTCATCTTCCTTTATTCCCCAATTAACCCTTTAAGTGCTGCCGTCGGCCAACGGTCGTCACGAGCACAACCTTGCCAGTGCTGCGCACGACCGTTGGCCGACCGGTCAGCATTCGTTATTCGAACGTTCAGCGCTGGCGCTGAACGTTCGACGCTCAGAAGGTGTTAAAGAGCTTAGCCGGAGTAAAGTACAGATTAAAGAGTACTTTATAATGTTGTGTTCTCAAATTGGTAGAACGAAACTCTTTATTCGCTAGCTGGAGAGCCTTATCTAAATCAAAATCAGGGTCCCCTAATTTCATCATCCACGACCATTCGACTTTATCCATATCATCTGACATTGAGTCTGTTAGGGTTGATCCGGGTGGATCCAAGGATGGATCGGAGATGTGAAGAACCTGAAAGCAGAAGGGACAGAGTCTGCGTCACTAGCCAGTGATCAGGATGGCGAAGAGAAGATGCCATCCGATGTCGGGTGTTTTCAGGTGAGAGAGGTGAAGCTGGTCTCTTCAGTGACGAGGACCAGTAGGTGTTGACGACTACCAGGAGCTGGATTTGAGCTGTCCCACGAAGGATCTAGTTGACTGCGGTGTCGGAATCCGGATTGGACCCAACAGGCCTTGGCAACGGCAACCCACGCAAGATGTCGAGATTGGCTTAGGTGGAGACCAGCAAGGTCTGAGGGGCTCCTCCTTTGGAGGAGTGAGAGCACGTCTGGAGCAACCAGGAAAGCTCAAGATATCAAAGATGGCCCTTCGTGGGGGCTCGCTAGCCAAAGGACTAGGAACCGCTAAGGGGCCTCGAGCGGAAATGCACAAAGCAGGCCCAAAGGACACTCATGGAGTGTAGGCCTCTGAGCTTCGGTGCAAAAGGTGCTCGGGGCAGGGGCTTCAAATACCCCAATGCACAACTTCGGGATACTTCGGGAAGTAGGTGCAGTTGAAAAAATGCAGGATGTTCAGGAGTTCCGGTCCCACGTCTCTCGTGTCCGCCACAGGTCTCAGCTTTGCTGGGAGCGCAGGTCAGTGTCAGAGATGTCTGGAAGTCCGTGTCCTGTGTCGCAGATTCTTCGGGATCCGGCGGGAGCCTCGAAAATGCAGACCGGCAAAGATGCAGTTGGTGCCTGTTTAGACAGGGTGGTCACTCCTTGACCACAAGGGAGATTTCTTCAGTCTTCCAGTCTAAATGGAATGTCGAAGGTCCAGAAATTATGTATCAGAGTTTCGTCCAGGGTAATCTAAAGTCTCAGGGACTGGGCTCCTATTCTTACAGCAAGTTTAGGGGTTGGACTAACTCTAGGGTCCCACCTATCGGAGGACCTGGGGAGGGGGTGGTTACACCCCCTCCCCTTTGTCCAGTTTCGCTTCAAAGCTGCGACTGAGCGCCCCAGCAACCGGTTTGAACTGGGAAATGCATGAAGCACCTTGTGTGCCCCAGGCAGTGACTGAAAAGCAATCACTGAATGCAACCCACCCTGCCACAATACACTAAAGCCTGTCTGGGGAGGTGGTGGCGTGGAAACCTATTGTCCAGGCTTCCCCTGCCGGAGTTTTGTCCAGCAGCAGGAGGGCAGACTCGTGTCTGTGGCAGCAGCATCCATTTTGTGATGCTGGGCTCTGTTTAACTTTAATCGGGTTTACCAGTAACTACATGTCTTCTTCCTCTAGAAGGGTGGAATGCTACTCCCGCCACCAGAACCGGTGGGGGGGGAGGGGCGGGGGGTAGTATTCTAAGGTGTTTGACACCTTACGCAACATGTTTTGATAAAGCCAACCCAAAGTTAGTATTAACCGCAAGGATTATAATGCACTTAAGAGTATATATCATAGTACAGCTATAAGGAGATGGTTCAGAAAGCTGCAGAGGGACTCAGCCCATGCTAGGGCACCCTCTCACACAAAACCAAGCACTTTGCCTCCAGGATAGCGAGGCCTGCCATAGGAGTGAGATATACATATATATATATCTCTCCTATGGCAGGCCTGGCAGTCCTCGATAGATATATATATATATATATATATATATATATATATATATATATATATCCCTGGTCCTGCTATGAATTATTGTAACTGTTTGGGATAGTTATTGTGAATACATTGTATATTATACCCACATTTCCCCTATTTATGTAATTTTAAAGAACTTGTATTTTAATCATGAACTAAAGATGAGTGATGTTGCTCAAATGAGATTTTATTTGCTTTTCTTGTCATAGGGTACTTTACCAATATATTTTTCTGCTTGTAAAACTGTGAACATAAATAAATGCTTAAAATGGCCACTGAAAATAATAGATTAGCAGGGTTAACAGTCTAGTCTGTTTTTAAAGGAAATGAAGGGACTTTATGCACTTTTCACTTTAAATGGACTGTTTGGACTGCGGGACTCTATGGTCCAGTTGAAGGCAATCGCTGAAACGCGTTGACCGTCCTCCTTGTCTGCACGATGGTGTTGAGAAAATAAAAATACACCTTACCTAGAAATCGAGTGTTGGACCCGGTTTGTGCTGTGGTGTTTGTGGACCTCCTGGCTGCGTACTGGAGCTGGTTGGGTCCGTCCTTTGCTGAAGAATATATATATATATATATCCTATTAGCGGGACTGCATGTAGCGCCAGTACAGGGAGTGAAGGCATCTGAAGAGGGACGACTTCCCGAAACGCGTCATGCCATACAAGAATTGCTGCAATAAACCTACCTGAAGCACTGTCCGCTGAGTCCCTCGTTGTTTCTTCACAGAGGCGTGTTTCTCCCCCAGTTACGCATGTTTGCACATGGGACTGTGGGAGAAGCAGGTCCTATCGCAGTGACTCAAAGGCATTATGGAGCAGAACATCATGTTGTACCTCCGTTATATTGACGATTTGTTTTTTGTTTGGTGAGGTACGGAGGCATGCGCCAAGGAATTTGTCAGGGAACTCAACAACAACAGCTTGAACATAGAATTTACATCTAACATTCATGTCACCTCCATCTGTTTTCTAGACATGCAAGTTTATGTGGACAATAACAATTTAGCCACTAAACTTTATAGAAACCTGACAGCAGGCAACACGATTCTGCATGCGGCAAGTCATCATCCGCACCATCTTATCCGCAGCATCCCTTTTGGGGAGATGCTGCGCATAAGACGGATATGCAGTTCGGAAGCAGACTATGCAGCTGCGCAGCAAGCCAGCAGACTGAGATTTTTGGACCGGGGTTATTCTAATGATGTTGTAGAGTCTGATATTTCCCGGACTCGGCAAATGCCCCGGATTCTAGCCCTAACACCCAAATCTCAGGATAAAGCCAATGCCACACATGATGGGGGTATCTGTGTGTGGTTGTGCGCGTGTGTGCCTGTGTGTGCGCGTGTGTCTGTCTGTGTGTGTGTATGTATGCATGCATGCATGCATGCATGCATGCGTGCGTGTGTAAAAAGAGCTGATGACTGGTGGGGGGATGGAAAGTGAAAGTAACCAGCGCGTGTGTGTTTCAGTCTGTGTGGTGGCTGGCTGTGTGCGCACGCGTGGACGGAGCCGACATGCGCGTTCGCGCACCCAAATCCTGGAGAAAAGCTAGTAACACCCTCTTGTCCCTCATTTCCCCGAGACAGGCAACTAAAAGGCTCCAGCTGGACGCATCCTTCGGATGCAGTACCAGCGAGCCCTAATAAAGTGTAGGCTCTCTGAACTCATTTAATAGCACATCTTTTAATGGTTTTCAAATTGTGTGTTTGAAAATGGTACTTTTAAAAAGTACGCATTTTCTTGTTTAACGATTCTGTGTGCCTCTGCCTGTTTGTGGATGGACAGTCTGGTTTTGGAGTGACAGGGCTGGGGTGTGCATTTACTGTAGACAGACACTGAGGTGTGGGGGGTTGAGGTGTGCCTGGCCCTTCCTGGATGACTCAGAGCTGAGCTGAATAGAGGAGCTTGGCTGCAGTTAAAGTAGTGGGTGGAGTTTCCCTTGCACCTGAATAGGGCCTGCCTCCCTTGCAAAATGCTGTATCCACCCCCCTGCACCAATGAGAACAAAACTGGTTTGGACTGGCCTCAGAGACCCTTGCACAAAGAAAAACATAGACAAAATGGGGTATAAGTAGTGGACCTTAAACCCCGAACGTTAAATTACTTCTGGAATCAAGAGGAACCTCTGCCAAGGAAAAGAGCTGTGAGCAGGACTATACTTTTGCTGTGTGTGCTTTGCTGGGTTGGTTTGCAGTTGCTGCTTTTGTCATGAAGAGGACAAAGGACTGGACTTTGCTGTGTATCCTGTTTGTGAAGTTTCTTCAAGGGCTTGTGTGCGCTTGCCTCCGGTTAAGAAGTCTCAGACACAAAAGACTTCCTGCAACTCTGCTGATGCTTCTGGACTCTCATCTGTGAGTCCTACCCTTGACTGAGGTGCATCCTACCAGTTACAGGGTCTCAGAAGAGGGTTTTTCAGCTAATCTCGGAAAGAACTGGCGTCAAAAATCGCAAAACCATGCAAAGCCTCTCGGAACAAACGCTGGATGATGCAAAGCCTTGCCCAGTCCCACCCAACAGCTAAAAGCCTCTTGGAACCGACAAGTGACGCTAAGCATCATTGCGCAGCCCCCACCACCGATACCGGATACGCAAAACGAAGCATTACCTCTGGTGTGTCACGCATCGCACCTGTGTGCCAAGTTTTTCCACGCATCATCTGCAGACCAGAATCGTCTTGGATTTCGACGCATTGCTTTCCCCTACAGTCCGGATTTGACGCATCACTTCTCCTGCGTGCAGCAAAACTGTTGCCTCAACACCCCACGGACTCAGGAACTGACACATCACCATGTTTTCCAACACTTCCTTTCTCTGCAGCTGGTTGGCCTTGGGAACTTTGACGCATCTACAGGTACTTTGGTGTAAAATCACGCATCTATAGTTTTTCTATGGGAACAAGTTGCTTAAAACATTTTTTAAGTTCTCCTTTGAATTGTTTATGTTGGATTGTTGTCGTTTTGGTCCGGTTTGGTTTAGATAAAGATACTTTATTTTTCTAAACTGGTGTGGTGTCCATTTTTGGTGTTTTCACTGTGTTACTTTGTTTGGGTACAAATACTATACACTTTGCCTTTGGGATAAGCCTGCCTGCTCGTGCCAAGTTACTAAGGGAGTGAGCAGGGGTTATCTAAAGTGTGCAACTCCCTTAGCCTGACAAGAAGCAAGGGTCCCTATCAGGGCAAAGGTGCATACTTCTGCCAACTAGAGATCCCCATTTCTAACAGCCCCAAACTCCAACAGTGAATCGTTAGATCAAATGAAGAGGCCAAAGTGGATATCATCTCATCTGAAGAAAATTAGGGGGGCCCCCAGACCGGAGCTTTGACCCCCCTCCCCACCAGCCACCTTCCTAACCACAAGTGGGGCACTGAGAGGGGCACTGGAGCAGACACCAGAACCGTAACATTATTTGTTAAGAGAGTGGGAAGGCAGATACAGGAACAAACCTCAGACTCTATTCTCATGTGGGTCCAGAGCCTTTCGACATATACAAAACGTTTTAATGGTTGTGAGTGCACACACTTTTAGGGCCTGAATTTGTCAAATAAAAAGACATCAAGTATGGGATCTCGCTTTTAAGTTGTAACACAGACATACTTCCACAAAAAAGAAACTCCCTTAAAATGTACCAAACACGTATGTGATACACAATATTCCCACCAAATCTGGGCCTCAGTGGAGGGTAAAATTGCTAGGTTGGCCATAATGTGTAAAGCACACATAGGTAAAGGCAACATTGACATCAACAGGGATAAACAGTAGTGATATGTTAAAGTTCAACTGCAGCACCATGGGTATCCCCAAGACACTTGTCAACTCTAAAAATATGAACACTGCGCAAGACACTAAAAACTCTACTGTGAAACCAGGGACACCTCAGTTACAGCGAAGGAGCGTCACCCCACTGAATTGCCCCCAGAAAAGTCCCAGAAATGAAAAATAAAATAATTAATGTAGTTTATTACCATTTTGTTTTTCATCAACTCGTCCCGAACAGTGACAGGGCGGGAAGGTGGGGCCTGCTGAATGGCAGGGAGGGGTGGTGACATGCCTGTGCACTAGTTTAAAGTGCGCATGTCTCTTTGGCTTGATGTCTTGCGATGGCCAGCCACACATGTGCACTTTAAACCAATTCAACCCAGCTGTTTGAGACAGCTGGATTAGAGAAAGCAAAAGCCTCCAGTGCTCTTGTGAGCGCTGATAGTGGCCAGTCCCTTCAATCCTTGTACTGCTGTCATGCTGCTTAACAACAATTTAGGTCGCATTCAAAGCGACAATTTGATCTATTGAGATGGACTATGCAGCAGATTACGTCTCTGGACCAAAGAGAAGCTTTCGAGGCACCCACAGATATCTCAAAACCAAGGCATGCATTAAAAGCCATGTTGCTCGGGAAAACGCCCAGCCGAGATGGTTTCCCATTGGAATTCTGCAAACCGTTTCCTCTCTTGAACGACCACATGCTTACTCTATTCAACTCAGTCCCAAAATTATCATACCCAATTTCCACTATTTGCAATGCTGAAAATGCACTAATCTGCAAGCCAGGCAAGGATTGTGCACCCTCCCTAGTAGGGATGCAAAGCTCTACATTAACATTTTAGCTATGAGCCTGGAACCTCTTCTTCCCGTGCTGAGGGATCCTGACAAAGTCAGGTTCATCCAAAACCATCAGGGAGCGGACGTAAGGAGACTTGCTCACTTAGTAAAAATGCTCATAAAATAAAGAACTCATCTATCATCCTCTCACTCCAAGCTGGAAAAACATTCACAAGACTTCGAGAAAGAGTCCCCGTTAATCTTACTTATAAAGTCAATCTCTCATCACTCAATAACTGTAATGTATGTGGCTAATACGAAAAACTAGGATCAACCATATGGTAAATAATCTTTTTAATAATCTTTTCAATTCAATATCATTCATATTTTGTCTCCAATTCATTTTGCTTCTACATACGAGATCTAAAACATCTTTTGACACATTTTATAAATTACATTACAATTGGGAAAAGTAGTCAAATCAGTGTGAGAAGGGTACTAAACTACATTATTAAAAAATGGTCACATTCCTTCACTCTCTTATCAGAACATAATCACACAATCTCCATAGCATCAATCACACACATACCACAATAACCCGTTCAGTCAAAACAATACAGAATCAGTTAAAAAAAACGTGTCTTCTAATCCTCTTGTTGACTATATCTTGAGGTTTTGATTAATTACATCAAAGCTTACATGTATAATAATTTCAAAATATGTATTTTATACATCACATACAATCTGTTATTATAGAGCATACCTTCGTATATTTCAGAATTTTCTATTGCACATATTTGACCCGTTAATCTCCATGCTTCTGTGGCCCAATGATCACTTCAATTCAAATCTATGCACTTTTCTGCAGATAAGGACTGCCTTCGTCACCACTGCTACCGGAAAAGACCCTAGGAGACCCTTACACTGATTCTTATTTCGTTACAGAACTAGAAATTTGAAGCACTCTCCAGCTTCAGCCGAATTGAGCTGATTTTGTTTCACAGATTGGCAGTCTCTCATACCCGGGTTGAGAAGTGCCATTGGGCTTTTTCCTGTGGCACTTGTGCGGTTATTAAAAGCATTCAACTGCCAGCCAGGCCTTCTTGGGCACTGTGATGCACAAACTACAACTGGCTCAGAGAATAAAAGGCATTATCTTGGTAGCCTATAAAGCTCCCACAGCATCTGTTAGGATCAACGGACAACACTAGCCCAGCTTACTGTTGTTTGGGAGAACCAAGCTGGATTGTCCGCTTCCCCGCTTTGCTCTTCCTGTAGAACCCTTCCCTATACAGATCAGGGCCTCAAGCAGGGTGTCGGGCATTCCCTTTAGCAGATAATCCCACTAGGCCTGCCTCTTTGCTGACAACTTGCCCTTCACGCTGACCAAGCCATTAATCAATCAGTATTTGTATAGTGTGATTAATTACCCTTGAGGGTATCCAGGTGCTCATAACATGGCTGCTGGGGTTATGGGTTGGGTTCAGTTGAACAGCCAGCTCTCGAGTCCTTTCCTGAATTCCTGGAGATAGGAACTCAGCACACGGGGCCCTAACTAGGCATATGGTGGGACAGCAAAGAAGCTTATTGCCCTACGCTGGAAAATGATGGTGTTGCTTCCTAATGCTCGTTGGTTCAATAGACTCTGGCTGATCATTGCCATGGAACAAACAACTCACAATATATCCCACTCCAAAAAGAAACCAGCAGGTAGAAGACACTGATTGTCTACCTCTCTTGTCTGGACGTTACATGCTTCACACCCTCCAAACTGCAGGCACTGCTGCTTTTAAAATAGTTGTACTATATTGCATATGATGGCCCAAGCAATGCTCTCAAATACAATGCTACTGCTACATACTACTGCTCTAGTCTACATCACAAGACTTTCCACCGAGTTAGGCCAGTTGTTGCTATCTGAAGTAATTACGCATCTCCATTAAACAGTCTGCCCTTACCTCTCCCTCCTAATGGGTGAAAGTGTGTGGGGATGGGTTGGGTTATAGTTATAGTACAGGTAGTTTTTATTTATTTTTTAAAACATTTTCTATTGTGATGTCTGTTCGAACAGCAAAGAATGCCTCATCATATGCGCAGGGGTGCGCATATGATGAGACATTAGGATTCCTATACATCCGCACGTATTTGGTAAAAATGCTAAATAATTGAAATACATTTGAAGCTTAACTTAATATCAGACACGAATTACAAAAATGTTGTACAGTTTGAAATTAAAAGGAATTGTTGAAGACGTGGACAACTCATTGTTTTTGTCTCCCATCTCAATAGAAATAGAACGAATAATGAAGTAAGGGTGCAGAGGATTTACATTCCTTGAAGCAGCTTATTTGGATTGATGTATCCACTTCCTAAAACAGATGAGCGTTTCACTACTTTGGATAGTGCTAGTAAATTTTTAAAACTTTATCTACCCTCAATGTATCAAGGGGTTTTGTCTCCATCTTCACTTGATCTCATTGCCCTTGTTACCACAGAGGGTGCTTTCGTGTGTACAATCCAGTTTGTTTAAAGGCTCCATTGTTTTCTATTTTTCTATTTAGGGGGTTTTGTAAAGCGCTTGGTGACGCGCAACGGCGTGTCCCCGCGCTGAGGAGCTGATGCTTACTGGAAACTACCGGAGCGGAATAACTTACTGGGTGAATAGTACAGTTTTGAGCTTAGCTCTGAAAAGTGATTCTGATGGTTCTAGGCGCAGCGCCATGGGTAGTTTGTTCCATCTAGATGCTGCCAGGTACCTAAAGGATCTGCCGCCCATCCGTGCTTTGGACACCTTGGGAATGGACAGGAGCCCCGTGCCGGAAGATCTAAGGGAGCGGGACGGCTCGTAAGGTGTCAGCAGTCCTTTCAAAGGGAGGGGAGACCTCCCATTGATAATCCGATGGTGTAATGGCTGCCCTTTTCTGGCTCTTTTAAGAGGGAGAAGGATGGAGAGTGACTCCAGCCTATCACCCCCATAGCATAGGGATTAGGACTATAGACAGGACCCCTGCCTTCCATATATTAGAGCATTTTCGTGTCACTTTCCTTAATGTAGGGCTTATGAATTTAAGTTAGGGGATAGATACATAAGTACTAATCATGATTTGCCCATTTGCTAACGTGTTAGGATATTTTCCATGGAGTTACGCATATTGCGGGCCCTGTAGGCCTTAAACGAGACAGACTCCATTTTGCTTTCTGCCTGGTAGCTCGAGAAGGCTTTCTAGGTCAAGTGTAGTGTTTTAGTTTCAAGCTGTTGTTCGCTTGGAGAGAACCGGCTCAGGCTGGCCCTTATCGAAGGAATGTATTTTTCTCCACTCCGAAGACACAACTTCAGGCCGGCCGGCTGGGAACGTGTCCTTGGTACGGGGAGGTACAAGAATTTGGTGGGCGGCAGGTGGCTGGCCATAACTTTCCATGAAGGAACGGGCTTTGATATTAGCGAAGGTGTTAGTCAGTTGTTAGTTAGTCCGTAGGCGGCACCTAGCCGTTAGCATCTATGCCATTAATTATTTCATGGCGGACAGTCGCCATCTTTGAAGTCCGAGAAAGATTTAAGACCGAAACTCTCTGAGAAAGACTGAAGGAGAATTAGCGCGGAGCGCACTGGCACAGAGAGAGAGAGAGAGACGGTAGCTAATAACCAGCAAGGTTCCGGTGGCCTGGAGGGAAGCAGACGAGGTTGAGCCTAGCGGTGCAGACGTGTACTTGTGACGGCTGGGGCGTGACTGCGAGGCGAGCCAGGACACAGAGACAAGAAGGGAACCTAGATGACTGCCGAGCCCAGACTTCATGTTAACAAGGTGATCTCCGCCCTTTTCCCAATTAGCGCGCATTCTAATCTTTACCTTTTCTTTACAGAAATTATGTTGCATAGTAATGTGATATGTGTTTATTGTTAATAAATACCCTAGTTCTTATAGAACGAACGTGTGCCTTGTGTTCCTGTTCAATCTTGGAAAATGGACCTCCTAGTCCAAAGTTGTTTATGTGAACGGATGTGAAATCCCGATCAGGTAAATAGTGATCGAACAAAGAGGGAGTGAGTGGACCTTTGATGCCAAGAATAGGAGGTACATCATATAATTTGGGAACCATATTAAAAGTCATTTATTATAGTTTTATCCCAAGTAGATAACTGAGACATTGTCCCGATAATTGCTCATAGGAATGTGGTCGTCGTTGATATGCGGCGTTAGTGAGAACGTTGGGTAGGATACCAGCGTGGATACCCACAGGATTGTGGCTTGCATAAGTGAGAGCGTCAGGGAGGATACTGGCGTGTAGATCTACCGGATTGTGGATCGTTTGGAAAGGGGAGCATTGGGTTCTGCAGGCCCATGTGTAGACGCACCGGATTGTGTGTCATATCTGCCCTAGGGTAGACCGGTCTGGGTCGGGGTGGCCGCGAGACCAACTGATGTGAATAAGACCTTGTAGAGAATCTATGCATGTGTATTGCTATTCCCCATCCTTAGATGCGACCTGTATATACCTATATAGCTATCCATATTCATTGTGAATACGTTCTAAGGAGGGAGGTGAGTACGTTTTGGCTGGGTTATAGGGGCCCCTGGGGGCTGATCCCATCTAAGCGGAAAATCCGGCCATTACAGATGGCAAGTACATAGTGCTTTAAAATCTACCCTGCTTCTAACCGGAAGCCAGTGCAGGGACCGGAGAGCCGCTGTAGAGGCAGCTCTTCTGGGTAGTCTGAGCACTAGTCGGGCAGCAGCGTTCTGTAAGACCTGTAAGCGGCTCAGATTCTTCTCCAAAGTCCCTAAATAGAGAAGGTTGCCATAGTCCATCTTAGATGTGACTAGTGCATGCACCAGGGTTTGACGGGCTTTAATCGGTAAGAACTTCAATACCTTCCTGAGGCTTTTGAGTGTCCCGAAGCATGATCCAACCACCCGATTAATCTGAGGGCCAAAGGTCAAGTCGGTATCAAACCAGATACCCAGGTTCTTTGCTTTTTGGCAAGGGGTAGGTGTTGGACCTAGGCATGGCGGCCACCATGCCGACGTCCAAGCCGCCTGGTCTCCCCCCACGACCAGCACCTCGGTCTTGCCTCCGTTGAGCTTGAGGCAATTGGCGGACATCCAGGCAGCTAGGTCTTGCATGCATGCTCTGAAGATGTCCGCCGAGAGACCGGGCGCACGCGACAGGGAGATGACCAGCTGCGTGTCGTCGGCGTATGACACCATGCGGAGGCCGTGACTCTCTACTATGGTGGCAACCGGGGCAACATAAAGATTGAAGAGAGTTGGACTCAGGGACGAGCCCTGCGGCACCCCCTGGTCCAAAGAAACTCGCTCCGAGTAGTAGTCACCTTGCCTCACTTGGAAGCCTCGGCCAGCTAGAAATGAGTGGATCCATTTCAACGCTGCCCCTCTCACCCCTCCTTTGCTCAGACACTGTAGCAATTGCGACAATTAATATTAACTTGCAGAACGTTCAAGGGCCTAATGACCTGTGCGGAGCTTTTAGTAAGCCCTTGAGAAACAAAGAAAATCATGAGATTATGAAAATACGTGTCAAACTGCCACTTTGCTATGTTTGCACATTTCACACTTTAATATCCAAATTTAGCTAAATGTCTGTTGTCGATAAATGATTTACAATTGCCTGAAAATGGCCAACTGTTTGTGTCAATAAGGTGAGATGAGTATAGAAAACCATGTAAATCATGATGCTACGAGCCAGTCCCGCATGGAGGGTGCCTCCACCCTACTGTGTTTTATAAAGTATTAATTTTAACTTAACTTCGTACTTGTTTTATTGATTATTAAGCTCCACACCAGTACAAGAACACAGCATTTGGGTTAGAATCGGCAGCCACTGTGTTTCAGCACATCATAGTGCAATTGTTCAAGGGTCCCAGCCTTCCAGGACCACATTCTAGTCTTTGGAAAAGATTTGGAAGAATGCAACAAAAAGCTGGATTAAGTTCTGAAAATTCTTCACGAAGGTGGATGACCTTAAGATTAGACGAATGGGTTTTTGGGCGAAACCAATTAAAAATCAGACGCATGTGGTCACTGATTGAAGGATAAACCAAGGTAAGGTCTGTGGAGAAGCACCAGCTTCTAAAGAGAGTTCAAATTACGTTCCTCTCAGGATTCAGGATAATTCTACTCCAAATTTATACGCAATTCTATCTTGGCAGAGTCACTTTCGTTTTTTTTAAGCAGTTTTCCAGATTAATGAAGAACATGATAAATGATGATTACAGATATATGTCCATGGTGTATCTGTATGTGTGACTGGATGCAAGCAATAGAGGACTGACTCAAATAACAAGGGGGAGGATCAAACTGTAACACTCTCCCATATGGCAGAAACTGTCCCCACCTGCGTCCTCTGTGAATGGGAGTTTAAATCACACCTGTTAAGAGTCGCTGGTGGTAACTCCTCCACCAACCATTATAAAACCCCTATTAAAGCCTTCATTATTAGTGCACAGTGCCTTAAAAAGCATATAGTCAGCATATATGACCTCTTGTGATAGAGGCCAGATGTCCTTTTTATCATAGAAATTCTGGCTGTCGGCCTCTACCAAACCTATCTTGGAGACTGCCATTCCCGCTGACAAGATTCAGAAATTAGACTGTGCCAGTAGCAGAAAAATTGTGATTATTTTTAAGCACATTTATTCGCACTCCACTTTTCGGACTGACGACTTACTGGAGGTTGAAGCTCTTGGTCTCTGCCTAGCACTGAATGCCCAACAGTGTCAGTGGCATTCGGATTTACAGACCACCCGGCCCTGCGGGTCCCTTTTTGAATTCTCTGAATGAAGCAGTGGCATAGGTCTCGTTATGCTGCTCGCAATATCTCATATTAAGATACTTCATATTCACTGAGATTTCTTCTCAGACAAAGTCACACACTTAAAGACATGATGTCCCCTCTAGACCACTCTTTAAGGGTTTGCAATTCGACACATACAGATCTACACACTATCTGTCCCCCTTTTGGTCTAGCACAAGGAGTGGAAGGGGCATTAATCCGGTCCTGAACTCACTACTTAACAAATCTCTGTCATCTGGTATTGTCCCACTTAATTGGAAACAGGCCAAAATTAGGCCCCTCTTAAAAAAACTTAATGCAGAACCAAATATCCACAAATAACTACAGGCCTATCTCCTGGTTGCCAGCCTCGACTAAACTGGTGGAGACGTTTGTTAATCTGCAGATATCTAACTACATTGAATCTTACTTGCTCCTTCACCCCAGTCAGTCAGGATTTCGGTCAAAATTCTGTTCTGAGACAGCTCTTCCGGTAGTCTCCGAAGTGGTAAAATGACATTGAGGTACTGCTAGACCTTTCTGTTGCTTGCCAGCCTATATGATATAGGTATCAGGAGAACAGCGTTCACGTGGCTGAAGTCAATCCTTGAATACAGATGCGAAGAGGTTTGGATGCCAACTTTCATATCCTCTAAGAGCAGTGACTAGGTACGAGTGCACTAGGGCTCGGTCCTTCGCCTGATCAGGTTTAACATCTATATGACCCCCTCTAGCGATACTGGTTGGGCCACGATAATCTTGTTTACCGATGACACTCCGCTGCTATTTTTATTCAAAAAAGGTGAGCCAATGTTCCAGGATGCCATTAAATCCTTTATTAGCTGTGTTCCAGTGGATGAGTATTAACCAACTCGTATGCAACACCAATAAGACGGAGATTCTCAGCTTTGGTTCCAATTTCTCTATAAACCTGCAAGCTAATTGGATGGACGGGCACCTCCATCTAATGTACAAGCCGACGATGTAAAAAACTTGGGAGTCTAGTTTGACAAACAGTTGACACTTCAAAGCCATATTAACACGGTGGTCAGTAGGATTTATTCCTAATGCAATTCAGATCCTCTCCGTGAGGAGAACTGTAATCCTGGCCTTCGTCATGTACAGGCTGGATTACACCAATACCCCTTAGGGGGACCTCCCGCAACATTTGCTGAGGAAACAACAAACGGTCCAGAATGCGGTGGACCGTCTGGTTCTCAACCTACTTAGATGAACTATGATCTCGTTGCACATGAATAACTTGCACTGGCTCCGTGTTGATAGAAGAATACTGTTAAAGACTCTTGTCCTTAGGCACAGAGCTTTGAACCATAGTGGCCCGAGTACCTGACTTCCAGGATTCATTAATACAGTCACCTTAGAACTCTACGTTCTTCCTATGTTCACCTCACTAAAGTTCCTAGAGTCAGGCTCGCTAAAACAGGAGGTAGATCTTTCTCTCTTCTGGGCCCCCAAGCCTGGAAT
Organism: Lissotriton vulgaris; assembly: GCF_964263255.1. Lineage (NCBI taxonomy): Eukaryota > Metazoa > Chordata > Amphibia > Caudata > Salamandridae > Lissotriton > Lissotriton vulgaris. The sequence goes on from NC_141687.1 coordinate 1,858,960,887, forward strand.
AGTCTTACTCTTGAGTTGCGCCAAACTGAAAGCAAGAGATCTTTCAGAAAGAAACTCAAGACCTGGTTAGTCAATATGGGAACTACGGTTTTGGAGTACAATTTTGTGATTGATCACATTCCAGAGAAGAACAATAGAAGATCTGATTGTATTAAAAAACTTCCTGTTGAAGATGTGATTTGTGAAATGGATTGTGCACATATGGAATGTTTGGTGGCCACCATAGATGTCGAAGAGAGGAACTGTGTTACTAAGAGTCAATGGAAGCAGGACGCTTTCAAGTCAAGTTTCAATACTTTATTCGACAGCATTGTCATAAAAGCATTTTATCCATATTCTAAACATAAATAAATACTATACTAAGTTTAAGATCAATTTAAGATACACATTAAATACAGAATGCTGGCGAATTCTTTCCACTAAAAGGAATTCATACAGTTTAAAAATCAGGGTCACTATGCCTAGTACATAAAGAATAAGTCGAGCTTAAAACGAAATACTTTTCATCATTCGTGATTAATAGCAGTTAAAGTGCGGGTGCGGATAATCCAGGCCCAACCCAAATATTTGGCTAGGGCAATTGCAAAATTGGGGGCACAATTTGATCTTAATATTCTTAGTGCTTCTAGGTATTTTCTTATCCCAAATTCTTGCACACTGGTTTTAGCCATCTACTTCTTGGAGCAGCATACAAGGGGCATACAAACAAAAAGTGTGGAATATCCTCAACGTGGACCTTGCAGTAGCAACATGTATTAACATTACTTGGTGACCATTTTAAAGTAAAAGCATTTAGAGGTAAGCAGCCAACTCTAAACTGGAAATACAGCTTTCTGTCCAAGGGTTTTGTAATCAGATCCCAGTACTGCTCACAATTTGGGGCTAGTTTGGACTCCAAATACTGGGATGTCAACATAGAGGGTTGATTGGAAATGAAAACAGATTGATATACCATGTCCCAATACATTTTTTTCAACAGCACCTTAGATGGAAAGGCGGAAGGGTCAGTAGTAGTCCATAAGTGGTCTAAATGCAGTTTTTGTAGCAAGTTCCTGATTTCTTTAAGCCAAGTTATTTTATGGATCCGATCAGAGCTAATAATGTCCATGAGAGCAGATGCATAATGGCCCAGTTCAGGTGTTGTCTTTATGCGCCTCCAATATAAAAGTGGGCGCAATCGAGCCATATCCTCGATCTTTTTCCTCCCTAGATCATATAGGAGTGGGATCGAAGGAGTGCTCTGCGGGACACCAACCAACTGTCGAAGGAATTTATTCTCTGCAATAGCCAAGACACTCAGATTGGCGAAGCCCCATAGCTCTGATCCATAAAGACAGGCGCCCAGCACTTTCATACTATAAATCTCCATAATAGGCTCGATGGGTTTTGTTAACGAAGATTTATATTTTTGTGCTATGGCCCCAGCCAGCTGATGGAACTTTAAAACCACAGAATCAATGTGAGATTTCCAATTCATACTGCCCTGCAAGGAAATATCAAGGTAAGTGAAAGCATTCACCTCTTCCAAAACAGACCCATTAAAATTTATTTTGCCCTTGAATTGCTTAGCAGGATTCAAGTTCATGAACTTGGTCTTAGTAGTGTTTAATTCCAGGCCCGAACCCGACAGAAATCTCCAAATGCATCAATTGTCTTTTGTAATCCGCTAGGGGTCCGCGAGACCAGTAGAGTGTCGTCAGCAAACATTAATACTGGAACCCGCTCCCCATCTAGCATAGGGGCATCAGTTGGTGATTTCTTTAAATAGTCTATTACGCCGTTGATATAAAGGGAGAATAAGGCGAGGGCCAGGACGCATCCCTGCCTCACCCCACGCTCCACGGGGAAAGAATCTGTGACGTCCCCCTGTGCACCCCACCTAATCCTGGCGTAGTTGTTTTCGTGCATTCGCACTAACAATGTCAATAATTCGGGGCTAATTCCAAGCTCGCTAAGAACAATCCATAGTTTTTGTCGAGGTACTAAGTCAAATGCGGACTTTAAGTCGACAAAAACGGCATATAATGGGCCATTTGTCAACGTCACGTTTTTCCAGTAAAGGGTTCAAAAATGGAATACCTGGTCGACAGAGCTAGTTAGGGGGCGGAAGCCAGCTTGATACGGGGAGAGGATATCCTTATCATCTATCCAGGCTTGTATTTTATTTTGTATCGTTCTACCCATCAGTTTTTGTCCTGAGTCGATAAGGCTGATGGGTCTATAATTACTTGGTAAAGCCTTATCCCCTTTTTTAAAAACTGGAATGATCTCCGCACCCTTCCATGAAACTGGTATCACGGCTCCTTGAGCGATAGAGTTTGCAAGCCAAACAAAATATTGGCACCAGTTAGCCCGGTCAGATAAAAATACATCTGCCGGTTTTCCATCAATTCCTGGAGCCCTACCTCTGGTCACCCCGTCCAATGCTACATTTACATCCCCCAATGTGAATACTTCATGACTATAAAATACCATTTTGGGGGGCGGGTGGAAGCCCGGAGGCGAGTTATCAGCATATTGCGGTTTAAAGAAATCCACCCATGCTTCCTTAGCCACATGATTTTTTGGACACTCTGCAATCCCCCCCTGCCCCATTTTAAGATAGCTCAAAACTCTTTTTGCTGTTTAGCTGCGCAGGCTTTTTTTAGATCTAGCCATTGATTTTCATCCCACAGCCTTTTTGCCCTAGCTTGAACTTTTCTATAGTCGTCCCTGGCCTTCAACACTCCTTCACTCCTCAACGCTAGGCTGAGGTTCTGCCATGCCTTTCTACAAGAATGGTCATACCATCCTTTATTTCTAAGAGGACAAGCATCCTTTCCCTGATGAACTTTTTTTTAAAAGAACCCCTGTATATTAAGAAAAAACTTGGGGTGTGACTCTTCGATTAATTTATTAAAATTAGGCTCATTACAATGATCCTGCAAGCTACTAACCTCTTTTACAACAGCCTCCAATAAATCCTGCATTTCCCCTGGCTTATCCAACAGAGTTGCCCATTTAACGTGGCGTTGGTTGTTAGTTGAAATAATATCTAGTGGCATGACGCCCCTTTCAGGATTTGGCAATATTACTCCTTGGTCCAAATTGAAGAGCAAGCACAACGGGTTGTGGTCACTCTCCAATCTAGGTGTCACTTTCATATCTATCATCTTATGCCAATCTCTGACATCTACAAGGATGTAATCTATCCGACTGCTTGCCCTTGTGTTGTCAAAGGTATGAACACCCTGAAGGTCTGACTGGGTGCGGCCATTTGCTGCCCTCAACCCCCTGGCCAAACACAAACTCTTTACTTGTACTGCCACTTCAGTCCATTTCTTTACTGCGGGTAAATCCAATTGAGGGACTCCCCATTTAGTATCTTCCTCTAAGGACATTTCGTTATCCTCCTGACCTAGTGGTTCGAATGTAGTGTTCATGTCTCCCCCCACTAGGATGGTGATATGCGTTGGAAGATACTCCAGATCATTATCTAGTGCTACTACCACCTCTGAGGCTTTACCCCCTATTGTTCCCCTGGCCTATATGTTGTAGAGGGCCATCTCATGGCCGTCAGCCCAGGTTATCACAATTGGGAGTAAGTCACAATTGTTAACGGGTCTCGCTCTAATGGTGCATTGTAGTGATTAGCGTACCCATGTAATTAGTCCCCCTGAGGGCCGCCCTTTTGGATTCTTTTTCGCAGGGACAAAGAAGTTTAAAAAACCCTGACGATGGACAGGGATCATTGCCCAGGTTTCCTGGAACATAATTACATCGTGGAGGTCAACAAATTCGCACCATTCTGGGGACTCTAGTTTGTTAAAAATTCCCGCTAGATTCCAGGATAGGAATTTAAGACCTTCCTTCGACGGACTGGCCCTCACATTCGATGGTGATACATGTTGGGCATGAAGGGGTTGGGCCAGAATAGGTGGGCGGCTAATTGCCCTGCTGTTTTCAATAATGCAGGGAGTGGGAGCCAAGTGCCCCATAATACAAGAATGATCCCCAGTACAACAGAGTATCCTCCCATTACTAGAATTAGTGACAATAAACTTCTTAGCAATGCCAGTTCCCCTCTCTTGAATCCCAGCTATGTTACCCTTGACTGTATTCATCCGCCCATTCAGTCAGTCACACTCGTTGAGATCAGAAAGGGCAGAGAATCTATTTTCCATCGGTATGCCCCAATTACTTCTTATACCGAGGGGCTTGCCTTTTCTTACCACAGAATTCCATTTTGTTCTAAGTACTGTGGGATTTAAAGTATTCCCTTTCTTTGCATAGAAGAAATCTAGCGTTAGAGGAACTATCTCTGTGGATCTGCGCTGGGGAGGATATATATTTGCTAGAATGTTTGGCAGCACTTCGGGATCAGAGAAGTGTAACACCACACAATCCCCTCTACATTTTTTATTACCACCCCCAATCCATTCTACTCTTCTAGCCTTCACAACTTCTTGTGCCAACTGGTCCATACCCCCCCCCGGAGAAAAGGCCATGTTCCTTGATAGCCAGTGCAGTGATTTATTTATTAGAGAAGATGGGTTCTCTACTTGCCCAGCTTCTAGGAGTGGAACATTCGCCAACCAGTACTAGGGGGGATGCCTCTAAAATTAATTCTACTGGTCCCTTCTCTATGTTGGAATCTACCAGCCTGTCCCTTTGCCTTGGCCCTTCAGAATCACCGATGTTAGTACCCAGTCCCCTGGGACCCCCCCTCCCCCCATATCGTTGGACAGCATAGGGATAATGGGAGTATTTTTCAAGGGTTCTGGCCAGGGGGCTGTCTGTGTTTTTTTTTACTCGACTCTAAGTGTCTCCTGCTTAGGAATTTTTGCTGCTTCCTCTAGTGATTTTTGCAAAAGTCCCCAACCTGTTCACCTCTTCAGTGAGGTGGTCTATTTTGCTTAGGAGAGGTTTAGTTATGGTCTTGATTTTACTATCTAGGGCGTTTAACAGTTTCTTAAATTGGTCTTCGTCCAAAAGTAGCTTCCCCCCAGAGTTCCCCTTACAACTTCTCCAGTACTGTTCAGTGGGGATACATCTGGGCGTTTTTTGCTTGAGCGTAGCCCGCCCCGTTTTGACAGACTCTTTTCCCCCCCTTAGCAACTCTTGGGGCTGGTACCGGTGCTGGGCGCTCCTCTTCTAGCAATACTATGTCTTCATCAGGTATACTCTCAGCGTCTGAGTCAGCTATGGCTACTAATAGCTGGGTTAATGGGTTAATCTCAGGTTGCTGAAAAACCTCATTGCTAATATCAAGGGCAGGTGTGTCAAGAAGCATATTATCAGGTGCTGGCAGTACAGTGGAAAGGCTCAACCCCAGTGAGGATCTCCTATCACTGTTTATTTTTGCAACAACCTGGACCATGTAATTGTCAATAGTATTGACAGCTGGGTAGATTTTGACTTCGACATATTAAGGGGTTGTAACGCTGGTTACCCCCGAGTTATACCGTACAATACTGTTGCACAGGATGACTTTCCTACAATTGCAGCGATGGGTGTAGTAATAAAAACTCACAGATGATGTTTTGGGCAGCGTCCCTGTCCCTGTCTCTTCCTGCCGATGAGGGCCGTAGAGGGCCCGCCCTTTGCCCGGGCTTCGCCCGGCTTCCCGCGAGGCGGTCCCTCACCTGATTTTGTAGGTGGGAGGGCGGCTGTGGGCGGGGCGCTGACCGGATATTGGTTGGTCTCGCAGGGACTCCTGGGAGAGTGAGTCCCTGCCGCGCAACTCCCCTGCGGCCTCTCAGCGCCTTAGGTGACCAGCAAGCACGGGGCAAACAGGCAGTGTTGGTGGGCGTCGGTGCAGGTATGGAGCAGAACCGGCAATGTGTCCTCACAGCGTCCCTGGCGTTTTTCTTAGGGTCACCTTCAGACGCTTTCAGATTGTGTCCTGCAAAGGGCCTTTAGGTTTGTGAAAGAGGGAAGGCCTAAAGAGGATTTTTAGTGGAGATCTTAAGTTTTTGCAAAAGTTGAAACTGAAAATGGGTTTACAAGGCAGAATATTAAACGGTAAATAATTTTCTACCACCGGAGTCATTAAAGTAGCGTGAAGCTTCTACGGCAATCAGTACTGATGTATCTATGTAGTTCAGGAGGGTTTCATCCAAAGCCATTAGTGTAATACAATAATCAGCAGAAGAAAAATGAGGTAACGGAAAAAATAAAGCCCTGCAGGTAGATTCCTGAAAGATTACAACTCATGTCTTTCTAGTTTGTTACAACAAAATAAGGATTTTAGTTTTGTAACACTGTTGGGCTTCTCCAGAAGAGGTTCAAGTGTAAGAAAACGTGTCATGCTTACAATTCTAGCTCTTCGCCATGGTTGTTGCCTATGAATTCATAATAGGTAGAATATCTTCTTGCATGTCGAATACACAGAGAACATGCTCAGGAAGGAAACATTTACTGGATTTTGTTGACCAATTATCCAAAATACAAGAAACGAACCTTACCTGAAAATGCCACTTTCAAATATTCTATGTTGTAGAGAAATGTTCCTTTTTCACCACAATGCTCCTAAAAGGCAGACTGAGCACGGAGATAACACACCCTTAAAAGAGCGATCAGGCTCACTGTGTGAAGTCTTTTAGACAAATTACAAAAGAAAGCTTGAGTTGCCAACATACCGGTCATGGAATAAGTGGTCAGACAATGTTTTGCAAAGGAATTAAGTGACTTTGAAGTAGCAGCCTTTCAATGTCGAGAATGGGGATACTTGTCATCAGAGCAGCTGTAACTATCACCCCTTTTGTGGAATGGGCTCTAGACTTATCAGGAAAGGCCCCCTTATCCTCTTAATCAAGGGTAACAATGCAAAATAATATCCATCTTAGTATGCTCAAGGGAGGCCAAGTCCTATGTGAACAGCACCAAAAACTACAAAAAGCGGTTTGTCCTTACAGATCTCTTTGGTCATTTCCAAATAATTATCTAAAACCCTCTTAATGGCGAGTGAACGTGATGACCTCCAGGGGAAGAAGAATTAGGTAAAAATTGGCAAGGAAATAGTACCATTAATGCGAAAATCAGACTTTAGGAAGGAAAGGCTGTTAATGATAACTTGAGTCTAGAAAAAACATTAATGGTTCATAAGTACAAACAGGTTCCATAAAGGGTGCAGTAAATCAGCCTATTGCACTAATTCAAAGGGGGAGACCCACCAGCTTTCAAAGTATAAGATATAAGTTCCAGGGATGAGAAGGCCTGCTAACCAGAAGAAACTAGTTGACAAAACCTGCGGAAAATCTTTAATAACTGGAATAGTGAAGAACAATGCTTTGCAAGTAGGCTTATGATAAGTTGTGATGGCAGCCAAATGCCCCCCATTAAAAGATAAAAAGAGACTTTGCCAGACAAAGAGGATAGAATACTATTGTATCCTCCTGGCAAGTTCTTGAAACCACTTGCTTCCTAATCCATTAAAAGCAGCACTGATTCCATGTAAATGTATATGAAGACCTTGTGAATGGATGATACACGTCTCAGAATGGCCACCCAGTCGTCAGGGAGCCTCAACTGTCCACATTGCAAGACCCCTTGATTCAGGCAGTCATGATAAGCACTGAAAGGCTGAAAAGGAACATTCTGCCGAACATCCCGGAAGCGGTACAAAAGGGGGGTCGTGATGGACGGCGCATCTGAATCAATCAAACACTCACACCCAGTCAAAAGATCTGGGTTTAATCCATCACCATTCTTTAGCCCACTCTGCCACCCCAGTTCAGACATGGCTATATGCAAATCAGTCTGACTCTGTGCCTCATGGGAACAGTCCATCCCGAACTGCCAAGCCATGTCTTCCCTGGACCGGAAACAAGCTTCCGAGGACCGGTTTCTGGCATTCCAGCCGTCTTCAGCCCGGCTTGCTTGAATCCAGTGACAAAGTGAGCAAGGGACTCACGTCTGAGCATACCATGCCACACTTATGGCGGCCAAAAGCGGAACATCCCGGAAAGCAGATTCAATCTCACTGGCACTCACATCTGCGGTAGAATGGACACCTGAAGAAGGACCGGGCACCACCACTGACTAGACCAGTCTGAGGCAAACAGAGCCCTCTTAGTCTTAGGTAGTCTGAACGTGTTGGTTACTCTGGGGAGAAGAGGGATTGAAAGAAGAAAACTAACAAAATCCTTTCAACTACCTCACCAAAAGTCCATTCCATAGCGATATAGACTCTTGGTATCAGGAGGTGTTCGTGAAGCATTTTGCATTTCCCCCTTTTTAAAATGAAATCTATGTATAGTTGGCCTCAGTGGAAGATAATGTTGCTAAGATTTTGTAGTATAAGCTCCATTTGTGTTGCTCTACTATACCGTAACTTAGTTCATCTGCTTCTGTATTCCGCAGCCCTGAAAAATGGCCAGCAGCCAAATGCCCCTGGTTGGCACTCAAAGCCAAAATGCCTGTGCTTGAAGGGAGATCACACTGGATCTTGTCCCTCCCTGCTTGCTCAATTAGTACATTGTGGACATATTGTCTGTCTTTAGTTTAAAAGGCTCAACTCGAACCACAAGCTTGAAGGATTTTAGGACCAGGTGAATTCCATTAAATACAACATGTAAAAGTGGTAGCCCTTTTTAAGTGGGCAGCAAGTGACAAGACTCTCAATGTAAGCACCAGAGGTCTTCCCAAATGTGTTTGTAACCACTTCTTATCAAGGAATCTAAGAGCAAAGAGCATTTCCATCAAGCTGGTTGTTATTTTGGCAGTTGTACTTTGTCATCCCATTTTCAGAATTCTGAAACCACAGAATTTCCAAACTCTCCTTCCTGCCAGGTCTCATATATAACCTTGCCTTCCAGGTTAAAGAAATGCGTTATGCCATGGATCCCTGAAGAGATGACACTTGATGTATAGAGGGTGCAACCAGACAGAACGTCAGAAATTTCTGACCGATGTTAAGAAACCTCTTGGGAGTTGACACTTTCCTTTTCCCTGGTCTAAAAACCACAACCAAGTATGGTATTCTTGGACTCAGAAGCAATGTGGACTTCTTCACATTTACATGGAGACCCAATCTGACGAGCAAGTCTACTGCAGGTAAAGTCTTGAAGTCACGGATGAGAAGAAGCTGTGATTAACCAATCCTCCAGATGAGGGCAAATTAACACTTTTTGTGTGATAAGCTGGTACTACTGTCACAACTTTTGGATAAAAATCATGAGAGTTTATCTCAGTCCAAATGTAAATACTATATACCAAAATTGATTGTTAATCTATATTTCTATGATTTGAACAGATAGGTAGATGAAAATAGGTTCCCTGCATATCCATAGCAGAAGCGTAGTTGCCTTGATGCAGATAAAGGAACATGTTATAAACATTCTGAATTTTTCACATTTTACACACTTGTTTACATTTTCAAATCTAACGAAAGCTAAACATCTTGCTTGGGACATTTGTTCTGGATTAGTAAATAAAAGGAATGGATTCCCGTGTTCCACTGCTGTCTTGTTGAAGGGCCCATCACCCATTTCTCAAACAGTTATAAAGTCTCTTGAAACAACTGGTTCAGCATTGTAGGATCAATTCCCTGCATTGGAATCCACGTGAGGAGAGTGGGAAAACGTTATTTTGAATCCTTACTGCATATCTTTCACACACATATCCCTAGTAATTTCCTGCCAGGCAGGAAGAGAGCAGGACATGCTCCATCTCACAGAGGTTCTTATTGTTGGGGACAGGACGATGGAGCCAGTGTTTTGTAGGTGGCAGCAAAAGGCTGTTGCCCAATATCATTCACTTGGGGAGATTTTTGCTTCTGAAAGGACTGTTGCTATTATTTTTTTGTCTCTTTTTTAACATGTTGTGTGAGGGATTTTTCTCTTTGCTCAAATAATTAAACTGCATGCATGTGAACACCTTTCTCTTTAACAGACACAAATACTTCCAAGGTTTCAGAATCCTCCTTCAGTGTTTTTGGTTTCCTCATCAGCCTGAAGTCTAAAAAGGTCTAAAAAGATAAGTCCAATATAAGGGCAGTTCTAGCATCTTGTGTTGTGCATGAATGATCTACTTCAGTCTGAACCAGGAAGAGCATCACACAAACTCCATGACTAATGTTGACTATGGCAATATCCGCAGTACTCCTCACTAAGCAAATGACGTTAGCCAATGTAATAATGCCTTCCTTAAGCATCTCAAGAGCATCTTCTTAACTTATGGAAGGAACTACATGAATTGGTTCACTGAGTCCAAAAGAGATAAATCCTAGTAACTCGAAATGGAAGCTGTCACAATATCAGCCAACTTTTGACAACCCTTTTCAATCAAAGCATCCCATCTTCTTTCTTTCTTTACACTGCAATTTAGAGGACGTCAAGTCTGCTGCATTAAACAACTTTGCTGTAGCTACAGATCAAATCTGCAGGGACCAACTCTCTCAAGGACAGGTAATCAGAATAAGTGAACTTTTTCTGGAAGCGTAAAGAAAGGAATCACAAAAGCATCCATCACATACTTTCAGAGACCAGGAAGCAGAGGTGCAAAAGGGTGAACTAGAGGTTCCATCTGAATGGTCTCAAAAACTGCTGACCTCAGATATGCTATCTAGTAGTTAATTTTCTCTGTGCTATTAGAGAGCTAATGAAAATCCACAGGTTTGTCAATAGGAGATCCTAGATGGATATTATGCAGGAGAAGGCAATGCTAAATCACACCAGATGACGAACCAGAGTCAAGGACGGATTCTTGAAGCCAATACGTATGGCATGTCCCTTCCTAGTAGCGAATGATTCAGGCTGGCAGTCACCAGGATATCTGCAAATAAAGTTGTGTTGAGGGTCCTCTTCTCTGCAACTCTTCAAAGAATGACAAGATGGTGACATCACTGAATCTGCAATGACACTTACCATGGCAATGACACTTACCATCATCCTGTCGATGCTAGCTAACAGCATCAGGAGACTGTCTAAGACAAACCCTCGGAAGAGAGAAATATGCCACAGGGAGAGATTGGTCTCAACATCATGCTCTGTTGAGACAGCAATAAACACATCCGCAGGTTCCATAAAAGGTAGAGAAAGATTTACAATTCTATTATAAGACTTGCAGGTAGAAGGCATCTCAGCTCTAGCTGAAAAGGGAGACACCCAGCAAGATGGCGATCCCCCTAGCATCAAGAGGTTTCCTTAAGTCTGCCTCAGTATCGGCCCAGGCAACACAAAGTTTCTCGATGTTGAAGCGCAAGTATGCCTTGAAGTCAGAAATCTCTCTGAAGTATCTCTTAACATTGATCAGAAGTGACAGTAATGATAAGTAGATGGCCACATATCTTCTGAGTGCCAGAAGCAGCATTATGGGAAGATGAGCGTGTGTACCCTCGGAGGCAGAAGCTGTCAACTAACAATCAATTCCCTCTCTGTTCCTCAGCCCTTTGAATGACATTTTCTGACAAATCTGTCTTTGATGGAGTGGGATTAAGGAACACAGACCAAACAGATGACATGGTGAAAGGTACAAAGGTCGTTTTTTAAGATAAGTTACCCAAAATGTCTGAACTGATCAATTACACCTCACTCAAAGTTCTAACATAGAATATAAACAGTCAGAGTAGCCAACAGAAGGGGAAGAATTCTGCAATACTTGAAACAGGCCCACTTTTTTACAAAAGACTCATTTAATGCAGGATGAGTGAAAAGACATCTTGCTAAAACAGAGGTGGATTGAGGAGTCTATATATACTACTCAATCATGTTGTACAAAGGGAGTAGCCTTATTTATAAAGAAAATATTAAAGCCACTATAGGGGAGTGTAAGGTAGGTGCTGGGAGGACACTGGATAATAGCGGACCTAAAAATACCGAGTGCCTGGTGGGGTATTTCGGGCCAAATACTTACGAAACCATGCCCGTTCAATCCCTATTTTGCCAGCTTCCGGGGATCAAAGTGACAATAATACTTGGAGGCGATTTTTAATGTGCTATTGAATCAAAGTATAGATAAACTTCCAAAAGGAAATCAACAAACTCACCAAACATGAGAAGATACATAAAGACAATGATAGAAGACTTCGGTTTTATAGACATATGGAGAGAAGAGTTGAAGAGGCAAGAGGAAATTAAAGCTTTACTTTTCATAATAAACGCGTGGTCATGCCTGTAGAATCGATTTGGTTTTGGTCGACTCTAGGTTGGTCAGAAGAGTTAGGAAGGTGGAACATGTTTCTGAGCATCTCTCTGATCATTTAGAGTTACAGCTAGAAAAAGTGTCATAGTAGGTGGACATTTGATAGAGCCTTATTAGATTCAACAGTAATAATTCAATTGAAAAAGGACACGTTGACATTTTTTGAACTATATAACACTTCAGCTTCAAAATATATAATATGGAACGTATATAAGGCCTGTATTAGGGGTAAGGCCCATATTAGGGGTAGGGTAATCAGCTTAGCAGGGAAAAAAACACAAGGAAGAAAGACATGAAATAAAAGATCTGGAAGATAATATCTTGAGGCCCTTGAGAGAAAGTGCCTTGCAACAAGATGATTAGGAAATTAAATGTGCAAAACAGAATTAGTAGACTAAATAGATGGCATACTACGAAAAAAAATGGGAAGCCAGTAAACTAGCTCATTATGAATATGGGGAAGGATGCATGAATATGGGGAAGCCTGAAAGTCAAGAACTTAATATATGGAAAATATCATTAGAGAGTTGGGGCCCAATTACGATGAGGCTAGGCTATTTAAAAAGAGAGCCAGAATTTGGGCTGTATAGGAGCGCTGGGTTAAGAACACTTTCTAGACAACATCCACATAAGGCCCAATGATTATGAAACAGGTGAAAACCATGGGAGGGATGAGGAGAAACACCCAGTTCGACAAAAACCTCAGTTTGCCTGGCATATCTGAGGCCCGCACTCCGGAACTTAAGAGAATGGTCGAAACCCTCGAACCAAAAATAATTTCTTCTCCTTTGGCGCTTCACCTGAACTCATTCCTCCCACAAAACCTTTTCATGAATGAGGGCTTGGGGTGGGGGATGGGAATTTATTCAAAAGAGCCAGCATAGTAGCACCAGGGTTAAAACTCTACCAAGAGAAAACAGGATAAAAAAAAATCCCCAGGAATAAAAAAAGGTACAAAAAAGTGCTAACATACTAGATATCGAATGAAATCCCAAATACTGCATGCAGGATTTTTATTATTTATTTTATTTTATTATTAATCTTGTAGAGCGCGAACAGCTACCCGTGAGGGTTTCCCGGCGCTGATTGACATTTTAGCATAGTAGTCCAGAGGGAGTTAAAGCGCAAAAGCCAGGTCTTAAAGGCTTTGCAGCTTTCCGAAGGGAAATTATTGGGCAAAAAGCCAGGTCTTAACGGCCTTGCGGAAGCGAAGATGGCAGTGCTCCACTCGTAGGTCTAAAGGAAGAGAATTCCAAAGTCTGGGTCCCAGTACAGAAAAGGAACGACCGCCCACTCTGGTGAGCCTAAACTTAGGCACACAGAAAAAATGTTGGGAGGAAGAACGGAGGGAGCGTGCGGGAACATAGGGTTTAACGAGAGATTGGAGATAGGTGGGGGCAGCTTCAATCTTTATCTTATGCATAAAGCATAGTGTTTTGAATTTAACTCGTTTATCAAGGTTGAGCCAATGGAGTTGTTTGATGCGTTCGGAAATTGGATCATATTTCCGACATCCACACAGAAGCCGAGCAGCGGCATTCTGGACTAGTTGGAGACGGCGCATGACCGCCCTGGTCACCCCCAGATAGAGCACATTACTGTAGTCCAATCTGGAGGTCACCAGCGCCGTCACAACAGATCTCTGGGTGTCAGAAGGCAGGATCCAAAAGATTTTACGCAGCCACCTAAGAATAGTAAAGCAGGTGGCTGCAACCTTGTTAGCCTGATCCTTCATCGATAGCTCCCTATCGATAATGACCCCGAGATTTCTCGCTCGTTCCGATGGAATGGGTAAGTCGCCCATAGTTGATGGCCAATGTCTTGAACTCCATAGGTCAGGCTTGTTACCGAAGACAAGCACCTCCGTCTTATCGCTGTTGAGCTTAAGAAAATTACAGCTCATCCAGCGGGAGATGTCCCTAAGACCAGATTGTAAAGAAGAAGGTGATGAAGGGTCAGCTTGGGATAGGGAGAACACAATCTGTGAATCATCAGCGTAAGTAAAAAGATTAAGCCCAGAGTGATAAGCAACATGTGCTAAAGGGACAACATAAAGATTGAAAAGAAGAGGACTTAGGATAGAACCCTGGGGAACACCATAAGGAGAAAGATAAGTGTTGGAAGTGGAGGTGTTGGAGAAAATTTGGAAAGTCCGGTCAGTAAGAAAGGACGAAAGCCAATGCAGGGCTTTGTCACATATACCAAAGGAGGCAAGGCTACTGAGAAGGATACTGTGCGAGACAGTATCGAAGGCTGCACTGAGATCGAGCAATATCAGTGCAGCCGTTTCACCTCAATCGAGTAGTTGGCGAATATTCTCAGTTACTCCTAATAGAGTGGATTCAGTGGAGAAGACTTGACGAAAGCCTGACTGGGAGGGATGAAGGAGATTATTAGTGACAACAAAGCGAGACAGATGAAGATGAATATGCCGTTCCAAAATTTTCGAAAAAGCCGGCAGCAACGAGATTGGACGGAAGTTGGCAGCAACATTTGGGTCCGCATTGGGTTTCTTAAGAAGTGGGGTTACCATTGCATGCTTCCAGCTCTGAGGGACCGTGGCTGAATCAAGAGAAGCATTTAACAAGGTACAAATTACATCTAGTTGAGGAGGCTCAAGTTGACGTAAAACCGAAATGAGTTTTTTTTAAAGGTGAAGAAAAGAACTAATGAAAAACTAAAATTACTTCTCAGATAAGTATGAATCACTCGTGTGTACTGTCATATTAATGCGTTGGCAACTTTTTAAATGGAAGCATTATATACCTCTCAAATGGGGTAATTTGTAAGAAAAACTGTTGCATTAACTTCCCCCCTAGTAGAGTGGCCTTTAAGTCACTCAGGGAGAGTCAATACAAAAGAATACATAAAACAATCCACCTAAAATTTAGCTTTTCGTATTGGCTTTAACGGTCTGATCTGGCCATCAATTGACAAACATATATTCCAATTGCCTTAGTCCTCTAGTCTTATCCAAATAACCTTTTGGAACTCTATTCGCATCAAGAAAGTGAAGGGATCTTTCATCTGGAGTGATTGGATAAAGAAAGTAGGTCAGTAATGAAAAGGTCTGATTACAAAGGAAAAGCCAACACTACCTACTTGAGGAAATGTGGACGTGTCCTCAAAACCGCCATGTTCTTATGGAAAACAGAGTGAGGCCCATGATAACACAAAGCGAGGTAGCTTTCCAAGTTAAATACTGAAGGAAAGCTTTAGGTTTCAGTTTTAAAAGGAAACACTCTCACAGACAGAACAATGTTACTCTACCATAGATTACAGGGACTCCAGACTATTTTAACAACCTCCTGAAAAGCCTTGAATCATTATTTCTAGAGGTCATAATAGCTGTGAGGTAGGTCTTAAATTAAAGGTTGTGCAGTTTTATCCAAAAAAGAATTTCAGGAAAAATAGGTTCATCTTGACATCTGCTTGGGTAGAACATGTTCTAGATTCACCAAATGCAGAATCTCTTCATTTAAAAGAAAAAGCTCTGGCTGATGGAGGTCTAGCCTCCTTCAGAATGTCCATAAAGTCTCGAGGGAGATTCAAATGTCCATACTGTTAGTTTTAGAAGCCAAGCTCCCAAGTTCAATAATGGAAGGTTGGGGTGCATGATTTGGCCAGGGTCACTCAGGAGCTCTGAGAACCATTGTGGCTTTGCAGTTGAATGGTTTGATTTTGCTGAATCAGGTTATTGGAAGAAAGGCATAAGAAATATACCCCTCAACATTCCATTAAAAGGACATTATCTTCTTTCCTGGTTGGAAACGAATGGAATAAAAGTCTGTGCATTTTAGGTTTTCTGCATCTGTAAGGTCTATCTGAGGTTACCTTTACCTGAAAAGGTCTCGCAGGACTTTCCAACTATTTCTGATTTTCTTGGGATGTTCGACTGAGTGAGTTTGCTTTTGCATTCTTAACACCAGGTATAGATTTGGCCATAATCTGCAAGTTTATGGATATAAGCCAATACCATACTGAATAAGCTTCCAGTTACAGATGACTGACATGTGTCACCCATGGTTTGTTTAGATAGTATATTCCATTTGGAAAAGCAAGGAATTTGTCTTGAAAGATGGAGAAAAGACTTGCGAGCTTCACTTCTAGAAACCTGATGTGTTAAGTCATCTCTTTCTTGGACTAAGTCCCCTGTAATTGAAGGTAATCGATATGCGCATCTCATCTTTAAAGAGATACATCTGTTAAAACTGTTTGAGTCACAATCTGTCAACAGAAGGAAACTGCTTAAATAAGATACTCTGATCTGCACCCTAAAGGAACGAGTGAAGTGCAGTCTGGATAGGGTCAGTTTTTCTTCCCAATTGATTGAATACTAGGACCAATGATCCTCTAACATTGCTGAAGAGGTCTCAGGCATGCCATAGTATGAAAATACTGTACACCATTGAACCATGCAAATAAGATCACATGCTTGAGGCCACGTTTGTTCTCTTTAGTTGCCATTTACGCGAATATTCATCCTAATTCTATTGTGATACTTCCCCTTACCAGAGAGGCTAATAGATGTGGGGAGGCACAAAAAAAACACTGCTTTGAATTAAGTTTTTTTGTGGCAGCCGGTAGGTGCTAGCCTCCTCTCTTTCAAATATTTATGATGGTGATTGGTTATTAACTTCATTATTTTAAGTATGTGGGCTTAAAACATTAACAAAAGTACAATGTTGTTGTCCAAAGAATACATAAAGTGAACAGGTATATGGTTTAAAATAACTAAAAGGTTTATAGAAATAAATTTGAGGTCAAGAAAATGAAGACTTGATAATTTTCAATAATTGTGTGGACGTAATAATTATCAACTTAACCATGGAAGAGGCAGCTGAACAGATAACCCGTTTAGAAACCAACATTCCTACATGGAGAAATTCCTGGAAATCCTCTCTATTTTCTCTAGTAAGTTTGTTGGTGAACTATTGCACTGCAGGGAATCCCAGAGAGATTGGTCATAACTCCCCAGTAGGGCAGTAGCACTAGCAGCTTTCATCACAGTGACAGACATCCCACAAATCTTTCGGCTGAGACATTTGCTCTTTTCATGTGGAGGCACTGTGGAGGTACCTGCCAGCATAACAAGACATTTCCTCGCAGCTGAAAAAAAAAGAAAAATCAGACAGCCTGGCTCTGTACAGCAACCGTGAGTCTCAATCTGGAGATTTGTACTTTTTGAGAAGACCGGCATGAGCAGACTTGTTGGAGGAAGGAGTAAGAAAAAAGCTGTGTGGCTGGTCACAACGGGCCTGAAATTAAACAAAGGATGCGTCTTATGGCTGAATGCTGGGGTAGTGTCTCTAAAAATCACTGAAGTGGGGAGCAAGCACCAGTATGTTAAGTTTTGCAACTCCTCTCAACAGCATTTCATTGAACGTGCTAATATTATCAATGAGAGCCATACTAGATGGAGGAGACTCTATAAAGTCTGCTAAATATCCATTGACGGATCAAATGGATGAAGAGACGGACTCAACTGTTCTTGGGGAGAGAGAGAGAGAGAGATAGAGAACACAGAGGCGTACAAGACCATCTCTCGAAGTGTCTAGAACGATGAATGCCTGGAACCACTCCTGCCAATGGATCTTGACCTTCTATAAGGACTCTTTGTACATGGTTTCACACAAACCGAAAAGTCTGAGCTGCAGTGTGAGCCAGTATCCGAGGCAAGGCTGGTGTCATTGGTGCCAGTGCAGCAGGCTGTGGAGCCTTGGGAGAAGCTGGTGAAATAAAGGTTACACATCACCTTGGAGAAGGAGTAGAAGATATTGGAATCTGAGGAGTAACTTCAAATGAAGGAGCAAACACTGACATAGCCAGTAACCACTTTTTTAACTGGCAGGGGGACAATTCTACAGACAGTTGCAAAGATCTGGTCGAAGTCAGTGCCAACAATGCGAAATACTGTTTTGACTTTGCGGTCGTCTTTGACAGTAAATGGGCTGGAGCCTTCAAAGTTAACCCTTGATTTGATGATGAGTAGCACTTCAGTATCAAGAGCTACAACTGAGTACCAGCTTTCAATCGTGAAACAAGTAGTCAAGGTTCCAGTCATCAACGTAGACTGTTCCTTGATTTGCATCTTCATATCTCTTTCTGGATCTCCCACTCAGGGAGTATCTGGAGACTGAAGATTGATGCTTGATAGAAGGGGCGCTTTTGCTTGCTTGCCAGACCTTCCCAAGGTGGGTTCAAGTCCCTTGCGCAAATCTTCTTGCAGGAAGGCACCAGAGAGGAAGAATCGAGATGTATGGCATTTTACAGCCAGTCATGCACAATATATGTGACAACCTCTTTTTGCCAACTACACAAGCACAGAAAGCAGGAATTGCATGGACATCTCACCTCATACTGCCAGTGGTAGAGTTACTGGCTTCAGGGCACATCCTACATATCTTGTTTCCTTGATTTTATCTTGCACAATACACCTGACCACACGCTGAAGCAGAGCCACATGGTAGTACCGCTCAAAGTCAGGAAATTGTCAGGAATTTGTAATATTAGGTCCTGAACACAACTGAGTTCTTTTCACCATTCCATACCAAATGTATTAGTGTTGCTTGAAGCGGTCTGAGGAACCTCTGCGCAACAGCCATCATTATATTAGCAAAACAGTAAAGGAGATAAGACGGTATGACCATTTTGGTCAGGCCCACTCATCCAAATATTGAGAGGGGTAGGCAATAGCAGATGGTGAAGGAACCCTGAAGTGCTGATACTGTTCTCATCAAATCACCCTCATATATATCATTTTTGTTACTGCTAAATTCACATACGTAAAAGTTGTTGGAGTTCAATGCAGTTGGAAATCAGGTGGCATACAATACTGTTGTTTAGTGCAGTAAAACTCAAAGTGTGGCCCTCCTAACCTTTACATGCGACCCCCCTGGTCAACAGCAGTCCTGGGCTGCCGTTTACTGGACTCAACACAAAACATAAAAAAAATGTTAAGTAAACGGGCAAGCATTTATGTAAAATTAAAGTGAAAACACCATGCAATAAACCTGTAAAAATTGGATAGTCAATTTAAAATTAAAAAAGGGTATTTCATTAACAGGCCAAGCCATTTATCCTTGGTATATGAGAGTATATGAGTGCATTGAGAAGTGTTAATTTAAAAGTGATAATTTTCAAACATAAATTTAGAAAGATTGATTCTTCCACCCAACCTGGCAACAATGCCAGTAATGAACTAAGAGGCAAATCAGTTGTTACATGCACCATCTGAGTAACCAGAGTTCTTCTTATACATGAACAACATTATAGTGTATTGAATCAAACACAGTAGAAGGTTTTGTACAGCACACATTGTGAAGTCATGGATTTATTTCGAAGTTCTCTTAAGTGTAAAAATGAAGAAAAAGGAGGGAAAGTGATATTAAACAGTTGCCTAAGATCACACAATTTGGTAAAATGGGAAAACCGGGATGCTTCCCCTATACCCACCATACCACCAACACCCCCTCCCAAGCCATCTCCCCTGCCCTGACCACTACCCTGCTGGCATCAATACAGCCCTCAGTAACGTACCAGATCATACATTTTGGCCCTTGGGGATAATGTTTGTGAGTACCCATATGTTAGTGGAAAACTACACCGACTGATCCAATTTACATGGAAACCTGTGAAGTCACTAAATTTGGTAATCTGTCATATTGTTGGGGAGAGTTCACATAAAGCGCCTTTTAAAAATAGAAAGATATCTTCAGCATAAAACAAAATAATGTAGGTCACTCCACAGTTACTCCTCTCACACTATTTTCTATTCTTACACTACTAGCCAGTGGTTCCATGCTACGTGCAACATGTAGGGACGAGAACGGGGAACCCTAGCAAGTGGGTTTTTGTGCCCTTCAACCATCAGCGGCCACTAGGAGCATACAAACTCTCATGATGGGTTTACAGTAAAGTAGTAAGTAATTTAGCAGCCAGTATTTTTCTCAATATTTTGTACTTTAGGTTTAACATTCACAAAGGGAGGAAGGGTGTTCTTCTCTTGAATCTAGATTAGGTTTTGGGACAACCACTATCCTTCCCACAATGCATGCATTCCTTACTCCAGGACCTATTATGATGTACAACCCTCTGACCATGATCTTAACAGTTTCTCACTCTATGCTTGCCTCGCCCTTTGAGTCCGTATTCTCTTTGATATAATTTACTATGGTATCTAAAATCACATTTTGAAGGCTGGTTCATGTAATGCAGATGGTTGTAATCTCCAGGTAGGGATAAAAGTTAGCCACCTTCTCCACAGGAATTAAAGCAATACAGGAGGAGTGATTAACTATTTATCTCCCCAGGTATTCCACATTAATAATCAAGGCCACTACATGGTAGTGGAGTGCTAGGAGGTGAGAAATATATCCTAAGCACCACAGAGGGTATATACTGGAGAGCAGTAGGAATATTCTCTGTCAAGAGGATGGGTGTTCCTCTACACTTCTCTAAATTTCCAATTTGTCAGCCACACTTTGAAGTATTGTGCTCTTTTTGAGATAACTGACCCAGGGAGGGTTAGAAGGATCGATCTATTGTTGTGTCCATAATATAATAGAAGCCCGCACCCCAGATGAAAAGCACCTCACTGTCAAGCAGGACTTTGCATCAGTAAACTTTTTTTATAACTTATTGATCAAACTTTGGTGGATATCTTGAGATCATTATGTTTGGTTCTCCAGGTCAATTATTTGTTTGGTGCACTAGAAGGTGGCCTCATCCCACTGAAGACTACTCTTTTGTATGAAGTGTATTCGGAGCAGCATACTTGTCCTCTTCAGCATGTCAGCAGAGTCTCTCCTTTCACCACTATTAAATGTGTCACCTGAAGGAATGCTACATGTGCTCCTTTGTATCTAATAAATGCATTAATTTAAAATGCTTTCAGTCACTATCTATACATAATCCACATAAGGCAGGCGTATGTTTCCTTCTGTAATAGTGCTTTACATGTAGATAAATATGTACAAACTGAGGTTTTGAGTCTCACAGCATGCTAAACTTCCAGACCCATTGCCAGATGTCAGACTGTTCCATTTGAACTATGTTACGCCTTTGCAAACTTTTATGCTGGGGGCTACATTTAATTACAAACAGAATTATTTTTCCTGAGTTCATCAGTATTCATCAGTATTCACCTCTCTCATCAGCTTGTACTTTAGAACGTAGGCCTTAGTGAATGCTTAGGGATTCTTATCTTATGAGAGCTAGTTAGGAGCAGCTGTACTAAGACATCTGCAATAATGTAATTACAAAAATCTTAAAGAGAATTGGCAGGGTCTTCCCTACTAATTTACATAGTCACCTTGGCAGCCATTAGGGTAACGTGGGGCCAACTGCCATGCTGGTCAATTTACCAGTGTCAGATTTAAAATCTGCAAGTATGGCCTTAGGATCTTCTGGTGAAGCTGTTGACTGGTGGTCACATATCACCTTTACTGGAGCCAAGTTTGCCTATTATAAGGTTGAGCCTAAACAGCGCTTGCACTGTCGCTTCGAGACATGCTGTATATATTTTGTGGGCCTGCAGCCTGTCTGTTAGACCTGGCACCATTGTCGTGGGTCTCCCTTCCACTTTTTTTGCTGTTGCTTCCTGTATTGTTGCTATGCTTTTGCTGACATAGATGCTTTGGGCACTGTACCACTGCTATTCAGTGCACAGTGCAAGTGCTCCCTATTGTAAATCGTTGTAATAGATTAGTGACTCCATGATTGGCTTATTTGATTTACTTGTCAGACCCTATTACAGTGCACCATGTGTGCCCAGGGCCTGTAGATCAAATGCTGCTAGTGGGCTTGCAGCACTGATTGTGCCACCCGCAGAAGCAGCTTCTATATGCATCTCAGGCCTGCCATTGCAGAGCCTGTGTGCAGTCTAGTACTGCCATGTTGACTTAGTAAGTGCACCCACTTACCAGTCCCTTAACACACCTCTAAGGTAGGCCTTAGGGCAGGGTGCATTGTATGTGAAAAGTAGGACATGCCCTGATTTGTGTGGCATGTCCCGATAGTGAATTACAGCCAATTTAGTTTTTCACTATTGCAAGGCTACCTGTAGGCCATAATGGGCAGTTTGATTATAACATCTTATAATCCTAACTGTCTCGGGGTACTAGGTAGAAATTAAAGTTTAGTATGCCTGAACTCTGAATGATAAAATACATCTTTTAGTGAAGTTGGTTTTAACATTCGGTGTTTGAAAATACCGTTTTTAGAAAGAAGGTATCTTCTTGCCTAACCATCCAGCCTGCCTCTGCTAGGCTTGTGTATTCCATGTCTGGTTTGTGAGTGAAAGGGGCTGGGGTGGCTCCAGGAGACAGGGTGAGCCAGCACAAAGCGGAATAGACCTATCTGCATTGGGAGTGGTGGGAGGAATAGCAACTGGGCCTGAATAGGGCTGTGCCTGCCTTCCACAATGCTAGCTCCACCTCCTGTGGTGTGTCTGATGACCCTGGCCACAAATTGTAACAGAAGGGGGGAGAGAGAGAGTCAGTGGATTCAGTCTCCCTATGCGTATAAGTAAACAAAGTGGAATCCACTCAAGGTGGTGATCCCTAAAGTGATGGGGAGACACGCAGTGTTGTTTAAATGCCCCTCACACACCAACAGGCCCCTTGGTGTCATGCTTCATCATCGGGGCCTTCGCACCCCTCTACGGGATGCGGCGTGCTACGACTCGCGGGTACGCAGGAGCACTTTGAAGTGAACTATGTGTGGGGGTGTGTGTGTATACAACCAAGGTGTGAGTGAGGTGAGGTGAAAAAAGTGAAAAGTTAAAAAATACCTGGCACGTGGGAGAAAAACAGTATTTTATTAATCCCCGGCTGGTATTATTAAAAGAAGTGCAGAGCGTGGTTAAGTAGATACGAGTTAAGGTATCAAAAACCACTGTGAAAGTGTCAAATTGGGAGTGTTGGGAGGAATAGCAACTGGGCCTGAATAGGGCTATGCCTGCCTTCCACAATGCTAGCTCCACCTCCTGTGGTGTGTCTGATGACCCTGGCCCACACCGACAGAGAAAGAAGTTGTGCACTGGCAGAATGCACCCAGAACTGGTTTGGACTAGGTACAGACACTGTCTGCCTTCAGAGACAAATGATGTTTGTGTGTAAAAAGGGGGACTCAGACCCCCGAACTTTAGATCACGTCTGGGAATCAAGACAACTCTTTGCCACGGAGAAGAGCCAAGGAAGCTGAAGGAGGAGACTACAGCTGTGCTGTGCTGTAGGGGTTGGCCTGCAGTGGTTGCTTTATTTGCCAAGGAAAGGAGAAAAGGAACTTTGTGTGTACTTTTGCAATCTTGAAGAAGAATCTCCAAGGGCTTGTACTGTGCTTGCCTCCTGCCTGAGTCTCAGGGATGCAAGGCTTCACCACCAGCTCCACTGAATTCCCTTGCTGTGGAATTCTGCCTGCATAGAGGAGCCTACTCTTTGTGCCCTCTGAGAAGACTGCGAGTAGCTGGGAGCGCGACGCAATGAGAAGCGTGTCGCTACTACAGCCATTGCATCGCCAAAGCAGCGTGCCGCCGCTCCAGCTGATCGCCATCGCATCATCGATGAAGCGTGTCGCTTCACCGGAGAAGCGTGTCGCAGTTATAGGGTTTCCCGCATGGCCGTCGGACGTGCACACATTGCATCCAACATTGTCGCATTGCATCAAGATGCCATTTTCTCGCATCACACGGATCGTCGCATCGCACCGGATCACAGTTAGAAACCGTGCATCACCTCCCCTGCGCTGCAATAAGGAACCGACGCACCACCTACCCCAAAGCAAGGAACCGACGCATCACCTTCCCTGCGACCCTTTTGTTTGTATTGCGTGACGCGTCCAAGGTACTTTGAGAGTAAAGTGCTGCATTTACCATCTACATTGAACTAAGCTATGTCTACCATTTTAAAGTCTTTCTTTGATTACAGAATTGTGGATTTTTGTGGTTTGGTCGTGTGTTAAGTCTAGTAAAGATTACTTATTTTTCTAAACAGGTGTGGTGGCCATTTGTAGTGTTTTCACTGTATTACTGTATGTGTTCACAAATGATTTACACACTCCCTCTGAGATAAGCCTGTCTGCTCGTGCCAAGCTACCAAGGGGGTGAGCATGGGTTCTTTTAGAAGTGTAGCCCCTTACCCTGACTAGAAGCAAGGTTCCTTATTTGGTCAAAGGTACCTACCTCTGCCAACTAGAGACCCCCAGTTCTAACACCACCCCTTTTTCATTTGCTTCTTTCAGCGTCCTTTAAAAATCCTTGCTTCCAATTGGTTAATCTTTCCTATACCTCACTACTTTTTGTCAGTTGTTCCCTCTCACGGAGCAGCGCTCCATTACTTGTAGCCTTCCACTTGTCTTATTCTAGTTAATGCCTCAGGAACTTTGTATTTTTTTTAATTCAGAAAGAGCACTTCTCACAAGCGTCCATGTTTTGAGAGCTGTTCTGTTAACAGGTCTTATCTCCTCACATTTGCTGTTCATTTAAAGACCAAGATCAAATAGCTGTTTTCATGAGTGCGTCTGCTTTTGCTTGAATATCTTTTCAGCATCTGCCCAGGTGCAATTGCATCGTATGATGCCGGAGGTTTTCATTGTAACAAACGTTTTAGATATAATGTAAGTTGTAAAAAAAGATTTTCCATCATCTCTCATATGGTGTTGTACTGCATTAGCATTGGCAATTTTTCCCTTGTTCCTGTTTTTTTAATGATAAAGATGCTACATGTTTTGAAAGTGTACCAACTAGTCATGCATGCGCTTACCTAAATGCACGCCTGTGAGTTCTGTTAGCTGGTTAGAGATTGTATGCGTCTCTTCTAAAAACGATTTTAATATCCAGCAGTGTCTTGCTGCTTTGCTTGTAAATGACATCTCCATCTTTTTTTTTTTATCAAAAACATGGTATCTTTGAGTTTTTTTGTTTGTAGTAGTACTTAAGATAAATTTCAAGCAATGACTATAGAAAGACTTGCGTCCAAATCAACATCACACTGCACCAGTCAAAAAAACGTAAAAACACGGGTACACACACGAAAACAGATACACAAGCACACATGCTCACAAGCAGCCATCACATGCGTGGGCGTGCACATACACACACGGCTTCCTGCTTTCAAAGAAAGGAGAGTGGACAGACAGTACGATTCAAATGATGTTAACACGCATATGCAGGGTTTGCTTTCATGACTCAATAGATTAATGATCTGCTTAACCTTTGAATTCATTTTTTTCAAATAGATAAAAAAAACTGTTTCGTGTGAGCAGTTGACACGAGGGCGCTGTTTTTTCACTTGCTGTGTGCTTTTCTGTAAACAGGGCTGTAATTCTTGTTCTTTTCTCCTCACCTTAGATGAAATGTCAGACACTGTTTCCGAGAGGGCACCTGTTTCCTTTGACTATATGCCCCAGTGTAATTACAGCGTGTGATGCCAGGGGTTTTCATCTTACCAAACTTGCTAAATATAGCGTAAAGTGTTAAAAAAAGGTTTTGCATCATCTCCCATATAATGTTGTTCTGCATTACCTTTGGCAATTTTTCCCTTGCTCCTGTCCGTTTTTAGTTCCGAGCTAGGCAGTGCATGTGCTGTTTGTTTCTCGAGACATGCTGTATTAACTCTGTAGGCTTATAGCCTGTCTCTAGCTTTTGATTGCCTTTTGTCAGTGTCCTTTAAAAACGTTACTTCTAATTGGATGATGCTTGTTGTGTGTCCCATCTTTTTCGTTGTTTGTTCCCTTCCATGGAGCACCCCTATTACCCCCAGCTTTCTTGATTTCGAAATGTCTATTATACACCTCGCAGCTCGCATTCCTAGGCTACGACAATTCTTAACGACCTCCTACTCCATTTTCACCCCCTCCCCGGCATCTCACATGCCCTGCTGCATTTGTGTCCTTCCAGTCCCCGCAAACCATTATATCAGCACTGCCGCCAATTCAGCGGCTAATTTTAAAATTGCATATTCAGTTTTCATGCTGCCCCCCATCCCTCCATGGGGCCATTCAGTGCCAGTCATTCTCTCGGCTGATGGTCTCCCGTGTCTAGCTACGCACACACTGCCAACCACCCATATTACCTACCTCCCACATGTACCTCTGCGCGCACACACCTCTTGGCTCTATTCCCTTTGACCTTCAGCGTGCACCCACTCAGTAGATGGTACATTTTCAGGCTTCCCTTTCCCCAAGCCCCCCTTGCCGGACACACTGTTCACTGGCACCCCTTTCCTCCCTCTGTGTTTCCCTGCACGCACACTGTGCCTGGAACCTCTTTCGTCGCTCTAAATGCACTGCTCTCCAAACAGAAAGTATCCATCACCCTCCATACACTGTGTGTCTTTGCTCTGTGGCTGTCGTGTGTTTCTTCTGCTGTTTTGGTATGCACTTAGTTTTCTTTCTCTGCTCCTGGGTCAGTTTGTCTGCTTTTGCTCAGTATCTGCGGTGTTTATATGGGGCCAAGTTTTTGCGTGCGCTCTGGATTTGTACTGCGTGTTCGCCTGTGGCCTTAGACTATGGGTTAATAACCCCCGAAGGAGAGGCACGGCTCCTGCAGCACCTCCCTAAACACTGACCTCTTTCCGTGTAACTTAGTTTCATATTCTCCTTCGCAACCTGAGATGGGGGCGAGGAATATCCACCCGTCCTTTAAAGATGCTCAGAGGACAGCCATGGATCATGAGAGTCTTGACAGATGCAAAGAGAAAAGATGAGTAGTAACAGTAGATGTTGTAGCACCCAGAATAATGTGCTGTGTGGCGAAACACTTACAAGGTCCCATAGACGAGACCTACTGGCTATGCTAAAGCTTGTTTTTAATGTTAAAGGTGTTACATGTTTTGAAAGTGTGCCGACTGGTTGTGTGTGCGCTTGCCTAAATGCACGTCTGTGCATACTGTTAGCAGGGTATAGGTTACATCCATCGCTTCTGAAATGATTTTAACATCCTAGCACTGGAATTAAAATATATTGCTGCTTGGGGATGTCCCATTAAGTGCCCGCACCCTTATTAATTAATCCACACTTCCGTTCACCACCCCCACCCATTGCCAAAGACAAAAGCTCACCCATAAGCAAGTCCTATTGGCTTTGCCAACGCCTGTCTCTTGCAATCTGTGCTTCCGAGGGTCTACCAAATAATATAAGGCGTTTCATACTTCTAGCTGTGAGCCATTGCTATATCTGCTGTGACTGATCCTGGCCTTCTGGAAGGTCTTCTTTCAACATTACCCAGTCGAAGACTGCCTTAACATCTGTGAAGAAGTAGTTTGTGCTTTTTGCTTTCAACAGCTAAATAGTAGCCTTGAAAACCTAACACTGTAGTATTCTCCAATTGTATAGGGCCCATTTCTCTGACTCACTGCAAAATATAGTTCTGTCTCTGTGATTAAAAAATCTCACTATGATCAGTCACAAGATAGCCACCATGACAGGGAATCACTGGGACTCAGTGTGTTTGTTCCACTGGAAAAAGTTAGACAGACTCGAAGGTGCCACTGTTTGGGAAAGCCAGTCTTACAAAACACTTATTTTGACACCTTTAGTGCTTTCCAGAAGAATGTTTTTAGCGCCTGGAGCGCTTAGCTGCACACTGTGTTCTCTATGCCACAAATCGTACACTATCCATGAGAGCAAGCAGATCTGTGATACCAAGTTTCAGGGCAGCTAACTTGGTTTGGGAGTTGCAAACTCAGTAACATAATGTTATGTTCCATATAGGTACCCTAATATAGGCTCAGGTAGTCACCTAATCCTTCACTATATATTCTCCCTATGATTACACTACATAACGATTCTTAGTACTGAACTTTTACCTAGTTATGGTAATGTCCAAAGATGACAAGGGGTTTTCTTCGAAAAGCTTAAGTCTCATTAATTATTCATGAGGATTCTTGGAACCACAGCAGGCCTACCGTTTCCTGCATAATAACTATGTACAAGGATCATTCCTTCCGTCATCACAGTTAGACATGACACACCACTTTGGGTATATATACATCATCTCTTGCTGAGATAGAGGTGAAAAGGACTTCCATGCAGACACACAGAGGGGAGAAGGACTACCATGCCAACACACAGAGGAGAAAAGGACTTCCATGCCGACACACAGACGGGAGACGCTGGGGCTCCTGCACGCAAACACTCGAACTTGCAGTGGTCTGACATTCCTTGCAGGGTGTTCTTTTCGAGACCAAGACGGGGTTCCACAGTCTCTCACTTCAGGTAATGGGGTTGACTTTATCCTAGAGCAATACTTGGCTTTAGACTCACATACATGTTAGGTACATGTGAGGAAATACTCACCGATGCGGTCCCGTGGGCCGATAACCCTTATGAGCGGACTCCCGATACAGAAACTCCCAA
The DNA here is from genome assembly GCF_964263255.1 of Lissotriton vulgaris. Lineage (NCBI taxonomy): Eukaryota > Metazoa > Chordata > Amphibia > Caudata > Salamandridae > Lissotriton > Lissotriton vulgaris. The sequence continues at coordinate 1,858,989,366 of NC_141687.1, forward strand.
TCCGGATCCATGTCGTCTTTTCCTCTCCCTACAGAGAGCTGGGAGGCAGGACCCGGAAGAGGACGGTGGCAACCCCGGAAGTGGTCAAAGGAGACCAATGAAATCAGCGGACTGTGAGGACAGGGGCGGGCATCCAGACGAAGCAGGAGAGCGGGAGAAGACGTCGGGAGGTGCGGCGCAAGAAGATAAACCGTACGGAGGAGACAGCGTGGAGAAGCCCAGGAGCAGAGAGACCCAGGACGAAGAATCGGACGAGCCCTGGAGTGAGGAGTGGTGGATCCCACCGGAGGACGCCGAAGAGCGGCCGCGGACTCAGGAGAGTTTGCGGCAGGGGCCGGCGAGTGAGGGGTTACCACGAGGACTAGAGAGTGGGGGAAAAGAACCGGAGGGTGGCGGGAAGGTACCGGAGGGTGGCGGGAGGAGTGTAAAATAAGGACAGCATGTATTGTTGATTGAACACCTCTGCTGTAAGCCTAAACCTGACCCGTGATAGTGGTTATTGATCTCATGTGCATTAAATACTGCGTTGACCCGAACCTATCTTTAATAAGTTTAAAGGCATTTCTTTAAGGCGTGGGCTCCTCACTGGATTCCTGATTATTCCTTGACTCCTGTCCCCTCCCATGATTCCTTACCCTCACTGGTTCCTTATCTTGGCATAATCACTGACTTCACGCCCAAATTTGCCTAGTACTGAACACAACCGAGGTGTGGTGACGGGTTAAAACTTCCTTGATAAAAAAGGTAACTAGTGTTTTGACGGCTCCTTCTCTTTCCTCTTTTATGAGCCTCTGGGGAACACCCTTCGACTCCGAAGACGAGGAGCCTCAACCATCGCCCTCTGCACCCTTATATAAAGAAGAAGACTCACAGGAAGAGGACTATTGTGACGCCCGGACATCTGTGTTACCTGACCCTACTCTTGTTCAAAATAAAACTTTGCCTGTTTGCAAACTCATCCAGCCTCCTCGCCTGTATATTAGACCCGCACTCCCACAAGTGGTGTCAGAAGTGGGATCTAAAGGTGCTATGGAGGCCGCTCTAGCTAAAATGGCGGAAAACCAAGAACATCTGGGGAAAGTTATGGAGCTTTTCCTGACCGTAGTGGAAGAAGACGGAGGCAAAATATAACAAGTACTTTCCGGACAAGGACAAACCCATGATGCCGCCATGAATAAATTGACAGAGGCTTTTGGACAGCAGAGGCCCCACAACCCTACCTTCAGTGGTGTTACAGAGATATGTGAGTGGGGAAGATCCGCACTATTTCTTCAACAATTTTGAACGGATGGCTGTGGCAGCCTTATGGCCCGCCGACAAATGGGGGCAATACTTAGGTCCTCTATTATCGGGAGATTTACAGGCAGCATACCAAGCGGCGACAGTACAAGCGGGAGTTACCTATCCTGACATTAAGAGATGTATTATGGAACGCCTAGGAGTTGATGATGAATCATATCGACAAAAACCTCGACAAATGAAAGAGTGACCCCAAGAGACACCCAGAGCTTTGTATTTCCGGGTTAAGGGCATGGCAGATCGATGGTTAAGACCCACCACAACCGATAAAGACAGGATTATGGCCAAAATCTATTTGGAACAATACCGGACCTCCTTACATCCCCCTATTCAAAAGTGGGTACGCCAACAAGCCAACCTTACCCTAGAGACAGCGGTGGAGATAGCTAGTGCCTATAGCAGAGCACAGCACCTACAGACAGGTAAAGATGACTTCCCTGGAAGAGCAGGAGGCCAGGTGCCTCATCGCCCTCCTCGACCCCCAGTGGTTAAGAAACCAGAACCAATATCTATTGTGCCAGGAACTCCCATCTTTAGAGCCCCGATGGGACCTCAGTGTTTCCAGTGTGGAGGTATAGGACACATGGCAAGGTTCTGTCCACAAAGAGAGAAAGAAGAGCCCATGGAAATCGGAGTAGATCGGAATTATTACTGTTCCTCATCAGATAGAAGACAACCACCCTATCATTGCACTGTATCAGTGAATGGACAGCCAGTGACTGCCCTGGCCGACACAGGATGCCTACATAGTGAGGTACGTCCACAGGACCTAGGCCCTAATATTGGTCCCATTGATGGAGCAGTTGCTATAAGATGTGTTCACGGGGACACTAAACCCTATCCTACCGCTCAAGTACAGATACAACATGCCGGTGATACCGGCACCATCTTAACTGTTGGTCTGATACCAAGGTTACCGGAAAAGGCTATTCTTGGGAATGACTATCCCAAGTTATCACAGCTATTAAAGGACAAACCTGACCAAGCGGACGAATGGTGGGCCAATGCTCCGTTTGCCCAGGAAGAGGGAAAAGAATGGCCAACTGCCAAAGCACGAAAAAGCAAAAGTCAAAGGAGAGCAGAGAAAAACCGGACTCAAAGTGTATTGCCGGTGTTTCAAGACGAGAATCCATGAGTGGCTGACAGAAGCTTTCATGCAGCCCAACATGAAGATCCTGTACTACAGGAAGCATGGAGTCATGCATTACAAGACGAAGACCCCCAGCATGTAGGTCCTTATTTTTTTACGAGGAACGGTTTGTTATACCGGAAGGGAAATCCTAATCAAAAAGCCCAACTATTGGTTCCAGGTCCCTTCAGAGAGAAAGTATTGTATTTAGCCCACAGCCATCTCCTTGGAGGTCATTTCGGGGCTGATAAAACTGAGAAACAGATTTTAGAACTCTTCTATTGGCCTGGGATATACCAACAGGTTAAGAGGTATTGTAGGGAGTGTCCCGTTTGTCAGCGGAATAGCAGATACCATCCACCACGAGTTCCCCTTCGACCACTTCCAATCATTGACGAACCTTTCCAGAGAGTAGGGATGGACATAATAGGGCCTCTATTACCCTCGCGTAGTGGCTGTCGATGTGAACTCGTAATGGTAGATTACGCCACGAGGTTTCCAGAGGCCATACCCCTACGAAGACCCGATGCGCCTAACATCGCTAAAGCCATGATCACTGTCTTTTCTAGAGTAGGTTTTCCGAAAGAAATCTTGTCTGACCAAGGGACACCCTTTGTGTCTCGTTTAATGAAACAAGTCTGTACTCAGTTAGGAGTTAAACAAATCCGTACCTCGGCTTATCATCCACAAACGGATGGATTAGTCGAGAGGTACAACGCCACCATAAAAATCACACAAAAAAAACTCCTGGCTTTGGAGTCCAGAAAGTGGGAAGACATGCTACCACTGGCTCTATTCGCCATTAGGTGCAAGGAACAGAAAAGCACGGGGTATTCTCCGTTTGAGTTGTTGTACGGTCATAAACCGCATACTTTGTTAAATATGGCACAAGAAAGATGGGAGACTGAACCCCATGACTCTAAACCCATTACTGAATATGTGTCGAATCTGCGTACACACCTAGGTCAAATCAGGACCATTGTCAAAAACAACTTAGAAGAAGCCCAAGAAGCCCAAAAGAAACAGTACGATAATGGAACAAAAGAAAGGTCTTTCAAGGTAGGAGGCTCAGTACTACTTATGATGTCCTCCTCAGATCATAAGTTGTTAGGACAGTGGCAAGGCCCATACACTATACTTGACCAGGTTACTCCTATGACCTATCGACTTGAGTTAGAGCTAGTTAAGCATACATCCCAGGTATATCATGTTAACTTACTAAAGAAATGGGAAGGCCCTGTTCCAACCAATGTAAACATGGCCCAAAGTGAGTCAACCCCATTTGATCAGTGTGTAGACTCTGGGTTGCCTGAAGACGTGCGAGAAAGCCTATCACAGGTTTTGAGAGCTATACAAGATACCTTTTCCACCAAACCCGGTAGAACCACGTTTATAGAACATGCGATAAAGACTGCTCCCCGGAAGAAGGTGAGACTTCGACCCTATCGCATTCCCGAAGCCCGGAGACAAACCATACGGGAAGAAGTCCAAAAAATTTTGCAGATGGACATTTTAGAGCCCTCCATAAGCGAGTGGAATCGCCAATAATCTTGGTTCCCAAACCAGACGGGTCGGTGCGTTTTTGCATCGACTTCAGGGAAGTCAATAAGATTTCAGAGTTTGACACCTACCCCCTTCCACGAGTTGATGAAATGGTGGAAAGAATAGGACAAGCCAAATATATCAGTACACTCGATTTGTGTAAGGGATACTGGCAAATTCCCTTAAGACCCGAACATAGAGAAAAAACTGCGTTTTCCACTCCTGATGGGCTATACCAGTTTAAGGTTTTACCCTTTGGCTTGCATGGAGCTCCAGCAACTTTCCAGAGAGCTATGAATATCATCTTACGGCCCTATGAGACATATGCTGGTGCTTATATTGACGACATAGTCATATATAGCGAGACTTGGGAACAACATCTCTGTCATCTTTCCAATGTAGTACAAGCTCTAGGACAATACGGCTTAAAGATTAATCCTGCGAAAAGCCATCTAGCCGCTCAAACTGTTAAGTACTTGGGCTATTTGTTAGGGGATGGTGTAATCAGACCACAGGCTTCCAAGCTGACAGCCATATCACAGATTCCTTTACCCCGTACTAAAAAGGACTTACGAGCCTTTCTGGGTTTACTTGGATATTACAGGAGATTCATTCCCCAGTTTTCCCAGACGGCTGCCCCTTTAACAGACTTGCTCCAAAAAAACTGCAAGACAGAAGAGCTGTTACAATACCCCTCCTTAGAGATAGTAGAAGCATTTGAAACCCTGAAACACTCCCTGACATCTGACTCTGTGTTAACCAGTTCTGACTATTCCCTTCCTTTTGTCCTACAAACTGATGCTTCAGATCAGGGTTTAGGGGCGGTATTATCACAAGAAACTTCTCAGGGAGAGAAGCCCATATTGTATATCAGTCGTAAATTGTTTCCCCGTGAAAAGAAGTATGCCACTATAGAAAAGGAAGCATTAGCCATCAAATGGGCAATAGAAACCTTAAGATACTATCTTGAAGGCTTTGTATACAGATCATGCCCCTCTAGAATGGTTAGCTAGGAATAAGGGCCACAACGAGAGAGTGCTCAGATGGTTCCTTTCACTACAACCATACCGATTTCGTAACAAACATAGGAAAGGAAGTGAACAAGGAAACGTGGACTTTTTATCTAGATTTCCCCAGGATCCAACCCAGAGTAGAAGGACAGCAAGGGAAAGGGGATGTGAGGAAGTACTCACCGATGCGGTCCCGTGGGCCGATAACCCTCATGAGCGGACTCCAGATACAGAAACTCCCAATCCGGATCCATGTCGTCTTTTCCTCTCCCTACAGAGAGCTGGGAGGCAGGACCCGGAAGAGGACGGCGGCAACCCCGGAAGTGGTCAAAGGAGACCAATGAAATCAGCGGACTGCGAGGACAGGGGGGGGCATCCAGACGAAGCAGGAGAGCGGGAGTAGACGTCAGGAGGAGCGGCGCAAGAAGAGAAACCGTACGGAGGAGACAGCGTGGAGAAGCCCAGGAGCAGAGAGACCGAGGACGAAGAATCGGACGAGCCCTGGAGTGAGGAGTGGTGGATCCCACCGGAGGACGCTGAAGAGCGGCCACGGACTAAGGAGAGTTTGCGGCAGGGGCCGGTGAGTGAGGGGTTACCACAAGGACTAGAGAGTGGGGGAAAAGAACTGGAGGGTGGCGGGAAGGTACCGGAGGGTAGCGGGAGGAGTGTAAAATAAGGACAGTATGTATTGTTGATTGAACACATCCGCTATAAGCCTAAACCTGACCCGTGATAGTGGTTATTGATCTCATGTGCATTAAATACTGCGTTGACCCGAACCTATCTTTAATAAGTTTAAAGGCATTTCTTTAAGGCGTGGGCTCCTCACTGGATTCCTGATTATTCCTTAACTCCTGTCCCCATGATTCCTTACCCTCACTGGTTCCTTACCTTGGCATAATCACTGACTTCACGCCCAAATTTGCCTAGTACTGAACACAACCGAGGTGCGGTGACGGGTTAAAACTTCCTTGATAAAAAGGTAACTAGTGTTCTTACGGCTCCTTCTCTTTCCTCTTTTATGAGCCTCCGGGGAACACCTTTCGACTCCGAAGACGAGGAGCCTGAACCATCGCCTTCTGCACCCTTATATAAAGAAAAAGACTCACCGGAAGAGGACTATTGTGACGCCCGGACATCTGTGTTACCGGACCCTACTCTTGTTCAAAATAAAACTTTGCCTGTTCGCAAACTTATCCAGCCTCCTCGCCTGTATAATAGACCCGCACTCCCACAGTACACTTAGGTACATCTAGTAAGGGACGCATCGCAGGAGTACCCATTCTACAGTCATCTATTTTATATACCATCCTGTATTCACTGTTTTAGCCCGATGGTAGAAATGTACCATTCTTTTACTGTGTTAGTGCTTATAATAATTAACATTGGTTACTGTGGAATGGTTGTTTCAGCACACCTATTTTACACTAGAATGACGCTGGTTCAATAAATGCTTATTGAGAAACGTCCCCACCGTTTATTCTGTGTAGCTATCTGAGATAAAGTGAGCACGAGCGACTGAGCAAAAAGTAGTACACTGTTTCCACGATCCTGAGGGCTCAGGGTTGTCATGTTCGATAGTTGCAAATAACTATTCTCTCCTTGGTAAGTGGAGTTTCTAGTGGCACTGTGAGCTAGCTGGTATACAGGCTGACATATCCGGTAGGGGTGTCCAGAATCAGTCTGACTACAATCCTACACTATATGTTGTCTAAACCCGCAGCTCCTATATAGGTTTATAGAAACTCCACAACATACTTAGCACTAATCAACTTTTACAAGACTGATCTCTATGGCCAGTGTGTGCTCCACAGCCATTCTGGACTCCCTCACAGCTTGCAGTATGGGTTTTAGCTTATCTTTATCTTCAGATGGCAATGCAACTAGTTTGTCATCGGATGTTGAAGCCTTGGACTCTACTATCTGAGATTGTTTTGGTGTAGGTATTACTGCTGTAGCTACTGGCTCCGATGTCACTGGTTTGAGTCTGCCAACTTGATTTAGTAGTTAGTCCAACAATAAGTAACAAAAAATAGGATTATAACTTGTGCAATAGATATCCACAAGTGCAATGCAGGCAGTACTTGTTGGTTGTCTGCTTATTATTTTAACTTTGTTTGGCAGCTCGATTCTTGGGCCCAGCCAGTTGGTCAATAAGGCACATTTAGGGTGCTTCCCTCAAGCCACAAATATGCATGATTTGGATGCATACAGTTATCATTTAGCCCAGCTTGTAGCGTTAGGGTGACTTGGCCCCTTTATGCATCTTAATTCACTTACTACTTATCTCACTGGTATTTATTTGATGTTCAGTTCCACTGCTAATAGCAGTAATTTCATGGTCTTTGAAAGGTGACCTTTTGCTCTATGTAGTAGAGCTGAGAAAAGAGGGTGATAGGATAACCCGGTGGTGTAGAGAAAATATTTGGAAGGGCTTGAGCCCCCCTCACCCCCATCTCTTCCCTATTGTGCGAATCCAAACACTTGGTGGCAGTGGCAGGCCAGCCAGAGGGGCTGCACAAAGCCTTAACTAGCACACCAAAGGTGCAGGGATAGCCTTCTGCAATCTTCAGGTCATTTGGTGAACTCCGATCCCCCTGTCCTGGTCCGATCATAGGGCAATACCATTCTATCTCAACATGACTTCCTTTGGCTCTGATCAAACCAATAGGAAAGGATGGGAGATTAGGAGGAATTATAACAATATATCCAACATCACACTTATCCCTTTCCTGACAGACATCCGTCCCCTTTCTCTGCATGATGCAAACGAAGCTGCTCTGGGTCTGTCGGCTGTTCTCTCTAACACTTTGGACAAGCTAGCACTCCTTAAAAAACATTACTCAGCCAGGAAAAGTCCCTCGTCGCCCTGGTTCTCGGAACATCTAAGACTACTACGGCAGAAATGTAGACAGAAGGAGAGAGCCTGGTATGCCTGTCCTGACCCCCAGGGGAAAAACCTACATAAGTTAGCCTTGAGAGAATATAAAAAGGCCATAGCTGAAGAAAAAAAAGAACTACTTCAGCAAGATCACAACCTCACTAAAATCATCTAGAGAGCTTTTTAAAATCATCGATACTTTGTCAATACCTAAAGTCACTTATTCAGTTAATGAGTCGCAGGAGCTTTGCGTTGATATCGCAAGCTTCTTCCACTCCAAAATCTCTGACAGTCATACTTCCCTCAAATCCCTCAACACTGAATTGGATACCAATAGGGCACTCTTGCCCCCTCCCCCCTCTCCTTCCTACAATGACACCCTTAAATTGGGCTCCCGTCCCAACCTCTCCAGCTTCCCTCATCTGATGCAGGACAAATTAAATTGCCTTCTTGAGGCCACTAAATCATGTTCGCCTCTTGATCCCTGCCCTCTAAAAATCTTGAAGTCATGCAGAGAGGCCGTCCTTCCCCCCGCTTAGAGTTTATGAACAGGGCCATCAATGAGGGGTCCTTTCCAACCCCATGGAAACTGGCAGTTGTTAAGCCTCTTCTAAAGAAGCCTTCCCTAAACCCTGAAGTCCTAAAAAACTTCCGGACAATATCTCTGCTTCCAGCCACTGCAAAGATACTTGAGGCCCACCTTAATTCCCATTTGACTACATATTTTGAAAAGATGGGTCTTTTGGATATCTCCCAGCATGGGTTTCGTGCTGCTCACAGCACTGAGTCTGCCCTCACTGTCGTAGTTAACAACATCCGCTCTGAGGTGGACAGAGGGCAGACTACTCTGTTGGTGCTGCTTGATCTTACTGCAGCATTTGATACCCTGTCCCCTTCAATCCTGGTAGACCGGTTGAAGCGGATAGGGGTGGAGGGGGGGAAGTGCCCTGAGTCTTCTACCTTCCTTCCTCTGTCAGAGACAGCAAAGGGTCAAGCTCGGTAGCTTTCTATCTCCCTCTCAGGCCGTGCAATGTGGGGTCCCTCAGGGCTCCTCCCTGAGCCCCCTGTTATTCAACATCTATGTAACCCCACTTGCCGAGGTAATAAGATCTTTAGGTACCAAATATTGTCTTATGCAGACGATACCCAAATTATCCTTTCCACCACCTCACCGACCAAAGAGGCTGCCTCCAAATTTCGAACGTGCATGGAAGCAGTCTCGCAATGGATGGTGCGTAACTACCTAAAGCTCAATGGGGAGAAGACGGAGGTCCTAATCTTTGGAGGAAACCATACCATCTGGTCGGAAGATTGGTGGCCCCCTCTTTGGGAGACTGCCCTCACCTACCAACTCGGCTAGGAACCTTGGCATCCTCATAGATTCTGCCCTCTCCTTTGACCTTCAGGTAAACAGAACAGTATCCACCTGCTGTAACACCATCCGGATGTTGAAAAAGATCGCCCCCTACCGGTCACCTGATGCCCGTAAGCAGTCAATAGTTGCCCTGGTATCCTCCAGGCTTGACTACTGCAACGCGCTTTATGGGGGCATAAATAAGAAATCTCTCCATCGCCTCCAGATGGTTCAAAATTCTGCAGCCAGGATGGTCCTAAATCTACCCAGGTTATAATCTGCAACTCAGGCTAGGAAGGATCTCCATTGGATACCTATACATGCCAGTATGTCCATCAAGCTTATCTGTATGGCTCACAGGGCTGTGTTTGGATCTGGTCCTGAAGGTATAAAGACTCTTGTTAGTCCCTATTCCACCAAGAGAACCCTCCGTTCGTCCTCAAGAAATTTGCTTGCCGTGCCCAGATTTAAAAAGGCGAAATGGGGAGGAAGAGCCTTCTCTATTCTGGTCCCTAAACTGAGAACAACCTCCCCCCTGAACTCTCCAGCCAACCCTCTTTGGTGATTTTCCGGAAGCTTCTGAAGACTTGGCTCTTTTCTCAGGGTTATTAATTCATCCTCTTCTTTTATTTTCATATACCTTTATGTGTGGACTGCGCCTTGATGCCCTTTGGGTTAAGTTTGCGCAATATAAATAATCTTTCATTCATTCAAGTGATCAAAAGTGATCCTGGTCGCCAGAACAACATATCTTAGTAAGTTTCTTCTTCCATGTCCGGGAAACAGTGTGTTCAGTTTTGATTCTGAGGCAATAGTCATCTCTGTCACACCAAATTGTCTCTTGGACAGCAAGCACAGGCCTCCTCAAATTACAAGGGCCTTGCACCACTAGAATTGGCAGGCATTAAATTATGTGCTGGCTGCAATAACCAGCAGTTCTGTACACATCCCTGAATCAGTTAGTATATTAGACAGTGTCACAGCAGCCTACCCTAATCATATCCAATAGCTTCTTCCCTGACATGTCAACCTCACCCTCGGAAGATGCATGCTGCACACTTCAGACGGATGGGAGCGAGTTGCCGATCTCACTGCGTGCCTCAGAGTGGAAGGTGGATTCGGTGTACACAAGTGCAGCAGAAGTTCCAGATGCAACACCACGGCTCCAGGTACAGGTGTGCTGTGCTTTTGTATTGGACATGTCTGCTGGATCAAAGCCATGGCGGAGGCACTTGCCATGCCACCATCTAGGGCAATCACGTTGAAAACAAGAGGGACTGCAGGACCGGATGAGGAAGTTATAACAGGATTTCTTCATAGCAGACACTTAAACTACATCACTAAATCACATAACCAAAAAACCCCAAAAGCAGAAATGTGCAGGATTTGTTACAGTGAAAATAAAAGCAGAGCGAAAAAGATTATTCCATTTGCATTTTTTTGTTGCTATTAAACTGAATTAGTACCTCAGAATGTTTGGTGACTAGCACCTTGAGAAGATTACATTTATGAAGAATGCTCTTGAAGTGTTACTGCTCGTTAACATGCGCCAATTAACAAAGAGCTTAGAGCAGGGGTCTTCAAACAGGCTTTGGCCAAAATAAGCAGTAGGCGGATAACACTGCTTTGCTTTAAGCTGAAAATTTGAGCAGCATTAAGCTGCTCTGTAATTGGCCATCATTAACATGCTTTGAAAATCATTTATATCCTAGCTGGGAGTATGTGTTACAAAGGAAGGGACCACAAAAATTCTCCAAAACTCCCACTCCTATAAATCACTCTGTGGATGGCGGTACGCATTAGTAAGGTCTGCATGACCAAAATAGTATGTTTGACAATCATGTATTTGATTGCATTTTTAAAACGGTAGCAGAAAGTAAGAGCAATGTTTAAATAAGGCTAGACATATTTAACCCTTTCCAATGTCATGGAACAGTTGTGAAAAATCCTGAAGGGTACTCAATGGTTTTCTTATTTCATGGCATTAAAAAGTTTGAAGACCACTAGCTTACAAGGAAAGTTAACCACAGGTCATCCAACAGATTTAGGATCTACTGATTGCTTGTAATTGTGTAAAGAGGAAGGCAGTGGTGCTGGAAAAAATTTCTGAGTGGGGGTGCTGCCATCAAGTTTACATCACTGAAGTCATAGGAACAGTAAACAAGCATTTACAATGCAATAGGCTCGCTTTTACGAGAGTTTAAGCTATTGTGATTTACAATGACATTAGCTCAAACTCTTGTAAATGAGAGACCCATTTCACTTCAGAGAAGCTGCTGCCAATGTCTGGGGCTGCTTGAAAGCGAAAGCACCCATGGCGAGGAAAGCACATCGTGCCTGCAGTAGAAGAAACCCATGAAAGAAAAGAGTGCTTACAAACTGAATAAGACATACTGTGTCGCAACAGAAGTAAAAGGGCCAGTCACCATGGGAGGTTACAAATGCAGACAAAGCTGCACCAAGGAGGGACTAACGTGCCTAATAACGACTCGCATGCCAACGTTTACAAAGGACAAGGACACAAGCCAATGACAAATTTGGGCAGAGAGTGGGCGGGGCTTCTAAGCCAATACTGCATGCCGCGCATCAGCGCATGGGCTGCAAAGACTCAACTAAAAAAGAGATGGAGGGAATGCTTGAATGAATATGAGCCACTAGCAATTGCTGTGGCTCCATTCCATTCAAACCTTTTGTTGCGGATTGTGCTTTTCTAGGCAAAGATCAGGTATATGGAAAGCAGGCTTAACCCTAATCCAATAGGAACAGTTAACCTGAACTGTTGGATCACTTCTTGCTCCGAACGGAAACTTAAGCAAACTCACAGCCGTTTTGGAGATTGTGTGCCTCCTTATAGAAGGTGACCTTTGGGTCCTAGACACAGTAACCATGGGGCTCACATCTGGGCCTACCCGTCACGCTTTCAGCTTCTCACAGAGAAAAACAAAAAAATGATAGCCCCCATTTTAGCAATGCTCTGAAGTGCAGAAATACTCAATAAACCGAATAACGCACATTTCTTTAACTCTGTAATATTACCCAGAAGTTCACAGCGTTTTAGAAAATCAAAATGTTAATGTTAGAGCGCTTACGACCTCTGAAGAGGCACTGAAGCGCTTTCTGCAACAAGTAGCACGCTACTCCGTATCCAAGATTAGTAGTTTAGTACAATTATTATTACTTTTTGGTTATTATTTCTTGTGCATTAGTTGTTTTAGGATTGTGCTCTTGATTTCTTGTGTGTTAGGTAGAGTTTGTGATAAGGAAGGAAAATGAATCGTACACAAATACAACCATACCTCACTGTCAGTTATCACCAGCACACAGCTGCAATAGACACAACGTGACATATCTGGGTCCCAGCAAAGTTATCTAAAATATGAACATCTTCAGTGTTACCTATTCTGCATGCATTTATGCTTAGTTCTGGGATTTATGAGCATTTTAGTGCTTTACACAGCTAAGATGTCAGGGCACTGCACAGCATGAAATGGAACAATGGCCGCAACAGTATAAATTTACAGATGCTAGCATACAGTGGGAAAATGAGCCCAGTATGGATAGAATGAAAGGCAAAAAAGAGTGTTGTCAAAGCAGAAATGGGTTACCATCTAGAGCTTTGATATACAAGTAGGTTAATCCTTGCGGTCAATGTGACCTTACTTTTGGTGCGGAGGTACTTTGGGCCCTGCGTGACTCCGGACCCTGCCTGTGGCTTACCCTGTAGAGCTGAAGAGCTACAAATTCAATCATTCATTCACGCATTCAGTGTGTGACCTTATATTAAGTTCTGAGGTTCTTCGGGCCCCACTTGACTTTGGAATCAGGCCAGTTTCCTAGCTTACCCTGAGCTGTGAGATATAGTTTCGTTCATTTATTTATTCAGTGCCACCTTACTGTTACCGCTGGAGTTCCTAGGACCCTCTGTGGCTATTCTGTCACCGCTCGTGAAAAACGTCCTGCCGAGAGTGTCAGGAGGCCTGCGGAACGTGTCAAGAGTCTCACTGAAAATAGCCGATGGCCAGGGGGAGTCTAGCCACGCGGATGAGGGGCTGCTGCTCACAGAAACCTTGCGAGAGATGTTATGCAGAAACGCCGTACACTAGCACATCGCCTGTCCGGGCACGTGCACATCTCCTTCCAAACAAAAATCGACAACAATAGATCTCGCAAAGGCGAGCAGCGCATGCGCTGCGTCGCTAGGCAAGACCTAAAAATCCAAGCGTCTCACAAACAACAAGTGTAGCAAAGGAGCTACACCCATTCAGCAAGAGAGTAGTAAGGGTGTAGTAGGTAATCGGTGGTCCAGTTTGGAGCACACTGTAGCAAATATACTACTAAAGCAATACACTCATTTACAGACACAACATTTTTTAAATGAAATGGACACTAAATTGGCAAAGACATGCAATTTTATTGATAAAATGATATAGCACACAAATGATGAGGGGAAATTGGGTTTCAGCAATCACTAAGCATCACTATGTAATCTGTCTTGATTCGTTTTTGATCCTATTAAAATCTTGGTTTCTATCACATTTCCGAGTTACAAAATATATACATGCTTTATTTGTGCTTTCCTCACTGCGGATATATTTTCAAATATTTGTAGAGTTCATGTAAAGATATTTAATTTTGTTGTGTTAAATAAACTGACATCTTGGAGCCTTTCCTTTCACACTCCCTGTACCCTAGCAGACTGTTATATAGGGCACTATGTAGTGGGAGGAACTAAAAGCCAATTCCAGTATTAAAAGAACGAGCAGCAATTTGTCAGAAGACACAGCCTGATTTTTTAGCATGGCCTTTGAACACCACAGAGCAAATGTGAAAAGATAAAACACCATTGAAGTCCTCTTTATTGCTCATTCACCATCTGAACTCCAGCATGGTAATGTTAGAGGTGCTGGAGCAACAGTAAAACCCCTACTTTCAGTGCCTCGGTGTCCTACGAGTTTGCAATGTGCAAAGAATCAAACTGTGATATGGTGATGCATTGGTCACGGGAAGAGCACAGAAGCATGTACAACAGAGACGGGTACTGTCCATATGCAAATTTTAAGGGAATAATGCGAGCATCTAATTCGAATATACATTTAAGTAAAACCTTCATTATTGTAAGCTCTTTGTTCTACATTTACTTATCCCAAATTATTACAAAAACATCTCGAAATACACGGAAGAAGGATGAAAGAACAAGATGTTAATGTTAAGATAAAATTTAAAAACCACCATAAGTATATTGAGGACACTTGGCCATACAAAGAGAATTGGCGCAATAGGGAAAAGGTGGTACATCTGTTGACAAAAATGTACTCCAGGATGGCAAACTCAACCACAAAAGTGGGCTATAGCTGCGTTGGTCTGGTTAATACTTTACTTGAACACTGCTACATAGCTTTCGGTAACGTAAGTAGGTTTGTGATCTTATGTTGACTAAAAAGTGTTAAACAGGGGTTTTTAAACAGGATAGTGCGATAGAGAACTTTATTTGTTGTTGCTCTCAAGACCTATATTTTGAAAATCTTCAGTATAGGGATTATAATTATAAAATGTTTGAACTATGTAACAAACTTGTTTTCTGCCATACGTATATGTGTCAATTAACAGACGTTTAAGTGCATACATAGGTCAAACAGAAAAGAAAAAAGAACAAAGTCTTTCGTGCAAAGACCTCCAATTATTCCACATTTAGTCAGAATTATCTGCTAAATTCTCATTTGAATCAAGTCCATTACGGAAAATTACGTGGATAAAGAAAATAAAAACATCGATGATACTTACAAACAAAGGTTTCCACATGAGTGCATAAATCTCCGCATTTTGGGCAGCGAAGCTGGTTGCCTCCTTTTCCAGACCCAGATTTCTTACCACCTCCTTCCCCCACAGATTTCTAAGAAAAGGTTTTGAGTTTGATTAATATCAGCCCACACTAAAGCTAATAAACATCATATTGCAGTGTCTTCCAATGAAACAGTCTTTGGCAGGAGGAGTTCAAGCTACTTTTGCAGCAGAGTTAAACATGGTAAAAAAAAACACAAAATAGCCCGTTAAAAGGCTAGGTTAAGGTATTTACCAAAAAACTGAACACTATGGCCTCAAAAAAAGCAATCAGGAAGGGGACTCCATATGCATCCTTCAAATGTCATGATAAGCATCGACAAAGTAGAAAATAAAATAAAATGTGCACTTTTATTTTATTTGCTATTTGGTGCGAATCTCAGACTGTTTTGTAAGCCTTAAAAGTTTTGGTACAAGGGGAAACTAGTGAGGTAGTCGCCTCAATGCAGTTACACTGCGAAAAGGAGCAACGCCAGGCAGAGATGCTACTTCTCAACTGAAATTTTGACGTGTTGGCACTGCATACACTTAATTTATTATGCTGAGTGCCGTGGAAGATCAGATCATGCATGTCAATAAAGCATTTAAAAAACATAAGGTACATGGAAAAGAAAGACAATGAACCATGTTTTCAGCTCTGTAAATACAAACCTTATTTCCATCTCCAGACCCATCCTTGTTAGCGCCATCTTTGGAAGCAAAATATGAAGGAGTTTCCGAAAACGCTCGAAAAGGAACATTTCTCAAAACTTGATGCTCAATTGTTCCAGGTCTTCCTAAAATTGAGCGATGATAGCGAGCACAAGTGATACCTAAAAGAAAATCGGATTTAAGCGTGTTAAAATCAGAAATATATTTCCCTTGTCTGGAGTTAAAAGTTGATTGAGTTAATTTATCTGTTAAAAATATGGGATTTGGAAGTTCAAATGGAAACTAAACTAAGCAAATTTATCACTGTTGAAATAAAGATTTTTTGTTTTAAATCACCCTCTTTCTACAGTCATAAAAAATTCTGATTTTTTTAGAGAGAGTTTAATCATTAGGACAAAACATTTGTAAATCTCTGACTTATTATCAAGACCCATTTGTGCGCAAGACGTAATTTAAAACACAATTTTTCACAAGCGGGGAAAAGAAAAGAGCTACCTCTTAATTTTGAACACCTCCCCCAACTTCATTAGCATGTTTGGGTTAAAAAGTGACACAACTTCCGTCACTTTATGCTCCCTATCAGTTTTCTTTTAAAGACAGTCTAATGTAAAGAGGAAGGAAAATGCTTAAACCAGAAATGGTTCCATTTCATACGGTTAATTTTCCAGAACCCCAGTTAGACTATCTTTGGCTCAAGAGTCATACACTAAAAAACTGTATATATTCACCCATATTTATATCAATAATGGACCAACTCCGTCTCCTTAAAATACATATTACTTCATATTTATTAGTAAACACTATAGCTAAAAACAATCAAATGTGTCTATCTTGTATCACATATTATACGCAGATTAAAAAATAATAATTATGTAACAATACCCTTGCAATTTCTTATTGTCTGATATATCTCTAGTCCTCTTGCTCTTAAAAACCTTCAAGGAGTATTTTTAATCTCCTAAATTGCATAGAAGAAACTATTTCACATTGTATTCTACAAAACTCAAATATATTACCATCACATTCTATCTAAATGCATTTAAAAGAATAATGCAAGCGAATTCTGTCTATGTTGAAAAATAATACAATAAAATGTTGTATTTAAAAATAATACAAGAAAATTCTGTCAAAGAGGCAGCTGTCTATAATTACCATAATGCATCACAACCAAACAAAAAAACAATGGCAAAGCCAAACGGTCAGGCATAGGCTGGCAGCCGATGCCAGACTTTGGCTCTGGCTTTGTCAATGCTGGTTTTGTTGCAGTTTTTGTCAACGTAAAAATTATATTATTGCCAGTGTTACAAAAAAACATTTATTTGGTCTTGAAAAAGGACACATTGCTAGAGTAATTTCCATCACTGAAGGGATCTACTTTTTGTGTGGATTTTCACCTTGGTAAAGGGCAGAATGCCAAAACTCACACCAAAGTTAGTATATGGTGGAAGTGGGCTGACCCATGCTGTGTAACGTAATGGGCACAAGAAAATGTGAATGGCAAAAAAAGACTAACGGAAGAAGAGAATTGCCTGAAAGCCCCTCTAATCGAGCATATCGAACATATGACGTTACAAAGCATGCTTTTACAATGCAGTCTTTACAATGCAATACCATTACATTGCATGATTTTACAAGACGTCATTACAACACATTTTTAAAAACTACCATTACAACATTACAACGCATACCATTACAGCGCATAATACTTTTAGGGCAAACAGTAGGGTAAGTGTTGGATAGTCTAGGGGTAGAAATTACTAATCCCACTCCAAAGTGCTCAACAGTAGGGTACATGTTGAATAGTGTAGGGGTATAAATGACCATTCCTATGTACCCCAAAACCCATACCCACCCTAATACTAAAAAAATCTCCAACACTTACCTTATAATGTGTTGTAATGGTATGCGTTGCAGTGACATGCGTAAGAAAGGCAGTTGCTTTGTAAAGGTAGGTTGTTGTAATGACTGCGTTGTAATGAATGTTTCCAGAGTACATCATACAAATAATTTTAGTAAAATCTTAAGGGCATGGCTAATGCCAGACCAACATAGCAAAAGGTGTTGGCCAAAAAGCAAAAAACTATTTGCTCCTCAGCCACTATGGAGGCAAGTGCAGTGCTGTTGAGTGAGCCCCAGTACATATTTTGCGATTAAAACAAATCTATGATGTACGTCTTTCAGTTAATTTACCACAACCTAGTGGTGATCTTCTCTGAGTACCCCGTTGATGCTAGAGTGTCAAAGTTTAGTGGGGCAATAGTCTACAGAAAACATGTCAAACCCTGTTTTTTTTTCAGGGAGATAAAAACAGCATCAGTCAGAGACTCTTGCAAAGAACCTAAAGGTTATTTCATAGCTTGCAATTAAAAATCTACCTTAGCAAAGTAAGTAACAGCTCTACTACTTCCTCACTGATTGGAGTACAAAATTACTCCAATATTTTGGCCCGCTGAGCCAGCCTACTGTTAAGCAATAAAGACTCTGAACGTGGGAGGTAATAAAAAAATATCAAGGAAAGATTTGCAAAAAAAAAGTCAGAAACGCTAGACAGATGGTGCGTCACAGATCAGGCCCAGCAAAATGTCAGACTATGAAACAAAGGTGGCTGAAATGTTTATTTTATAAAAATAAATGGAGTAGATGAGGAAGTATTCAAGTTATCACACATAAAAACCTTCCTAAATTCTTTTACGTCCCTTAAACTTACACTAGATCCCCATATCAGCTAAATGCGGAGGCACACAGGCCCTTTTGCCCAGAACTCATTTTCATAATACCACAACATGATATCTACAAAGATTATCTCTAAAAAGAAAATGTGAACTCTTTTTTTGTGGTAACTTTCAGTTATATTTTTAGAGAACATACAGCATAATGACAGTAGAGTAAGAGCACCATTCAGTGGTCCTGTGAGATGAACAACCACGCCAGGAAGGCAATCAAATCCGAAATCTTGATAATATGGCACGGTACAAACGACACCATGGAAACATTTAAAGAATGGCTGTACCAACTTAACCCATATCTACCCTTCACAATGACTACCAACAAATAAAGAGGAAGTTTCCTTCCTAGACAGGGCCATTCTGGCAAAAAATGCTAGACTGGTAAGCACCCTATACACAATACCAACTGACCGCAATAGCCTACTGCACTTCAACAGTGCCATCCCCGGGCTCTGAGAGAGATCTTCTGATAGGTCAGTTTGTCCGCATCAGGAGAAACTGTTCAGACCTACAAGATTTTAAGGATAAATCAGAAAAGCTCACCAAAAAATTAAGGGAGAAAGAATATCCAGAAAAGATTATACAACAGGAGCAAAAAAAAAGCATGCTACAACACACCACGGGCAGCTCTACTGGACACTAAATAAAAAGCCTACAGCCTACAACCTAAAACTGACTAATAAAATTCCTGCTCCAATGCGGTTAAGAAAATATCCTGGAACTGAAGAATTTTGACCTCCAACATGCTGTCCTACAAGCCCCTACTCTTCTCTTTTAAAAAGAATAGGAGTATAAGGGACTTATTAGTCCACAGTGGCACACGAAAAGTCCAACCCGAACGCAAACTGACACTATGGAACCAATATGTTTCATGGGTTACTACCCCTGTGGCTCAAGCACAGTTTGTGCACTCACCAACAAATCTAAAAACATTGACTTGGGGCTTAATACACATGATTACTTGTCCATGGAATCTTTGATATATAGGGATGACAACAAGGAAAGTCAAAATTAGAATTAATGAGCACAGGAGGACAATACGATGTGAGAAAACCTCTACGAAATTGACACCACATTTTTGGGAAAAAGGGCATTCTGACATGGATGTGAAGTGGACAATAAATGAAACAAGCATTGGCATAACCAATAGGTCTCACCTTTAGGACCTTGTAAGTGTTTAGCCATGCAACAGTCGATGATGTTGCACCAAGGACATTGTGCTGCATAACTAAATACTTATAAGGTCCCAAAAGCTAGACCTATTGGCTATGCCAATGCTTGTTTATATATTGAGCAGTTACCACATTTTTAACCCGTTTTGAGAACTTGGGGAATCCTTCATTTTCTCAAAAATATTCTGAGATTGGAGATAGAATAAAAAATACGCCCCTCAGACTATTTTTGTGAAAGTTGCACTTTGCGGCAAAGTCTTTGTCCAAATCTTCTAGGACTGGAGTTAGAATAGTAAATATGACCTCCCAGTGCCTGTAATGTAATGTAATCTAAATGCCAATTTGTATCGCGTAATAATAGCTCCAAGGAGCATCTAGGCGCCCGAGTGAGGACAACAAGATGTTAGGTTGTCTCTATGCTTACTTGACCAAATCCAAGATTACACTAGGCTTCTGGCAGTTGTGTCTTGGAGATTAAAGATCCAGGTTTTTAGATGTTTACGAAAGTCTGTTTCCTTGTCCAACATTCTCAGATGTGGGGGGAGAGTGTTCCATGCTTTTGCACCCAATACCGCCAGGGACTTGCCCCCTCGGGTTTTAAGTCTGAAACCCGGGACGGTAAGAAGTTTGGCAGTTGAGGATCGTAATGCTCTAGTTGGACAGTATCTACTAATTTTTTTCCTTAGATATAATGGGCCTAGGTTATGAACAGCTCTAAAGGTAATTAGTAGTACTTTAAACAAGACTCTTTTTGTTATGGGCAACCAATGTAGTGCATTGAGGGCTTTGGTTGCCGATGATCTTTTCGGCCATTTCAGAACCAACCTTGCTGCTGCGTGTTGCACCATCTGAAGTTTATATGTGACTGCTTTATTTGTACCAGCGTAGAGGCTGTTACAGTAATCGATGCGCGATGTTACTAGTGCAAACGTAACTGTTTTTCTTGGTTCGAAGGGCAACAAATCAAAGAACTTTCTCAGTCCCTTTATCACCCCAAAGCACATTCCTGCCACTCTAGCCGCTTGTTGTCTAAAAGACAGGTCAGAGTCGAAATACACCCCCAGATTGCGGGCCGAGTTGGTAGTATGGGGCGGTATTTCAGCCTTTTCTGGCCACCATAGTCTTGGGATGAAATCGTTTTTTGGGCCCATTGGCATGATCTCAGTTTTACCTGTGTTGCATTTCAGGTGATTTAGGCGCATCCATTCAAAAGTGGCCGTTAGGCAACCTTTGAGTTTTTCCTCCCAGACCTGGTTATCCTTATCCATTACCAGGATCAGTTGTGTGTCGTCGGCATAGGCTATAGCATCTATGCCAAATGACGATATCAGCTTTATCAGAGGTGCAGTATAAACATTAAACAGAGTCAGGCTCAAGCTTGAACCCTGAGGAACTCCCGTCAACAGTGATTTCTCACTGGAACAGAATTCCCCCAGGGTCACCACTTGTCTCCTGTCACTTAAAATTTTTTTTATCCACTCTAGTACTGTCCCTGTAACGCCAGATGTTATTAGCCGGTCTATTAGGATGACGTGTGAGACCGTGTCCAAGGCCGCCGATACGTCTAATAAAATCAGGACGGCCTTCTTACCTTGGTCTAGAGCTGAGCGGATAGTTTCTGTAGTGAACAGGAGGGCCGATTCCGTGGAATGTTGGGTCCTGAAACCTGCTTGGTTAGGGTGCCATGCTTCACTATCTTCCAAGAAGCATGTAAGCTGTTTGTTTACAATTGACTCTGTGATTTTGCACAGAGCTGGAAGTAGTGAGATGGGACGTAGGTTTGACAATGTGGTGGGGTCGGCAAGTTGTTTTTTTTGCAGTGGTTTCACCGCTGCCAGTTTCCACTCTGGGGGGACATTGGCCGTGGACAGTGAGGTGTATCGCCCGTTGCTGCTCTGAGGGCACTACTATTTTTCCCACTCGCTGCCCCAGCACTTCCCCCAACGGCACCATCATTTTTGGGGTAGGAATGTTCTGATACACCCATTCAGTGGTGCCCATCGTGTCGCCTATACAGAGTCAACTGGAGACGTGCAGCGCCTGCAGAGCCCCCTTGTTGCCTGGGCCATCCTCCCAGGGACATCGTCTCCGCGGGACCTATTTAAGTTCGGGTTCACACCCCTCAGTTTACTAATGTTTTGGCAGCTCACTGCGGCTCCCTGCTGCCAGCCTTTCTCGGCGCTCTGAAAACAGGCACATTGCTGACATGGTGGTCATCGCCCACCGTGGGGCAGGCTCTGCCCACAGCACTGCTCACAGATAGGAGGCGCTGGGGTCTGCACTGGCTGTGATAAACCCCACAAAAAACCATGCCCATAAAACTCAGCTCTTTCTTCAAGGTCTAGTTGCAGAAAACAAAGGAACATGCAAAAATAAACTTTTATCGTTAACGTTTTCAAATTATAATAAGATTTCAGTAACCCCATCTTGTATTCCTCACTGTGTGCCTCACATTTAGGACAAATATATGCATTTATATTTCATGGGGCTGCAATGTTTTTGTACGACTAATTTATGTTTGTATATTCCACTTTGATTCACTGGCTTTGGTAGAACAATACTTCACTACCCTGAGAAAAGATTCTGTAGGGCACCGGCTCATCTCAAGTCAACGAGACTATCACTTTAAAATGTGGATTAACGAAAAACAAATATATTTCTCACATTACCCTTTTCTGTACTATTTTACTGCATACCAAAAAACGTTGTTTGACATAATATGGTTCATGAGGAATATGTTTTTTTCAAACAACACCAAAAAACAAAAACGCCAGTCAGCTCAACTTGTAATTTAGGTCAGCTACTAAACAAAATGTGATCAAAACTAGCACTCACAAGTTTTTTCAAAAGTTATGGCTACAATATAACCAGACTCTTTAAATACAAAGAGAAGCACAGCAGACATTGCCAAGAGCCTCCCCAAAGCTATAAAATATTTTCAAACTCGAGCCAGCAGAGGAAATCTTTTGATAAATAGCAAAACGGGTGTATACTGGGACACCGATGTCCCATTTATCAGCTTAAGACACAGGTCTTTCGCTTTTTGAAACAAGAACAACAGTCTTGGAAATAAACAAGCCCGGGAGTGGTGCGCGCGCGCACTAAATGGAATTTGCACCAGAGCCAGCGCAACTTCTATCTGTTTTCAATTGGAAACAGATGGCGCTGCTGCAGGCTCCCGAGCTGCCTAGGCCATGGCAGAGAGAAGGCAGGCCATGCACCCACCTTTGGCCAATTGTGTGTTGTCTTTCTTAGAAAGACGAACGCAAAGGCCAATCTGTGTGACGAAAAAAAAAGCACATGCACGAGTGTTGAAAAGCCCTTACTAGAAGCCTCGCCTGGCAGCGCATGCGCACTGGCTCAGGCGAGACCTAAAAATGGACACCGTTAGGGCTCGGACACAGAAATTACTGACCAAAAAACTACGCTGGGTATACAAGCTAGGGACACGTAAATCAGGATTAAATGAAGACATACCAAGGGGGCAACTGCTATAACTATCATACTGGGATTCAGATACAAGGACCCTAAATAAACTATAGCACCTGCCTGAATAATCAGGGGGAAAATGCAACATTGGCTACTTAGCTTCCACTGACGGGCTATAGCCTGATTTACCCCCTAATATACAACAGTTTTAACAACTTATTGTGGCTACGCACAGCATCTGCTACTCTAACTACCTAGGGGTTAACATTTTGGGGTCAAGAAAATACAAATTGTAGCACCTCTCAGTGTTACCACCGGAAGTTGCATCATTGGTTAAAATATGTCCATCAATGACTTGCTATAGTACGAGTTACCCCAAGATACTGCCACCCTTATAACAACTATGTGTGGTCAATTAATACACATCTTTCCATATCAGAACAATGATACGGCTGGGACTACTTTATAACTTCTATTTGAATTATGGGCTGTACAAACCCCTTGATAAGGCAGCCTGAAGGAGTGCTGTGATGGGGAGACAAGTAAGAGGGGAGAGAAGCAAGTGTATGAGCACAAGACCTCCCCTGCAATGCCCGAATTCAGGCTTGTGGCTCTAGGCAGCCCAATGCCTACCAGACGTGTCGGGTGGAGAGTCAAATAATCAAAACCGCCCTCAGCAGGCAAATGAGGGCATTTCCCGCAACACAAAGTGAACGGATGTCACTATTAGACAGCACAGGAGGATGGGTTCCAAATAAAGGATACACCAAAAACAGCAGTGCAAAGGAGGCTGAGAGCGAGACAATCAGGTAGTGGGCACCGCTTCCACTCCAGATGTTGACTGTTTGAGAGGGGACAGAGTTGTTCCAGTCTCTTCTGCTCTGGTTCACAGGCCGCAAGGATGAATGGATGAAGGGGTGATGGTGTCCCTGGTGCGGGTGAGGCAGAGACAAGACATCTTTGGATGGTGGTGTATCATCAGAAGCGCCCGGGGGGGACCACTTATCCATGGAAGAGTCTTCAAAGTCATCCAGAAAGAACTCTAGGTCTCCTGAGCCGGTAAATTCCTGGGTCTTTCCATCTATGGAACTCTCATACAAGCCAAGTATAGCAATCTGAACTTAAAATCCCAATGTTGAAGCCAGGAGTTGGTGCCAGTAGGTAGCTACTGCAAAAGTGCAGGCGCTCTTAAAGAGCAGCGGAGTAGGGGCCTATTTCGGTGCCTGACGAAAGGCCATAGCATGCTGGTGACGTAGAAGGTAAGGGATTATTGGTTGTGGAGGCTAGTTAGGGGCTGTGGAATGTGATTGGACCCTGTGAGCTTGATGAAACTCCAGGGGTTCCGTGAAACAAATGTCAATCAGTTTAGGGATAAACCCCCTAGAAAAGACAGCAAGTGGTCACCGTCCACCATTTCAGGGACTCCTTAGACTTGAGTATTGCCCCATTGGGCAGCATTCGTGGGTGTATGGGGCAGTGGAGACAGATCTCTTGCAGGCAGGCGCCCTCCACCGCTCACCCCCTCTAATGGCACTAGCAGCTCCTCAATCAGTGTTTGATGGAGGACAGAAAGGAGACATAGAGAGCTAGTGGGTCACCATTACCTTACACCGCTGTGCATCCCCTGCACCGTTGTCAAATCAAGGGGGCGGAAGGGTGCTGTGACTTGCAAGGGAGCCAATAGGAGGTAAGAGCATTGGCTGTGAGCCAGAAAATCTCATGCTCATCATAATGTAGTAGAGGACGGAGGGAGGCCTCCTATAAGGCTGGACATACAATCTGAGCAGGGTCATTGGCGAGGATCGGTTGATGGAAGACTGTCTGTGGATAGTGCACAGCTAGGCAAGTAGTGGCCTCTGGAACCGGCCTGAGCCCTGGAATCGGCCAGAGTCCTGGTAGACGCGGACTAAGCCAATGTGTGGGAAAGACTAAGTGGGCTAGACAGGCCGCATTGATCTCTATGTGTATCTCGGGCCACCCGACTTTAATACAGGAACAATGATGCCTCCTGGGTGCAGTCAGCATCCGGCAGAGTCCAGGCAGGACAGCAACTCCACCCACTCTAGTTTGGCATTGAAGGGCCTTGGCAACTTGCAGATTTATTTCTTCCAGCTACGTTCACCGGGAGACATGAGACCCTGCACTGGCTTGCTGGGGGTCCCCTAGTGTGGAGCGGCACCCCTCAGGCAAGGGAGACTCAGACCAGCCTCCAAGTTTCGTGGGCATTTGGTCCGGGGGAGCAGCACCAGACAGGAGCCTCAGCAAGGTGCAGCCATCCCGGTTCGCACCTATCTCCGCCGCCCCGTTTTTCTTTCTTTTAAATGCAGAGATGCATGTTATTGTCTATTATTTTGATCCACTTCTCTTCTTGTGTTAAGGGCTAATCGGACTGGATAATGTATTGCCTCACATTTATTTTCATGTTTCCCATAATCTTGTGGAAACTGGTTACGCTGATTTTCCATTATGAATGTTTTTGGAAATACTAGCATGCACCTTACTAAATTATTCTTCAAAGAAATGGTAGATAAAATTTCCAGTAGTTTAGCAAAATGTTTACCCTAGTTGCATTTTTTTGGGAACATTTTAATTTGGAAGGAAAGAATCATCAATCTTGATATCAAGCTTCTGCACATATTTGCATCTATTCAGAGAGCACCTTGGGAGCAATAAAAGCAGCTCCATACTGTTAAACTCTGCAAACATGTGTACACATTTTTATCCACGAACCACTGTCAGTAGTGCAGCCCGAGCTTATAATATTTCCATTGAGTGCTCACCCTAATAATAAAGGCTTAGCATTAATGAATGATAAACAGAAGCTCGAAAAGCATTAGCATATGGACATAAATATTACCTTAACTGCAGACAATCCCTTCCCTGAGCCATAATGTAATGTAAACTGCCAGCCAAAGGGTTTGTTCTGCAGGGGGGTAGGCCTACTTGTCCCAAGGACAAAATAAACATGAAATCTTGTTTGTTGCCTTTGACCCTTAACAATATGCCCTTGGTGTTGAGCTATAGGAATTCCGCACACCTGACAGATTATACAAACAATTGTTAGTAAAACAAATAGGTCTTGGATAGCACTGGACCTACTAATGGAGCCCACCAGCCGCAGCTGGAACAATCCTTAATTAAGGTATCACTGCCGAGTGGAACCAAGGTATAGAAATATATTTTTATGTATTCATCAAATGTTGTACTGAATTACTCAACACTGTCCACATCAGGTGTAACATCTGGCACAACCTCTGTGTAAAAATGGAAATAAATATTTAAATGAATAAGTTCACATTAATTTACTTGACTTCGAAATTTTGCTTGCAAACATGTTTTTGTGATGCCTTTTTTCACTGCCAGTCTTCCAACGTGACACTCCAATGTGGCAAAATGGTGGAAAGAATCAAAACATTACCATACAGGAATTATACTCAATACCTATGCAATTTCTTAAAGACCCCAGTTATAATAGCCATAGACATGTGGGTAGTAGAATTCTCATTTATAGTTGTGTGGTAACAGAAGTGTTGTTCTTGTGTGCCCAAGGGGAACCATGTGAAGTTTTTGTTGTTCTTATGAACTGACAGACTCTTTTTTTCTCCCTAATAAATTACTTTTAAGTTTCAGGAATCCTCATCCCATATTTTAGACAAGCTAGTGTGTTTCAAACCCTAGCAGACTGATGCTTATTGGGATCTTTCTCAGGACAAAATCAGTCCCAAATAAGAATAGTATAATTTTGGGTACACCAGAATTAAAATTGGTTCCCGTTATAAAACTGCACCATCAGCGCTGACAAAACTATGAGCTTTGTATGTGCCTCCTAAATCAGCATTGTCAAACATCACACTGGAGGCACATTTGTGAGCAGTTTCAACACACCTTTAATATTCCACATGTTAACTTCTGTTCGGGGGGGGGGGGAGATTATCATCACATGCACAAGGACAAGTCTCTGTTCCTATTAGCTACCTTTGCATGTTTCCCCTGTGCACGTCCATTTTATGGGCATGTACCAAAAGGCGCCAAAACATCCATCTACTGCTATCGTCATACAGCACTTAATGTGCCGCTACCACCCTACCTCTCCACAGCAATGCAATGCGAGGCTCATCAGAAGTCTTCTGGTTGCAACATTTGGGGTTACCTTCGTGACTTAAGTCATTCCTGGTGACTGTGGGCTCTGCAGGGTAAAAATCTGAACCCTGGCAGTGCTGACTTAGCCCTTCAGTTCTCTCCGAGTGATAGACATTTAAGGCCCAGGTCCAGAAGATGAAGCAAAATTGGGTGGGCAAGATATTTCACTCTTGTGACAAAATGAAGGAGGGGCAAGGATCGACTGCTTACAAGCAAGGTGGATGACCAAACTCCTTATAAGGTCACTCACCGCTACGCAAGTGAAAACCTAGATGGATGACAAAGGACTGACACCGACTGCTGAGACCGGTTGCCACCAGGCATTCACGCCTACGATCTAGAGATTAAGTATTCAGAAATCAAATTACCCGGACAATTTTTGGTCCAACTATTAATATAACGCCCTGACGAAGCCCCAGGCCGGATGGCCATGTAATGGGGCGAAACACGTGTTGGCTGTCATTCCTGAATAGTCTCCTATTCAGGAGTCCTGTCAATTGTATACTAAACACTACAAACGAGAAGCTGAGTCTGGGAATGTTTTCCGTGATTGGACTACAATATTCTATATTTGTCCTGACCCACCTTGGATTGAAATCTGGTTGGTGTAGTTGACCCACTATCTACCGTGAAAACAACAACAACAATTGATTGACAGAATGCAGAACAATGTCATACATTCACCCCAGTACAGAGATCTGGGCCTAAATCCATCGTTTTTTTGCACTCCACACCACCCCAGTTCAGACATGGGCATATGCAAATCAGCCTTGACCCTGTGCCTCATGGGAACAGTCCAGCCCAAACTGCCAAGCCATGTCTTTCCTGGACCGGAATCAAGCATCCTAGGACCGGTTTCTGGCTATCAGCCGTCTTCAGCCAGGATAGCTTGACTCTAATAGTGTGGAGAGCACGGGACTCACGTCTGAGCAAACCCATCCCACTCGGGTGACAATTGCAAAAACAACAATTGATGGACAGAATGCAGAACAATGTCATACAATCACCCCAGTACAGAGATCTGGGCCTAAATCCATCGTTTTTTTGCACTCCACACCACCCCAGTTCAGAGATGGCCATATGCAAATCAGCCTTGACTGTGTGCCTCATGGGAACAGTCCAGCCCGAACTGCCAAGCCATGTCTTTCCTGGACCGGATTCAAGCATCCTAGGACCGGTTTCTGGCTATCTCTCTATCGTGGTCAGATTCAAATTATGCCCAAGTCCCAGTGTACCGTGATCAGCGACCATTATCAGCACTTTGTGCTTTTCACCTCTATTTTGACATTAAAAGTTTTTGTTATTTATCTCTGGTTCCCATTATTGGATTTTTGTCACTTTGGGGGAGGTCGCTTTATTATTCAATTTTTCAGGTTTTTTTCAAATTCATTTCGAAATTTATATTGGTTTAGATTTTGACTTTATTACTGTTTTGGTACTGTACAAAACGTTACAGTTTACCCTAAATTATGCCTGTCTGCTTTGTGCCATAGCTATCAGGGGGTTGAGATCAGGTTAATTTAGTGACTTTAAGGATTTACTCTTACAAGAGCTGTGATTATTCTGTAGGGTTGGTAGACACCCACCCCAATTAATCCAATTTCTTACAGTGCTCTATTTTCTGGAGTGGGGAGGGATTATTAGACCATGCACATGTGTTGTTACAACCAGACTTAAGGCTAGAAACATCCAGGGAAATGGCATATTTTTTGTAGGTACAATGAAGTATCCTCAAAAATTCTGAGGCATTCTACCCTAACAAAACACAAAGCAGCGGTAGACCAGAAGGCCCGTGAAGCATCCTTGGGAGACTTCATGGTGCTCAGTAATGCGGCATGGAATGCACAACTCTTGCAAGATTTGGCCAATGCCAAATGTAAGCAGAATGCTCTCTTAACTTAAAGGCAGAGTCTGCATTACAAAGACTGAAGAGTAGGGGCAAAAGTCTAAGAGTTTGCTAACACTAAAAATCAGAAGCAATCAATGTCAACTATTCCGGTGATCTAAAGCTCATGATCAGGCACGCTTATTTTCACACTAATTGTACATCATTAAGGAGTTTGCTTCCTTTTTTGCAAATATATATAATTCTGACCATGCCAATTTCACCTGTCTTGAAGACAGATTCATATTGGAGGTCACTCTACTGAGGTTTTCTGTAGGTAAGACTGAACTTGGGCAATAATATATCTAAAGCGGAAATTACAAAGGCTCCTGCAGACATGACGCAGTGTAAGACCCAAGTTCTGATGGGTTCCCAGTAGAAGAAAAGCAAGATAAACAAATTTAAGTTTTCAGAATTGTTGTGTAAAATGTACAAAGAGGTAGCACAAAAGGGTCATGACACCTAGAATTTATGCCTCTTAGAACTCTGATCCTCAAACTGGCCAAAGATCTTAACTGTAAATCACAGAGACTTAGTTCAGTCCTCAATAGTGATGTCAAAATCCTTGTAAAAGGTCCTGGCCAATAGGCTTGGCCGGCTTGTCTAAACAGACTATAATTTTTTTTAAAAACAGAAATAATACACCAGGGTTGGACGGATTTGCCTTAGAATTTATGACAAATATACACCCCTACTGGGCCCTCTGTTACACTATACAACATCTCCAGGAACACCAACTTCTTGCTACCAACCACAAAGGATATTATATATGCACTATAACTATTCGCCTGTGGGACTCATTTACAGTTGGACTCAGCTTGGCAACTCAAAGGAATCCATTAGTTAACAATGTTACTTTTTCACCATACATCAAATGTGAAGATAAAATGACGTGCCATACACGTCGCTGACAACGATGAGGAAGATAAAGTCTCCTCACCACTGCTAAAAATAAAAAAGTAATTTTTAGAGTAAGAAATGAAATAATATGATTACATCTTCTCAGGAAGCAGAATAAAAGTTGACCCTGCGAAAGTCATGGACATCAAGCATGCTACTTTGCCCATTACATGGTTGGATGTTCAAAGCTTCATCAAAATCGCAACTTATTGTGGGAAGTTCTTTCTGAACCATGGCACACTCTGCCTGCCCTTGCAATCCCTCACAAACTCATCGTAGTGGCAGTGGAGTGCAGAGGAAGACAAAGCATTCCAGAAGATCAAGAAGACCATACTGCCCGATACCATGATGGGTGCTTCGACCCAACCAAATACTCCAAGTTGGTTGTCGATGCCAGCCCTGTCTGTGTTGGGGCTGTCTTGGCTTAACGCCACCATACAGATGGGTGAGGCTGATTTTTTTGTAAGGCGAGCTCCCGAGGACAATAAAAAAAAAAGGTACTCACAGATAGGACAAGAAGCCATGGCTGTAAATTAGAGCTGCACCCTTTCCAATCGATTTCTCTGTAGGTATTGATTCAGAGTCACAACTGACAACTAACTAGTATTTTCATTGTTCACAGGTAACACCCCACAACCCCCGCCTTGGTTAGAGTGATGCAGATTCCAATTAGAAAAGTACCAATTCACCATAAAATACTGACTCAGCTCCATTAACTCAGACGATTATGTTTTTCAGCAACCCTTTGCAGACCGAAAGATCAACAGAAGTCGACGAGTGGGTTGAAACACTTGCCTACCTATGTGCTCACCGTCTAGAATACACTGCTGAGAACTTGTGCAAAGACAGTTTGCCAGTGGCCCGGTGGCAGTGGGCAGACTGGTTAGCGCTTAGGAGAGCCTGTCATCATTTTATGCATTTTCGCCCCGCTGATTGCGAGCGGAGGCGCTATTTCATTGCTGATTGTTTTTATTCACTGTCACTAACCTTTTTAAAGTTATGCAGGTGCCAATGTAACTTCTGCTCCTAGGGGTTACCTGCCGGCTGGGGCTGATCGTGTTTTCGCGGGCTCCCAGCGGCAGCGGGCGCCATCTTTGATTGGGCTCAACTCTCTATGCCAGCCCTGCCACTCCCCCGCCGCTCCGCCCCTATTTAGGAGCGTGTTGCCCCTCTCCCTCGTGTTTGCCAGTGGCCCGGTGGCAGTGGGCAGACTGGTTAGCGCTTAGGAGAGCCTGTCATCATTTTATGCATTTTCGCCCCGCTGATTGCAAGCGGAGGCGCTATTTCATTGCTGATTGTTTTTATTCACTGTCACTAACCTTTTTAAAGTTATGCAGGTGCCGATGTAATTTCTGCTCCTAGGGGTTACCTGCCGGCGGGGGCTGATCGTGTTTTCGCGGGCTCCCAGCGGCAGCGGGCGCCATCTTTGATTGGGCTCAACTCTCTATCCCAGCCCTGCCACTCCCCCGCCGCTCCGCCCCTATTTAAACGGGCGGTATGAGGCAGCGCAGCGGACGAGCGCAGCGGGCACGACGGAGGCGCGCCGGAGATGCGCCTGAGTTAAGCCCGTCTCCGCCCATCTGCGGCCGGCCGGGGCCAGGGGCACAAGACGCTGCCCGATGTTCCATGTATTCACCCTCTCTGCTTTGCTCATATTGGTCACCAGGCACTATTGATCCCGCAACAACTTCCCTTCTGATGCATCTTGGTTTGTTTACCCCCCTCCCTCGTCACCTCCTAGGATTGTATCTTTCCTCGCTACGTCACCAACCATGCCCCCTTTGCCCCTCCGTTACTTTCTATCCACCTTGCTCCAGTATTTAGCACCTCGGCCGCACTTCTAAACACTAGGTCTGCAGTCAACCACCAATACGAACTATTCGATTACATCGACTCTCATGAACCAGATCTCCTATTTCTGACAGAGACCTGGTTCAAGGCCGACTCCCTGCCCAACGTGCTAGCTGCTTTACCAACTGCATATTTCGCCATTCGGGCGGATCGCCCAGAAGACAAACGGGGCGGAGGAGTGGCCCTAATAGCTCGTACCGACTTCAGTTTTCACATTCTTCCTTTCCCCCCCATTCCTGACGTAGAATGCCTTGTAGCCCGTTCAACTTCTCACCAGGCTCCATTCACTTTTGTTCTAATTTACCGCCCCCCCAACCAACTCCTTCCTTTCTCCCTAGCATTCAGACTCTCCTGGCCACCTTGGTGATTAATAATTCCTCAGTACTAGTCCTAGGGGACCTCCATTTTTGGCCCAATGACCCTGTCGAGACTCCCCAATCCAAAGAGTTTACTAACCTCATGACCAGCCTGAATTTTTCTTCACTTGTTCACAGTTCCACTCATACACATGGTCATACGCTAGATCAAATTTGGGCTCTGAACGTCCCGTCCACATCCCCTATTATATCTCCCTGCTCCTGGTCAGACCATTCCATCATCACCTTTTCCCTCGCCTTAGCCCCTACGACCAAACCACAGCTCCCCAAGAACACCTGGGTTAGAAAATGGGGCAAAATCGACTTGCCTTCTCTCTGCTCGACCCTAGCCAAAACCAGTCCTGACCTTTCAGGCCTTGCAGCTACTTCCCAGCTGACGGCCATTAACAACTGGCTGACCCTGGTAGGTGACGAATTCGCCCCCTTAAGGCGACTTACAGTCAAGCGGACTCATGCGGCCAATCGCTGGTTCACCCCAGACTTAAAAGAAAAGAAACTACCGATGTCGGCCCCTTGGACGAAGACGATTGGCGCGAAGCCCTGGAATCCCCCCGGGGGGCGGCCATTGCAGTCCGCCTCCGCTTTATACAATTTAAATATCTGCACCGAGCTTATTTTACGAGGGAGCGACTGTGGCGAGCGGGTCTGATTGCCAGCCCGGAGTGTGTGCGGTGTGGTTCAGAGAGGGGCACCCTCCTTCATACTGTATGGTCTTGTGAGCGGCTGACTCGGTTTTGGGCTGGGGTTTGGGGTTGCCTGTCTGAGGTGCTGGGATGGGACTTGCCCCGTACACCCCGGTTGGGCCTTTTGCATGTGTTGGAAAACATTGGGGGCAACGTCTACAAGCGCCACCTACTGCTGTTGGGACTGGTGGTGGCAAAGAGGGACCTGGCGCAGGCCTGGAAAAGCGAACAAGCCCCTCCCCTTAGCGCATGGAAGGCGGGCCTGGACTTCATCATGGGACTGGAGCAGCCTGTTTTTGAGGCTCGGGGGTGCCCCCGCAAGCATTTCAAAATATGGAAGCGGTGGGCGGACTATAGGGGCCTCTCCCTCGACCCTCCTATGGACATGGACGATGCATTGCCTCAAGATGTGGACCCTGCACCATAGGCCGCTGGCCGGCCCCACATATGTCCCTCTTCTATTCTGGTTGCTTATGATCACGTGCACAGGGTTAGGGTGGGATAAGGGGTGGGCAGTAGTTGGGGATTGGGGGGGAGTTCTGGGGGTTGGTGGGTGGCTGTGTGTTCTGCATATTTTGAAAAATTGCTGTATACGAGGGGTTCGATGCTATGCCATAAATGTGCCTTTTCATACTTGCTGTTGACAGTCTCCTCCTGATTGTGGAGGGCTGTGCCTGCACTTGTTTGACCCTCTAATAAAAATGGTTTTGAAAAAAAAAAAAAGAAAAGAAACTAGCTGCAAGGAGAGCCGAGCGAGCCTGGAGAAGATCATACAGCCCCGAGCTTAAGACTACCTACTTGTCGGTCTTACAAACCTATAAAAAAGGCATCCTCGAGGCTAAAACTGAGTTCTACACGAACAGGATATTGGCAGCAGAGTCTCACTCGAAGGAAATTTTTTCCACTGTCCATGAACTGGCATCATCCAGCAGAACCACGGCCACCATCCCCCTTCCCAGACCCTTTGCAACTCGCTCAATGAGTTTTTCATTGATAAAGTTGCTAAAATCAAACTTAACATTGCCCTACCTTCCCCTACATTTGTCAATCCCTCCCCACCCCCAACAGCCATTAAACTGACCACCTTTCCGCTGTTAACCAATGATACACTCCCTCCACTGCTCCGTCGGGTAAAATCAGGCTCCCCCCTGGATTTCGCCCCAGCTCATATCCTTAGGGAAATCTATCTGGCTTGCCCTATCCCACCTTTGACCTTGCTTAATGATTCACTCAAACACGGCACAGTCCCCAGCTTTCATAAATCGGCGGTTGTCATCCCCATCATAAAAAAACCTGACGCCGACTCATCTGCCCCTTCCAACTACCGTCCCATTTCCCTTCTGCCTCATCTAGAAAAAATTCTTGAAACCCATATCACGTCCACCCTCAGCACTCACGTAGAGGCAAATCATTGCCTCTCTCCCCGTCAAGCTGGCTTCCGCCCCCTGCACTCTACGGAGAAGGTGGTGATCTCAGTAATGGACACATTGCGAGAAGGTATCGACATCAACCTTCCGCAAGCTCTGATACTCCTGGACTTATCCGCCGCTTTTGACACGGTGGACAACTCCATCCTCCTCAACCGTGTCAGGGCGGCGGGCATCGAGGGCTTGGCCTTCTCATGGCTCGAGTCCTTTCTAGCTGAGAGAGCTCAAGCGGT
The DNA here is from genome assembly GCF_964263255.1 of Lissotriton vulgaris. Taxonomy (NCBI): domain Eukaryota; kingdom Metazoa; phylum Chordata; class Amphibia; order Caudata; family Salamandridae; genus Lissotriton; species Lissotriton vulgaris. The sequence goes on from NC_141687.1 coordinate 1,859,023,893, forward strand.
CCATCTGGCTGGCTTCGCCGCGGCCTCCCGCAAGGTAGAGTGCGGGGTCCCCCAAGGATCGTCGCTCTCCCCTCTTTTGTTTAATTTATACATATACCCCCTCATTTTTATGTTACAGCAGCTGGAGGTCACGGTGTTTAATTACGCCGATGACCTTCAGCTAATCTTTAACCTCTCCCACTCACGTTCATCTGCCCAAAATGTTCAGACAACCATGAAGCTCATCCAGGACTGGATGAACTGCAACCACCTTAAACTCAACCCGGACAAGACCGAGTTGGTCTTGACCGGAGGTGGTTGCAGTCCGTGGTCCCCATCCTTTTGGCCCCCGTCCCTTGGTGTCCCCCCACTCCCGGTACCCAAAGTTAAAACCCTTGGGATTCTCCTAAACCCACAACTCTGTCCATTCACTAGTTGGTTCAGTGGTCTCCTCCTGTTGTTTCTCCCTTAGAGTAATCAGGAAAGTCTCTCGTTTTTTTCTCCCTTCTGCTCTAAAAATTATTTTGCTGGCCATGTTACTGTCGCGGATTGATTATGGCAACATAATCTACAACGGGGCCCCCGCCTATGCGATTCACCACCTGCAGCTGGTTCAGAACCAGGCAGCTCGCCTGATTTATGGCCTACCTAAATTTCATCGGGCCACTCCATTACTTAAAGCACTGCACTGGCTGCCGGTGAAAGAGCGGGCCCTTTTTAAACTTGGCTGACTCACCTTTCAGGCAAGGTCGGGCACCGCCCCCGCGTTCATATGCTCTGCTATTAAGCCTTATATCCCAGGCAGAGAACTCTGCTCCTCTCATTTGGCCCTCCTAGCCATTCCTCGATTTAAAAAACAGAGGGCGGGTGGAGCGAAGTTAGCTGTCCTTGCTCCAACTTTTTGGAACTCCCTCCCTGTTGCCCTCCGAACATCTCCTTCCTACCCTCAGTTCCGGAAGGATCTTAAAACCTTCCTATTTGCTCAAGCCTATACTGACTAAACCTCTCCCAGCTGCTACCGTCCACTGCATCACACATAGCGCCATGAAACCGCTGGGTAAAAGTGCGCTGAATAAATAATTTTAAATTCTAAATTCTAAAACAAGCAAGGTAAATGGCTGAAACTAACCAATGGAAGACATTCATAGTAGATGCACATGCAAAATAAGCCAAAAGCCAGGAAGACCTAAAGGCATTATGGGTCATACAACACACATTTTGCAGTAACTCCCGAGGTGTCTTGCTCCTAGTTGAGAAGCTAGTCATAACACATTCACTATGCCTACACGTTGCTCATCTAGCACTTCAAAGCCCAAAAATAAAAGCCTGCTTATGAGAAAAGATGTGTAGCCGATCAAATTGTCAGAGATGCAAATGCTGCCAAGTCTCTGGAAATCCAGAGATCCAAGCCCCGTCAAAACCAAAGACTCAAGACAGGGGCTGTGGCACTATAAGAGCACTGACTTTGGGTCACTCAGAGATGGAAAACACTGATTGGTTATCTCAGATGAACGCACAAAATACCTTGTTTTTAAAATAGTAACACCAGCAGCGTTCCAAAATGTCTAGCCAAAGCTGGAGAAATAATTTTGGCATCTTCATATTTCTTTAAGAGACAATGGGCCCCGTTTCAGAACATGGAATTTCACTAGTATCGCCGCTCTCTTGGGATCTGCCACAAGAAAATAACATCAAAATAATCCCAAGCCAATGGGGAAGTACAGTGGATAATAAGGACAATGAACAAAGTTGTTTGCATATGCCTAGACCACAACATAGAGTGGCATTCCTCCGAAAATACAATATCCTGCCCCATGGCCACGACGTGCCTTCCAAGACCATTAGACCCAGTAGCCAGCCAACAAAGAAAATGGAGAAAAACCATGCTGCCATCAGATAGGGGAGTGATTCTGTTCTGGGCTGTGGAGGCTGGAATCAAAAATAAACTGTTCATGGAAAAGTGCCTCCCAGACAATAAATTACAGTCGATTTTCAAAACTAAGAACCTATTTCTTGTTCCTATTGGCGTTCATAAATAGGTAATCTTTTAGAAAACTTTTTAAAGTATAATTTGCTATCCCGCACCTTTCTCACAACCGCTTTTATTGAAAGTTCAGGCAAGCATAGATACAGTTCTCCACAATCAGGAGGATACTGTCCACAATAGACAAATAGTAGAATGACCAGAAGCCCTAAACTTTGAATCACCCCCCTCCCAATCCCCTGTCCCACCAACCCCCAATAAACATACCCCAACTCCCTTCCCCGGCTACCCACCCCTTATCCCACCCTAACCCAGTGCACGTGTTCACAGTTTATCACATACATGGGTAATGCAATGCAGGCGTCAGACATCGACCTAGGTCCCAAGGTCCCCATCCAGAGGTAGCACATCATCTATGTCAACTGGGGGATCCAGATTCAGCCCCCTGTAGTCGGCCCACCGCTTCCAGATCTTATAGTGTTTCCGGGGGCACCCCCTGGCCTCAAACACAGGTAATTCCAGCCCCATAAGAAAATCTAATCCCGCCTTCCAGGCGCTGAGTGGGGGGGCACGGTCACTCTTCCAGGCTCTCGCCAGATCCCGTTTAGCTACAACCAACCCCAGTAACAGGAGGTGGCGTTTGTAGATGTTGCCTCCCACATTCTCCAGGACATGGAGGAGGCCCAGTCTAGGCGTACGAGGGAGGTCCCACCCCAGCACCTCCGACAGACAGTTCCACACCCCATTCCAAAATCGGGTCAGACCCCCACAAGACCACACCGTATGCAGTAGCGTTCCTCTTTCAGCTCCACAACGCAAGCACTCCGGGGCGGCAATGAGGCCCGCCCTCCACAGCCTCTCTCTAGTGTAATATGCCCTATGCAGGTATTTAAACTGTATAAATCTGAGGCGTACAGCTATGGCAGCCCCACGGGGGGACTCAAGGGCCTCCCTCCAATCATCCTCATCCAAGGGGCCAATATCAGTCTCCCAGGAGGCCTTCAGTGACAGGAGAGAAGAAGAGCAGTGCGTAACCAGTGTTCGATATATTTGGGAAACTTTCTTATCACCCAGGTCCCCCATGAAGAGTTTGGCCTCAACAGGGCTGAATTCGGGAAGCTGGTCCAACCCCACTAGGCTCGGGCCAGTGCATGGCGGAACTGGAGGTATTTGAAAAATTGGGTCTTGGGCATATTGAATTCGGAGCTGAGGTCCTGAAAGGATTTGAGTGTAGTCCCCGTAAGGACATGGCCGAGTGAGGAGATCCCAATAGCATCCCAACCTCCAAAGCCCGATAGGGAGGCCAGTGCTGGAAGCTGTCCGTTATTCCACAGCGGAGTTTCGGCTGTCAGCCTGCCCCACCAACCCATGCCCAGTGCCTGTCTCCATATCGGAAGACCACCTGGGTGACCCGCGGCAGCACCCTCCGCCGCCTGGCCGAGTATAGTAGCATATGTAGCGTGGCATTCCCCATCAGAAAGTGTTCTAATGCATATGCCGGGTCACTGTGGTCACCATACCACCACTCATTGAGCACCAGGAGATGAGAGGCCTGGTAATAGGACAGAAGGTCAGAAGTAGCCAGACCTCCACAGTATGTGGATAGAAAGCATGTCCGCAGTGCCACTCTAGAGGCACCCCCGGCCCACAGAAATCGGCCAAGTACTGAATTTACACGACGGAACCACTGCGGGTCGATCCTGTGCGGGTGGTTCCGTAGTTGGTAGAGGAGCCGTGGCAGGGCGACCATCTTAAAGATGGCAGATCTGCCATAGATTTAAGGGGCATGCGTGACCAGGTCTTAACGTCCAATTGGACCTTGTCCCATACCGGCAGCACGTTACGTTCCCATGCCACCGTAGCAGAGTCCGACAGGAAGACACCTAGGTATTTTAGACCACCGACTGCCACCTGTAGAGCCGAGGCCCATGGGTATGTCTCCGGCTCATCACCCAGCACCCACAGGGTCGATTTGCGTGGATTGAGGAAGAGCCCTGAAACCTCGCCAAACCTTTGCATCAGGTCCAGTATGCGAGGGCCAGAGCGGTGAAGGTCGGTCATAAAGAAAAGGGCATCGTCCGCATACAATGCAATGCGGTCTGAAAGTTCTGCCCCCCACACAAAGCCGCGATACTGTGCATCTAGACGCACTCGTACGGCCAATGGCTCCATGGCCAGTGCGAAGAGGCGAAGAGGTAGGGGGAAAGGGGGCATCCCTGACGGGTACCCCTGGCAATTGGGAACTTCTCAGAGATCGCTCCAGAGACACGCCCGAGGCGGTGATGTCTGTATACAGCAGCCTCACATAGGAGATGAACACTGGCCCCAAGTTAAGGAGCGGCAGGAGGGCAAAGAGGTAGGTCCAGCTGACCGAGTCAAACGCCCTGTCGATATCTGCGAGCAACAACGCTGCCCGATCCCCGGTCGCCCCCACAGCGTCCACCGCAGCCTGTGCACGCCGAATGTTGTGTCTCGTCGCCCGGTGCGGCATAAAGCCTGCCTGATCCGGGTGGACCAGGTCTGCAATATGCGGGAGCAGGCGGTTCGCCAGTGCCTTGGCCAGGAGTTTGGCCTCGAAGTCGATCAAGGATATTGGGCGATAGGACTCATGGCGGTCGGGAGGCCTACCCGGCTTCTGGAAGACCACAATTTCGGCCTGACGCCAGTCTGATGGCAGGCTACCGCGTTCCCGCGCCAATTCCAATGCCCGCCTATAGTGCGGCCCAAGCTGCAAGTGGAATTTCTTGTAGAATTCGCTGGGGAACCCGCTCGGTCCCGGCGCTTTGCCTACGTTAAGCTGACCCAGTGCATCACCCAGTTCCTCTGCCGTCAAGGGGAGGTCTAAGGCCTCCCGTACCTCGTCCGAGACTGCGCGAGGGGGAACATCCGCGAGGAACCCATCGATCGCTTCGGGTGGGAGGCATTCCCGAGAGGCGTACTGCTCCGCATAGTAGCGTGCAAAGCTCGCCGCAAGAGTCGCAGGGTCTGTTATCACGGCCCCCTCCCCGTCAGTGAGACCTGGTAGGGGGATCGGTTGCAGCGTTTGCTGACAGAGCCTATGTAGCATGGTGCAGGACTTATCCCCCCATTGGTACACCCTGCTCCGCGTAGCCAGCCACGCTTGGCGAGCCTCGTCCATCAACACCGAGGCGTAGGATTGCTGCGCCTGTAGAAGCAGTCGCAGCGCCATGTCATTACCCTCTCCCCGGCATCGTGTCTCCAGCACCTCCACCCGCTCCGCAGCTGTAACAATGCTCTCCTGTCAAGTACTACGGGCAGCAGTGCACCATGCAATGTCAATGCTTCTTATTGTGGGCTTCATGGCTTCCCACACCGTCACCGCGTCAACCCCACCGCCAAGTTGTCCTGCCAATAGTGGGCAATCGCACTGCGCATATGCTGGGTGTAGGCCGGTTGCTGTAGGTGCCATGAGGACATCCGCCACCGAAATGGTTGGCGTGCCTTGCGCAGGTCAATCTGTACCGCTACTGGGGAGCGATCAGACAGCCCCCGAGGCCGAATTGCAGCCCATTTCACCCTGTCAAGGAAGGCCCCTGGTACGAATACACAATCCAATCGTGAAAAGGAACCATGCACTGCTGACACATACGTATATTCCCGCGCCCTGGCATGCAGATGCCTCCATGCATCCTCCTATCCCAGCCCATCAATCATCGCTTTCAGCCGCGTAAGAGAGGCCGCAGCCGCAACCCCCTGCAATCTCTGCCTGTCCAGACTCACATCCACTACATCGTTCCAGTCACCCCCAATCACTGCCAGGGAGTGGGGGATCTCGGTCCATAAGTCAAACAGTTTCTCCGCCAGGGACCATTGTAGCGGGGGGGGGGCATACACACTGCCAAACACCACCGGTTCTGCTGAAATCCTCCCCCTCACAAACACAAACCGACCCTGAGGATCAAGCCATTGACGCTCGTGAGTATATGACAGCCGTCTGTGGACAAGAATGGCCACCCCCTTCGAGCCCCTGGAAAACCCTGTATGAAATACCTGGTGGAAGCCAAATCGCTGCAGACTCAGTGCCTTAGTACCCAACATATGCGTTTCCTGGAGGAGCATCACATCAGCCAATTCCCTTTTACCCCAGCGCAGCACGGCCCCGCGCTTAATCTTGTCCAACATCCCCCGGACATTCCAGCTCAAAATTCGCAAAGAGTCACTAGCAAGTACTGGTCCCGGGGTGTCAACCATGGTCTCGATGAACGAGTCTCTGCGACCTCCAGGGCCCGGCCCAGGTCTCCAACACCATACAAGCCAAAATAGCAAGAATCACGTGCACCCCTTTCAGAACACCCACGTCCCCCCTTGCCCCCAGCAACCAGCCCCGACCCCCAAACAGCCCAACTCCCAAGTCCCACCCCCCACCTCTATACCTCATGAAACACTGAAGCACCTGTCGCGGCATGGGGAGCTTCAGGCCCAGAACAGAGCGCCTAAAACCAACCATACCAATGGATCCCAACTACTCCCCCCAACTAACAGGGCGCACCCTCAGGACCACCCCCAAACCTGGGAGGACCAGGCGGCCCACAAACAGTACCCCGAACCCTGTTGTACCAAGTATCCGGTTCACAGGGAGGGCGCAGCAAACAGGCGCCAGCCCACCGAGGGCCCCCCAGCCCCACCAAGACCCAGGTCATACTGCACCAGTTGTCGTCCGCTCCACCACAAGAGCCAGGTCCTCCATAGAGTCCATCAATAGACCAGGGTTAATCGACAAGAGCCAGAGTTATATGGTGATCAGTTTTCTTTGCCAGATTGATCAGTGTCGGGCTGTGTGTCACCCAAAAGGCCCTCTCGGGACAGGGACCTCCGTCATGAACGGGACTTCCAATGTCTTTTCCCTTTACCAGCGGGGTCGCTCCTCTCCTGGGATGATCCACGCGAAGGTCCAGAGCTCAGTCCCGGTTGGGCGTTCGGTCGGATCCTGACCGTCTCATCTGTCCACTTGAAGACGTCCTCCGGAGAGTCGAAGAAGTGGGTTTTGGAGTTGAAAATAACCCGCAGACGGGCCGGATACAGCAGTGAATATTGGATTTTTGAGCCGCGCAATTTGGCCTTTGCGCCAGGAAGGAGTGTCGCTGCTGCTAGACCTGCTTGGTGTAGTCCGGGAAGATCATGATCCTGTGATTGTCAAATAGCAAAGTCTCTTTGATCCTTGCTTCCCGGAGTATGACATCCCCGTCATGAAAGTTCAGGATTTTGGCGATGATTGGCCGAGGCCGTTCCCCCACCGGTGGTTTCTGCGTCAGGGCTCTATGTGCGCGCTCCACCACGAAGCAGCGCGACAGGGTGTCCGGGGGAAGCCAGCTCTCCAACCACTGCGTCAGAAAGGTATCCATGGGTCCCTTCTCGCAATCTTCCGGAAAGCCTACGAAGCGCAGGTTATTCCTTCGCGCTCGCCCTTCTGCGTCCTCCACGCGAAGAGCCAGTCCCTTCTGGATCCTCTCCATTTCCGCCACTTTCTTTTTAAGGGCGCCGACGTCTCCCTCCACCTCCGCGACTCTGGTCTCGGTCTCCGTGATGCGGGCGACTGCGTTGCGGAGATCTTGGCGCAGCAGCATTACATCGGCACCCACCGCGCCAATCTTTGCATCCAACATGTCTCTGGACTGCGTGATGGCCGCAATCAGAGCCGCGTTGTCCGGTCCGGCATTCTGGCCACCCCCGGCCGTCCCCGAGCCTCCACCAGGTCCGGTGAACTTATCGATGGGCCCCTGCTTGGTGGCGCCCGTGCCACCCCCGCCTCTGGTCATGGTCCTGACAGTAGCGGCAGGTCGACTCACGTCCGTAGTAGGCTTCTTGACACTGTATTCCAAGAGTAGCTACCACTCGGGGTAAGAATGGGGTATCAGAGTCCAGCAGGGCACTGCGCCACACCCGCTCGCCACCACCGCGCCAAACACCAGCAATCAAGTGCACCAGATGGTATACCGGGCCCCAGCAGCAAATGTAGCGGCTAGCTCAGCTCCCTACAGTCACGGGGCCCTGCCGGTCCGCGCCAGCCACCTCCGCTATCCACAATCCACCGGGCACTTCACCGCTGCGAGAAGGCAGGCACAACTGGACCCCGAGGCCGCGGCAACCAGGCAAAGCCGCTCCTCCGGGCTGCACCAGCCACCAACTCTGGCCCCAGAGTCAGGGGGGCGAGAAAGGCGCCGATGCGCCGCAGTCCGCTCCGCCGGCTCGGCGGGAACAGAAGGCACAGCTAGTTCACCGGACCGGCTCCCCTCAGGGCCACACCACAAGGCTCATATCCGTCCACAGATCGGATGGTGCGCTCTCCTCCTCATGCCGGTAATCCAGCGCCGGCTCCGCCACCACACTGTCCCCGGCAGCCCCGGGGGACCCGACTGTCTCAGGATTCGCGGAGTCCTCCCGCAGAGCCGCCGCCCCGCGGCCCCCAGCAATGCCCTCGGGTCCGCAAGCGGCAGGAGACTCCGTCGCCCCTCCTCCGGCGGCCTGGAACCAGCCGTCCAGGACCCGAGGGACCCACCAGCAAGCAGGCCGCCCGGCGCTCAGAGCCAGCAGGCGGGGCCAGGCAGAAAATTAAGGCCCCGGCTCACCACGCGGCGAGCAGGCCCGGCGGGCGCCGCCACCAACAGCTGCTCCAACCCGCGATCGGGGGCCTTGGAAACCGCCCCGGAGGGTGCCCCCAGTCTCCAGCAGTCCCTGCCGTCGCTGTACGGATAATGAAGGGTTCGGGGCAAGGATAAATCAAGAGGATAAGTTGCGGGCCGGCGGGAGCTCTACAGAGCCACGTCCGCCATCGTCGCCCTCGAAGCCACGCCCCCTATCCCGCACCTTTCAATTCTAAAGTAAATTTATATCACACTTGCGATTAATTGCAGTTTGCCTTTTTACTTTTTAAAGGTATATACATTTTTACACACACATGGACACATTAATTTATAAATTGCACCACGAAGACATAATTAATTTACAGGTTGCACCATCAAGACATAAGACAACTGTTCTTTTTACATACCATGTTTGGCTTTGACGTATGCCCAACAACTGATTAAACAACTAATACATTTAAAAGAACACAAACTATCTAACCATTCAATACATCAATAGTTATCTACAAGACATATTTACTGACTCCACACACCTCATTATTTTTTAGGATAAATTCACAATATCGCAACCATCTGTTGCTGTGACCTGACTGATATCCTTAGGGTGATTTAGCTTGGGACCTGTGCCTGGGTCCTCCTCCTTATTTTTTTATCCCTACTACTCTGTGGCCTATATAGGTCAGAGTTCTGCTGGTATTTCAGGGTAGGTTCCCAACTTGCTTTTCCCGTTGCGCATTATCACTATGCACTCAATTAATCAGTCAGGGAATTGTAAGCGCGCTACTCACCCGTGAGGGTCTCAAGGGGCGGGTCACTGTGTATTGATGTAAATGGAAACTCTTGGCCTCAAAGTTATTTATGCTGGTGAGTTTCGACCTTCCGAGGTGGGCCGGTATTGTTGGTTAGAAGAAGATCTTCAGGACAGGTGTTTTCTTAGGACACATTTGCCTGGTTCATGGGGATACTTCTTTTGGTAAAGGTTGAGGTGGTCCCCTCCTGGGGTCCCGTCTTATTGTGTATGTCTCGCATATTCATAGGGCTCCTGCCCTGAACTCCTTTTGCAATATCTTGCTTGCCCCGTCATAAGTTCTATACTTTTAAAAACTAAAAAAGCTGTGTTTGTTCTCTGCTCAAAAAAACCTTCAGCAGGCTCAAAAGCATGCAATGGCATGGATTAGGGTGTGGGTGCCCCATCGAAAACAAGAAACCCTGCTCCCACACCCCCAACTGCGGGCTCCTCTGTTACCCCACCAGGTGTAAAGTGGCGTGGGGTAGACTGTCATGGAGTAAAGTGTTGTAGAATGGGGTGGCGTGGAGTTGAGTATCATAGAGCGGAATTTCAAAGAGTGGAGTGGCGCAGAGTGGAGGAGGTTGTTGGAGATAGGAATGGAGTAGAGTGTCGTAGAGTGGAGGGGCATAGAGTAGAACAGAGTGTTGTGGAGTAGATCAGAGTATGTATCAGAGTGGTGTTAAGTGTCATAGTGGAGCGGAGAGTGGTAGAGCGGAGAGTGGTAGAGGGGAGTGGCATAAGAGTGGAGTGATGTAGAGTGCTGTAGACTGGAATAGAGTGGAGTGGCGCAGAGTGTTGTGGAGTGGAGTAGTGTTGTAGAGTAGAGTGGAAGAGTATTGAGGTTTAGAATGGAGTAGATATCGTAGTGAAGAGTGACAGAATGGAGTGGCACAGACTGGAGAGGCACAAGTGTGTCGCTGTGTCTAAAAAGAACAGATGATGGATGGAATGCAGAACAAATCAAACATTCATGCCCAGTCACAGATCTGAGTTAAATCCATTGTTTTTTTCACACCACGCCATTCCAGTTTAGAGCCAACGATACGTAAATCAGTCTTGACCCGGATCCCCATGGGAACGGTCTAGCCAGTACTGCCAAGCCAAGTCCTCCATGAACCAGAAACAAGCATCCTAGAGCCGGTTTCAGTGTATCACCCCATACCAGCCAGACTAACTGGAATCTGGTGGCATAGCAAGCATGGGACCCACATCTGGGCATACCCTTCCCACGTAGGGTGACAAACGCAAAAAGAACAGATGATGGATGTAATGCTGAACAAATCAAGCGTTCACCCACAGTCCAGGATTTAGGTTAAAACCATTGTTTTTTTGCATGCCATGCCATTCCAGCTTAGACCCAGCCATATCTCATTCAATTTAGACCCTGCTACCCATGGGAACAGTTCTGCTTGAAATGCCAGGCCAGGTCCTTTCTGGACCAGAAACAAGCATGGACTTAACCCAGGATCTCTTGACTGGGGGTGAAGGTTTGATTTGTTCGGCATCCTGTCCATTATTTGTATGTCTTTTGGAGGGTCAGAGTGGTGTGGAGTTGAGTAAAGTGGCATGGAGTGGAGCAGAGTGAAGTGACGTGGAGTAGCTTATATTGAAGTGGCATAGTGTGGCACAGAGTGGACTAGAGTTTTGTAGATTGGAGTACAATAGAGCAAAGTGGAGTGGCATAGAGGGAAATGGAATAGAGTAGACTAGTGTTGTGGAGTGGCATGGAGTGGCTTAGCGAAGAGCGAAGTAGATCCTCATGGCTAAATACACATGATCTATTATTCTGTATTTCTCAAGAATTCGCTCTGTACTACCTGCCTGACCCCTTGGTCTATTTGTATTACTTGCATTATCGACTTATTTGATTGTATACGTTCCCTCTTTGTATATTTTTATATTGTTGACGCACCTGTCTGACTTTGCATACTGTACCTACACCACCTCAACTATTCCTACTCTTGTACTACTGATGCACCTGTGTGACTATACACCCTGTACTCACCTACCTCAACTATGCCTACCTTTATGCTATCTCCAAAAGCATTTAAGCAAGCTTAAACAAGTATATGCTCCTTCTTTTTGTACTTGTATATTATTGGCGCACCTGTTTGACTATGCACCTGTGCCTACACTACCTCAACTTTGACCTACCTCTTGTATTTTGACCTACCAATGTAACTATGCACCTTGTACCCAACTACCTCAACTATTACATTCTATTATTCTATCACCCCCTTGTCCATGTAAAGCGCTCTGATATCTGCAAAGATCTTGTTCGCGCTATATAAAACTTTTTTAAATAAAATAAATAAATAAATAAGATATCATAGGGTGGAGTAGATATCGTGCAATGGAGTAGAGTGTTGTAAAGTGCAGTGGAATTGAGCGGAGTAGAGTGGAACAGCGTGGAGTAGAGGGATGTAGAGCGGCAGAGTATTGTAGAGTTGAGTATACATGGTGTAGTAGCGCACTGCTATTACAATAAATTTTTAAGAGGAATGGCCATTACATTTGCAAAGATCAATGCAGGGTGGGGGTAAAGAAGAATTGTAGTTCATTAAGCTTCCTTAGGCTAGAGCAAAAAATCAAGTTGGGGGGGAATGAACCACTTGTCCTGTGTTCTCAGGGTCTATGATACCATGCGGGTGTTCATGATAGTAAAAAAACCCTCATATGCAAACACTAGCGTTAGGCGGTATATCTTGGTTCTCCGCCGTTCAGTGCTGCAACAGCATTATCATTGGGTCTTTTCCTTCGTATGTTATGCTGACCTCCAGATGGAGGAAGACCAACTGGATTGACAGTAGTGGCCAGGAATAAAAAAGGAGGGCGTGTTAGTGCTCAAGTGGGTGTAGTATAAAATTCCTTATATCTAGTCTCTAGTGTTTTTATTCTGTAGAGCACTGGTATAGGAAGATAAAAACAATAGCGTGCGTGTTAAGGCCTAGTTACTAGCCTTTGGCACTAGTGAGATCGGTCAACATGTTTCAGCCTCCTGGCATCTCTAGAGGCTTTCATCAGAACGAAGTGATTAAGAGTATATATATATTTGCTCTTAAATGAAAAAAGATGGCGTACTCACCAACTTTATGTTTTAGAAGTAAGAATTTTATCTGTACCTTAGTTCACAATTGTTTTGGTGGCATCGGCGGATTGGTGCCAGCTTGGCAAACCTGTTGAAGCGTTGCCATTACAGGGACTTGTTCTGACTCTAATCCTCGTGTGATTAGAGTCAGAACAAGTCCTGGTAACGGCAACCCCCGCACATTATCATAGACCCTGGGAACACAGGACAAGTGGTTCATTCTCCCCAACTTGATTTTTTGCTCATTACATGTGCAGACATACTGTTTTACTGATAAAACTATACAGCGAACAATTTGTGGCAATTGGCATCACTTGGTTTGATCCTACTAAAATATTTATTTTTACCACACTTCAGAGTTACAAATAAAATGTGATTCATTTGTGTTTTCCTAATTGTGATATAGTCTGAAATATTTGTACAGTTAATTTAATAGCATTTAAATGTTTTTGTGTGCTATACAAATATAACATCCTAAAGCCATTACTTTCACATCCACAGCAAGATAGTCACATAAATCATCTCACTTAGCAGTCAGAGAAAGAAGTATTCGCCAAGCTCCCTGGAAGACAGAGCCCAACGTTTGACCTGCATCTTTGCACAGCAAATGTGACAAGATAAAAAAAACATTTTAAAGGAATATGTATTGCTCATTCACTTCTCAACTTCAGTATGGCTATTTTAGGGGTGCTTCAGCACCCCCTACTCTCCTACTTCCAACACCTATGGCATGGGCCTGAAATTGAGAGAGACATGATTATGTTAGGCTATTAACAAATAGCACCGACTAAAATAAACAAGCTTTTAGACAGAACATAGTTCTTTACAGGCATGCAAAAGTGATGTACTGGCAGAGATAAGTAGAATTAGTTAAGCAGAAAGACACGAGACTGGAAACCTTTTCAAAGAAATAGGTTTACTGCTGAGATCTAGCATACAGGAAACATCTGAACAAATAAAGCCAGTAAATAGAAAACAGGCAAATACAAAGCCAATGTAAGCAATGGGTGTAATACATTGCTATGGAAGGTTTTAGCATGTCCCCAGCTGTGTTGTCTGGTAGGATTCAACCTAAAAGTAGAGTTTGAGCGTAATTGCGGTGTATAAGAGCTCAGTGTGCAGGTGTGGTTCAGCCTTTGGTGCTTCTGTCTGCAAATATATTATCCACCCCAACTGTGTGTGACCTTTGTGCGGTCTCCTTTTCTTATCTTTTGGAATCTGTGCTCTCTGTTGTTTGCTGCTGCTTTTGCAGGTCAATCACCTAATCTCGCATGTATCTTTTGCGATAATCCCCCTTGTTGGCTGAAAAACAAATGCTTTATCTTAAACATCACTAATGTAAAGGGGAGGCTAGAGAGTCAATTGAACCCGCGCTGTGTAGTTTTGGGCCTATCAGTCTAGGAATTTAAATCATTCCCGAATATGGAAACAATTAATGTACACTGTAGTAATTAGATTAGTTTTGGAGAGACCGAGGCCTATCTTCCAGCTTGAAAGATTGGAGTAGAACAGCGCGGAGTAGAGTATTGTAGGGTGGAGTGATATAAAGTGTCAGAAGGAAGTGGCATGGAGTGGCGAGGAGTGTAGTGGAGTGGCGTAAAGTGTAGTAGTATAGAGGGGAGTAGATATCGTTGAGTGAAGTGGGTGTCACACATCATAGCTTGGGTTGGCCTGGACTAGAAGGCAGTCATGCAGTGACTGAGGATCTGGTCAGATTGGTCAATATGTGGGCTGCTTGGGGCCCTGTATTATGATCTGGAGGGTCGGTTTGTACTGTTGATTTCTCTGATATTAACATAACGTGTATTTGTGCGCACATTCATCCAGGAGGGTACCTTGGCGCTAAATAACAGATGTTAACACAAACATTGCCTGTGACAAGCACAAATGCATGCAGTCCCCCATACCTTACAAATGTGGGACAGTTTTTTTTAGCCATCTGATTAGTTAATGGGGTCACTTTTACTTCGGTGCCAGCTCCCATTATCTGTCCCATTCCGGCCCTCATGATAACATTTAAGTTTTGTCAAGTATAACATATAATATAATTAATATAGTGTCAGTTCGAAGCTAAGGGCTGTATCTTTTCGCAATTTAGATTCAGGCAGTGACTCCCTTCAACACTTTGTATTCTAGACACTCAGCACTTGTCTTCCTTCGAAAACAACATTAGACTGGCATAAACTCTACCAGAGCCCTTACCAGCATTCCCTCTACACATGCAAACTTCTAGGGGTTCTCCGTGACCTCCTTAGGTTGGCAGCACTATTAGTATAATAAAACATAATAAATATATTAGGGGACTCGTGTCCCTAGATTCCCACATCACCTCTCTGCGTTGGGACTAGTGAAGAGCGGAGGATGCGGGCCGCGCTCGAGCCCCGACAGGAGGCCATGGCCCACTAGGGCCTCGCAGTTGCTTAACGTCGACCCCCAGGTGGTATTCTCCTGGCCACCCGTAGTGACGCGCAGTTCCCCTGCACTGTCCCTTGAGCCAGCCCGGGAGCAACAGACCTGACCTGTCAGCTGTATGGCGTCAGGCCCTACGTCACTCTGCCATCAGGACGCCCGAAAGAGGCCCGTGCGTCAAGGCCATAGCAAACCACGGTAGAAGAGTAAGGCGGCTTAATTGTACCTTGGAGGAGCGTGGTAGCCACCTTGAAGTAAGTTATATTCATTCGTATATTAGGGCTATGGAGACAGAAATGTCATTAATTAAAAGGAGCCATTACTACTTTCCAGACCTTTAACTATTTAGTTCATGACTTTAGTGCAATTTTTTATTTGTACACTTTAAATATGGACCCCCATCTTCTCAAAGTTTTACAAACGTGTGCGTTATAAATATTTATGACACTAATATAATCAAAACGTTGTTTTACATTTGAATTTCCTACGAGTGGAGCTTACGAAGCCTAGTCAATAACTTCATTCTCAAATGGCCGCCGCTTTTCTTTTTGACTGAAGGCCTTGTGTTATGTAGTCCTCCTTTAGTTTCCACAGCAGTCAAAATATTCCGCCCCCTCCCCGCAGTCCATGGAGATAAACAGTGACCGGAGAACTATGTACGGAACATCTGGACTATCACTTCCGGATCAAGAAGCATTTTTTTTCCGGGTAGTAAGACTGTCTCGCTCATGGGAGTCATATTTTCTAACCAATTGCAGTTTTTGTGTTACGAAGGTTCTCTTAGTAACGCCTATTCTTTTGGCAATCTGTATTAGCTATCTTTCTCATTGCCCCGCAGTGTCTTGCTAATTGGTTGGAGTCCTATACATTGTGAAGGGGAAGTCGTTGGAGGGGGACGCTAAACTGCCAAAAGAAGGCAATCCGGATATTAACTTCTGTGTCAGGAGGTGGGAGGTAAGGCTGGTGTCCTGATGCGTTTGATGCGGGGATATTCGTGTGACTGTGAAACCGGGTGTCAGGTGTAATAGATTGAGTTAATGGGAAAATGAAAACTGAAACGGGGAAAGGGTGTTTGCAAATTGGGTTAGCTAGCACAGAAGTGAAGGATTAACTAAAACTCTGAAGGTAGGATACATGGAAGTATTGACGTCAATCGGTTGGCTTTTGAGAGCGCCAAAGGCTTATACGTTTATTAACGCTGAGAGCACATAACAAATTGGCAATAGCACTGGAAGCTTAACTTGCTCTGAGAACAGCTAGTGGAAGAGAAACTTGGAGGTGATGGTGTAAGTCGTGATCTCCTGCCGTTGCACTGACTTCCTATGCTGTGAATATGTGCCTTTCCTGGCGCAGTCACTTTGTTCAAATGGTTGTATAAGTTTCTATCGTCTTCTTTGCTTGATTTTGCTCGCAAGTTGTTGAAATGTCACTCATAATTACAATTAAATTATGAAAATGTCACGCATAGCAATCTGAAACCTTGGCAGCTATGGAGAATCATGGATGATGCTTATATGTGACATGTTCACACTTGCAATGCTTGTGTGTGATATTTCTCCTTAAGTGACTTTTGTGCATTGTATTGTTTTAGAGACATCAAACGTTATGCTGCCCCTGATGCGTTATAACGCATGAAATCGCTGAAAACATTTGAGGGGGCGCAATACACTATATACACAGGCCATAACCTCCTTGTTCTTCCGCACCCGTTCACTTACTGGTTGAGATATCATCTTTGCACAAAAATGCCAGGTTTTTTATCAGTAAATCGAATTATTTTTTAAAATTACCAAACTAAGCTGGCCTTCACCACCAACCTATCTCAAAACGCAATGAAAACAGCAGAGTAATCATGCTTAGGCTTTTTTTAATTAGTGCAGAAAAGACGACTTAAATTTATGAGGAAAACAATGAATTGAACACATTTTACCCCAAAAGATGTTTCCTTCACTATATACTAATTTTGATAGTGCTTAATAAAGCTCAATTGCTGTTCTAACAATTTGAGACAGAGGGGCCCCTTGTGTATCTGCCCAAGAGGCCGCCGCCCCCCTAGAAGATATTTCCTGTATTCCTTCAGGTAGGGAGCATTAGACAGAGAATTTGCCAGTACACTAGTTGTCCTAATACAGCAACTCAAAGTAAGCTTAGAAACGTTTTTATCCTAGTGAACACCACCAAACCTACTACAGCACTGAAGGTAAATATAATCTGTTCCTTCTCCTTAGAAGAAGGAGGTGAAAAAACACAGGCACTAAGACTTCTTAGTGATCTACAAATCCACCTTGGGAAGAAAAGATTGATTATGTCTAAACAAAACCCCATCTTCGAGGATTTTCGTAAATGGCGGTTTACATATTCAGGCTCTAAATTCGTCAATCCTTGTAGCGAAGTAATTGCCTCTAAAATACACCTATATTGATAAACCTTTTAGTTCACTGGCTATTAATGCCCTAAAATGCTTTCAGGACTTGCGGCAGATTCCACAGTGGAACTGTAGGTCTAGGCCTCGAAGTAGCAACATTTTCCAATAGTCTGACCACCAAATCAAAATCCTTGCAAGAGTTACCCCATGGCTCTCTAAACTCTCTAATGGCTGCCCCCTGAGCACTTAAAGTAGTCAAAGCCAACTGTTTTGGAACCCTCCTAGCAGGAACTGTAGGAACAAGGACATTTCACATTCTACCGGAGATAGGGATCTAGGAAAACACCTTCCTGAAAATGTCTCTAGTGTTTGAAGGAGGACTTCAAAGGGGAAGGGTGTCCGGAAACCTTGACGATTTCTGTTAAGTGTTCTGGTACCACTCTCCTTTGAAGTCAGAGCTTCTTAATCTCCAAACCTACATGGCTAATTTCTGCAGTGCAAGGCAACCACGTGACCTGAGAGGATGGGGAGACACCATAAATATCTAATGGAGAAGAAAGGCTATGGTATTTTGATGAAGAAATCAAGAGCCGTGGGGCCAAAATGGGATTACCACTTTCACTTCTGTGGTTACCCTCTAAACCGTTATAGTAGAGAAGGGATGCGCAGAGTAGGTGGGAGTTGATCTAAAAGCTGATGAGGCAAAGGTGACGAAAGTGCACTTAATCCTCATGCCTCTGGATCCTGATATTGCTTCTTAAGTGTCTTCACAGGAAGCAAACAGTAGTTTGAAGGGTTTCTTAAATCTCTGGCATACTTGGACAAAAACCTGAGTAGAGAGAGACCAAGTCTGGAATGACATAAAGACTCTGCTCAGTTTGTTTGCCAGTACATTTCACTTTACATGATGTAAATTCCCTTCAGG
This sequence comes from Lissotriton vulgaris, assembly GCF_964263255.1. Taxonomy (NCBI): domain Eukaryota; kingdom Metazoa; phylum Chordata; class Amphibia; order Caudata; family Salamandridae; genus Lissotriton; species Lissotriton vulgaris. Next base: position 1,859,042,035 of record NC_141687.1, read on the forward strand.
GAAAGGAGATGATTCTCTGTCTGCACCCAACTCATCCACCTTCTGGGTAATCACATGATGATGTTCGATGTCTTCCTTGAAATCTATCAGCACCTGAGCAATTTCAAATAATTATTTTCAATTTTATGACCTCAGTCTGGCCTTTGTTGACCACCTTTCCCGAGTCTTATTGATCAACAACGTTGTCGCCATGCTCTGGTTCTGGTATCTGTTGTATTTATTTTCTCTTGAGTGTACTATAAGTGAAAACCCTTGCTCAAGGACTCTGGCTTTAGCTTCCTTTGTAGTTGTCTCCTGATCAGATTTGTTCGAATCTCCTTATTCTACTTTGTTGAAGAAGGTCCCCAATATTTTGGTACGTGTGACAAGAGTGGTCCCATATGAATTTTTGTCCATGGTAATAGGGATATACAAGATGCCATGTGTCCTGTACCTTCAGCTACAATCTTGCTTGCGCTGTTGCTCAAGATAATAGAGATAAACATCACTCGTAATCTTGCCGCTCTCTTCTACAGCAGAAACACCATGCCAATGCCCATCCTGAAATGTGCTCTGATAAATACTCTGTCCAGGGAAGGATCCAGCCTGCAGTTTTACAGATTGATCATTACACTGTGTTGTTATAGACAGCCTTTCATTACATTGCATCCCTTCATCACCGCCTCCTTTGAGCATGGAGATGCCAATTCTCCAGGTATGGAAAACTATTCCAGCCCTGCAGATGTAATTGTGCCACCAAGGAGGCCATCATTTCTGTAAACGCTCTTGGGAAAGACTTCATTCCAAAGAGCAATACCTGAAACTAATAGTGCTTCTTCTTTAAAAAAAAAAAGTTCTCTGATTTTTTTTTTAATATTCCCATGCGAAGGAAAATATGTAAATAAGCATCCATCAACTCCTTTGTGATCATGAAATATTTGTTTGGAATCAACGGTATTATCCTCTGTAATGTCTGCATCTTTAATGGAATTCTCTTTATTCACTTGTTCACCCCTCTAAAATCTATTATCATGTAGAATTGTCCTGAAGATTTGAAGACCAAGAATATGAACAAATACACTTCCCTGCCCCTCTCCTCTCTGAATCGGAATAACAGCCCTTTTCACAATCTGACTGTGAATTGCTGCCCACGTTTGTTCCATCTAGCCCACATATAGGGTACGCATAACCCCTGACTTGACTTGATTTGATTTATGAATTTATAAAGCACGCAATTGCCCCTTTGGGCGTCTTGGCGCTGGGTAGATGCAGAGAGACCAGGGATCTGTCAAGACTAAGATCTAATATGTAGTAAAGTAAATATCCAAGTTTGTATCTCTGTCCCGAAAGAAAGCAGTGATGGGCTATTTTTGATTGCGATTGGGAGGACGTTCCGGGCCTTAGCTGCATGTAGCAGAAAGCTTCTCCCCCACCCCCCCCCCGCCCCCCCCCCCCCCCCCGCCTGACCTGTTTGTGTTTTGGGACCTGAATCAGTTTTGCTTGGCTAATCGTAGATTCCTGGAAGGCTCATACAATTTTAAATGAGTTTTTAAAAACTGAGAACCAGACTCATAAAGGGCTTTATAGGCCAGACACACAGAATTACATTTTATTATTTTTTCCATTGGAAGCCAGTGGAGGGATCTTAGTCTGTGTGCAATCACCTCAGACCTGGGAATGTCCAGCACCAGTTTCGCTGCTGCGTTTTGCAGGCGCTACAGTTTTGCTAGGTCCTGGACCTGTATCCCAGCATATAGAGCATTCCCATAATCTACCCTTGATAAGGCCAGAGCTGTTACCACTGTTTAACGGGAATCAAGGGGGATAAATGACAGGAGCTTCCTTATCATTTTCAGGATGTACCAAATGGTGGATGCCATTTTGTTTGACTGGGCGTCAAATGATAGTTTGTTGACCAGTATCATACCCAGATTTTTGACTTAGTTTAGGCGACTGCCCATACCCAGTCAACAATCTGGCCACCACTCCGGGTACCAGATTTCCGTATCTGTCCATAGCAGCATGACTTCACTTTTATCTCCGTTTAACTTTAAGCATTTACTCTGCATCCATTGATTGACTTGTGGCATGCAGTTTTTAAATGTATCTGCCGTCTCTTTAGCATTCTTTGCGATAGATACCACTATTTGGGTGTCGTCAGCATAAGAAACCGGTAGGAATCCACAATTCCTTAAAATTGCTGCTAAAGGTGCTGCATACAATTTTAAAAAGGGTGGGACTTAAAGAGGACCACTGGGGCACACCATACGGAGAATTGAATGGTTTTTTGATTTTGCCTCCCCCAGCTCAACTGTGAATGTTCTGTTAAACAAATAGGATGCTAGCAGCGTTCGTGCCGACGTATGAACTCCGGCTTTGGCTAGTCGGATCATGAGTGTATCAGGGTTTACCGTGTCGAAGGCCGCCGAAAGATCCAAAAGGATCAAGGCGGCCTTTCCTCTGGCATTCAGTACACTCCTGAGTTCCTCTACTGCCATGAGCAGTGCTGTTTCCATTCCATGTCCCTCTCGGAAAACCAAATTGCGAGTAGTCTAAGGCATTTCCCTCCGAGAGGAATTGGGCCAGCTGTTTATTCAATAGTTTCTCCAGAACTTTTGCGGCGAAAGGAATTCTCACAATCGGTCTATGGTTCCTGTGGGTCTAGATTTGGTTTATTTAGTAGTGGCAGCACTGAGGTTCTTTTCCATGCATCTGGGAAGTGGCCTGATTTCACTATTTGTAAAAATAGTCTTCCTAATTGCTCGCTCAGCAGTTAGTAATAAATGCATCACCTTCGGTGTTATCTAATAGCATTGTCATCAGAGTAGGAACAAGGATATTTCTCAGCTCATGTTTAAAAAAAAAAAAACACCTCACTTTTAGTGAATATATTACTAAAGCATGATGTGGTAGTGCACTGTCCTTTTCATACAGCACATTTCCCATTGAAATTGCCACAAACTTTCCCACTAGCGTGCTGTTTTACTGATAAAACTATATAGCGCATAAACAATGTTTGAAAATTGGGTTTAAGCAGATATATATTCATCATTTGCACATCACCAGGTAAAGTTTTCGGATTTGCTTTCATCCTATTATTTTATTACCAATGAAGTCTGTTTCATAACCTTAACTTGAAGATATCGGAAACACTTTAAGAAATCCACACTAATTACATAATCACATTCTAATTGATCTCAACATTTCTCATGAAATGTTTTGTAGTCACAAGTGGAGGCTAAAACTCTTAGGTCACTTACAAACGTATCAACAGGTTCACCAGGTAACTGTTTCCTCATATAAAATGTATGCCTCTCCATGATGATGTTATGCTTCTTTTTAAATCTAGTGTCTAACATTTTTATGGCTGAGGAATAATCCTCAATGGCATCACCTTCACCCATGACTACAGTAGGCGGTAAATATTTCAAAACTTTTCTTCCTTCAGTGCCCAAAGAGTGACACAGTAAAGCAAACTTTTTTTTTTTTGGTAAAAACCTCAGCTTCAATGGCTTCTAAATAAGCCTCAAAACCTTCAAACCACAACTCCCATTCTACAGGAGGTTTGCCAGGGGTAGAAAGAAAGGGAGAAGGTGGAAGTACAGATTATTGCATGTTGACAATTAGAAGTACAGTAGTACTAGCAAAAATATATATATAAATTGTAAGGAGGTTGTGCGTAAAAAAGAAAACTAGAATGAAACTTTACAGCTGTGCAGATAAGCTACTTGACTTAATAGATGTCAATGTAAACTGTCAAATCGATTTAAAGCTGTGCACATCAGCGTTGGTTGACTCAGTTGTGCACATGTATGAATATAAAATCACCGATGGATGATTGATCAGTTACTAATATAAAGACTTCTTCAATGTAAAGTCTGTCTCTTAAATGCTGTGCACATCAGTGATGCTTGAGAAAGCTATGAGCAACTATGATGATGAAATCCAGATCGATGTATGTCAGTTGCTAGGAGACCAGTATAAATATGTCTTCACAATGGCCACCGATTATTTAAATCTGTGCGAATCAGCTGTGCACACAATGACAATGACGTCACAGATCGATGTTTGCCAGATAAGAGACCAATGGAAAAGTCTCTTCAAAATGGCCACTGAATACGTGATGCGTAGCACAGGAGGAGCGTAAATTTGTTTTGTTGCTAGGAATCGAAAATACAACGAACGTAGATAGTGGAGGCTGCATAGTAGGAGCGTAGAGATGACGTGTGGCAGGAAACTCTCACGCACTATGGCAATGCTGGAGAATACAACATTTTCTAGCTATCGCGACAAGAATTTTAAATTCTATTAAGGACACGGAGGCGAGGATTATGCTTTCTCTATTTCTTTACTGCAAACACAGCAGCCAATTAGAGTAAAACTACAACAATAATAATCAATACCCATGAGGCTTTGAACCACGCCTCCTTTGTAACAGCCAATCACTGCAATATCAAGTATACAAAGTAGAGAGACACTAATCTGTCTTCCTTTTTCTTTGCGCGAACTCAGTCCAATAAGAACAATCAAAGTCTTAAACTCCAAACGGAGAGATGAACAGTTCCATAAGAATTCTCAGCGGAGAAAAATCCACAGCAAACAAAGAGTTCCTCTTCTGTCAGGAAGGCGAGACGGCTTCATCCGGAGTATGCAATCAACTCTCGTTGGAATCATGTCCTAAAACAGAAAACAAGGTTGAGAAAGGGAGCCCACTACTTCATTTCTCATCGGGTGGGCATCAAATTTGTTAAAACATTTATAACATCAAAACAACTTTACAGTTTGTAAGCGGGGTGGTAGGAAGAGGCAAGAGACGTGTCTTAGTTACCACTGGTATAGGTTTTATTTTAGACAAGAGCTGGTCTGTACTTTTGAGTCTGACACTAGATTTCCTTGGAGAGCGCCTTCTCTCTGTCCGGCTCTTGGAAAGGACTCCTTCGGTCCGTCTTTTCTTTAGAGTCCGCCTTCGGTCTACGGCGTCTGGCTCCGTCGTGTCGTCCTCCCAGTTGGTGTTTATGTAAAGAAATCTCGCGAAGCCACGCCCCTCCGGGGGAGTGGCTGGGCGAATCGCGATGCCGGTGGCCTCCTGGCTCAGCTACTGACTCCTGTCCGCTTCAGGCTGCCTTTCGACGCTGCTTTCCTCCGCTCGCTCCTCACCGGCGCCGTCCTCTCCGTAATCTCCCTCGGGCCTCGCCTGCGGTCTCTCTTCTCCAGGTGTGCTGTCCCACGAGCTCCGGTCCTGCTCCGCGTCGCCGTCCTGGGGTGCAGCCAGTCTCTGAGGGTCTTCCCGCATCCGCTGAAATCCCTGGAACGTCTCCTCTTCCTCCGTTCGCTCGCCCTGGGGGGTCCGTCGCTGAAGTCTCCAGTCAGGCGAATCGTCCTCCCACCACTCGCCGTCTTCTTCGTCCTTGCTCCACTCCGCGCCTCTCCTTCCACAAACCGCTCCTCTGGTGTAAAGACACACCTGGTCTGGCGCACCCTCCTCTTTTCTAGTTGAGTCCGGCCACTCCCCCTCAGAACCAGGTGTCCACTTAAAGGGGCCGCCGACCAGATCCTCCTCATCGCCGCTATACTGTTCCTCCACTCGGTGCCACGATGGAAGCTCCAGGCTGGGCTGTGAAAACATAAAGGGGGGGTTCACATGTTACTTTAACCCCAGGGGGCGCCTCGGGCACCCCTTTACACAGTTGCATAAACTGTCCCAACGGGTGGGATAATCCTCGCCTCCGTGTCCTTAATAGAATCTAAAATTCTTGTCGGGATAGCTAGAAAATTTTGTATTCTATGGCAGAACCGGAGGCTTCTGATTATGCTGGTTCAAAGCTCATCAATCACAGCATCAGAAACATGAGGAATTCGTTTATAATAAAACATTTTAAACATTGAAACAGAAGACCAGTCAGCTGTTTTGAGGATATTTTCCAACCTGGAACCCAACAAATAGGTTTTGGAGGCCATAGCCCCTCTGGCAGAATGGGCACCATAAACAGAAATGTCAATACCTGCCTCCGACATCACCGATCTAACCCACCAAGCTAAGGTGGCAGCAGAGACTGGTTTGAATGGTTTCTGGACAGAATTAGCAACTGACCCAAGGATCAGACCTGTGACCCAAAGAACGTTCTTCATAACACTTTAAACATTGTAAAACACATAACTTGTTATTATGAGGAAAGGAAGGATACTCCACTGTCTGAGACATAGTCTTAGTCCGTCGTGTGATCACAAAAGAGACACCTTGAGGAGAAAACATCTTACCAGCCAGGTCCAAAGCCCGGACATCAGACACTGTTCTTCATGAAATGAGGCAAAGCAGCATAGTAGGCTTAGCAGAAAGCTGTTTTAAAGCTAAATCAAGATTATCCGGCCAGGATTCCAACAGGGAGAGAACTTTAGAAACATCCCATAACGTGGAATACCTAGGCCGAGGAGGCTTGGCCACTCCGACACCCTTAAGTAACTTACAACCAGGGGGAGCATCCCCAAGGGCTAACCCTCAATTTGATCATGTCCAGCAGAGATGGCAGACCTAAAATTATTAACTGATCTATACACAAGGCCTGACTCTGCACATACTGACAGGAAATTCAAAATTCCTGTTAAATGTGATTCCCCCGGGATCCTCCTGTCCTTGAAGGCACCAACCCACCCATCTGTTCCATGAAGCAGAATATATTTATCTGGTGGAAGGAGCCCACGCTTGGTGCATAAGCTGGCAGCATCCTGCGAAAGTCCTGCAATGCTCTCATGTGGCCTGTGAGCGTCCATACCATCAGTACTAACTGATTCTGGGGGACCAGAGGATGGCATGACCCCACTGGGTCCTGGAGGGGAGTCGGGAAAACTGGAAGCTGAAACGGGAAATCCACAGAAAACTCCAATAGTGTGGGAAACCACGACTGAGCCATCCACAAAGGTGTCACCAACACTAATGAAGCTCACTGCCGGCGGACAAAGGCTGCCACTCTCGGGAGCAGAGTAAACGGAGGAAAGGCATAGTTCCTTAGATGCCTCCAATGGTGAAGGGACGCGTCTGTTCCCATAGCCATCGGATCCGGTCTCCCACTGAAGAACAGGGGAAGCTGGGCATTGAGGCGAGAGGCAAACAGATCTATCTGGCAATGGCCTCGCATATCCATGGTCTGAGCAGACAACGAGGGGTGAAGCCTCCAATCGCTGAACTCTCTGAGAAATCTGGAGTTCCAGTCCGCCACCTGGTTGAGCTTCCTCGGAAGGTACTCTGCCACAACCGAAATCTTGTGGTCCAGGCAAAACTGCCAGAATTCCTTCACTATGTACACAAGCATGCGGGACAGTGTCCCCCCTAACCGATTGATGTATCTCACCGCTGGTACATTGTCCATTCGAAGGAGGATGCAACAATTGCTCTTCAGGGGTGAGATAGACCTGATGGCACAAGAGCCGGCTATCAGAGCTAGGCAGTTTACGTGTAATTCCAATTCTCCGGCTGACCATCTTCCTCCTGTGGTAAAATCCCCACAGCGAGCGCCCCAGCCCCATGACTTGCGTCTGATTCGACAACCATGTCTGGAGCTGCGCCGAAATTTGCCCGGCCGTTCCAGGCCGTCATGTGCTCCAACCACCATTGAAGCTCCTCCCGAGCTTCCGGGGACAAGGGAATGAGGTGGTTGTAGTGAAACCTCTGACTCTGATCTCTCTCTTTATGGGTCTGAGCTAGGATACTGGAAGGAGGAGTTGAACAGAGATGGAATCTATCAGGATGCCCAGGAGCTCCATCTGTTGACTCGGAGTCAACACAGATTTCTTGGAATTGATAACCAAAGGGAGAGTTTGAAACCGGTGCCAACGCCCTTACCATAAAAAATTGCCAGAATTTTTTAAGAAGAGAGGGGTAAACTGAGACCGTGAGGTATGCATCTTTCAGGTCCAGCTGGACCATCCAATCTCTCCCCAAGGAGATCTCTCAAAAGATGGATGCCCTCCATCTTGAAGTGGCAATAAACTACATAGGGGTTGAAATCTCTCAATATTAACACCAGAGACTGGCCACCACCTTTCCTTTGAACCAAAAAGACGTTGCTGCATAAACCTTCGGGAATGAAGGGTCCTAGGGCAATGGCTTGCTTGGCCAAAAGCTCTTAGTTCTGAGTCTATAAAACTCTATTCGTGAAGGGAAAAAGGAGAGGGCGGGGAGGAAGCTTGACGGGGACAATCTAACAGTTCTACCTGGTAACCCTGTACAGTTTGAAGAACCCATACATCTGAGATGAGACTCGTCCAATGGACTACACAATTAACCATCTGCCCCCGAGGGGGATCGACGGACACACCGGACTTGCCAGGGGATTGGTTGTCAAAATTCTTATATCCTCGGTTAACACCTCTGTTGAATGGCCTCTGTAGCCGCGTGATCTGGAAGGATAGAAGCAGCTTGCTCGGGCTCTTGAGTATAACTTCTGCCACTTCTTGGGGCACATCCCCGTTGAGGATTAGCATTCGAGTAGCTGCCGGTCGAGCGTCCTCTACCACGCCCAGCCCTACCAGGGACCTGGTGTAGCACTCTTTTCATTGAAGCTTGAGATATGTCGAGGGAAGCGAAAGTGCTAACGAACTTGGCGATATCTTTTACAAATTTGGCACCAAATAGTTGGCCCTCTGCCAACGGGCCCGGTTCCAATGAAGCTAATTCCACTAACTGTGGATCAAACCTGAGAAGTACGGATTGGCATCTCTCCGAAGCCAGGAAGCAGTTAGCGTTTCCAAGCATGCAAAGCCCTTTGCGCCCAGCCAGCCAGGACCTCAGGGTGGATAGCGTCACCTGTCTCCTGCGCCTGGAGGGCTAATTTTAGAATCTTCGCTAAAGGGCCCGAAAGGTCGAGGACCTTGTCTTGGCACGCCCAGAGGGCACGGTCAATCCGCTTCTTGGGGTCCTTTTTTATATTTCTTAAAAAGGTAGTCAGTGCACTATCTATCACGGGGGTAGGGCAACCTTGTGGGCAAGGTCTGGACCTGGGCATTCTGACTTCAAACTGGTTCTAACCTCCTTGTCAAAAACCTTTGCGCAGGTGGGTCTGCAAGAAGTCAGCCACCGCAGGAGGGGGAACCTAATCGGAAGATGTAGGATGGATAATGTCTGAGGGGTTGAACAGGAAGGGAGAAGGGTTAACAGGGGTGGAAGCGTGCTTACGCTTTTTGCGCACTTACGTGTCATGGAATCCTGTGAGGAATCCGTGTCGGTATCTGTATCAGTGGTGATGTCCTGCATCGGGATAGGAGATGACTGAGGAAGGGGCAGAGGACTCACCCTGGGACACAATTCTTTAGATTTGTACATTTTGCATAGGAGCGTACATGGGGCCAAGAGGAACCTGTGGGAACTTTCGCCAGGGGGGAGGGGTCGGGTCAGGGACAGTGTAAGAACGTGGTTTGGGCTTATCAGGGACCAACCATTCTAACTTCTTAGCGAGGGCCAGCAGGACTGAAGAACAGGGCCTTACCTAATTTAGCATCAAATTTTTTGTCAATGAGGTCCTCCATGGACTCCTCTTCATAGTACTCTTTATCGCCCTGGTCAACGCACGCAGCAACCTCCTCTTAAAAGCAGTCGTAGTCTGCCATTCTCATCAACAGATTTGGAAAAATCTACTCAAAATCTCCTGAGGGAAGCTTAATTGTCAGCCCAGGAATAAGGGCGTCGGTTGGGAGCAGTGCCAGGCGCAGGAGCCAGCCAAGGAACAATACCAAAGTCACCAAAGTCACTCAAAGAGTAAACAGTCCCTTTCTAGGACTAATGGAGGTATAAACCCCTATGTGGGGTCCCAAAAATTGTGGCTTGGAAAGCCCTGATCAATCAGGGGTTAAATTCTGCCACAGGCATAAAGTAGGAGAAATCACAAAATCGACCTTAATGCTGCCTCAATGTCGAGAAAAACGGCCCAAATCGGCTCCTGGCCTGCTGCGTGGCAAACCCCTCTTCAGCTCGGGGCAGAGCGTAATTGCCGGCACTGAACGGGGCTGCGCGCGTACTGATACGCGCGTGAGCCCCGGGGACGCACGCTGGTAGCCCGTGAAGCCCTCAGTGTGCGCCTCTCTCCCTGCGGGGGGGCCAAGTCCCTCATGATAGCGATCGGAAGCAGCCAGAGCTGCAGGCAGCACACAAACGGGCACGGGGAGCTGCTAAAGCGCAACACGCACTTAAAGGGGGCTAATAAAGGAACGGAGCGGGCGGAGAAGCCGCGCGTCCGAGAGGGAAAGGAATGTGGGGCAGCGCTACACTAACAGCACGCCACGAACAGCGCGGATCAAATATGAAAGCCCCAAGTAAGCAAAGCGCAAACAAAGCGATATCAAGTTAATACATGGTAATAATAAGCATAAATGTATACAAATATGAAACACAGAACAGTGCAAGTATACAGAGTAGAGAGGCACTTATCTGGGCTGCGGAGCAGCAAAGAAAGAGTAAGACAGATTAGTGTCTCTCTACTTTGTATACTTGATATTGCAGTGATTGGCTGTCTCAAAGGAGGCGTGGTTCAAAGCTTCATGGGTATTGATGTTTTTTATTGTTGTAGTTTTACTCTAATTGGCTGCTGTGTTTGCAGTAAAGAAATAGAGAAAGCATAATCAGAAGCCTACGGTCCTGCCATAGAATAAATCTAAGTCCTGTGACAAAGCTCGAGCGGTTGGGACACATAAGCGCAAACAGGGGAGAGTAGTCGTGCCAGAAATTAAGTGAAAATGTTTAAGTCCTACCATAGTCCGCTCATCAAAATTAAGGAAGGTTCCCAAGTAAAATGAAATGCACTGTCGTCAATAACGGAGAACAAGAACCGGTCGTAAAAAGTTCTCCTCCGCTATCAATAGGCTTCCATCCGGTTCAGGGTCCATCTCCCGTCGTCACCAGTGAAAGTAAGTGACTGCAAGCCTGGTAAGTTGAAACTCTTTATTTGCGGAGCAAGAGATGTCCAGAGTAAACGACCGTCCAGAGCAACAGCAAAGTACAACTGCCGTTCTGACCATTCCACATGCCACCATTCTATACTAGAACAATGGTAATGGTGGCATGTTCACATATTCAAAGAAACACTAATATATAAAGCTACATGAACTCCTAAAGCAAATCTACAGAACCCAGCAATTTGTTTGTAATATTTAATAATTTGTGTATTTATTTGATGGGTGCTTATTTTAGTATTTTTAGTGTACTGTTTAGTGGTTCAAAGCATTGAAAAATGCTTATTCCAGGGTCCCTGGCTTCTAGTAATGATTCATTAAGTGGCCCGCATTCTGATAATTATTCAGTGGGGGGTCCCGTGTTCCAGACAAAAGTAAAAGGATAAAGAATCCCTGATCTAGCGACATTGATACTTTATATTATTGCTGAGTCAGCAGAAGTACAAACAGTAATCCTCAAGTCTTCACCCTAGAGAGCAGTACTTGGGTATTACAACCTACCAATACTTTGCACATGTCTTAAAAACCTGTGATTTCTCCCAGTCATCATGATGTGGGCCAAAAAAAAGAAGTATGTCCATTCAGAACCACAGCAGCTGAAGTCAACAATAATCATACATGAACATGTACCACACTGCGCCAAAAATCAGTGAATTAATGTTGCAACAAGCACACACTTGATTCAAGTGCTTGTGAAAATTAGACTTTTTATTGTCTCTAATAGTAGTAAAGACACAAAGTAGATCTGAACAACCAGCTTAGTGTATCTTTATACTTAATGGCTGCCTATATTATGTGTATTGCAATAAACAAACAATTTGAAAACGCATTGTTAGAAATGGGGTTTCTGGTTGGCAAAGGTATGCACCTTGTCCAAGCAGGAACCACCCACTCTAGTCAGGGAAAGCTAGATGCACACTTTGTATTAACCTGCGCTCACCCTCTGGTAGCTTGGAACAGAGCAGGCAGGCTTAACTTAATTGCCAATGTGTAAACTTTTTTGCAAAACACAGTAACACAATGAAAAAACCACAAAAAGACCCCAGAGGTTTAAAAAATTGAGAATATTTTTTTATGAGAAAATCAGTACCCAAAAAACAATAAGTAGAACCGGAGTTATGAATTTTTAAAGAATTAACTAAAAATTATGTTGAGATGTCTGTAGCGCCAAAAGGTTACTCAAGGCAGATCAGGGTTAATCCAAAGTTCAGGCCAACCGCGATGGAGAGCAGGCTGGCTACAGGACTCAGACAAGTCCTGCTGAGACAGTATCCTAGATGGAGCAACGCATCGGCGTCAATGAAGCTGCGTGTCATCAATTGATCCCGTGGATGCAAGCGAGCATCGGCGCTGATCAATGGAAGCTTCGTTGATGATCCCCTGCATGATGCAGGCAATATCTGGTCGTCGGGCCTCACTGTCCGTCTTCGTCGGGCACAGGTTGTAGAGTCGCGATTGTTGAGCAGCCGCTGTGTCGGCGTCTGTTCCGATCATCACAGAGCTGCTGCTGTGTGAAAAGCTGCAGAAACCTACTTCTGTTGCCCAGGACTAGAGGGGGCACCTCAGACAAGGGTAGGACTTTTGGATGGCAGAGTCCAGCTGCATCAGAAGGATTGCAATAAGTCTTTTATGACCCAGAGACGTCAGAAAACAGGAGGCAAGAAAGCAAGCTCTTTGAGTTAGTCTGGGTTTAAGCGAGATGGTTCCAATCCTTGTCTTCAGCATGGTAGAGTTCAGCAGGGGCAGCTCAGCACAGGAGAGAATCCGTCAGACAAGCAGCGTGACAATCCTCGCAGTGAAGCAGTCCTTACTCCTGCCCGAGTTCTTCACAGGTCCAGTAGTGTACCGATTCTGTCAGAGCCCCAGAACCTATACTCTAATGTGCATTTGAAGTGGGGGAGGGGTGTGAGTTCAATGCAGCTACCTGGAGTGCACAGGTCCCCTTTCCTCCCAGCCCTGTCTGCCAGACTATCCATGGGTGGTAATCAGTCCTTTTTGCGGGGCAGGACACAGCCTATTCAGATGTCTCCGCTCCCTCTCTCCCTTCCTGCCCAGGAAGGTTACCAGAAGGCAGATGAACGCAGATGAGTCTTCTGTCACACCCACACTTCATGTTCTTGTGGCCATCTAGAGGAAATGCATTAAGTGTTGCTGTCACGTAGAGGAAATTTAAGAGCAGAGAAATGTCAACTTGCAAAAAGTGGCATTTTTAAAATAGTACTGTTAAATTTAACTTTACCTTTAAAGAGGACTTATCATTACCATTTCAAAGATATGAAACATGATGCAGCAACTCCTTTCCAATCAGGAATTACAGCTTAAGTGTATTTAAGGAATTCCAAATGCTATCCTATGAGAGGAGTAGGCCTTGCAGTATTGAAAAGTGAATTTAGCTGTTACTCACTACCAGGACAAATAAAACTTAAAAGTACATGTCCTACCTTTTAGTTACACAGCACCCTGCCCATAAGGCTACCTAGGGCCTTCCTTAGGGGTCACCTGTGAAATAATAGGGGAGTTTAAAGCTCAGCAAGTATTTTTAAATGCTGAGTCGAAGTGGCAGTAAACTGCACACCCAGGCCTAGCAATGGCAGGCCTGAGACTGGTTTGAAAGGCTACTTGTGTGGGTGGTACAATCAGTGTTGCAGGCCCGCTAGTAGCATTTAGATTACAGGCCGTGGGCATACGTTATAGAGTTTTACAAGGAACTTGCAGGTAAACTAAATTTACCAATCAGGTATAGACCAATGTCACCATGTTTAGGGGAGCAGCCCATGCACTTTGAGCAGTTCACCACTGCTAACCAGTGCTAGAGTCCTAAGGCCAACAAAAAGATGCAGCAAAAAGTGAAGGTAAGTGGGCAAAAAATTGTGGAAAGACTACCCTAAGTATGACCTGTCACCAACAGCATGGTGATCTCAGACCTCTCAAAGTGCTGTTTGAGGCCATTGATGTGCAGCACCCTGTGGGGTTTTCCTGGGGGTCTTAAGTAGGTAGATAGCCTTATCCTTCTTTTGGGTCACCTAATAGGACCCAGTCCAATGGTCCTGGAGGGCCCCGAGTTCCGCAGGTTCCATAACCCACACTTTCGGCTCAGGATGCAACTCCTGAATCATAGAATTTTGGTCATACCACTCTTTCATCACATCCTAACCGGCTTCTAAGTTGTAAGACCCTTACTTTTACAACTTGGCCGTCTGACTTTTGAAGGGCATCATGTAACACATCCTGGGGAGACTTCGTGGGAGATTGCTCCCACCCTTCCTTCACCAGGCTCTGAGGTCCTCTAACGGGATCCCCATACGGAAGCTCAAAGGGGCTAAAGCCCACTCACTTCTGTGGTACCTCCCTCTAGGCAAACAGGCTTGGTAAGAGGATGCCCCACACTTTCCTAAGGGCCTCAGGTAGACCTCTAATCATGCATTTCAGGGTCTTGTTAAATCTCTCAAGAAGCCCCTTGGGTTGTGAATGGAAAGGAGTGGGGAACTTGCAGGTTACCCTACACTCCTTTCAAACTGACTGATTGTATGCAAACATGAAGTGTATGTTCCTGTCCGACGCAACGTCCTTGTTGTAACCCACTTGGATAAAACCCCCATCAGGACCTTTGCCACCACAGGTACAGTCATGGTCCTCACAGGGATTGCTTGTGGGTACCTAGAAGCATGATCCACCAGAAGTAGGATGAAGTTTTTATTTTGCCTGATGTGGTCTGAGGATCCATAGGCCCTGCAGTGTCGAAGCCCACCCTCTCAAAGCATGTGCCAGAGACTGACTGTGGGGTAAGGGGGCTTTAAGCATTTGCCCTGTCTCCCTCTAGCCTGGCAGGTTACACAGGTCTTGCAGAATGCATCTGAAGAAGTTCTGAACCTGGGCCAATAAAAGTGTGATACAAGCCTTGCAACGGTCTGGTCTTGGCCCAGGTGTCCTGCCAGGAGAATCTTGTGAGCCAGCTCTAGTATGAAGGCCCTGTAGCATTGGGGGATCACCAGGGCCCTTGCTGTCTCATGCACAGAAGCCTTATGCTCACTGTAAATGAGGCTGTCCTCTTAGTAAATGTGATTACTCCCAGACATATCCCCTGCTGCTTGGGCTTTAGCCTGTTTCCTCCTGCCCTCAAGGGTTGAACACTCCCTCTATGTCCTACAGAACTCCTCTTTGGTGGGTCCTCCAACTACATACCATCCAGCAAGTGTAGGCAGGTCACCAAGGAAAGCATTGCCCTTCTCATTGGGCTCCGGGGTGGCCACCGCAGGTGCCCCATCCACCTCACTGGGAAGACATTCAGGGGCTGCTTTACTCTCTTTCCCCTTTTTAGCAGCTGTCCTGGCCATTGTTCAGGCTCTAGCTCTTTTTGGCTCTCATCCTGGGTAGTCATGGACCTTGTTGTTGCACAGATCAAATTAGGTAACCGCAACAACTCCACATGAGCCTTGAGCTCCATTTCCTTCTAGACTATGTGCTCCAGGTCATTACCAAACAAACAGAACACAAGCATGGCAGGGCTCACACCAACTTTCAGAAGAATTGTAAGCCTCCACTTCCCCCAACGCAGATAGAACCAGGGCCACTGGATGGTTCCACCCTAATTGGTGGAATGCATTTGGAATTACCTGCTCTGGGAGCACCAACTGAATCATTACCATAGTCATTTTGGCACCTGTATCCCTCAAAGCCTCACAACCATGCCCACTGATGGTGACCCATTGCCTACACTTAGTAGTATTTGAGGGTACATGGAAATTAGGAATCCTCTCACTGTTAGCCACCCTTGGATTCTTTCTTTTCCTCCAGTGGGAGGTGGAGTTTCTTTTGTACACTTGGGAACCCTCTTGTAGTGTCTACCATTGTAGCACTCATATCACTTGATGGGCTTGGGCTGCTGACCTTTGTCAGGGTAGTTTTTCTTCTGGTGGCCAGATTGGGAATGAGAACCAGATCCTTTTCCCTGTGAGTTGTTTTGGGGGCGTTTAGAAAACTTTCTTTATATTCAACCCCCCCCCTCTTCTGGTGGAAACCCGACCACCCTGTTGGGAGTCACCATGCTCTTAAGACTTTCCGAAGCTCTGCTTTCTTGACACTTCCCTTATTGAACACTGTTTTCTCCTCACAAACCTCCTTGAGCCACTGTGTATGCCTCCAGAGTGGCCAATACAAATTCCATTTGGTCCAACCATAGATATTGTAGCGAAAATGAGTATAGGGCAAAAAGACTTTTGGAAAAATCAAAAATGTCAGTCAGGGAGAATTGAAAAACGTTCAAATTGGTCTTAAGTATAGAGTTGTGGTGAACACTGAATTACTATATGATATTACAAAAACATGAGTCCTAGTCTCGCTGCTGATCACCAATGTTAGAAATGGGGTTCCTGGTTGGTAGAGGTAGGCACCCGATTAAAGCAGGAACAAACACTCAGTCATGGTAAGCTAGATGCACTCTTTAAATTAACCTGTGCTCGCCCTTTGGTAGCTTAGCACAGAGCAGGCAAACTGAACTTAAAAAGCTATTGGATTAATATAGTGCTTACTACCCCTTACGAGGTGTCAAAGCGCTTTATGGCGAGTAGCACGCTACTCCGGAACCCGTGGTTAGTCCAGTGGTTATTGTGATTAGTAATGTGCTCTCAAAAAAATTGCATCCATTTAATCCATTTACTTGGCTAGATATTAATACCAGGTAGATGTGATGTGATCATTAGTGCGGGATATGTGGCTTCAGGTGAACCGTTGGTGGGATAGACAGGCTGGTGGATATTATATAAAATCAGTATGCTTTGTAACGCCCTCTTTCATTCACGCTTAGAGAGAGTGTGACGTAAAGGTCAGAGCTGCTGAATCTGGAGCTGGGGAACAAGGCTCGCTGCAGGGCATCAACCCAACATCCTACGACTCCAGGCAATCCGCTCCATCTCCCTGTGCCTACAAAAACTGATGTGCCCTTGAACAATGCAACCAGTGCTCATGCAAAGCGCTCCAACATCCTCGGATCGAATCTGCGCTATACAAAAGTGCAACAAAAAAAAACAATAAAAAAAAGTATGTGCGGTGATGCCATGGGGGTGTGTGCACAGCAGTACCTTTAAAAGGTAAGAGGGTTGGCATGAAAGACAAAGGAAAGCAGAACTGGATATGCAGATGTGGGGCTGGAGACTTACTGATGGGGGCTACTGCAGGGGATGTCCTGGATGGTGGGGGAGGGAGATGGTGTGGGAGATGGCACTTGAGTTGATTAGCCCCTTAAACCTATGGGCCAATCCCAGCTGAACACCACTTCCCAGGTGTGGAGGAGGCCATGACACCCATTGTTAAGAAACTAGGACCTAATGAGTAAAGGAAGTGTGGGCGACAACCCCGTGAATGGAGCATATTTATAGCCTCTGTAGTCATGGGGGGGGGGGGGTGGGGGGGGGGGGGGGTGAGTCTTTACTCCTTGCCAAACGGATCTGAGCCCCTCAGGCCTTGATCTAAGGCCTCACCTCCCTGCACTAGACCTAAGACACCCTCTCTGTCTCCTGTCTTAACGTCACAGGATGGGGGGGGGGTGTATTCCACAAATGGCCAGACATATGTCCTTTGTGTGCAGGTGAAAGGGTATAGACTGAATTTGAGAGTAAATGTTATTCACATCATGCACCTTTCCACCCACACAGATAAATAAAACATGGTGTTCGATGTTTTAAACGCACTTGTCGCTCTTTATTCCTGGTCATCTTTTATAATTTTATTTGGTGTGAAAAATGCACTGAAAATTGTGTCTTTTGGAACCGAAAAAAACACTTAACTGTTTTTTTATTTCGACAGGAATTAGGATTTAAACAAATAGTTAACGATGTAGATAAATATGTAAATAGGCAAACTCACAAAAAAGGCGTGTGTATGTATGTGTGTGTGTTTATACGAGTGCACAGCGCATATTTGCTACAAACCCACAAATGCTATTTAAAAATAAACCGTAGACTAATTTTGCCTTTCATAGTATCTAACCAAAGTTAACTCATGAAACAGTCTCCTACCCAAACTCCACACATACACGTCCACTAGGCATGGGCAAAATCCTCAACTATCACACTCTCACATCGTGTAAAGTTCCAAACCATACCCTTACAACAAACAGTACATGTGTGGACTCTCCACGTTCAAAAGACCCTTGTTCAAATTCCTATTTTAAGTTATCCACAACCTACTAATACCCTCCCTAACTTCGAAACAACACTGTGTACCTTTCCATTAGCTCCCAAACACCTCCATCCACCCACAACTTCTCCACCTCATTTTATGTCCTTTCAAATTCTAACTATGCGGAGCAGAGTGACTAACCTCTACAGCAGAGCACTTAGTTTCTTGCCAACTTTTCAGACACACTCCAAGCTAAACTAATTACCAACTAAAGACTTACTTTACTGACCTAGAAATAGCACCTGACCACAAATGCCTCCAGCACATTAAGGAAACGGTGTAGCAAATGAAGTAAACCATCCTATTTTGATACCCTCTTTCTAGCTTTTACAGCCCACACGTCAGTATGCCTTTAAAATAAAATAAAAAAAATACACATAAGTAAAATTAGAGCAACATACTTTAATGTGCGTCCTCACAACATCGGTTCTTTGCAAACGCTGATCTTCGGGTATGCCAATGTCTTCCCAGATGTTTCACAGCCAGTTTAGTGCCCTATTCAAACAATGTACACTTTCCTCTGCCAATACTTCACTCTGTCTGAGTATAAAGTATTCGACACACACACACACACACACATGCGCACACACATGTGCACACACACTCACATGCGCACCTACACACCCACGTACTCACACCCACGTACTCACACCCACGTACTCACACCCACACACACCCACATACACACACCCACATACACACACACATACACTCTCACACAATGAAAATCCCACAGAAAGACCACCCAGATTTAGAAAAATAGATAATATTTTTATGAGAAAATCAAGTCCAAAAACAACAAAAATCCCCAAAATAGAATTTGAGTTATGAATTTTTAAAGAATAAACCAAAAATAGTGCTTCGAAGTCAATAGCGCTAAAAGATTACTTGAGGTTGCGCTAGGCCGAGAGGAATTCAAAGTTTAGGCCGACCGCTATTGAGGGCAGGTCGGCTACAGGACTCGTACAGGTCCCGCTGCCACAGTACCTTGGATTGAGCAAGGCGTGGACATCGAGAAGGCGTTGTGCCATTGCTAATCCAGTTGATGGATGCGAGCATTGGTGCGAATCCACGCCGTCGATGGAAGCTTTGTAGACAGTCCCTGTATGATGAAGGGACTTTCGTGGAGCTGAGGTGTCTGTTGTCTTCAAGCCAATGCTGGCTGTAGAGTTGCAGCTGCTTCAGCTGTGTCAAAGGGCAATGCGTTGGCTCTGATTGGCACAAGGCTGCTGCTGTATCGGTGTAAAAGCTGCTTAAACCCACTTCTGAGGCCTGAGACTGGAAGGGGCACCTCAGACCAGGGTTGATTTGATGAGCCATTGCAGCAGAGTTAAGGGAGGCCCTTAATGGGGCTGATTTGGAACTTGGCAAACCGCAAAGGGTAGCACTTCCATAGTCTAATGTGGGAATTACTAGGGCCTGGATGTACGTCTTGAAGTTAGTGCAGGGAAAGAGGTGTTTTAATTTTCTTAAGATGTTCATTTGGTGGTTTGCTCCTTTAATGGCAGCACTAATGTGCTTCTGCATATTACGGTTCTTATTGAGAGTTCTTCCCAGAGATCTTGCTAAATCGATAATTTGTGGTAGGCAGTTGTAAGTTCTTAGTTGCTTCATCAATTCATTAATGATCTGAGACTAATTGGTTGGTGCGATTAGGAAGAATTCCGTTTTGAATGTGTTAAGTTGAAGGTGGTTGTATACTATCCAATATTAAGTGTTTTGTAGAGTTAATGTAGTGATCTGGTGTCTTCTCGGGAGGATACTTTTTTGGGTATAGTTGGATATCATCGGCATACAAGTAATAGTGGATGTTAGATGAAGTTAGCATTTCCGTTAGTGGCTCCATGAACAAGTTGGAGTGTGTAACTGGAGCGGTCTTGGACAGGTGCTGATTTACCTTGACTTTTTGAGTTCTGTTATGGAGAAACGAGGTGAACCAGTTTAGGACTGAACCTAAGATTCTTATCCTGTGTTCCA
Source organism: Lissotriton vulgaris (assembly GCF_964263255.1). Lineage (NCBI taxonomy): Eukaryota > Metazoa > Chordata > Amphibia > Caudata > Salamandridae > Lissotriton > Lissotriton vulgaris. The sequence continues at coordinate 1,859,062,105 of NC_141687.1, forward strand.
ATGAATCTAGTATCAGGGCGTGAAAAATCTACTCGTATTGTTGAGTCCACTTGATATTCAGGATGAGCTATTTTTAGGGACTACTAGCCCTTTCTGGTCAGTTGAAAATCCTCTAACTTCATGGAAGACTACCGGACGTTTGACCTCTGTCTCTGAAAGCAGAGAAAATGTGACAAAATAACAAGATCTAAAGGCATCTTTATTGCTCACAAAGTGAAAAAGCAATAAAAATGCCATTAAATATTGTTACCTTGTCACATTTGCTGGCTATCAGAGACATAGGTCGAAAGTCAGCTTATCTTATTACATTTATTTTTCTTTCTGTGACTTAAAGATTTGGTAAAGTGAACTGTGACAATTGAACTGTGCAAAGCATGTTAAATGAAAGACTGTAAGTTGTCAGGATTTTTTGTAACAAAACACTGAAATAGCGAAGTGAGTTTTTAAACATGAACTGGGAATTATTACTGCTCCTGCCCAGATGACCATGCTATTAGTGAACTAGGAGGCTAGCCAGGAATCATGTGCACCGTATATATGGGCTCGATTCTAGTTATACATAGAGCAAACATACAGTCTAGTAAATAAAGAGTTTTTTGTACAGCAGAAATAGTAAACTTGCATATTTAAACGTGCTCTCTTATGTGATAATAAAGAATAAGGCGGCTCCAATAGACAAAATATTTGCTTCGGATCACACAATTTGAGACCAGTTCACGGGTCAGGCACATTACAATTAGGTCAAGTAGATTATTAAAGTTACTAGCTCTGCAGGACTAGTAAAATTTTTATGATTTTTTAAGCCCTGAGTATGTATTTATGCTTAACCGCATTGAATGCGGAAGATAGGTCAAGGAGGATTAGGAAGCAAGATTCTTTCTGATCCAGCATTTTTAGTGCAGTATCCACTATGTTTATAAGATCCAATTCAGTGCTTTGCCCTGTGCGGAAACCTGATTGGAATTGGTCAAGGAGATGGAATTGTTCAACGTGGTTACGTAGTTGGACGTGTGCACATTTTTCAAGGAGCTTCACCTGCGTTGGAATGTTTTTAGTATAGTGGTGACCTGCCCAGCCTTTAGACAATCCAGGATTGTACCTTGAGGTAGAGAGACGTTTATGATCTTGGTCTAAAGTGGGAGTGTCGCCAATTTAATCTTGTTGAAGCAGTTGGGAGGAAGTGATCATTGAAGTGGGTTGAGGGTTTCAAATATTCTAGAATTTTGAGAATAGCTGTTTCCTACAAGGTGTAGAACGAGTTCTATAAAACGTTGTTTTGGAGGATGTGCCCTGATAAATCTGAGGGCAACACAGTCATGGAGGTGGAATGGCTAGGGAGATGTAAAACAGGACTATGCCCCACTGTCATCTACAAGTCAGATCTAATGTTTTCAGTTTTCTCAAGGAAGAAGAAGGACAAATCTTCGCAGTTAGATCGTGGATTGGATCCAGCTGGATAAGGGTTGGGGGGTCCATTTGAAGTTTGACAAAATCAAATTGTTTTATTTGGGCCGGTTTCTGGCTTGGTCAAGTTTGTCTCTGAAGAAGTTTGATTTTGAGTTCCTGACACTTTTCTAATATGAATTCCTGAATGCTCTCACATTTTTAGGTCTCGCCTATTAATCCCGCAAGGGATAATAGACGAGAGTATAGAGGGCAAACCAAGGTCTGAAACCATCGCGGATTTTGTACAGTTCGTGTGGTGCACTCGTGCGGAAAGTGCGTCCACATCAAAGCCATCAGCCTCCCTCCCACAGGCATCTGAAGCTTCCCCCTGCGTGCGCTCGGCCTCAGGCATTTCTCCTCCCCCCTAATTATTCACCCCTGCTGTTGTTGCCCACGGCCGTACTTTCACGGCCGCCAGGCCGTGTCTCTTTTTATCATTCGAGCTCCTGGGCTGTCCATTCTAAGCTTTCCCTCCCACTCGCTCGCTCCCCCGCCCCCCCACCAGGCTCTTGAAGCACGGTGCTCACGTACGAGTGTCCGCTCCTAAACACACACAGATCCTTCACTCTCACAGTGCCTTTACATTTGTGCACACACATCAGTCAATTGTCTCAGGCACCCACAAGCCTCCGACATGAATTCTCTCACTTGTAACTGTGCTTTTTCAAATAACATCCGCTTCCCAAAATAATCTTTGCACAATGCAGCTTTTAAATTGAATGCTTGTCTTCGCCACAGATCCAAAATTATATTGGGATGACAGTTTCCACTTCAGTTACATCTCAATAAGCACACTGAGTTGTATGCCAGCTGAGCCACTCCTTGGTATGCAATGCTGTTTCATTATAAACTTTTCAACTCTGCGTGCATTGCTGCCCTTGTTCTGGGGACTTCAAGCCCCAGTTCGTATAGCCATGAGGAGAAGGGGCCAGGACTGCTGCTTCCGCACGCTGTAGCGCTATATAGTGCTTGAGGTCATCTCAATGAATTCCCATAACACAGCAAATCAACAAAAAAGAACAATAAGAATAAGTAACAATAGCGGTGTAGACCTCCTGAGGGTGGGCAGTGCCTTTACAGCCAATCCCCATTGCATACACTGAACAATAATAATAGAACTGGATTAAGAATACATAAGAGTAGAAAATAGAACTATAAGCCAACTGAGGTAACCATAGCAATACAATAAAACATAGCAATGTTCCGCTGCAGAGTCTTGCTTTTAAAAAAAAAACACCTTAGTAATGGCTTCCCACGGGAGAACTTCTGTTATTTTGTGGGAAACAAATCCGAGCTGTTTGTAGCATGGAGGTCAGGGAGGGAGTGCCCAGGAGACCTCCCAGGGTCCGGTCTCTGCTCCTTTGTGTATTGTTTACAAAAGGCCTGAACATCCGCGGGGGATTCGAACAACCAAGATTTACCCTGAATGTCCAGGCTGAGGTGGGCCAGGTACAGCATGCCCTAGCGTAGGCCCAGCCCCCTAAGTTCAGCCTTCGCCTCCGCAAATTTACGACAAGCCTCCTGGACCAACATGGTGAATTCAGAATAGAATGAAATGGTGGTTCCCTTATATTGAGCCTGGCCATGCTCCCGTGCCAGAGGAAGTGCGGTGTCTCAATCCCTGAAGTTTAGCATTTGGGCAATGATAGGAAGTGGTGTCGCCCCAATGGAGGGGGTCTATGGCCCAAGGATCGATGAGCCTACTCCACCAGGAAGGCAGATGAAAATTCCTCCCACTCGAACAAGTCCACCAGCAGTTTTTCCACAAATAAGTCAATTTTACCAGTAGCTGTGGATTCAGCAATGCCAGTGATACAAAGATTATTGTGGCGTGACCTGCCCTACAAATCTTCATTCTTGATATCCACGGTCTTGACTTGTTGCTCCAACTTTTCAAGCCATTTAGACACAGTGAGACTAAAACAAGGCACACAGTGGAACCTTCTTTGTACATGCACCTAACCAAAATTACCCCAAGAGTAAATTCCCCTTATATTATAAGAGGTGACTTGTGTGCACTCTGAATAACCACCCACCATCACAGTGATAGTTCTAAATAGAACTTAACACGATTTCTTTCATAAGCTCAGGCGCACCACATGTTGAATTTGTGAAAAATCTCTTTCATGAACTTATTACAAAGACAATGCAAAATAGTGTCCAATATTTTAGAAAAATCCACTTTATTGTTCCATTTGTACTCAAGAACAGCCGCCCCGTTTCGTCCCTCACGGGACTTCTTCAGGGCTGTATTATAATAAAACAAAACATACAAACATACAATTAAAATCATGACCCATTAATATGCTCAGCCGAACAATAATAGTCACAAATTAAACAGGGTTTACTGGTGTTACAAGAGTTCAATTCTATCAGAATATATATTTGGCGCTTTTGATACCAGGCCATTGAACCACAGCCTCCCCAAATCCAGTACAATATTTTTAAAAAGCAATACATACAGTTGAATTATTCTCATTTCATTCCTAATCAGACCATGTACAATGGGATAGATCATATCCAGAAAGAAAGCATTTGTATGACACTCAAAGAAGAGTCTCAATCAGAAATTTCATCTGCCTACACCTTTGTTATCAACAAAGAGGAGGGTAAGCGCTAAAAAACATTGCATGGCAGCACTACGTAACGCGAGAAAGGTATGGATGACAATGGGACCTACCGTGAAAGATAATTGTGGGTAAATCAGCCGGTAATGAATGGCAAATATTTATTTATTTATTTATTTATTTAATTTGTAAGGCGCGTTATAACCACAGGGGTCTCTAAGCGCGGTCTGACCAGATTTACATGATAGATGTTAAATTCACTTGGAAACCAGCTGTGCACCTAAGACCTGCTCCAGGCTTGTTTAAATAGTACGGTTTTAAGTTTCTTTCTGAAGGAAAGTAGATTGCTCTCCTTCCTGAGCTCTGGATCCAATTTGTTCCATAAAGCTGGGATCGTGTTGGAGAAAGCACGGCCCCCCACCGTGGTCAATTTGAAGCGGGGCTGGGACAGAAGAGTAGCGTCCGACGAACGCAAAGTCCTACCCGGTATGTAGGGGGATAGTCGGGATTTCAGGTATTTTGGAGCTTTGCCATACAAAGCCTTGTGAGCAATGCACATTCCTTTGAAAATGATTCGCTGGCGAACTGGCAGCCAGTGTAACTCCTGCATCAGGGGAGAGGCATGGGCATTTCTAGGTTTTTTAAATATCAGCCTAGCTGCATCGTTCATGACTCCCTGTAGTTTGTCCAGCAGCCGCTGTGGCAAACCCAGATAAAGGGCGTTCCCGTAGTCCAGCCTAGCCAGAATTGTGGCTGAGACTACGTGCCTCAGGGTGGAAAAGGAGAGTAGGGCAGCGATCTTTCTAAGTTGTCTTAGCAAGCCTATACTGGTGCCTACTACGGTGGTAACTTGTTTTTCCATGGATAATTTCTTATCCACATATAGGCCTAGGCTTTTAACTGCAACTGCCGGCTTTGGGGGGACACCCAGCTCCCTAGGCCAGAATTTATCACTCCAGGGGTTACCCGAGATGGAAATGGGTAATACTTCCGTCTTATCCGGGTTAACTTTTAATGAGTTCTCAGACATCCAATTGACAGTGGTTTTCAATATGTCTTGTAGCCTGGTGGATGCTCCTGGACCATCATCCAGCCGGATGATTATCTGGGTGTCATCGGCATAGTTGTATACTAGGCAGTCCATCCTATTCAGGAGAGCAATTAGTGGCTGCAAGTAGATATTAAAAAGAAGTTCCAAATAGATGTTGGAATAGCTGCTGATAGTGATATCGTCCATATAAATCTATATCAAAACAAAGGAATGTGTAAGAAAGCAACCGAAGTTTCGCATATCTCCTCAATGACCTGATGAGTCTCCCCTCCCATTTCTAAAGATAACCAGGATAGAAAGTTGTCACAAATAGACAAAAGAAGTCACTCACATTTAAATATATGTAGTGAAGTTTATCTATTCACTTTTTCGAAGGAGACAGAATACCTGGTCTGGGTAATTGGAGAGAAGGCTGTAGTAAAGACTGTGAAAAATATAAAAAAAGAACAATATATAAATAGGTGTATATATATATGACTGGGCCAACTATAGATTCCGGTCCCAGGATCTCTAGATATCATGGCATGATAAGGATAGGTCCCACATTCATATTATTAGTGAACATGGGTCCCATCTATATACTAATGTTATTATTGCAAAGATAAGTAAGGTTTAAGTTTTTTAAAAGTCAACATCATACAAAACACAGCCATCTACGTGTAATAAACATCAGAGTTTAAATTAAATCCACCAAGTCACCCCTAGGGGGACCTCCGGACGACTCCCTATCTGGGAATCACCCTCTGAAAGCAATGCTTACCCCTATTAGTCCCAAAGGTCGAGAAGCTTGTGTGAGTGAGGCACCTTCAAAGTAGTGTGCCACTTTGGACCTAAGCAGGAGAAGAAAAACCAGGCAATAAGGGAACTATAATATTTCAAGATTAACATAATTAAAAGCATTACCATCTATGTACAATAAGCACCAAAATTAGGTGTGAACTGCCAAATCTCCCCTAGGGGGAACCCCTAGCAGTTCAATATCAAAAAAAGCACTCCCGTTTTGGAAATGCTTACCCCCTAATCGTCTCAAAAGTCAAGAGGCTTCTATGGGCAGGAAGTGCACCTTCAAATTGATGTGTCACTTAGAGCCTAAGATGGAGAGAAGAGGCAGCATAATTAGCGAACTAGCATGTGGAAAATATTACGTCTATAGAGCAAGGAGTGGGTAGGATCAATTACCTGGTCTCCAAAGCTATTAGTCAAATCGGCATTTCAATGGAAACCTTCCCTCTGGCCACGGCAGACTCGGAGCAGAATTTAGTGTCTAAAATAAAAAGGGCTCAGGAAGGTGTTCAATATAAACGGGAGACAAGCTAAGTATAAGAGCGTAAATAAACATACTTATAACGAAATACTCAAACCGCACGCCTAAAGCACCAAATGTGGAAAATCCTCACTCCGGTCCTCAGGTGGTCCAGTTGTACCCCCCTGCCAGACAAAATGAGTCATAGCTAGCTTCTAAGTCACATGGCAAGTGTGTTTTTAAACCAACTAAACAGCGTGTGACTGGGCTTTACCAAATATCCCGTACCAAAACGCCCCCTCAATTACAGGCAGGACGAACAACCTGGTAGATAAAGATTGGAGTTCCGAAATTGGTGTGTAGAAGGTAAATACACCAACGGGCAAGATAGATATATAAGTTGCCCGGTAGTCGGAACAAAACACCAAACAATCAGAATCGCATCCCCCAAGTCCCCCTGGGCAATGAGCAGTCCCAGGAATCGCCAACTTTGCATATGCGCTTACCGCGGGAGCACGAAAGTGCTTAATCAGTCTCCTTGGATGTCTAATCACGTTCCTCCAGTCCGTATAGCACCTGGTGGTGAGGGGCCATAGAAAACGCTCCTATATATACACATAGTAATTAACCAATCCAAAACACCTGTGTGAATGTAAAGAGGGAGAAAAGACACTGCATTATGTCCTGGAGGGTGAAGTACATGACGGCCGCCATCTTAGTGTAGTAAAGACCGATTCTAAAGGGCTAGTGTGTTTAATAAACACTATATGCGACGTATCGCGCCCCAAAAGTCATCTTATATACTCAGTCTTAACTCATAAGGGCTTATACGAAGTACCGGAGAAAGAAATCAATAACATGAACAACGTCCATGCAAACTGTTGGGGATAGATGTGGCGGCCATATTGGAAAGATCAAAACTGAATATGGGACTGGCAAAAAGACTACCCTTTCACAAGGGCAGGGGAGATGTCTAGGTCCTAATGGAATGGTGAGAAGGGGAAAGGGAATCTCCATACTTTCTCAAATAGACGCTGTGCTGCCATGAAAATGCTAAGAAATTTTAGTGCTCTTACCAATCAGAAAACTACATCTACATCACAAAATGCGAACCCACCTTGGTGTGTATTTAACCTTGTGCTAAGATACAAACAGAAAATGAGAAAGAGAGTATCTTTTCATGGTCGTGTGTGATCTTACACAAGCAACTTGAATATTATTATTGCAGTACAATTCCAAAAAGCTCATGTTATACCACCCAGTTTCATAAGGGCAGTTTTTGTAAGAAACAAAATTATTTTGATACAATTTTTTACTCCAAAAGATTGTGATTTTCAGATAAATTAGAGAACTCACAAGCATTTTTAGGAGATGCAAGGGCATGTCTCAATTATACATGAACAGAACATAATCTGAACACCCTATACATGCAGGGATAGAAACAGAAAAGGCATTGGTTACACATATGCAGCGAGCAAAAAGAAGTTATTGTATACAGTGTGGGGATGTGTGCATTTATTTATGAATGGTCAATTGTAGTGGGCATCAAGGCAAAAAATTATGCATCTCATCATCAAAATATCTGAGCACCCTATACATGCAGGGATAGAAACAGAGAAGGCATTTGTTTCACATAAGCAGCGAGCAAAAAGAAGTTATTGTATACAGTGTGGGGATGTGTGCATTTATTAATGAATGGTCAATTGTAGTGGGCATCAAGTCAAAAAATGATGCATCTCATCATCAAAATTATGACCAAACTCTAATGTTCTTAATCTACAAATCCAAGTAGCCTCCTTCTTTCTCCTCAAGGCTACTAGTCTGTCTCCACCTCTAGGATGTGCGGGAACATGATCTATACCCATGAACCATATGGTTTCTTCTGATGTGTGTCTTTCCTGCATATGATGGGTCATAGGGTATCTTAGATCCCCATTTTTATGTGCTCTAACATGTTCCTGGACTCTTACTTTGAGCGCCCTTTTTGTGCTGCCCACATATATTTGTCCACACGGACATCCCAACACGTAAACTACATAATTAGAGTTGCAGTTAATGTAGTGGTTGATCTTATTACGTGTGGTATTAAAACAGAACTCTTTTGTTTTGTCATTACCCAGTTTGCACATGTTACATCCTCTGCATGTAAAAAAAACACCAATCTGTGACTTAGCCAGTCAGTTTTTTTTGTCCCTTGTGATTTAACTGGGGCAAAGCATATTTCTCAAATTTTGGCCCTGTCTATATGTTATCTTAGGTTTAGTTGGCACTATTCCCTGCAGGCTTGGTATCTCTGTCAGCAAGTGCCAATGTTTACGAAGAGTGTTGTAGATTCTACCGCTTTCGTCTGTGAATGGTGTATTAAACACAACATGTGATTGTTTCGACTTACTTTTTGTCGATAATGACAGGGTCGATTCTCTACTTATTTTGGTGACTTTTTTTAATGCTTTGTCCAGGATATCAGAGGGGTATCCCCTCTGTTGGAAACGTGCTGTAGTCTCATTAATATTAGTAAGAAATGTATCTGGGGTGCTACAGTTACGTCGCATCCTAATCATCTCCCCGTAGGGGATGTTGTTAATAACATGCCGTGGATGTGCGCTGGCATAGTGTAAGGTACTGTTGCAACTGGTGGCTTTCCTGTGGGTCCTGCTGTTGATTTTATTGTTTTCCACAAAAAATGTCACGTCCAGGAAGTCAATCTCTCTACTATTATACTCCATTGTAAAATGTACTTTATAGGGGTTGTGATTGAGATATTCATAATAGGCCAGGAGGTCTGGGGCAGGCCCATTCCATAACATAACGTCATCAATGTACCTGCCCCAGTAGATAATCTGCTCAGACCATCGCGATGCCCAGCGGCCCCAGGCATGCTCCCGCTCGAACCAGCCCATGAATAGGCCGGTGTAAGCGGGAGCAAACCTGGACCCCCATTGCAGTCCCCTGTGTCTGTTGGTACCAGATGGAGTCATATAAAAAAAGTTTTTCGATAGAATGATGTTGGTCATAACGAGGTCTTGATTGAAATGACAAAGGTGCTCCGCTGCTCCCTGTCCTAGATAGAATTCAAGGGCCTTTATACTGGATTCTTTTTTTATACACGTATAAAGGCTGGTTACATCAAGTGTGACAAAAATTAGATTTTCAGCCCAAACAAATTCCTCAAATTTGGCTAATATATCCTTGGTGTCCTTGATATATGCTGGGAGATTCTGCACAAAGGGTTGTATATAAACATCCACATATTCTGATAACCGTTCCGTTGGTGAATTAACACCCGAGATGATAGGGCGGCCAGGTGGAAACAGGCCGCCCTTGTCGATTTTAGGTAGAATGTATATACAAGGGAATGTCGGCTCTATGACCATCAGGTATCTACACTCCTCCTCACTGATTAGTCCTTTCTCACGCCAATCTGTGAGCCTCAAGTTGATATAGGTTCCAAGGGGGGCAATGGGATTCTGAGGAAGTTTGGTGTAGTAGGCTGTATCAGATAATTGCCGTTAAATTTCCATCAGGTAGTCAACCTTCTTCATCAGGACCAGGTTGCGCCCCTTATCTGCCTCACGGATGACAATAGAGTTGTCAGCTTTAAGTTTATTAAGGGCGACCCGTTCTTCCAAAGTGAGATTGTGATGCCGTATATTAGGGCGAATCGGGTGGTCTAGTAAATGGTATAAGCCATGTGTCACTTTCTCTCTAAAAGTATCAATATTGGGGTGAGTTCCTGTCGGTGAAAATTTGGACCTAGGTTTCAGGCCACTATCGATCGTCACATTTTCAACAATTCCCAACTCATCACAGATGAGATCCCTGTCCACAGAGGTTTCAAGTTCAACAGCCATCATTGATTGAATTGCTTTTATTACAGTAGCCGTATGTGTAGAGACAGTATCAACATTACGAGGAGTGGTCATAGTAGGGGGATTTCTAGCAAAGTGATCTTTCAATTTTAGAGTCTGTATAAATTTAAACAGATCTACAAAAACATCAGTATCCCCGCCCACTTGATTAGGACAGAAGCCCAACCCCTTGTTCAATACAGACATCTTATCAGAGAGATTGACAATAATGGACTTTGTACATTCAACAGTATTACAGGTGGTCACATCATTTAGTTCTTCGTTCTGTTCGACCTCGTTCTTTTTGCAACAGTCTCTACACCTTGACCTCTTCCTTTGTTGTCGTTCCTGCCACCTCCTACCCCCCCTTCTGGTTATGAGTCTTTTGGTCTTGCCCCCAACCGCAGCCTCTCCATTTCCAATAAAAAATTATTGGTGTTGGTTCTCACCTCCCCCTCTGCTATTTGAGATGTTGTATCTATTGAGGTGTAGCTAGCTCCTGATGATAAGAACGTTATGCTACTAGCTGAGGTTAATTCCGAGATCTCTTCTCTATGTCGCTTTCCCTCCCCAGTCATCTTGACGTTGTCATATTTATGTGAAAACGTGTATATCCTTCCATCCCTGTAGTCCCTATCGTCACGCTTTATCTTTTTGATTTTTTTATCTCTTAGATATAGTTGATGTTTTTCTAAGATACCTTCTAAGACCGCATAGTTTTTCTTAATTACTTCCTTAAGTGGTGAGCTCTCAATTTCCTTTTCTAGTTCTTCAATCTCCTTTCTCAACTTTTCACCTTTTTTCTCAGCATTGATTATAAGAATCTTCATCATATTATATGAAGCGTTCCTGAGGTTACCCTCCCAGTCTACTAGTTGTTCTGGATCTAAGTCCTCAAACGTGGGGAAAATTAATATTCTCAATCCCCTCGGAATTTTCTCATTTTCGATATATTTCTCTAAGGTGGTCCCATCCCACCATCTTGACATTTCAGTTTTTTTAAGTCTTTCTAATTTTTGGAATTTTGCTTTTAAGCCATCTGTATTGGAAGTAGTGGTTGTGCCAGATTTGGGGTTTGTGGCAAATAGGTCCTGAGCTAACTCCTGGCGCCTATCTTTAAAGACCGACATGTTGATACTCTAGAAAATACCGGAGGTATCACAATATATCCAAAAGTTAAAGTCAAGGTATTAGGCTGGTTAGTGCACACGAAGGGAACAGAAGGACTAAAACACGGCAGACAGTGGAACCTTCTTTGTACATGCACCTAACCAAAATTACCCCAAGAGTAAATTCCCCTTATCCAGTATTGGGGTATCTTTCATAGATTCACATGCCTGAATCATTCCCCGTCGTCGAGGCGGGAGTCCCACGGTAAATTATATATATATATAGCAGTGCCTAAAACCATTAGTAGTAGGCTAAGAAAGGATATAGGCCCAACTAGGCCCAAAACTTAGCAGCCTATCTACCTCATTATGTAAAAAGAACTGAAAATGTAGCCTCAGCCAATCAGCTAACCTCACCCTCTAGAACCTTCCCAGCCCAGGCAGCTCTCCTCAGATTTTCACCGCACTTCGTGTGTAAGGGAGTCTCCCTAGTGCCTACTCAGTTTTCTTCAGAAATTTCTTCAATTCTTTCAAGATGTCGGAAAAGAAGGCTTTATTCAAGGCCTGTGCTTCATGCTTCAAGAAGAGAGTTCACGTGGACGACGAGCACTCGGACTGTATTTATTGTTTGCATCCTTCACATGTTGTGAAGGATTGCAGGATATGTCGAACCTTCCCTCCTAAGACCAAAAGGGATAGAGAGGCGAGAGTTCTTTTGTGGCTGAAGTCGTCTGTCAGAGATGACGAGGACAGAGCCTCTACTTCAAGTAAGAGAGCCAGTTCCAAAGAGAGGTGTTCCCCTGAGAGATTGAAAAAATCTAAGTTCTCTCATAAACCCTCTGAATCCACAAGGAGTGCTGCGTCAACAGAGTCTTCTACTGTGAGTACAGTCCGCACTAAAGCTGTCACTTTAGTGTCTTCTCTCACTGTTACCACCTATTCTACGTCTTCTACTTCTTCAAATACTGTTACCACCTCAGCAATTACTTCTCCTGTGATGTCCGTCATGGCCTCTTCTTCTGAGACAAGATCGTCAAAGAAAAGCGCGTCGTCGACGAGTCTACCGTCGACGACCAAATCACCATCTTTGAAGCGCTCGTCATCGCTTCCGTCGACGCTCTCGTCGACGGCTCCTCCGTCGACGAAGACTTCCACTATCCCGTCGACGAAGACCCAGTCGACGAAGATCCCGTCGACGAAGACCCCGTCGACGAAGACCCCGTCGACGAAGGGCCCGTCGACGAAGCGCCCGTCGACGAAGCGCCCGTCGACGAAAGGCTCGTCGACGAAGACCCCGTCGACGACAGGCCCGTCGACGACAAACACGTCGACGAAGATTTCAGCTCCGTCGACGACTAGCTCGACGACGAGGAGTCCTTCGACGGATCCGTCTACTAGGACGCCTTCCAAGAAGTCTTCATCCATGATTACAATACCTGTGACGATACCGTCGACGACTATATCGGCAACTCACACATCGGTTTCACTTTTGCCATCGACAGCAGCGCTGGCATCTTTGAATGTGCCGTCTACGCATTTGTTGCCCACATCTCCGGTTAGGGTGCAGTATACCCATTTTCAGATGAAATCTTTTCAGAGACAGAGTTACTCTCATTTGTCTCCCCTCTTGCCTTCGCATATCTTGGAAAATTACGTGGAAGCAGATTCGGATAATGAAGAGGATGAGGATGATGATGATGATCCTTTTGGAGTGGCCCATCACCCTTCCCAGTTGCACATAAAATATCAAGAGGATGAGGATGATGATGAGGTTCATTACTATCAGGAAAATTTAGCTACTCCTTACCATCAGGAGCAACAACACACAGAAGACACGACTCATCTTCCGTCTGTTCTAGTACAGGATTTGCAGGCCATGCTGGCCGATTATCGTCAGAGGTTTCCACCAACTCTGCCTACTCCAAATACTGTGCCAGAGGACATGCCAGTAAATCCACCGCCACATCCTTCACATTCTCCAAGGCAGGATGTTGACCCCGGGACTGGAGGTCAGGATGTTGACATCTCATCTCCAGATGAGGATGAAAGAGAGGATGGGGAACTTCCGGATTTCACGCCTACGGAACCATGGAATGATTACGTCATTCCTATGCCCTCTCCTAATCTGCCAAAACCTTCAGATTCTCCGCCAGAAGACATAGGAGGTTTTCATAACATCATGCACCGGGCAGCTGCTCGATTTGCAATCACAGTTTCGGTTGAACAAACCGACTGTTTTCTTCATGATTTCAAAGAAGGGTATAGAAGGGTGTCCAGATCTATCCCTATCATTGATTATATCTGGAAAGAAGGGATTGATATTATGAAGACGCCAGCTTCCATCCCGGCGGTTCTTCCAAGAGTCGACAAGAAGTGCCGAGCACCACCGGACACTCCTTCATGTTTGATTGGTCATCCGCGTCCTGACTCAGTGATTTCACAAGCGGCTCAACAACGATCCAAAAATCCGGTTGCACCTCTTTCAACGCCTCCAGACAAAGAGGGCAGGAGATTGGATGCAATTGGAAAAAAGTTCTCGGCTAATGCCGCTGCTACTGTCAAGATTGCTAATTCTTTGGCAATTTTAGCACGGTACGACAGACAAATGTGGTCAGATCTGTCGGAGTTCATCAATTTGGTTCCCGATGACCGTGTTGAAGAGGTCAGGAAGGTTGTCTTGGAAGGCGAGCGGGCAGCTTCTGAAATTATCGATTGCGCCCTCGACGTATCTAATACAGCCTTTAGACAATTGGCCGGAGCGGCAGTTCTCAGACGGCAAGGATGGCTCAAGGCGACTTCTTTCAGACCTGAGGTCCAGACCAAAATACTGGACATGGCCTATAATGGCGAGTTATTGTTTGGCAAGCACATAGATGAAGCATTGCTTGCGATAAAAACGGATACTGATACGGCCAAATCGCTTGGTGCACTACAGTATAAGCGAGGTTTTTTCAGAGGAGCAAGAGGCCGTGGTTTTTCATCAAGAGGACATTATCAAAATCAGCAAAACCGTCAGTATCAACCTCAAAATAAACCGTACTACCAACAGTCCTATCGGCAGTCATCGTCAGCGGGTTTCTCTCGTCAAGGAGGGAAACGACGTTCTAACTACCAGGGACGTGATTCAAATAAACGCCAGTGAGTTTTGCCGGACACCATCCTCCCTTCCCTCCCTCCCTGTGGGCGCCAAGATTTCCGCCTTTTATCAACAGTGGCGGAAGATAACTTCAGATCAGTGGGTTCTGGACATAGTCAAACACGGACACACTCTGGAGTTCTTGCAGAAACCTCCAACATTACCGCCCAGGGGTCCCTCCCCTCCTCGTCTTCATTTGTTATACATGGAAGCCATGAAAATGCTGCACAAAAATGCGATAGAGAAAGTCCCAACATCCCAGAAAAATCAGGGGTTTTATTCTCGCTTCTTCCTTGTGGAAAAGGTTTCAGGAGAGTGGCGTCCAATTCTGGATCTACGAAACTTAAACACATATCTGAAAAAGCAGAGTTTCCGAATGGTGACACTCACGGATGTCCTCAATTGCCTCATGGAGGGAGATTTCATGGCTTCCCTGGATATGGAAGACGCCTACTTCCACATTCCAATTCAACCAAATCACCGCAAGTATCTGAGATTCACAGTGGCTGGTGTCCATTTTCAATTCAAGGTGCTCCCTTTCGGCCTGAAGTCTGCACCAAGAATCTTTACCAAGACTCTAGTCCCAGTTGCAGCTGCGTTGAGGTCACAGGGAATCCAAGTATTCCCGTACCTCGACGATTGGTTAATAAAGAGTCCGACGAGGACTTCGACAAGGCAATCGGTCAAGAGTGCTCTGTCAATGTTCTCGAATCTGGGTTTGACCCTCAACGCCAAAAAATCTCAACTTCAACCCAGACAAATTCTGACGTTCCTGGGAGCAGTACTAGACACTTCTCAGTGCAAGGCTTTCTTAACCCAAATTCGTCAGGACAAGATCACAAGGCTGGCAAGTCAAATACGGTCAAAAAAGTCTCTTTCGGTCCGACAGTTTGTTTCCCTGCTAGGGATGTGTTCCTCCGCACTCCATCTAGTTCCACTGGCTCGACTCAGAATGAGGCCTCTCCAGGAGGAATTGCATCGACAATGGCGGCAGATAGACGGATCTTTCGAGGACCGTATCAAGGTCACGCCCAAGATAAAACAAGCTCTTCTGTGGTGGGCGGCAAAGAACAATTTGTCTCCGGGGCTCACTTTTCTTCAGACTCTACCGGAATTTACTCTAACGACAGATGCCTCCATGGAGGGTTGGGGAGGTCATCTCCAGGACCTTCAGGTGCAGGGACGGTGGTCCCATCAGTACAAGCACAAACACATCAACTGCCTCGAGTTGAGGGCAATTTTCCTGTCCTTGCGAGCTTTCCTGCCAAGAATTGCAGGCTCTGCAGTACTGGTGCGCACGGACAACACCACCAGCATGTTTTACGTAAACAAGCAAGGGGGCACAAAATCTCTGGCCCTGTCTCTTCAAGCGCAGGAAATGTGGGAATGGTTACTCCACCACAAAATTTTCCCTCAGAGCGGAACATGTTCAGGGAATTCAGAATTCTCTGGCCGACGATCTCAGCAGATCGTTCACAGGATGTCACGAGTGGGAACTCGAACAACGCCAAGTGGAAACAATTTTCCAGCTCTGGGGCTCACCAACGCTGGACCTGTTTGCCACGCAGCAGAACAGCAAATGCATATACTTTGCCAGCAGGTTCCATCAGCAAGGATCGAGAGGAAATGCCCTGTTGATGAGGTGGACCGGAATCTTTGCATATGCCTTCCCGCCGATTCCTCTCATCCCAAAGGTTCTACAGAAAATGAAGAGAGAGCGTTGCTCTCTAATCCTAATTGCTCCTCGCTGGCCGAGGCAGTATTGGTTCCAGGAGCTTCTGATACTCTCCCATCAACCTCCACTGCGCCTCAAGCCGACACTTTCAATGCTGACAAGGGAGGAAGGACAAATACTTCATCCAGATCCTCAGTCGCTACACTTGCACGCCTGGCTCCTGATTTCTTAGAGTTTAAGGACCTAGAGATTTCTCCAGACTGTAGAGCTGTTCTATCTCAGGCTCGTGCACAGTCTACCATCAGAACCTATCGCTTCAAATGGAAGAGATTCTGTTTATGGTGCGGAGAGCATGACGTCCATCCACTACAGGCTCCTCCAGAGAAGATTCTGCCTTATCTGCTGTCTCTAGCCAGATCAGGTCTCGCTTTTTCTTCTATCAAAGTTCACCTTGCTGCCATATCCAGATTCAGGAAGAGTTACAACAAACCATCTTTGTGCTCTTCTTCTTTAATTAAACAGTTCCTTAAAGGATTATTTCGAGTTTTCCCTCCAGTGCGGCCTCCTCCTCCTGAGTGGGATCTCAATATTGTGTTATCTCAGTTGCTGAAAAGGCCTTTTGAACCAATTCATAAATCGGAACTTAAATTCTTGACTTGGAAAGTGGCTATTCTGTTAGCCCTCACTTCAACCCGGAGAGTAAGTGAGATACAAGCGTTCACTATATCAGAACCTTTCCTACATTTTTCAAAAGATTGTGTGACACTTAGAACTCATCCTAAGTTTATTCCCAAAGTTCCGACCCAGTTTCACATCAACCAACCGGTGAAACTCAAGACTTTCTTTCCAGACCCCAAGACTCCAGCTGAAAGGATGCTGCATTCCTTGGATGTCCAAAGATGCCTCAAATTCTATTTACAAAAGACAAAAGATTTACGCAAATCTACCCAACTGTTTGTGGCTTATGGACAAGCTACACGTGGTCAGGCAGTGACGAAGGCAACTATAGCCAGATGGCTTTCCTCTGTCATCGTCTTCTGTCATGAGAAAGCGAACAAGCCCCTGACAAGAACGGTTAAGGCGCATTCCACCAGGATGATGTCAGCGTCTACAGCCCTATTTGCAGGGGTGTCCCTGGAAAACATCTGCCGTGCTGCTACATGGAAAAGTGTGCATACTTTTACGAAGCACTATTGCCTGCAGCCGGTACTACATGGAGATACGTCAGTGGGAGAAGCAGTGTTGCAGCATCTTCTTCACTGAGGTCAGCCTTTTATGGTTTTTTCTTTTCTATTGCTACATGTTTACTAATATACTGTTTTAATGTTCTATATATAGATACATGTTATATGAAGGTGTTGTCATGATTTTGCATATGTATTGAGATATGTTATTGCTCTAGTACCTTCCAGGTTGTGTGGGGATATATGGTTTGGATTGTCTCCCACCTTCCTCTACCGACAGTTATGGTTGTTACTGCTTGCTACTCTGAT
Organism: Lissotriton vulgaris; assembly: GCF_964263255.1. Lineage (NCBI taxonomy): Eukaryota > Metazoa > Chordata > Amphibia > Caudata > Salamandridae > Lissotriton > Lissotriton vulgaris. Next base: position 1,859,079,673 of record NC_141687.1, read on the forward strand.
TCAGGCATGTGAATCTATGAAAGATACCCCAATACTGGATAAGAAAACAAGTTACTTACCTGTAACTACAGTTATCCAGTATTGGTATCTTTCATAGATTCACATGCACCCACCCTCCTCCCCGGCTAGGCAGTTCTTATATAGGATACTACTTCTCACTTGTGCTGGGAAAATCTGAGGAGAGCTGCCTGGGCTGGGAAGGTTCTAGAGGGTGAGGTTAGCTGATTGGCTGAGGCTACATTTTCAGTTCTTTTTACATAATGAGGTAGATAGGCTGCTAAGTTTTGGGCCTAGTTGGGCCTATATCCTTTCTTAGCCTACTACTAATGGTTTTAGGCACTGCTATATATATATATAATTTACCGTGGGACTCCCGCCTCGACGACGGGGAATGATTCAGGCATGTGAATCTATGAAAGATACCAATACTGGATAACTGTAGTTACAGGTAAGTAACTTGTTTTCTTATATTCTAAGAGGGGACTTGTGCCCACCCCGATTAACCACCCACCATCAAAGTGATAGTTCTAAATTGAACTTAACATGATTTCATTCATAAGCTCAGGTGCACCACATGTTGAATTTGTGAAAAATCTCTTTCACGAACTTATTACAAAGACAATGCAAATAGTGTCCAATATTTTAGAAAAATCCACTTTATTGTTCCATTTGTACTCAAGAACAGCAGACGCGTTTCGTCCCTCACGGGACTTCTTCAGGGCTGTGTTATAATAAAACAATAAATTAATTTATCTTTGCAATAATAACATTAGCATATAGATGGGACCCATGTTCACTAATAATATGAATGTGGGACCTATCCTTATCATGCCATGATATCTAGAGATCCTGGGACCGGAATCTATAGTTGGCCCAGTGATATATATACACCTATTTATATATTGTTCTTTTTTGATATTTTTCACAGTCTTTACTACAGCCTTCTCTCCAATTACCCTGACCAGGGATCCTGTCTCCTTCGAAAAAGTGAATAGATAAACTTCACTACATATATTTAAATGTGAGTCACTTCTTTTGTCTTTTTGTGACAACTTTCTATCTTGGTTATCTTTAGAAATGGGAGGGGAGACTCATCAGGTCATTGAGGACATATGCGAAACTTCGGTTGGTTTCTTACACATTCCTTTGTTTTGATATAGATTTATACGGACGATATCACTCTCAGCAGCTATTCCAACATCTATTCGCCATTCATTACCGGCTGATTTACCCACAATTATCTTTCACGGTAGGTCCCATTGTCATCCATACCTTTCTCGCGTTACGTAGTGCTGCCATGCAATGTTTTTTAGCGCTTACCCTCCTCCTTGTTGATAACAAAGGTGTAGGCCGATGATATTTCTGATTGTGACTCTTCTTTGAGTATCATACAAATGCTTTCTTTCTGGATATGATCTATCCCATTGTACATGGTCTAATTAGGAATGAAATGAGAATAATTCAACTGTATGTATTGCTTTTTAAAAATATTGTACTGGATTTGGGGAGGCTGTGGTTCAATGGCCTGGTATCAAAAGCGCCAAATGTATATTCTGATAGAATTGAACTCTTGTAACACCAGTAAACCCTGTTTTTAATTTGTGACTATTATTGTTCGGCTGAGCATATTAATGGGTCATGATTTTAATTGTATGTTTGTATGTTTTTGTTTTATTATAATACAGCCCTGAAGAAGTCCCGTGAGGGACGAAACACGTCTGCTGTTCTTGAGTACAAATGGAACAATAAAGTGGATTTTTCTAAAATATTGGACACTATTTGCATTGTCTTTGTAATAAGTTTGTGAAAGAGATTTTTCACCAATGCAACATGTGGTTCATGAATGAAACCATTTAGACACAGTGGTGGACCCATCCTCCAGTGTTGAAATCTGGTCCTCTGTCTCATCAAGCTGAGCCTGATGGTGATCAAGGTGCTCTCCCATGCCTTCCAATCTGCCCACCAGTGCGTCAAAGCTGGTGTCCATAGCCCTGAACCCCACTCAGATATCTGCCAACAAACCTTCCGTGGTCAGACTGCGCAACCTTTGAGGGTCCCCCCATCCCCTCCACCATTCTAACAGGCATTGCAGCTTCGTACCGCTTTGCTGCGAACTCAAACGGTAATTTCTGTTGTTTGGGGTCTTTGCGGACCATTCTGTTGAAGAGGCAGGAATGATTAGGAGTGGGGCCACAGTAAGCAAATGCGGAACACACCATAGCCTGCAGGTCCGTGCCAGGTTTCCAATGCTTATGGACCAGGTAAGACATGTAGTAATATTAAAGCCCCCTGGTGTTTAGTGGTGGTATGCCTTATAGTTGGCGCCACAACAATCCACCTGGACTGGCCCACCAGGGCAGTGAACGGGTCCCCAGGTCACGGCCTACTAGGGACCAGTCCGATCCTAATGCCTCATGTTGGTTTTAGCTGACGCTCCCACTGGTTGCCTCTACGTGGGAGTGGGGGAGGGTTCAGGGCCATCACCCACTGTTGCCTCGGCCACACAATGGCAATGGACTGATGTGAAGGCCTGAACAGCCCAATGCAGGTCAATCAGACGATACGCGCCCGCGGCCTGAGTCAGCCACCGCAAGTGGCAGCGCTGCTGCATCTCCATGCAGGCTGGCGCCAGCAGTCAGGTGAGCAATGGCCGGCCGCCCCACACAACAGGATATGGGTTGGGGGCTGCGGCTCAGGAGCGGCGGTGAGAACTTGTGCGCAACGGTGGGACCCTGCAGGTCTTGTCAGACCTACTTTCAAGCCTGCCCGCGGCCCTTGTTGCCCCTGGGCTTCCGAGGAAAGGCCGGGCCCTTACCGCATGCAAGGCTGATCTTGCTCATGTCTAACTTCCCCAGTGACCACTTCAGGCAAGGCGCATGTCCACTGCACCATTGGGAAGGTGAAAATGATTGTAGGTGATGTATATAGTCCCCAATACTGCAGTTATCCAGTTATTTTGGGGATGAGCTGGTGTTACTTCAATGCCGTGCAGCCATCTTGGTAGCCGGCTCGGCCGTGCCCCCTGTAAATGAGAACGAGCATAACATCAGACTCTGAAAATGGATTTAGTTATCCATCAGACTCCGGAAAAATGGATTTAGTGATTCCTGCAACTTCTGCCAAGTGCAATCCTCCTAAGCTTTTATCTCAGTCAGCATTGTATTCACACATTGGGAGCACTGACAGTGGTGTCCCTAGGTTTTTACTTGTATCCCCTTTTCCTGATCAGGCATTATACTTTGTACCACCACCAGAATTCAATATCCGATTTTCACTAAATACATTCCAACGTGCCTGCCAATTAAGCATACTGCACTTATATTTAAACTAGCAATTTTACACTGTGAAGTGTGTGTCTCCCTTTAATCCCAAGGCATTAGTATCGTACGAAGAAGCTGGATGTCTTATCATACCTTTTATTTATTCAACCTATGTCTGTTTTAGTAATCTTATTTAAGTTTGTAAGTACCTATGATCCGATATATCTAGAAATTAAGAGACTTGCTTCAAATGAAAATGCCTGGGTGACAGGAATTTCTAGGTGTCGACATAAATATCTTGCAGTACGATTTCACAAAAAATACTAAATCGGATTGGCCGCTATGGATCATTGCCATGTAGCCTCTGCTGCGTATCCTGGCAGTGGCATATATGGTAAATATTGAAGGCAGGCATCAGATTTCTGGGTATCACATCTCTGCCTTGGACCTAAGGGCGGGCACGGTTTTATAGGATATTTTAAAAATGTTTTTTTGGCTGTTTAAATACGGGGGGCTATCGGCGACCAGAGGAGCACACTGCTGCAACCGTATAAGCCGTGCAGGCCTTTGTAGTAAAACAACTTTGCAGCAAAGCATGTTCTTGATAATCTAGAACTCGTTGTGAAAAACCGTGAGATCGGTAATACTGATTCGCAGAGGCGGAGAGAGGAAACCCTTGCGGTCAGGATTGTTGTGATGCAAGACTCGTGTGTTGGTATCACAAGGCTGCAGTGCAGGCAGCCTTTTATTGGGCGGCTCATTCTGCGTGGTCTCATGCTTCACGTCTTTACTTACAGGCTCCGCTGGCTTCCCTTCACGCCGGACATCATGGGGGAGATCAAAGTTTCTCCGGATTACAACTGGTTCAGAAGCACGGTTCCGCTTAAAAAGGTAGGAGTTTCTCGTCTCGTTTAAACCATTACATTGTCAGAGTTTCCGAGATATTCGTAGTTGTTGTTTAATCAGCTTTAAGAAACTTAAATGAGGCGAGGCTGGTTTTGTCCACTATCTGTGTTAAGATCTGTATTACTCCTTTTCCATCTATGTGAAGGGATTTTTTCAGGTGACTTGTTTGCATGTTTTGACGAGGCTGAGTGGGAAACTAATCGTTTTTCTTTCATTACCGAAGCAACCTTTCAAATATGTGTTCCTGCTAGCCACGTGAGTTGGAAATTACATAAAACATGCTATTTCTGTGAGAAGGGCGGTGGTTAAGCTTTGACTCTAGATTTCTTCTCCATGGTTTCTTACAACATTTAACAGTAGCAGAGAGTAGCCAACCCATCTGGGCTGTATCCGTGACCCCTTGCTTTCGCATAAAGATTACCCCTGTCTGCCCTTTAGGTTTTAGGGGAGGAGGACCGAACACACCACTGAGGAACATACTTCTGTGTTTGAAAAACTGCGTGCTTTTTTATGGTTTTAAAGGAACCGGCTTTTATTTCTCAAGAAACAAAGCACCCACAGCCTCCTCTGTTTACAAACGTCCTCATGTTGAAGTGGAAGGTCTCTGCCCGCCCTTCCCACTGCTGCCTCTTCCACATAAACACATAATAATTTTCTATTACTTCCATCCCAGAGCAACCTGCCAGTTTGTTCTCACTCGGGGAACGATAGCACACAACCAGGATTGAATTTCAGGCTTAATACAGTAAAACAAATAATCCGTTTAATAATCAGTATACCAACACCTCCCCCCCACCCCCCCCCCCCCCCCCCACCACCACCACCCCGCCTGACCATAGGACTGATAGTCGTCGTAACTAATCCCTAGCTGTCTAAAATGTTGTTTTTCTGATACTGTTCCTAATGAATTCAGCACGTCTTCATCTGTTAGGCTACATATGTAATGCTCACCCTCTAATGTAAATGGCCCAAAGAAATGCATGTTGATATCGATTACCCTGTCATCTACAGCACTTCATAAAGCACTCTTAACTTTGAGTCTTATCACCACGACCTCCCCCACACTTATAACCGACCACAAATACAGTATAATATACACACATGGGAGTGAAGCAAAGATACTTTCTGTGTGGGGTTGTGCAAGATCTTCCGAAAGCTGCATTCACATCCATGAAGTAAAGGTACCATGTTATTTCTCCTTACAAAAGAATCGATTCCCACCAGCCAGCAGCCTCTTCTTATAGTCCAGTGGTGGAAAGAGAAGAAAGCCAGCTTCAGCTGTGGGGGGTGGTGGGTAGGGTTTTCTTTGGAGAAACCTACTGACAATTTGAGTCTTGTGGTCTGTCGGTCAGCATTGCTGAGGCCATTCCAAAAAGACACAGATTCAACCAAAGTTAAATGAAGGCTTTGTAGACCCAGCTTATGTCCCCTTCTGAAGAAGCCTGAAGCGAATTCCAGGAAAATGTTGAGACGTCTGGCCATAGCACACTTAGGCAGGCGTTGTTGTGCAGCAGCTAAAAACATTTTTGTAATCTAGTCTATAGACACCCTATATCCAACCAAGGCTTGTTTTCACTATCTACATAGCATTTAATCAGTTGTGTTCTCCTGTTAGATGGTATGAAAGGAGAGATGGGTGGTGCTATCCTACTGCTGATCATATTAGACTTGGGGAGTGTTCAATATAGTCAGTCATCCATGCCATTTGATAAATTAGAGTACAATATCTGAACATGCTACAGGTCTCATTCCATTCTTTCTGTCATGTCAGCAGGACATTTGCTTCCCTCCATTTGGATCTAATTTTCTGAGATAGAGTGGGAGGTCGAATTGTCTCTGCACATTTACTTGAATATACTTCTTCTCCGCGTCCTATTTTTTCACTGTGATTTATCCATATTCTTTTTTCCATTGTCATGTTTTCATGGTACCATGGCTGCGTTGTCTTCCCTGCACTTCTTGTTTTCTGTGTCATGGAGCATAGCTATTTGTTTACCGATGTTGGTTTACTTCCGTTCTATGATCACTGATTAAAAGCTGAACTTTGGAGTTTCGTTCCTACAGCTGTTGTTTCTCTCTGTAATTTCTTGTTGCCAGTTATTTCTACCTCCAATTCCTCGTTTTTTCAGTTTTTGACTGTAAAGTTCTTCATCACTCCTTGGTGAAGCAGCTCTATAGATGAACTTTAAATACTGTATGCTTCCAAGCTACTTTTTATGGTTTGGCTTGACAGCGCAACAGTCACCAGACAATTATGTGAGACTCACCGGGACAAGAGTCAAACCTATTTGCATTTCCAGTGCTCGTATCCTCTGTTTATTAATACTTACTTCATTCTACTCCCCATTTGTCAGTTATCTATATATGTTCCCCATCAGCATCCTGATTCAGCCACCCCCTCCTTATACTTGCCCTCCACCAACCTGATCACCATTTCCAGTTGATAATCACTCCTCTGCCACTCTGTTTCTGGCAATGCAACTGCCATCACCTTTCTCTTTAATACTCCAATTCTCCTGCCCCCTCAATGTTCCCCCTCCCGGATTCTTCATCTTTATGGAGCTCTTCAAATTGCTATTGGTTGTTTCTGGCAATGCAACTGCCATCACCTTTCTCTTTAATCTTCCAATTCTCCTGCCCCCTCAATGTTCCCCCTCCCGGATTCTTCATCTTTATGGAGCTCTTCAAATTGCTATTGGTGCCTCCACCTCCTGTTCGCCCTCATATCAAGTGAACACAGAAAAGGTGTTTTGCACTAGCTCTCCAAAGAATTAACCCTATAAACTGTCTTCCCTCCCCATAATGTGCTTCATGCTATCTGCCCGAACGCTCTTCTGGATCTATTGTTTTACCAGTTAGCTTTTCTTGCCATCCTCTTCCACCTCGATATCATCTCTCCTTCACTCTGGAGCTTATTACCAGAAAGGTTGAGGTCTTTACCAAGAAAGTCCATACCATGGAGGAAATTCTACACCTCCTTGCCCCATTTTTGTACCAGCAAATTCTCCCTGCAGTCCTTGGCATTCTCCCCCTGCCACAACACTAACCCCTGTGAACTCTCCTCCAACCCCTACTACTTGTGCTGCTTACTCCCACACCATTCATGTGTTGTATTGCCTTAGAAAGCCTAGTTTCCTTTCTGGAAGACGCTGACCTGCAAATCTATTCAAGACGGTTGTCTGTAAGAACACTTTCCTATTCATTCTGCTTCTCCCACCATCATATGTGCGCTCCTTGACTATAGATCTAAAAATTCAAACTTCACTAACCTCTCGATCTTAGTTAGCTGTGATGGAGGTTATCTATTGGTGACTAAAAACTGACTTAACCACGCCTTAACTATTCCTGTTAACCTCTCTTCTAAACACCCTTCCCCCACCTCCTCTATATACATCATCAATAAACGAGATAACCATAGAAAAACTGGGATGGTGTCGCTATCATGCATAAAAGTAGTCTATCCTGTTTGCGCGCTCATGCACAATTCTTACACTCCTTGTAGCTGATTTTTTATTGCAAACGGAGTCTTTTTACTATTTTCAGAACAAACTGTAAATAGCTGGTGAGACTGCTTACTTAATTCTACTCAATGTCTGTATATTTGAAATATATCTAGTGAGCACTTTCTAGTTTGCTTTAAAACAATTCGAAGAGCATAGGTAAAGTGCCCTGTCACTCAGTGTATGCCACAGTTCTGTGGTTCTTCTCGATGCAAAATACCTAGTACACTTCCTTGCACTCCGAGTCAACGATCATTGAGAAAATCCTTAAACTTTTCTATGCATAATGCATTTGGCATCGTTTTTAAATATATCAACAGCAGTACTGACAAAAAGTTAGTGTTGAATACCCTCCTCCGGTATTATTGTTTATGTGCACATTGTTGAATCCATTTTCTACATCTTATTTCAACAATAGTTCTTTTCCTGGTTTAGAATTCTTAATCCAAGTGTCTTTAAAACAAATCCTTAAAAATAATCCCAATGCATTTTATGCACCAATAGCGCTTCATTAGGGTAATAAATCTTTGCAAATGGAAAACTATTATGAATTAGGCCAATCTCTTAGACTGAAACAGTTAAAGTTGTTTATAAGGAAGGATCATGTAAATACAATGAAAGAGAAATTGAAATCCTCACTTCACCACATCAACAGACAGATTTAGCAAAACCACCTCAAATGCAAACCAAACCTGGTTTGGCTACAATCTTCTCTTGCTTAAGTCGTTTATAAAAATGAACGGTTATCTTCACGAAAGTGCTTGACTTTTGCTTGACTTCAATCTTAACCTCAAAAGTCACATCTGAACTATGAGTAAGTCCGTCACTTTCAGTCTCAACAAATGCAAAAAGTTAAAACGTACTCTTTCCTTCCTGGATTTGGAGATGGCCTTTGAGCCTTTGGTTGACTCCCATCTTAATTTTTACTCCTCCCACCATACTGGTGTACTGAAAAACAAACTAGCCACGCTTCGAGCAGTCCTAGATGTTGCTGCCATGCTTCTCATAAACATTAAAAAAGAAGTAACATAAAACATCTGGTCCTGCTTAAATGGTTTCCAGTCAAAGCACCATGTTACACCATGAGAACTGCTTGCCATCCAATGTTCAGAACCGTCAAACTCCAACATAACTCTCCAAAAAACATTCCTTTTCTAGAGACTCCCTGTTGCAAAAACAGAAGGTCCACATTTCAGGAGAAAGTCCATGCTTTCCAGAACATTTCCTGGCAATGCTCTCAAAGTTAAGGACGTACCATAAGGCGATACGTACCACTCGTGCATCCTTTTATGCTAAGGAAATCAACATAAGTGCCAACCCCACCAAAACCATTTTTAAGCTAGTACAAAATCTCCAAAATAGCTCTAACCCAGCTCCATGCATTACTTCCTCACAACAATGTGATGACCTCGCTACTTTCTTTATAGAAAAAGTGAGAAATCTACAACACCTTTCCACAGGATTTCCCTGAACTCCTCAACCCTCTTAACCTTTCGGCCGACAAACCTAGCCTGTCACTTATACCTAGTATAACCCATGACGACCTAGCCAAACTATGCACACAGGTTAAGTCCGGTTCTCCTACAGATCCTATGAGACCTGCCAAATTTCTAGAATCCCTTGATTTTTTTCCTCCCTCCCTTGGCCACTCTGCTCAATCTCTCTTTCCCCTCGGCGGTGGTTCCCACCTGCTGGAAGCAAGCATGGGTCTCTCCAATTATCAAAAAGCCTACGTTAGACCGCACAAAGCCAGAAAATTTTAGACCTATTTAGCTGTTTCCATGGGCATCGAAACTGGCAGAAGCCCACGTGAACAAAGTATTGTCCCACTACATGGTCCAAAATAAAATCTTGGACCCATCCCAGAATGGCTTCAGGCCAGGATTCCGTACTGAATCCGCCCTGCTGACTACCATTGAACACCTCCGGAACATACTGGACGCCAGTCAAAGTGCTGCGCTGATTCTACTTGACCTCAGCGCGGCCTTTGATACGGTCTCCCATAATATCCTGTTAAAACGTCTCGAGGCTATAGGGATCTGCGATCTTGCCCTTGAGTGATTTCGGTCCTTCCTGGAGGATAGATCCTTCCGGGTCTCAGCCCCCCCATTTATTTCTCAGCCCCATTCCATCGAACAAGGAGTTCCTCAGGGATCGGCGCTTAGCCCATCCCTTTTTAATCTCTATGTCCAGCCTCTCGCTGAAGTGGCAAAAGAGTGGGACCTTACGCTGGTGTCGTACGCTGACGACACGCAGCTGGTCATCACTCTAACTGAGGGCCCCTCAATTTCAGCTGCAAAATTTAGGGATGGCTTAGCGGCAGTTGCGCAATGGATGACACGTAACTGCCTACAATTGAACGCTGGGAAAACAGAGGTGCTGCTCCTGGGAAAAAATCCCTGCTACTGGAGTGAACATTGGTGTCCGTCCCTGCTTGGCCCCATTCCTTCGCCCAAAACTGTGGTGAAGAATTTGGGTGTCTGGCTGGACTCCTCCCTCAATTTCCAGACCCACACAAAGAAAGTGGCAGCTACTTGTGTGGGTCTGCTGAGGAGCCTTTATCCGATACTTGGCTTCTTCGACCCCAAAACGCGCCAACTGATAGTTCAATCAATCATCCTGGCTCGATTGGATTATGCCAATGTTCTGTTCTTAGGCGTCAATAAAGCAGAGATGGCACGGCTGCAACGGGTACAAAACTCTGCAGCTAGGGCTGTGGTGGGCCTTCCCTGCAGGTGCTCTGCTAGAACTACCATCCAGAAGCTACACTGGCTGCGTATTGAGTCTCGAGTTCGATTCAAGACTCTCACCACCGCCTTTAAAATTCTCAGATCAGACTGTCCTGGACTCCTACGCCCACTCCTGGTACCCTACTCCCCCCCCAGCGAGACCTACGCTCCTTAGGACAACACCTTGTGGTTGTCCCTCGGACCAGGCTCAGCAGAATGGGTGGCCGCTCTTTCAAGGTTTTGGGGACGAAACTTTGGAACTCCTTGCCACTTCACATCCGCTCCATGACAAACCTGATGGCCTTTCGCAAGGCAATCAAAACATATCTGTTTTCCCTGATATAATCTTCCTGTTGTCACACTCCCTCTCTTCCCTCCCCTCAGGTTTCTGTTATGGTTCAGCGCCGGGACGCCTCGTTGCTGGGGCAGCTGTTTTGCGCTTAAAAAAAAAAAAAAAATGAAATAACCTTATTCCTCGCTTTAATAAAGCCTCTTCAATCCAGAACTCCAAATCCAGATATCACTTATCAGCCTTAACCGCATATAGTCTGTGGCACCTACCCTCCGTTTTGCTCCTACCTGCCTCTCATTGAGGCCACACAAATGGGTAAGCAACAAGTGTGGTCTGGTACTGACCACACCTGGGCTACACTGATGAGCTCCGAATCTGTAACCCTGTTGGAGGAATGCATGTGAGCTGCTCTTCATGTGAGCATATACCCCCTACTTCTACCCTCACCTTCCTGTGTCCTGGTAAATGACAAAAGTCCAATCTAATCCGTGACCTTGTATGCCCTTGTCCACCATTCACTCTTTGGGAGACTTTTTGTCTCCATAATTTCACTGGCCATTCTTCTATGTATTCCTTGTCTTGGGTTGACCAGATGTGCTAGATTTTTAGATGTGTCCCATCGTCCTCTTACTTTGATCCCAGTTTTGAGAGAAGGGGTGGGAGGAGCATGCACACTATGTGTGCTCTCTTTCATGAGATGATTCGGCGGTATGTAAAACAGCTGCTGCTCTGTATTGCTTCACTCCAAACGTGGTATCTCACAGCATGAGTGCTTTGCAAATTCCAGGTTTAAAGTTGCTAATAATGACCCGGATCCTGCAGCATTTTCTATGTTAGAAGGCATTCAAGCGGGAGCCAAATAAGTTTCTGAATTGGAGACTTGCCTTCCTCTATTAAGCAAATTAAATTGTCCTGATGTTGGTGCGGTTTGCATGCTGGAGCAAACACTTAAGCCACTAAAAATCATAAATTATGCACATTTCATGTGAATGGGGTAGATTGCTTTTCATTCCCTTATTTATTTGCTGCAAAACTTTCTATCGGAGCTTCGTTTATCATTGGATTCTTTTAGTGGGTTTTTTTTGCATTTCATTACTGTTATCCTTATTATAATTATTATCAAACCTGGTTGGATCCCTCACCAGCCTCCTTTACCCCTTTCCCCATGTTCTATATTGCAAGACACAACATGACAAACTGACTCGGAGGCAGAATCGCTATCTTCTTCAAATAATCCATCCAATGTTCCATCACCTTGGAAAGCATCACCAGCAACATGGAGCATTTGATATTCAAATTCTTCTGCACAAACCACATCTTGCATGACACTCTTATCTATCCCCACAACGTGTGATGCACCAGCTGTGGCAGCACCCTTGCTGTCTTTATTGCCCCCTCCCCACCTTCCTCCCTGCCGATCCTTGACTTAATCGTCCTCTGCAACCCTACCTACCACCTGGAGGACCCCCGACCCAACATCCTCAGGGACCTGTCCAACGTCTGACTCACCCGGGGAGTGAAAGGCCCCACACTTGCCGACAGACACTTATCGGACCACATCTTCAATGGCATAACAGTAGAAAAGCCCACACCGATCACCTGGTCCACCCACACCATCATCACCTTCAGTATACTCCTCCCACACCATCGCCAAATCTTCCCAACGGGACTGCAACAAGACCCCAGAATTGTCCTGGTCTTCCAAACTTCTACACCAATAGCTTCAACCGGAACCTCCCTGGATCCATCTCCAGCTTCAACACCTGGTTCACCGCCTGCGCTAACACCGTGGCCACTCTGAAAGTCCTGAAAACCAGACCGCAAGCAAGCAGCTTGAATGCAGATGGAGGCAGTCTGGATCACACAGACAGTCCTCCCGAATCCTCCCTTAAACGCTACCATCAGCAAATCAGAGCCACAAAACACTCCATGCTGACCGACCGCATCAAAAGATCACTAACTGCGTCAAGGAAGCGAGCGCCACCATCGTAACTCCCTCACAGGAACTTTGCACCCAACTGTCCCTATTCTTCAGCAACCAGATTATCAAGATCAACTGAAACTTTGAGCCCCAACCGGACCCGTCAACACTCCCAACCCTCCGGCCCATCTGGAATCGCCACCCTGATCACCAGCCCCACCATCGCTATTCAAGAAATCACAAGGACAACACAGTCCATACATTCCAGAGTATTCTGGAATCCCTCCCCTCCCCATGTCTTCCACAAATCACTGGACCCCATCAGCACAGTGCGCACCTCGATCCTAAATGACTCCTTCCATCTCACCCACCTACCCAGATCCCTGGAAAAATGCTACAGTACTCCCTCTTCTCAATTATCCAGGGGCAGGCCTAAAGATGGCTAGCCACCTACTGGCCTATCGCCCTTCTACCTTACCCTGCAAAAGTAAAAACTTTTTTAAAAAAAAGGTAAACGCCTAGTCACCCACTTAAACAACCACCACCTTGATACCACTCACTCCCAATTCAGGCCCATCCACAGTGCAGAGACCCACCCTCATCACTGCCATAGATGTCACCCATATGATCATGGACAGAGATGACCCCTTGGCCCTCCTCCTACTCCACCTTTCCACAGCCTTCAACACTATTTCCCACTCCATCCTTATCCAACAACTGCACAAAGCCGGCATCCAAATACCTGCAATTTGCTGGATTTGCTTCTACCTGACAAGCTGCACCCAGTTGGTCAACCTGGCCCTCTTCACCCCGTACGCCGTCTGTACGGGTCCAGAAACATGTCTGGTGGTGGCAGCTAGTGAGCAGCCACTCAGCCTGGACACTAGTGTTAGGTCCTTTTGTAGGGGGCATCTCTTTAGATGCCCTCTCAGTGCATTTTTCATTAAATCCCACACTGGCCTCAGTGTAGTTTTAATGTGCTGAGAAGTTTGATACCAACATTCCCAGTTTTCAGTAAAGCCATTATGATGATGTGGCATTTGTAATGACAAACTCCCAGCACCATATACTCCTAATGGCATATCCTCTTAATGGCATTACTGCACTTACAATGTCTAAGAAATAGCTTAGACACTGTAGGGGTACTGGGCTCATGCATCTGTGCACTCTCCACTGATATAGTGCGCCCAGCTATAGGGGTGACTGATCTAAGCCAGGGCAGTGGGTTATAGGCTTGGCACACAGGGATGCGTGCCATGTTGACTCTTCACTTTGTTCTACTACAGAACACTCAGCCTGCAATGGCAGTGTGTGTGTGTGTGTTTGTGTGTAAAGGGCACAGGGCCTCTAAGGGTGGCACAATAAGTGCTGCTGCCCTTAGAGGCCTTCCCTGGCCATAGTGACCTTGGTACCATTTACAAGGGACCAACCTGTGGTCAAAGAGTGCCATTTGGGTTATGTTTTTAATGCAGTTTAGGGAAAACATAGGAAATGTATACCGGTTTGGCAGGAACCCAGGGCACACTCACTTAAAGTACATCAGCAGTTTAGCAAAAAGTGGGGGCAACCATGCCAAAAGAGGGCACTTTCTTACAACAACCAACTTACTATGACCAGCCAAGTGAACTAAGTTGCTGTCTTCTGCTTCCACATACTCAAGATGCTAAAGAAGACCTACAAATGGCTCCCCACCAACATTGACAGAACTGTCACCCACCCAAGGCTCATTACCAGCTACCTGAACTGTGGCAACGCACTGTTTGCCCGAATCAAAGCACAGCTGATCAGAAGACTTCCGGCCATACAAAACTCTGCATCAGGGTCACCCTCAACCTCCCATCTTGCACTCACATTACCCCGCACCTCAAAGAGCTCCGTTGAGTCCTTATTGACTAGCAAGCACTCTTCAGACTACTCCCATACAGATACAAAGCCTTAAACAACATTGCCTGATGTACCTCAACAACTGCATAAACTTCCACAAACCTACCAAACACCTCGGCTCAGCTGGATTCCTACTCGCACACTACCCTATTGCATATGCAGAACCAGATCTGGTGGTTGTGCCATCCCCTACCTTGCTACTAAACACAGACAAAACAGAAGGAGACCTACTCCTTCACATCAGAGCTGCCTCCTCAGTTCTTGAATTCTGCAAGAATCTGAAATCTTAGCTCTTCACCTAACCCTGGCCCGGCCCATTCAGCTGTTGCTTCAATTCCAGGATATGCTGCCAGGTGAGTCGTATCTTATACACAGAACTTTTTCAAACGTGTTTTTATTGGCATTTAATTTCTCATTTGACAAATGTATCAGCTCTTCTCAGTACATGGTATACACTTCTCAATATAACATGTCATTACAGTAATCTTTTTATGAGACAAGTGATACATAGGTTGACAGTACACTGAAGAGAATCGAGCGCTTCCTGCACTTGTGGTGTACGCTAATGGAGGTAAAGATTCTTTACATGGAGTAGCGGTATCCTCGGCTTTGATTTGATGTCGGGCCAACCCTGCCATTCTTATGCATTGAGCCTCTTAAGCTGCCGAACTTGAAAACCCCAAACTAACTGGTCCACCCCCACCCTCCCCCTAAAGAGTGGGGAGAAAAACAAAAAACAATGGTGGTGGTAGCAAAATGTTGTGTTCACTGGCCATGTAGCATAAGGAGTGACTATGGGTGTTTTACCGGGCTCCAGGCCCCAACCAAACCTCCACCGAGGGGGTACGGGGGGGGGGCCTTTTCCTCTCTGGAAATACCTGTCTCAGGGACATCGTTGTCTAAAACTGGAAAAAATGCATGGCCCGAAGGAAGGGTGGGCAAACCGTTAAGGGGAGGCCCTGCGTAAGAAATGTGACTAATGGACCTCATTCGTATTAAAAAAAATTGTAGTCCATGAAAATGTCTGCCATCCTCTCCATGCTTAGAATTTTCCAGAGGCGTTAGTGCCATTGAGACAGCTCGAGTGCCGCTTTCTTCTTCCATGCCACAGCAATTGCGGTTTTAGCAGCACCTATACAAGCCCACATAATGGCTCTGTCCGCTTTAGTTTGGTGTTCCAGCTCTGGGTCTTTTATACCCAAGAGGATCCCTTCCATCGAAGTCAAAACGGGGTAGCCCATCATGTTTTTCATGTGTGCCAGAATTTCCTCCCAAAATGTTTTGATTGTGGAGCAGTCCCACCAAAAAATGTTGGAAGTCTCCAAGAATGCCCCACCGCCTCCAATACTGATCCGAGGTGTCTGGGAATATCTTTTTGAGTTTTGTGGGGTACATATGCCAGTCAAAAAGTTTTAAAACAGGCTTCCCTCAAGTCTAGGGAGTGATTGTTCTTGGTGATGTCTGTCCACAGTCGCTTCCACTCCTTGTCGGAGATTTCCCTCTTTGTCATACGTTCCCAGAGATTCATATATCTGGGTCTCAGTGAGTGTGTTGTAGAGAGCAGTAAGCTGTATAAGAAGGAGCTTACTCCCCTCGTGGAGCCCACCCGCTGCACAAAGTTTTCTATTAGTGTTCGTTCTCGTGTTGCTGCCTCTTGACCTGTGGGTGAAGGGCCCAGTGCTTGAGTTGGAGATAGTGGAAGTGCTCGTTATGGGATAGTTAAAACTCCCTTTGGCAGCTTTCAAATATGAGTATATCATAGTTGTGAAATAGTTCTGAAAGCATGAAGCAACCCCCCTTCCTCCATGCGTCAAACGGGCCCTCGTGGAGCGCAGGGGGGAATTCCGGGTTATGATGAATCGTAATTTAGGGTGACAGAAATGTGGTCCATTTGTTTCCCCGAGATACCTCGTTCCACGCCATAAGAGTGGTTCGGGTAGGAGTGCTAATATAGGAGTTTGTGGGTCTATCCTTCTTAGGTTTCCATATGAGATACCATATTCTTCCCACTATCGCCCTGTCCATATGCAACCAGTGCTTATCTGATTCCCTCTTGGACCATTCCGTCACAATCCTCAATTGGGCCGCTTTGTAGTATAAGTTAAAATTGGGGAGAGCCACTCCTTCCTCGCTTTTCGTGCATCTCAGGGTATGGAAGGGAAGGCGAGCCCTGCTGTTCTGCCAGATATATCGAGTGGTCAGGGAACGTAGTCTGGGCTGAAGATCCCTACCTAGGTCAATTGGTAGCGCCTGGAACAAATATAAAAATTTCGGCAGCTCTGTCATTTTTATCGCCTTTATGCGTCTTAGCCAAGAGCTATAAAGTGGTTTCCAGTGTTTGAGATCTGGCTGGAGTTGGAGCAAGAGAGGCGGGTAGTTGGCCCTCTAGTGGCCCTCTGGTCGTGGTGTTAGTTGTATGCCCAGGGACTGGAGCGAGCGTTTGACCCACTGAAAGGGGCTCGGCTCACGAAAGCGCTTAGCCTCATCTTCTGTTACCGTAAGATTTAGTATAGATGATTTGTTGAGGTTATCTCTGAAACCCTCCACCTCTTCAAACTTGCTTAGTTCCCCCTGCAAGGACTGTAGCGACTGGTCCGGGGCGGTGAACGTCATCAGGATGTCATCTGCAAACAATGAGATGTTATGCTCCTCTCCCCTGAAGCTAATGCCCCTTATCTCTGAGAAAGCCGGGATCCGCTGGCCAGTGCCTCTATACTTGGAGCAAATAGCAGGGGCGACAGTGGGCAGTCCTGCCTTGTCCCTCTGTCAAGCGGGAATGGGTCTGAGATGGTCCCATTACCCTGCACTCCAGATCGTGGCTGTGCATAGTTGGCCTTGATCATGTCTATGAATTTCTTCCCGAACCCAAAGTTTTCAAGTGTGAGGAATAGGAATGACCAATCCACCCTGTCAAAAGCCTTTTCGGCCCACAAGTATCGCCGGGATCTTATGTTTAGTTACTTTTTTAATCCGATGTAATGTCCTGCAGATATTGTCGTGGGTCTGTTTACCTTTTAGGAAGCCTAATTGATCCTGGTGGATTAGATCTGGCATCAAGTCTTCTAGCCTTATAGCAGAGTATAGTTAGGCGTCTAGATTCAAGAACGCAATTGGCCTATATGAGGCGCAGTGTTGTGTGTTTTTCCCCGGCTTGGGGTTCATCGTTATCACAGGTTCTGTCATGTATGGTGTCACCCTTGTGCCCTCCGCCATAGTGTTAAAAAGCTGGGTGAACTGTGGAATGATATCTGTCGCACATGTTTCCAACAGTGAGCCATCAGGCCCAGGGGCTTTGTTGGATGTAAGTGCCTTGAACATCTTTCCCTACCTCTTCGTCGGTGATGGGTGCGTCAAGGGTATCATGTGTAAAGCTCCTTGTAGAATGTCCTAAATATGTTTGCCTTGTCTATATCAGCGTGCGCTATATGGCCCTCTCCATCTTGTATACCTCCCATGCATTCTCTCTTTTTTCCCGAAGCTGCCTGGCTAAGTGGACTCCCACCTCGTTCCCCTGTGTGTAAAAGATTTGCCGGCATCATAACAGGGTGGATTCAGCCCTGTTGGTATAAATCGCCTTAAATTTCTTCTTTAGAGCGTTTAGTTTACACAGCAGCTCCCAGGAGGGCCACTTTTTATGTTCCGTCTTCAAGTCTTCCCTCTCTTTAGCCCTCTGTCTATTCAGTGTGGAATTAAGCTCTAAGCATTCCCCCTCGGAATCCCTTTAAATGCTTCCCAGTTGTTCAGGGGCGAGATGTCATTTGGGCAATTTAGTTGAAAAAATTATTTGATAGGCCCCCTATTTGTCTCTTAACATTCTGTGCCTTGTCGGTGACACAGGGAAGTACCATCTTGGTATCTTGGTAGTGGTGTTGCCCCAGGTCAAGCAGACGGGAATAGGCTGTGATCAGCGATAGTGATTGGGAGAATTTTTGCCGCCTGGAGCGAACCTAGTAGGCTTTGACTGATAAACATATAATCGTACTGTTAGTATGTTTAGTGTACATGGAAAAAGAATGTATAGTCTTTGGTCATGGGCAGAGTCAAGTCAAGTCAAAGAATTTATATAGCGCACTACATACCCAGAGGGTCTCAAGGCGCTTAGGGAGGGGAAGAGGATTACTTGTCAAATATCCACGTTTTAAGTTGCTTTCTGAATGCTAGGTGGTTCTGGGTAAGGCGAAGGTAAGTGGGGAGTGAGTTCCATGTTTTAGCAGACAGGTATGAGAAGGATCTGCCTCCCATGGATGTCTTGTTGATGCGAGGTACAGTGGCGAGGGCTTGGCTGGAAGAACGTAGTTGGCGGGAGGGGGTGTAGAAAGACAGTCGTGAGTTGAGGCATTCTGCTCCGATGTCGTAGAGTGATTTATGAGCGTGGGTTAGCAGTCGGAAAGTGATCCTCTTATTGACGGGTAGCCAGTGGAGGTCTTTCAGGTGACCAGAGATGTGTTCGTTACGCGGGATGTCTAATATGATCCTGGCTGATGCGTTTTGGATTCGTTGGAGTTTCTTCTGGAGTTTGGCGGTAGTACCTGCGTAGAGGGTGCTTCCGTAGTCCAGTCGGCTCGTGACCAGAGCATGGGTGACTGTTTTTCTGGTTTCGGTGGGGATCCAACGAAATGTTTTTTTGAGCATGCGAAGAATGTTGAAACAGGATGAGGAAACGGCGCTGACTTGTCTGTTCATTGAAAGTGAAGAATCCAGGATAACGCCTAGGTTTCGTGCGTGGTCTGTCGGGATGGGTGCTTTTCCAAGGGCTTCCGGCCACCAAGAGTCGTCCCATGCAGAGGGGGATGTACCTAGGATGAGGACTTCTGTTTTATCTGAGTTCAGTTTCAGACGGCTGTGTTTCATCCATTCGGCAACTTCTTTCATTCCTTTGTGTAGGTTAGTTTTGGCGGTGCTGGGGTCATTGGTGAGGGAAAGGATCAGTTGAGTGTCATCCGCGTAAGAGATGATGTTGAGGTTGTGTTGGCGTGCGATGGCCGCGAGGGGGCTCATGTATACGTTGAAGAGGGTGGGACTGAGTGAGGATCCTTGTGGTACGCCACAGATGACTTCAGTGGCCTCGGACTTGAATGGTGGAAGGCGGACTTTCTGGGTTCTTCCGGTGAGGATCGAGGTGATCCATTCAAGTGCTTTTCCTTGAATTCCGATGTTTCTGAGGCGTTGTAGAAGGGTGCTGTGGCAGACTGTGTCGAAGGCTGCGGAGAGGTCGAGGAGGATGAGGGCGACTGTGTCTCCATTGTCCAGTAGAGTTCGAATGTTGTCTGTTGCTGCCATGAGGGCGGTCTCAGTGCTGTGTTTTGCTCGGAAGCCAGATTGTGAGGAGTCGAGGGATTTGTTGGCTTCGAGGAAAGCGGCGAGCTGATTGTTGACAGCTTTCTCGATGACTTTGGCCGGGAAAGGAAGGAGTGATATGGGGCGGTAATTTTTGAGTTCGGTGGGGTCCGCTGTGGGTTTTTTCAGAAGGGCGGTGAGTTCAGCGTGTTTCCAGCTTTCCGGGAAGGTGGCGGAGTTGAAGGAGCAGTTGATGACGTCTCGGAGGTGCGGTGCTATGACGGAGTCTGCTTTGTTGAAGATGTGGTGAGGACATGGGTCAGTGGGGGATCATGAATGGATGGAGTTCATCAGGCGGATGGTGTCCTCAGTGGAGATTGGGTTCCAGTCGTTGAGGGTGTTCAAGGGGGGAGAATGTTCAACATATGGTTGGGTGGGTTGGTCTCCGGGTTGGTTGTCGAAGCTGTTGTGGATGTCTGCAATTTTGTTGTGAAAGAATGAGGCTAGGGAGTCGCAGAGGGCTTGAGAGGGGGTGATGTCGTTGGAGTTGGCTGAGGGATTGGTAAATTCCTTGACGATGTTGAAAAGTTCCTTGCTGTTGTGGGCGTTGTTGTCTAGTCGATCCTTGAATGCTGTTTTCTTGGCCTTTCGGATTAGTTGGTGGTGTGAGCGGGTTGCGTTTTTGAAGGCGTCCTTGGTGCTAGTGGTTGGGTCTTTTTTCCAGGCCTTTTCAAGGGAGCGGCAGAGTTTCTTGGACTTCTTAAGATCATCGTTGAACCATGAGGCCTTCTTGCTGCCAGGTTTGCATTGACGTTTTTTCAGTGGTGCTAAGGTGTCGGCGGTGTTGGATAACCAAAGGGTGAAGTTGACGGCGGCTTGGTCTGGGTTAGAAGAGTGGGGTGGGGTGTTTAGAAGGAGCGATGAGGAGATCTGGTCGATGGTGATTTTGTTCCAGTTTCTTTGCAGAGTTGGTTGGGGGTGGGTGATGGGTTTCGGCTTGTTGTAGGTGAAGTGAACGCAGCTGTGGTCAGTCCAGAGGAGATCCGTAGTATGGCTGAAGGAGACATGATTGCTGGAGGTGAAGATGGGGTCGAGTGTGTGACCTGCGATGTGGGTGGGGGAAGTGACAAGTTGTTTAAGTCCGAGGTTGGCGAGGTTGTCCAAGAGGGTGGTGGTGTTGCGGTCGTTGTTCTTTTCAAGGTGAAAGTTGAGGTCTCCCAGAAGGATGTAATCTTTGGAGGGGAGCGCGTGTGGGGTGATGAAGTCCGTGATATCTTCACTGAATTTTGTGCGGGGTCCTGGTGGTCTGTAGAGGAGTGTGCCTCTGAGTGTGGTCTTGGGGTCGATGTGGATCTGGAAGTGAAGGTGTTCAGAGTTGGCGAGGTTGACGTCAGAGCTGGTTGAGATGTGGATGGATTTCTTATGGATGATAGCGATTCCTCCTCCTGTGTGTCCGGTACGGTCCTTGCGTGTGATCTTATAATCTTCAGGGATGGCAATGGTGATGTCTGGGGCGGAGGAAGCGTTCATCCATGTTTCTGTTAGGAAGGCGACGTCTGGAGAGATGGTGTCTAGTAGATTCCATAGGTCAATGGCGTGTCTGTGGACCGATCGGGTGTTGAGAAGGATGCATTGTAGGTGATTGGGGTCGGGAATCTGTGGTGTGGTCGTAGCGGGGATGTTGTCGGTGCCGGTGAATTTGCAGGAGTAGCAAGAGAAAGGTCCATGGGTGTGTCCAGGAGCGGCTTGGACGCAGTTGGGGGCGCGACCGGGGTTAAGGGCTAGGAGGGTGGTGGCATCGTAGGTAATGCGGGGGGCTGGACAGCGCGAGAGGCAGGGGGTCTGGCGCTGGGCGCGGTCCAGGCGCGGACGGCGTAGACGGGCTTACCTTTGGCGCGGATTGGGCGCGGTCGCTGCGCGTGGACGCTGCACGTAAATGCAGTGGTCATATATGGATGGAGGAGGAGGAGGGGCGAGGGCGTCTCAGCTGGGAGGCGGGGCGGGTCCACGAGGACGACAACAACAAACAAAATGGAGGCGGAGGGGGGAGCACAGACGCGCAACCCGAGTACAAAGTACTCTTTAAATTACAAATGTGCAAATGCAGCTAAAGCGGCGAGCAGGCTAAACGCAGGCAATATGAAATTGGCAGTAGTAATTGAAGCAAAGGAAATGCAAGTCGCTAAGCAGCCCTAACGATACCAGATGCTTGCAGGGGACACTGGGAGCGACCACTCAGCTCGAGTGAGAGGAGCGAGTCACGGCGCCTTTAGGTAGGAGAGCGCTGTTGTATTCAGTGGGAGGGCGTCTCAGCTGGGAGGCGGGGCGGGTCCACGAGGACGACAACAACAAACAAACAAAATGGAGGCGGAGGGGGGGAGCACAGACGCGCAAACCGAGTACAAAGTACACTTTAAATTACAAATGTGCAAATGCAGCTAAAGCGGCGAGCAGGCTAAACGCAGGCAATATGAAATTGGCAGTAGTAATTGAAGCAAAGGAAATGCAAGTCGCTAAGCAGCCCAACGATACCAGATGCTTGCAGGGGACACTGGGAGCGACCACTCATCCTTGAGCCCTAAGGTTTGCAGAGCCTGTTCAATCCCCTTGGGAACATTGCCTGTAGCGATTCTATGCGGATGTGTGCTATCTATTCCTACCTGCCATGTGAGAATAAAGTCCCCCATAAGGACTGATGGGCCTTCTGCAAATTCTCCCACCAGGTCAAGCAAAGAGGATGGAAACCCAGGTTGACCCACGTTGGGAGCATACGCCGAAATACACGTCCATAATCGCCCCCTTAATTTCCCCTTCACCATGACAATCCGGCCTTCTTTTACTGACTTTATAGATTCTGGTTGGAACTTAGTAGAGTTATGGAAGAGCAGTGCCACACCCCTCTGTTTGGGGCCAGCTGAGGATCTGTAGATTAGGGTGTAGTTTCTACGGCGTAGCCTGAGCTCCTCAGAGCGTTTTAAGTGTGTTTCTTGGAGGGCCACTACTTCGAAGTGATGATCAACCAAGTACTTCCATATTTTATGTCTCTTAAGAGGCAAATTCAATCCTTTCACGTTCCAGGCGGCAATGGAAATTCCCATAGCTCTGTTTTCGAGCTCCCCCGCCCTTGAACCTCTTATTGTGAGCATCCGGGTCCCTCCTGCCGTGTCTGTCGCCGAGATCTCTGATGTCTCAGGACTCTCGTCTGGTTTCTCTGGCCCAGTGAAGTTGCATAGTTGGTGTCCCCTGATGGCCAGCATCTGCCCTTGAAACCCCTCCCCCCATCAATAACCAGCATTGGCTTAGCCAACAGGTCTTGCCTTCCGACCTTATAAGTATTTAGCAGTGCAGCACATTATACTTGGGGCTACAATATCTTTTTTTTTTTTAACACGGAAGCTTTGTGCTTAGAGTAGCGCTGCCAGGCGCTAAGATGTGTCAGGCATTCAATGGCATGCACTTAGAAAGCAGTTGTGTAGGTTTCTAATCATGGTAGTTTTCTGTTCAAAAAACGTTCCTCCAGAGTCTGCATGGTAGTGGTATAGCTGGCAACCATTAATTAGATGTGCTGGTGATCGAAATGTGTGCCCCAAAGTATGTGTGTCACTCAGAGTCATTGCGGATGGAAACTTCCATGCTGCAGACCAGCATTTACATAATGAAGCCATGTGCAGGATCGTGTTTCACTATTGCACTTTGCAACGTAGGTAAAGAGCATCTTTCAGAGAGAGATGTGATGCCTAAGACGCCCGAGGAAGACCGACAGGCACTGAAAGTGTAAACATTAGCTGCACCAAAAAACCTACAAACGGACTCAGAATTCTGTCAACACACATGTACCAGCCACAGGTTTATGGGGCTGCTTTCCTGTTGTCAAGAAATGCTTTTTTTTCAGGCATGCTGGGTGAGGACTCTTTTACAAGGGTAATAGCACTGAGTGCTCCCTTTTTAATCAAAAATATCCAATTTAAGAATGAAATATCGCCACATGCAGGCACCATTTGCTACTGATCTGTCTCACTAATCTGTACAAGAAACCTATGTTATGCGTTTCAATATGGATCAAATGGCAATTAAAAATCGGACTGCTTGCTTTAGTTTATGTTCAATTTCTCATTATCACAAATTGGCACCGTCAAATGAGTCTTCAAGTGTAGCTGCACAGGTCTGAGGCCTGCCTTATAAAACTATGTGAACAGGTTTGATGGGATTAGCCATGGCATGAGCCTGTGTGCTGTGCATGCTCGACCATGAATGGTGCTAGAACAAGGCAATGATGGGAGGGGGCGGGGGGGTACATGAAATCTGGTTTGTGTTCAAGAACATATACCATGCTGGGTTTGGTGGCGGTGATTTACACCTTCCTGCCCTTTGGAGTTTTTCAGCACTTGGACTGCGCAGGGTTTGGCATTGCTGTGGCATCGCCGTACTTTCAACATACCAGCTGCGTGACCTTTGGAGGTTGTCAACAGAGACAGACCCAGTGTGATTTGGGCTGTCTAGACTGGCTATGAAGAAGTTTCTCCCTTCCACGCTTTCCGAATGGCAGGGGTTGGGGGCCCATTCTACAAGTGAAGGCTTTCTGCAGTTTTACAGAGTGGAAACCAGGTGGAGGGAGGCGTGGGCTTCCGCTCATTGTACAGCCATTTAAAAAGGCAGAAGATTAAAAAAATACCCAGAAAAAACAGGAGGAAGGAGCTCGAAAACGTCAATTGCACTCGGTAGCATTGCTGAAAAAAGCAAGCACTGCTCCCTTACAGGAAGGCAGCCATGGGTGCTCGGCTGGACTGCTAACACACACCAGAGCACACATGTAGAACTCCGAGACGCATGCACCCCGTCACTGTGACCCATCGATCAGCTGTGCTCTGAAAGGGAAGTCACCAGAGTGATTGTTTAAAAGCCTGCGCTCTACGCCCGTCACCCCATTACAGCTCTTCTACTCCTACACCAGTTAAAAAGTGGTAGAAGGCGCTCACATTCATCTGTGTGCCTTAAGATATTTGTGCCAATATGTTGCTGCGCCGGTATGCACAGCCCCTCGCCAGCATATGCATTACCATTCTGAATGTAGGTACAGGCTGCGGCGGGGATGCATGCAAGCACTTTCCAGAGGCAAGCTGGCAAAACGAAACAGCCCGGCAATTAAAAAAGAAAGGAAACATGGCAAAGTTATCGCGTTTTATGTAGCAAACCTTTCAGATGTGGCAGGTCTGGAGGTTGTTTAGAATGTTTCCAGTCTGAATTGCACGCATTACGATCTCCCAAGCAACATAGCATTCATTCCTTATGAAGCCAATGGTTTCCCGCCTCTCGCTTCGCAGAAGCCGGCTTAGGTTTCAACACACACCCATGCCCTGCAGGAGGTGAAGCATTTTGTAATGGCTTGAGCTGGCATTTACTGAAGCACGGCAGCCGTGGTAAGTCTGAGGGCTGCGAACGAAAGTGAAAGCGACAGGATGTGTAGCCTCGCGCTGAAAGTTAAATAAACTAGAGAGGAAAGCCAGTCTACACAGCAACGTGGCAAGATGTGCAGCTGCGAGACGCGCTCTGTGGAGGGAGGGGGAGCAGGAGGTGAGCCAGCGAGTGGTGCGCGCGGGAAAGGAAAGCCAGGGGGCTGAAAGTTGGTGGCTGCTCGCGTGCACGCAAGCGCTAGGCCATGTGGCAGCACTTTGAAAAGCCCTAACTAAATGTCTTGCAGACAGCACATGCGCTGGCTCAGGCGAGACCTAAAAACAACATAATCAAAAGTAAGTTGTGCCGACAGCCTGTGGGCCTCCAGCTCTAGTGTCCTTGTAGTCTAGGTAGTGCTGACAAGCGTCTCGATCAGAGCCCGCAGTAACAGCTGTCTCTCTTGCTTACTACAGATAGGCAGCTCTTGTCATGACATGCCTGGGGCCAGGACCAGTCTGCAACGGGCGCCCTTGATCAGTCTGGTTTCTCCACATCCTTCTGGGCCTTCTATTTCCCCCTGTCTTGTTCGTTTCCGAGGCGTGCCTCATCTGCGTGTGTTTCTCGGCCCGGCTACACTGCACCTTTCACGTTACGATCTGGGATGTCCGCCTTTGGCAGGTGTACTCCATTGGGAGGCCTTGTTGCTGTTGCGCTCTTTCCCCCTTGACGTACCCTTGTTGCTCTCAGCCTCCATGGGGGGGGAGGGGGCAATACTCTCAGGCCCGCCTCTAGTTCCGTGATATGGCGCATCTTGTTAAAAACTCAAGCCGAAGGGATATGTCCATCTATATTTGACTTTTTCCCTTCTCAGTTTCGTGGTGGCCTAGATGGTTGCCTTTGCAGCAACGTGGCAGGCCCTAGATCCTGGTATGGTCCGCAACGGAAACCCTGGAAGGCCATCACATCCTTTTTTCTGGCTGCCGGCTAGATTGCCTCTTTTACCTTGAAAGAGTGGAGCTTGACAAGGCAGTTGCGTGTGGGACGACGTCCCCCCGCCACTTCGTTCTCTATGCAGTGTGCCCTTTCAATCTTGAATTTTAGCTGGCGTGGTCCCAAAATCTCTGCAAATAGGCCTTAAATAAAGGCCTCCAAGTCTGGTCCCTCTGCACCCTCCTCTTGGTCTCTAATTTTGATGTTGTCTCTTCTTGATCTATTTTCCAAATCCTCTGTATTCAGCAGGGCCAGCTGTAACTGTGTTTGGAGGTCTTGTATCTTGTCTTGTGGGATCGTGGCACGTGTCCAGGTCCTGCGCCTGGGCTTCCACCTCCAGAACTCTGGTGCCCATGGAGTCTACGTCCTGCTGGAGGGCAGACATGCGCTTGTTGAGGTCAGCTTTGAGCTGATCCATAGAGGACTTGATATTTAGTTAAATCTCTGAGCGGAATTCTGTCTTGAATTCCTTAAGGAAGGCCATTAAATCATCTTTCGTATGCGCCATGGCAGTGGTGGCTTCTCTTTGTTCCGGGAGCTGTCTCTTCTCTGTAGGGGTAAATTAGTTGGAAACTCTGTTTGTCACTTTCTTTGGTGGCATAGATGCACACTGGTTGCCACCCTTACCCCACATGCGCTCTGCCTTCTGCAGAGAACGGGGGACCCTGCCACTAAAGCATCTTTCACCTCCAGTAGCTAGTGGCTCCTCTGGGAAACTCCCCGTCTCCAGACGTGATCAGCACCCCGAGCTTGGTTATCCTCTCGACTGGAATATTTTATGTCCCTCTTGGGTTCCCTTACGCCTCCTCCAAATCGGACCTTACCCTGCATGCAGCTTCAGGCTTTTCGTTTCAGTAGACGAGGACACCCTTTACAGTGGTGCTCTGGGCTCCCCGCCATGCATTAACCCAATGGAAGTCCTCCATTTTCGGCTACATAGGCTCCTCGAGGACGGCGGCCATCTTAGGGTCAGGCATTCTGGGAGCGACACCTCACGTTGGCCACGTCGCCTCTAGCAACTCTTGGATCTTATGGGGGCCGCCCCTTCAGAGCCCCCGGTGCCACACGTGGGCATCGGGGCTGCCTCCGACCCCCCACGCAAAATTGCACTAAAATGATCAAAATGTCACACATAGCAATCTGAAACCTAACATCCTTGCACAACATTCGTGCCTTTCTCTGTGAAGTCTGGGGTTATACAGAAGTCTTTATTTGTCTTTAACTGACCGTGTGATACTCCCTTAAAAGCAAAACGAGCAAGAAAAGCACCCATAATGTTGAGCTAGAGGCACAATGATATCCCTGCAACAGCTGTACTTACCGCCCGCATTCAAAATTTGCACTGCTCATTTTTTAATTAAAATAAAAATATATATGTATATTTATTGGCAATTCTGTTTAGATGCCTCCATCATGTGACATGCAGTGGTAATAAAGCAGATGTCTGACTTATGGAATAATCACAGTATCCTTTCCTTCCCCTGTGTGTCTTTACATTGTCAAAACCCAAAAACCAATACGACCCCTGATTGCTGAATAAAGCAATCAAGACCCCTTATTTATAAGGTTATCCGAACTCCGCTATCACCCATGTTATGGGTGCTGAATTCAGCTATGTGTGCATCTAATTACCTCCTAAATGATTGGGTGGCATCTCTTCAAAGGGGAAAGGGTCAAGATTATATGACTTCTCTTCAAAGTCACACGTCATGCTGCCAGCACCAACTGGTGCAATTCTAGTCCTGTAAATGGCCCCACAGAGCGAAATCTGTGTCCTACAAAGACAAGACAGTTATGCTGCACTGCTCAGCTAAGGTGGAATGGCTGGCAGCACCCTGGGAGTTTTTGCAAGTTGCTATGTCATAGCCCTCAAATGGTAAATTGGGAGACAGCCCTTTTAAGGTTTTAAACTGTGCACGGTCAATTTGAGGTCCATGTAAACCTGCGTTGTTGATCCGAACCAAATGATTCAGCATTTCAGCAGTCATTTGTGGCATGTTGATGTGTGGTGGGGATAGGACATTCTTCCTATGTTTTCAGCCTAATGTGGACACCAAGAGAGGAACCATAGTGGTTTCTCCTAAATATCCAATCCCTTGGATATTGTGTCATTATTATTATTATTATTCGCTTTATTATTGCTTTTTTTAGGTTTGGCTTTGCGGAGACCTGTTTGCAATATCTATTTTGAACCATTCTCCAAAATGTACATATTTCTGGTTTTGACTCCTCCCAGCCAAGCATTTTCCACTCTTCTCATGCTGTTGGCTGTTTGGTGTATCTTTCTGTCTCCTCTTAGTTGTTTGTATTGCCTTGTAAGAGAGACTGTCTTGCATTTTGCATTTCATAAGTATACAGAAACATCACTACTCATTTCTTTTTCCTCTAAACACTATATATATATATATATATCAACTGTCAATGGGCCAAAGTGAGATAGAGTATTGGAGCTATAAATGCATCTTGGCAGTCTATTATTTAGGTCTACAATTTGATTAGCATCTAAGGAGTCATACACTGATTTTACTTTATCTTGAAAGTAAAGTGCTAGCTTATTGCAAAATTGTTGACTGATATTGTGATTTTGTTGCTTCTGGAAGTTTCGATAGTTTAACTGTTGCAAATAATCCTTTGAGGAATTTTTTGTTTCTTCTATTTTTGCAGTGGAGTAACTCTCTTTCTCGGTTTGAATCAGTTATTTTTAATATAAATGTGTATATTGTTTTTTATAAATCTTTGTCGGCTGTTTTGTAATCCAGCCTCCATTTACGTTCAGATCTCCTGCATTCCTGTTTTTGATGTCTGAGACTTTAATTAAACTATGTCTCGGAGGGGTTAATCTTGCGACTATGGTGACTTTTTACTGGGGCTATCTGGGTTAGTGATGAGTCTAACCATTGATGATAATTAGAAAACAAACCAAGAAGTGAGGGCAAAGTAAACGCTGACTGGTGTGCAGCAACCGCTGCTGAGTCTTACAGGCTCCCCTGTGAAAAAAAATCTAAACTAAATGAAAAGGAGAAACAATAAAACATAAAACCGCACTCTGAAGATGGCAGTGATAAAAAACTGGGCGTTGCGGGAGCCGGGCACCTCCAGGTGCACTCTAGTGCTACAAGGAAAGCAATGTCTATCTCAGAAGAGGGTGAAGGATGTATGGTCCCCATCCACAGCCTAAAACTGCCTCAGGTGCCTATCCCATGAGGCTGTTGTTTTAATAAAGGGGAGGCGGCTGCCTTTTTAAAAACATTTATTTTATTTTTGCCCTGGTAGAGGAGGGATCCTTCTGGGCCTAGGGGGAGCAGGGTATCCCTACTCTGAACCCGTATGTATTATTTGTTTTGTACTTCAGGACAGGAAACTAAGTCCTTGAGTCCTGTAATGGCAGCAGCAACATTGTTCTAATGTTGCTAGCAGTCAATAGGAGCACCAGCAGATGCGTGCCCAGCTAAATTATTACCTTCCATAGCATCCACCATAAACCAATCAGTCAATAGGATACTGAACTCCTCTCTGGGAACTGGCATTGTGCCATCCCTCTGAAAGCTTTATTAAATATCTTTTTCATTTCATTTCATTTCATTCAAAGCAGGCAAAAATCCTGCCACTCCTTAAAAAACCTAAGGCGGACCCGAAAGTTCCACAAATTCTAGACCAATCTCTCTTCTTGCCTCCTTCTCCAAAGTGTTGGACAAACATGTTAGTAAAGTGATCACAGGTTATGCTGAAAGTCACAATCTCTTGCACCCCACTCATCTTGGCTTTAGAGCTAATTATAGAACTGAAACAGCTCTGTTAGATAAGCTTGATCGGGGGGCAGAGCGATTCTTATACTACTCAATCTGTCAGCAGCGTTCGACATGGTGCCACACATGATGCTCCTCGATAGACCTCAGATGCCCATGTTCCGCAGTCTGTCACTAGCCTGGATAACATCTTATGTGAAGGATAGAGAACAGGAGATATGGACTCCCCCTTTCACAGCCCCCATGCCCATCATGGAGGCAGGAGTCCCCCAGGGCTCTATCTTGAGCCCAACTCCTTTTAACTTGTATATGTCACTCCTAGTACCCTTGCTGGAAGAGGCAAATGGTGAGATAATTTTGTATGCGGACGATACTCGGCTTATGTTTTCTTGTAACAAAGCACAGACTTTGACAGGTACGCAATCAGATCAATCAATCCCCAAAATTTGTATAGCGCGCTACTCACCCGTAAGGGTCTCAAGGCGCTGAGGGGGCAAGGGGGTGGGGGTCGCTACTGCTCGAACAGCCAGGTCTTACGTTGAGAGATGGTCCTAGGTCAGCCATAGGTGAGTGGGCAGGGAGTTCCTTGTCTTGGCTGCCAGGTAGGAGAAGGATCTTTCTCTGATGGTGGATTTCCGAAATCGTGGGACGGAGGCGAGGGCGAGGCTGGCGGATCGGAGCTGGCGGGTGGGTGTGTAGAATGTGAGGCGGCTTTTGAGGTACTTCGGGCCCATGTCGTGGAGAGCCTTGTGTGCGTGGGTGAGGATTCTGAACGTGATCTTCTTGTTGACGGGGAGCCAGTGAAGGTCTTTCAGGTGGGCAGAGATGTGGCTGCGGCGAGGGATGCCCAGGATGAGTCGTGCTGAGGCGTTCTGGATGCGCTGGAGTCTTTTCTGGACTTTGGCTGTGGTTCCAGCGTCGAGGGTGTTCCCGTAGTCCAGACGGCTGGTGGCGAGGGCCTGGGTGACAGTCGTCCTGGTTTCGGTGGGGATCCATCGGAAGATCCTTCGGAGCATGCGCAGGGTGTTGAAACAGGATGATGAGACGGCGTTCACTTGCTTGGTCATCGTGAGGGAGGAGTCCAGGATGAAGCCCAGGTTGCGTGCGTGGTCCGTTGGTTTGGGTGCACTGCCCAGGGCAGGGGGCCACCAGGCGGAGGGAGATGGTCCGAGGATGAGGACTTCCGTCTTGTCTGAGTTCAGT
The DNA here is from genome assembly GCF_964263255.1 of Lissotriton vulgaris. Lineage (NCBI taxonomy): Eukaryota > Metazoa > Chordata > Amphibia > Caudata > Salamandridae > Lissotriton > Lissotriton vulgaris. Next base: position 1,859,110,772 of record NC_141687.1, read on the forward strand.
TTCAGACGGCTGAGCTTCATCCATTCTGCGACGTCTCTCCTTCCTTCCTGGAGGTTGGCTTTGGCGGTGGCGGGGTCGTTGGTGAGGGAGAGGATCAGCTGGGTGTCGTCGGTGTAGGAGATGATGTTGAGGTTGTGTTGGCGGGCGATGGCTGCGAGAGGGCTCATGTAGATGTTGAAGAGGGTGGGGCTGAGTGAGGATCCTTGCGGGACGCCGCAGACTACTTCGGTGGCCGCGGATCGGAACGGGGGAGGCAGACTCTCTGGGTTCTTCTGGCGAGGAACGAGATGATCCACTCCAGTGCCGCTCCTTGGATTCCGGTGTTGCTGAGGTGTTGTATCAGGGTGCGGTGGCATACGGTGTCGAAGGCTGCTGAGAGGTCCAGGAGGATGAGGGCAGCTGTTTCCCCGTTGTCGAGCAGGGACCTGATGTCGTCGGTGGCTGCGATGAGGGCGGTCTCGGTGCTGTGGTTTGCTCGGAAGCCGGACTGTGAGGGGTCGAGGGATCCGTTGGTCTCGAGGAAGGCGGAGAGTTGTCTGTTGACGGTCTTCTCGATGACTTTGGCTGGAAATGGGAGGAGCGAGATGGGGCGGAAGTTCTTGAGGTCCGTGGGGTCTGCGGTGGGTTTCTTCAGGAGGGCACTCAGCTTGGCATGCTTCCAGCTTTCCGGGAAGGTGGCAGATGCGAAAGAGCTGTTGATGATGTTCCGGAGTTAGGGTGCGATGATGGAGTCCGCTTTGTTGAAGATGTGGTGTGGGCATGGGTCGGTAGGGGATCCAGAGTGGATGGTGTTCATCATGCGGATGGTGTCTTAGGTGCTGACAGGGGTCCAGGTGCAGAGGGTGGTGGTGGGGGGCGCTGGTTTGGTGGTTGGGTGCGTGGTCAGCGCGCCGAAGCTGTTGTGCATGTCGGCGATCTTGCGGTGGAAGAACGAGGCGAGAGAGTTGCAGAGGTCTTGCGAGGGGGTGATGTCGGTGTTGCAGGCGCTGGGGTTGGGGAACTCTTTAACGATGCTGAAAAGCTCCTTGCTGTTGTGGGTGTTGTTGTCCAGTCGTTCTTTGAATGCTGTCCTCTTGGTGGTGTGGATCATCTGGTGGTGTTTGCGAGTGGCGTTCTTGAGGGCGGTCATGTGTTCTGCTGTCTGGTCGTGGCGCCAGGCTTTCTCGCGGGTGCGGCAGGTTTTCTTGGAGTTTTTGAGGTTGTTGGTAAACCACGAGGCTTTCCTGCTGCCGAGGCTGCTGGGAGGGTTCTTCAGTGGTGCGACTTCGTCGGGGCATTCGGTGAGCCACTGTGTGAGGTTGCGGGATGCTTCGTCGGGGTCCGTCGTGTTGGTGGGCGGGTTCAGGCTGAGGGAGGTGGTGAGCTGGTCGGCGGTGATCTTGCTCCAGCTTCTGCGGGGAACCTGATGCGGGTGGTGGTGGGTCGTGGTTCTCCTGAAGTTGAAGTGGACGCATCTGTGGTCTGTCCAGTGTAGTCTGGTGGAGTGGCTTGAGGAGATGTGCTTGCTGGAGGAGAAGACTGGGTCAAGCGTGTGGCCGGCGTAATGGGTGGGGGTGTTCACCCGTTGCTTGAGTCTGAGGTTGTCCAGCAAGGCAGCGGTGTTGCGGTCCTTTGTGTTCTCCAGGTGGAAGTTGTGGTCCTCTAGGAAGATGTAGTCTGGGGAGGTGAGGGCGTGCGGGCTGATGAAGTCAGCGATGGCTTCGCTGAATTGTGTGCGTGATCCCGGTGGTCTGTGGATGAGGGTGCCTTTGACGGTGGTCTTTGGGTCTGTGTGGATCTGGAAGTGAAGGTGTTCAGCGGCGGTGAGGGTGTCCTCGGAGTTAGTCGTGATGCGGATGGTGCTTCTGTGGACGATGGCGATGCCTCCTCTGGTTTGGTTGACGCGGTCCCTCCGGGTGTTCTTGTAGCCCTCCGGGATGGCTATGGCGATGTCAGGGCTGAGGAGGCGTTCATCCAGGTTTCCGTAATGGTGATGTTGTGTCGAGGAGGTTCCAGAGTTCCACGGCGTGCCTGTGGACAGAGCGGGCGTTGAGCAGGATGCACTTGAGGTGGTTGTTGCTGGTGCTCGGCTTGGCGGGTGCGGTGCAGGTTCGGAGGCAGGAGAATTTGCAGGCTTGGAAGCTGAAGGGTCCGTGGGTGCGCCTCGGGGTGGCTTGGTAGCAGGCGGGGTATCGACCGGCGTTGAGTGCGTGGAGGGCTGCGGCATAGTAAGTTCTTCGGGTGCGCTGGCATCGCGAGGACCCAAGGTTTTTAAATGACTGAATGTTAACCAACTCAAGTGCAAACCTGCTAAATCGGAGATTGTTTTCTTTGGACTGCCTTCTGTGTGCAATTGGAGCCAATAGTGGCTCGAGGAATTGTCCCCCTCAAGTGTCACCCAATCCACTGTTAAAAACCTGGGTATCTACATTGAGTAGATGAGTTCCCAAGTTCAGTTTCAGGTGGGAACCGGTTTTGACCTACTCCGTATGCTGAAAGAAATCCTCCCTCTCCTTCCACCGGACTCCAAGAAGATAGTGGTTCAGGCGCTGGCTATGTCTAGACTAGACTATGCCAATGTCCTTTACCTGGGCCTACCAGACTACATCCTTCAGCGCCTCCAGGTGGTGCAAAACTTAGAGGCTAGGGCGATTTCTCAGTCTGAAACCCAGATCTCATGTGGCCCCTCGTGTCAAGGCCTTCCTGTGAGAGAGCGGATAAAATTCAAGGCCATGGTTCTATATTTATAAAGCCCTCCATGGTAAGGGCGCCAGATAGCTCAGCCGCCTGGCGGCAGCCAATAAACAAACTTTAAAAAGACTATAAGTGGTGCAACACGCTGCGGCCCTCTTAGTCCTGAAGTTACCGCGTAGGTCTACCGCATCTGCAGCTCTAAAAATCCTGCACTGGCTTCCACTGCATAAGAAAATCCTATTTAAGATTGTCTTAATCACTTTCAGACCGCCTCTAAACCTCGGCCCAACGTACCTCCCAGCCAGGTTCACCCCTTATACCATAACCAGGACCCTTAGGTCCTCATCAGCAAACTTACATAAGCCCCCCTGCTGAAAACTTGAATCTTTGGATCTCCTGATGACTTCTGCCTATCCCTCATATCAGGCCCCCGTGGCTTCCTCGCACCCCTCCTCTGAATAGCGCCAGGATGCTCCTTTTGGAGTGACAGCCGCGCTCTATAAATACAACTATCAAATCAAATCAGAAGGCTTTTTTGTCACTATGCACCTATCAGATCGCTGAGATCATCATCTGATTGCGCCTGCATCCCCCCAAGGTACACTTGGCGCATAGGGGTGGTAAATCCTTCAGCTTCCTGGGTACCCATGCATGGAACAAACTTCCGGCGGCATTGAGAGCAACCACCTGTAAGAAACAGCTGAAAACATGGCTTTTTAAGAGTTAAGTTGTCCTCTGGTGCAGTCATGTGTGAACCTCCCTCGCCGGACACTCCTGACGGAGTAGCTGTGCGCTTTATAAGTTCCATTCATTCATTCATTCATCACTCCTGTGAGAGTCTGACTCCTCTGGAGTGAATTGGGTCAAGGAAAAAAAGCTCCCTGGGACAATCGGCGCACTCCTTTTTTTTAAGATTGGGTTCGAGGGACTTTTGCGAGAGTCCCACAAACCCGAAGATCCAGATATACAAATATTTTTAAACCATAATTTCTCAAATTACTGAACCGATTTACCCCAAATCACAAAAAAACACAACCTGCGAACCAACATGTAGCTTCCTGCCATATTTGTTGTAAGTTCGTTCAGAAGTTTTTTGCCTTAGCGCTGTTTAAAGAAGTCTATGGAAAATTCATGGGGACATTTTGCTTTTGGGAATTTCTCTCGCCCCCCCACCCCCTTTTTTTTTTCTTTTTTTCTCAGCCCCTCCTTAATGGATCACTCAAACGTTTCTGGAAGAAGCTAAAGTGAATTTGATTTTTCATGGAAAGTTTTGTGAAGATTTGTGAAACAGTGCCAAAATTGTTAGCAAACAAAAAACCGCCTTTTCTATGGAAAGCAGACCAACTATAACTACCCAGTGGCCTTCATCCCTGGATAATACTTATATATGTTAGTTAGACCTAACTACATTTGTGAATACAAAATTGTTTGCCCTACCCACTTAGCTAGCAGGTTAGACATGTGGTGTTAGTATATGCATGGGCAGATAAACTCAAACCAAGAGCCACATGACTCTTCATTTGTACTGTATGGATTAATAATTATCTAGTGTGCCTTTTATTTTAAACCATCTGTTTATTAGATTTTTGTAGAGTTGCAAACATAGTACAAGTATAGCATATGTGATAATTGTCTGGTGATAATTCATTCTGGATGTGGGTCGCCTGTACATATAGTAAGCATGCACATACAACAGCCACACAACTGTCTATATGGTGCTCAGCAGAGCCAGTGTTGTCAATCATATTGTCCAGTTTGCAACAAACCCCACAGCTGCTGTGACTGGTTATCAAATGATTATACAACAGATTTGAACATGTTTAACAACATTTTCTGACCATACTACAGTTGTGCGATCCCTCATTTTAAATGGTCTCATTACTTTGCTGTCCCCCCCTTAGGGCTATGTATATTTACAAAAACAGTGTGTCGTATTAGTGGAATGAAAATCATGCGTACATGAGGGAGGTGTGCACTAAGTATGCCTTTCTTTGGGCTGGCAGTTGCAGGCGCAGTCATGTTTATATAACTGCTGCATCTGGGTCATCCCCTCACGTGCCACCCCCCCCCCCCCCCCCCACTGCATCGCCCTCCAGGTCCCCGGCATCAAAGCATAAACTCTAGGTGACAGGCAAGACAGGTAGGGGCAGTTCTGCCTCTCTACTGCTCCCCAAGGTGTGCACTGGCTGTGAACTCCCACCCGATGTGAGACCCCAGAGAGGTACTAGCCATGGCCTCAGTGCCACTTTCAATCACCCACATAATTCCTGCTGCATGGTTTCCCATTGCCGCGTTATAGGGACTTTACTGAGCACCTGAATAGCTTCTGTTCAGAGCACTGCTGCTGCTGCCCTAGCCCATACCAACCGAGACTGATTCCATGCTATTACTGACGGCGGCTCCGGACTTTTCCATCTTTTGGTTATCAGGAGTTTTGTGGCTAGCATGCCCAGGTCCAGGAAGCGAGAGGTTGCCCTCAGACTTTTGCCTCTAGCATAAAGATGCAGTATGCCATACGCCCAGATGTGCTCAAGTAGGCATTCTGTTGACACCCCTAGGATATTGCAAACGTGATGCCAATAATTATGAAGTGTAGTGCAGGTTCACAGCATATGCAATAGATCAGCGCCTATGTGGTTGCACCTGGGGCACTCCCCATCACCCGCCCATAGAACTTAAGTAATTTTCCCCGGGTTAAGGTAGGCCCCCTGGATAATGTAGTGTTGTACGAGTCTAAAGCATGTGTTGAGCGGGATGTGTGTAGGGCTGAACGGCACTTCTGACCATTCTCTGTCCGTGAATAGCCTCCCTTTATCCGCTTCACATTTGTGACTGACAGTAGCCATTGATGTTGCCCTGTGAAGCCGGAGCCAGTCTGCAAACCATCTGGTAAGATGTTAGCTCCTGCCTATGACATGGAGGTACTGCACCATTAGATGTATGAGCAGTTCTGTGCTCTTATCTCTCTAGTTGTCTCTGAATGTTGCCAGCGTTGTGTAATATTGTAAGAACTGACCAGGGGCACACCGTATATTTCCGTCAACTTTGCAAACGAAATGAGCAATCCATCTTGATACAAATCACCCAGTGTTTGTACTCCGGCAGTCAGCCAGTCCGCCTGCTCCACAGGAGTAATTGAGCCAACTCTTCTAGATGTGCCCTGAAATGGGAGGGCCGATGGGTATGGGCTTATCGGACGTGTAATGTATAGGCTTCTGCTGTATACTCTGTGTGCCACCTGGAGCAACAGTTGCCCCGGCGGCGAAGACCTGGTGCACGGGTGAAGCATGCAAAGTATGTCCTCTATGGTCGAGGAAGGATCCAATGCATCACTTTCGGATAGCTGCAGACCTGCCAGCCACTTCGACAACCACTGCAGCTGTGATGCCAGATAGTACTGTTCAATGTTAGAAACGCTAGGCTTCCCCCACTAGTTGGGAGATAGAGCTTCGCAAGCGCCCCCTGGCACCGGCCACCATTACTTATAAATTTGCTCTACCTAAATTGCCGTACAGTAGATCGTCCTGCTTGCGATAGATGTGAATCCCAATATATCTAAATATGTCAGGTCGACAGGATATTTGCACTCAGTTTCAGCAGTGCGCAGGGTCGGAGTGTTCCTGACTAAAGGGGTGCAAGCAAGATCTGCCCCAGTTGACCCCCAGGCCCAAGAGGTCAGCAAAGGTCGCCAATGTGTTTGTAAGTGTGGGCGGAAGCACACGCGCATCTTTGAGGTATATCAGAATGTCATCTGCCTACAAAGATACTGCATGCCGGCCGTCACCCAGAGGGATGCTCCAGTACGCACCCTGCTCTCTGAGTATTGGGACTAAAGGTTCTATCTCCAAGATAAAAAGCAGTTTGGACAGATTGCATCCCTGCCGAGTCCCACAGCCAATCCGTATAGGCTCACAGATGTACGCGCCTCTCTTTCTACTCTCGCCGTTGGCTGCGAATAAAGTAACTGCACAAACCGGTGGAACCGCCCTGTGGCGCCCAGTTTTGCACCACAAATAGGTAGTCTCACTCGAGGGAGTCGAACGCCTTCTCCAGATCTAATACCATGCATCCCAAGTGTGGCCAGTTTTGGGGAGAATACTCAGCCACCCTGAAGTAGCGACGGATATTCAGTGACGTACTATGAGCTGTGACAAAGCTGTTTTTGTCAGCACACTCCATGAGTAGTAGCAGGAGCTGCGTGGCCATTCTGTCGGCGAGCACCATAGCCAGTTTCTTATAGTTTGCGGTTAGTAATGCTAACGGGCAGTATGACCCAGGCTCAGTCGGATCCCTTTCTGGCTTGGGGAGGGACACGAGAATGCTTCCCGCATGGAGGGGTGGAGGACGCCCACGCTAAGGGCGCTGTTGTAAATGTGGCGTCACTATAGCAGCATAGGCCTTGAAGTAGTCCGCTGGGATGCTCTCTGTGCCGGGGTCTTTCCCTTGGCCATTGCCCTTATCGCTGCTCCTATTTCCATAGAGGTGATTGGCTCATCTAGTTTTAATGATCCAGTGTCGCTCATGTTATCTGGCAGAGCATAGAGGCTAATCTCGTATCACTGAATGCGTTTCTGGAAGCGAAGAGGGCTGTGTGGTGACGTTTTGGCTGTGTGTGTATTTCTATTGGTGTGTAAAGCAATCGGCCTTCCCTGGTGCAGAGGGCCATTATAGGCTGTGCTGTTTGATCTTGCTGGATTAGTCTTGCTAGTAGTCGTCCTTCCTTATCTGACTGTGCATGTGTACAGGCCGAATGCGCAGCATAGTTAACTTGTCTCCAATGCTCCAGCAGCTCTGCCAGCTCGCTCTGCTTCTAGCGACGCTATTCCCCTGAAATTGGTTGCCCAATTCTATTCTAAGCCTATGAGCTCTTTTTTCCACCCATTGCATTGTCACTTCCAATTGCCTGCAGATATTCCAGTTGATGCCCAGACATCAACCCATGATGAATACTTTGTACGCCTCCCATTCAGTGAGTGCATCACCAGTCGACCCAGCATTTAGTTCAAAATGCTCAGCCGTGACTGCACCCACCTCCTCCCGGCATGACGCATCCTCCAGAGCAGCAGGTTGGAGGTGAAACATGGGTATTGGTGGACGGGGTTATGCCCTTGTCCGCAGTATCAGCAGAGGATTGTGATCAGAGTGCGTGTGCCTGAGGTATTCCGCTTGTTCTAGCATGGTGTGGAATGCTGGGTAACCCACTATGCTATCCAGGTGTACATGTAGGTCATGCGGGGCAGAGTAATAAGAGTATATTCTTGTGCTAGGATGACGCATACGCCACAGATCTATCAGTGACCAGTGGTAAAGCAATTCGCGTAGCGCCCAAGAATTTTAAGATTGTTTGCTTGTCAAATGGGGAAAAGAGTGGTCCAACGCAGCATCAAATACTTTGTAGTCCCCCCTATCAGCCGCAGAAGGTCACACCAATTAGCTAAGAACTTCGTGATTGTACGGAAAAATAGTTTGTTCTACATTGGGAGCGTACACCACACCAAGTATCACTGGAGTTCCGTTAAGGCAAGCTTTTATAAAGACTTATGTCCCATTTATGTCGGCTTTAACCTCTTCATACACAAAGGAGGTTCCCGCCCATACCCATAATAATGTCCCTCTCGCATATGAGGAATAATCAGTGGTATAGACTTGGCCCCGCAAGCATCGTCGCAAGCAATCCCCAGCCAGATGCGTCTCCTGCAGGCAAACAATTTCCTAAGGTAGGAATAAACTGCATAGCGGCACAAAGGTGTATTCATACCTCTCACATGCCACGTTATTATTTTTGTAGCTACCTTTTGCCTTGCTGCATCATGTTCTGTACGGTAATCCCCACACCGTGATCAGTGGCGTTCAACCACTGTCGACGGGCAAGAGAGGAGGGAACAACATTTTTATGGTGGTATTGCTCAGTAACTAGTTTGTGAACAATAACTAGTAAAGTGTAACCTACTCAACCTTAATAGAGCAGATGTGCAACAGGGGTCTGCCCAAACTAGCACACTAACTTGTGGCAATAAGCTGTACGCTTCATGTTTTTCAGAAGGAATTTGCATCTTGTACAAATGCTAAGGTGGGAAATATGAAATACCGTTCCTCCCTTGTCCGTTCCTCACTTGTGTCCAATGTAGCTCTGTTCATTTCATTGTTTGTTAGGATGACTTGCCTTTGGCCCCTTTTCCCTGGTGTGCTGATGTGCGTTCCTTAAGTGGCTTCCCTCTGCCACATGTGACACCCATTGGGAATTGATTATGCAGTAGAGAAGTTCCCAGTTCCACTCTGCAATGCTAGTGGGTTCAGCACAGACCAGCGTGTATGTACTTCATGCATCTGCGGGTACCCCCATATAGGCCAGCTCTCCATGGTTAAATGATGTGGCCTGCTGTTTCGGGCGGCGTAGGTGTATCTGACTCCGAAGTCTGCTCAACCACAGATTCTTCGTCATTGGCTATTTTCTCCCGGTTGTCATCTGAGTCCGAGGCTTGCTGCTCAGAGTTGAGCGCCGCTGCTGTCCATATGGAATTCGGTCTTTCCGTTATCCTCTGCTCTAGATTAGGTACTGCCACCAACTCCTACCAGCGCGCCTTTCCACCTCAGATGCATCTATGTGAGGCCCCAGCTGTTTTCTCTAGGTCTGAGGGTTATGGTGTTGTAGCTACTTGTCCTGTCCGCACCAGTCATTCCCATGCGTCTGCCTGGCTATCAAAGAATCTGGTGCTTCCTTTGTCCACTACACGTAAGCATGCTGGAAAGAACAACAATTAACTTATTTTAAGTTCCCTGACCTTTTGTTTAACTGCAAAAGAGGAATGTCTCCATTTCTGCACCACTGGTGTGTAATCCGGGAATAACATCATTGTGGCTTCATTTACCATAAGATCTTGCTTGTAGCGTGCTTCATGCAGTATGCTGTTGCAGTCTCAGTAATTTCAGCAAACAAACCGGAAACGGTCTGGGGCCCCTCCCGGTTGTGGTTTCCTCGCCAGCACACAGTGTGCTCTCTCCTACACATATTATGCATATAAGGCTGCTTGAGGCATCCATTCACGCAGCTATCCCTCTGTAATTTTACAGTGTTTTGACCCTCAGCAACTTCCGGAAGGCCTATGACCCGGACATTATTGAGGCACGATCTGCCTTCCACATCCTCCACTCTGTCTTCCAGCGCAGTTATTCCGCCAAGTAAAGCTTGTAGTGTGGTAGTGTTTTCTTGGGTGATTGGCTGTAACACCTTCAGTTGCCTGCTGCTTATCCGCAAGTTTACACTGGTCTGCCTGTAAATTGTTGAAATCAACGGTAATAGTATCTATTTTGCTTTCCAGCACTTCCCTTGTTTTTTCCAGGGATGCCCCAATCTACACTGCAGCCAGTACACTGACTAGCTTTTCATTTAATGCTGCGTCCATTTGTGCTGGTTTAGGTTGGGTTACGTGTTCCATGGGTCTCCACGAGGACTGCGTGGGCCGCGCAGGGTTGGTGCGGATGTTAGACGAAGACGTCCCATTACCAGTTGTTGCTCTGTGGGCATTTGACAGACTTCAAGATCCCACCAATATGTACACTCTCGCTAATGTGCATTGATTATATCGTACGACATGGGCTACCAGATGGGAATGGGTCCTAGGTTAGGCCACCGAAGATACCCCTCCCTACAACCGCGGACTCAATTGATCTCCTGCAGTGAACCATGCAGTCCTCGCACCAACTCCTATGTGGGACAAGCAGATGTCACCGCCCCTCAACCACAGCCAAGTCGCTCTGTAGCTTTACAGTGGGCAGTTTGTGAGGGGAATACCCTTCCTACATTCCGTAACATATCTGTACTGGGAGCGCTTGTGCACTTGCCTGTCAGTCATGAGGGCTGCTGCCTGGTTGCATTCCCGCTGCTCCTCTTGGGCGCTCTGTGTCCGCGTCTGAGCCACGATTCGCTCTGCTTCTAGCTTATGCCGCTCAAGTAGGCCTCACCAGGCCCTGGGCCTCAACAGATCGCAAGTGTCAGCCGCAGCTCACAGCATTGTGCCTCTGATCTCGTGGCACACAACTTCACCTTCCAGCAGCGTCAGATCGGCGCTCCTGGTCTCCACAGGCCTCCAGAAGTTGCAGCCATTTCAACTAAGGGCCTCCGCTTTGAACGGTTCGCTGCTTATGTTCAGGATAATTCCCGGGCTGCGGCGCTCCAGTGCCGGTCTGGGGAGGCCAGCGAATCCCAGCTCCACAGATACCCATCAAGTTGTCGCAGCGAGGTTCAGATGTCCTTCAGGCGGCAGGATGACAGTGCTAGGGGCCACTCTGCATAGATATCTTATGGATAACAGGCTAATAATATGGAGCCTCAGTCAGCTACGTCCGCCATCTTGGCTGGCTGGCCACGTTCCCCACCCTCCCACCCCATCTAGTGCGCTGTTGGACAGGCCACATGAAGGGCCGCTCTCCCCCGGCCCAACCAGGCCTGAGCCCAGTCCCGCAAGTACCACACACCACCATTGCACGTCCTCCGTCCCCTCAGGGACCCCTGCCCTCGAGCCTGCCGACCTCGAGGGTCCGATCCACTGCCGGCCCACGCGCCCAGCCTGGGGCGCCATCTTGGACACTCCACCACGAGGCCGCCTGGCCCCCGATCGACCTCAACCCTGGGCCTGGCCCGGCCTCAGACATTCCGGCACCACCCTCCACCCAGGAGGTGAGCGGGCTACTTGGCAAGTCAATGGGAGAAAGAGGTGCCGATGGCTCTCCCCCACCAAGTGCCGCTCGCCCATCGCCTCCCCGGGCGCTGGCTCCACCCCCCTGCTGGGTGTCTGGACTCCCCCATCCCGGACCTCCCGACCTCCAAGTGCGAGGGTCCGGACATCAAAGCACGCCAGCCCTATAACTGGGGCAGCTCCAGAGCAGGAAGGCAGTTGTATCTTGGAGTCGAGAGACGTAAAGAGGAACTCATCCTGGACGGACTACTGGCGCTGCCATAGCTCTGTCCTGTGCACCATCGTCCTGCCTGTTGGCGCTGCCACAGCCGTCGTAACCTTCATCCTTCATCGTCGTCGGGATCTGCTGGCGTGGCCGCGGACCGTTGTAACCGTCATCTTCCACCGGGACCTGCAGGCTCCGCCGCGGACCGTCGTCCTTCCTTCATCCATCTCGGGACCTGCTTGGCTCCTCCACGGCCCGATCATCTAGAACGCCGAGCTCGAGGATTGAGAGCTATTTTGTACTCATTGGTAACTAAGACTGTCCCGCTACCCCTTTCCTAAACCAGAGACTAGAACCGAGGGGACCCCTGAGTCCAGACCTCCTTGTATCCATCCTCGTAACCTAAGAATTGCATATAAAGTCTCGTTAACCTTCAACCTTGTGTGGTGTCCGTCTGTGGGGGGGAAGTTACTTATCTGTACAGTCGTTGGAGACGGCTCTCCCTGGAGACCTCTCCCCGTAACCTCGGCCGACCCTCCCGGTCCGTCTAACATTGGTGGCCAGCGGCGCGATCCGAATCACCGCATAAACGTACAGAGAGTAGCTCACCCCACGACGAAGTCACAATGACCACGAAAGAGAGCGGATCAACCGAGAAATTCCAAATGGAGAAATTGGAGGAGTACAACCATCGTGAACTTAAACAATTCTGCATCGAACTGGGTATCGCTACCACCGGACTGAGTACCAAGGACGATTTTAAGCATGCCCTAGAATCTTGGGCAGAAACCGGGGCTGCCGGAACCCCTGATCAAAGCACCGTAGAAAAAACGACCACGGCCCCGGAAGGGCAAAGAACGGGTCTCTCGCAAGGCGAGATCCAGGAAAGAGAAAGGACCCGACTACACGAACTAGAAATGGCCCGACTTAAAATGGACGTTGAACTTAAGTTGGCCGAACAAAAAATCAACTTAGAGCACCTGCGTCTCCGAGAAGAAAGAGAGGAGAAACAGAGACAAAGGGAGCTCGAGGAAAAAAAACTAGCGTACGAACACGAACGAAACCTAGCCGAGATCAACCTACGCAAGCAGAATAAAGAAGCAGGGGTACCCGAGCGACCCCCCACCTCAGGGGCCACAGACAAAAAGGTACACATCCCCAAGGATGTTGTCCGAGAATACTTCAGAGAGGACGACATCCAGCAATGGTTTAAAGCCTATGAAATCGCTATGACTGCACACCGGATCGATAGAAGCGACTGGGGAGCCGGTCTCTGGGGAAGATTCCTCAATGAGGGCCGCAACACCCTACTACAGCTCCCGGACCACCAGATGACCTCCTACGACCATATGAAAGCGGCCCTCCTCACCCGCTATGGTCTCACACCCGAGATGTACCGTCAGAGGTTCCGAGACTGCACCCGCATCCCGGGTACAACTTGGGTGGACTATGTAACATACTTTAGCCGAGCCTTCGAGGGCTGGATCCGAGGAAGCAACGTCACGACCTACGAGCAACTATTTAACCTGATGGTATGGGAGCATCTGTCGAACAATTGCTTCATTGAACTCCGCCAACGCCTCCTCGACAGCAAGTTAACGGATCCCCGGCAGCTCGCAGCCGAAGCTGACCGGTGGGAGATCACCAGAGTGGGCCGGAATGGGTCCTACGAACAGAACCGGAACAACAATGGTCAGCACCGACCCAGAGGAGGAGGAGGGGGCCAAGGGCGAGGAAGAGACAACGCCCCGGTCGCCCCCACTACCAACACCACCCCCCCGGCCAACCGGGGCAGCACCCCAGCGCGACCGGGGTACAGAGCCAATGTCACGTGTCACCGATGTCAACGAGTCGGCCACTATGCGAACGACCCAAACTGCCCGCAGTACCAGAGCCCAAGACCCCGCCAAGTGGCCGCTGCAGCCCTAGGGGAAGAACAGATCTCCGAGGAACAGGAAGAGTACGAACAAGAGCATCAAGAGTGGGAGCCAGCCGCCATGACTCTAGCCTGCTTAGGGGGGAAAGACATGGTCCCGCGGGTCCCCCTACCCGCTAACACCCAGAAGTACAGCCAATGGGTGAGCATCAATGGACACCAGGCCGAAGCCCTTCGTGACACCGGGGCCAGTGTAACAGCCGTCCGCTGTCACCTGGTGGCCCCAGAACAGTATCTACCGAACATTCTCTGCCCTGTACGATCAGCCGATAACTCGGAGAGCCTGTGTCGGATGGCCTGCGTCCCCTTCGAATGGGGGGGGGTCTCCGGCATGTTGAAAGTGACGGTCCGAGACGATGCCCCCGTAGACTGCCTCCTGGGCAATGACCTGGAAAGCTCTCCGTGGGCCGCCGTGGAGCGAAAGGAACACCTGGGGATGTTGGGCGTCCCAGACTGGGCGTGCGTCACCACCCGTTCCATGGCCGCCCGTGCCAACCACCAGCCAGAAGAACCCGAATGGCCGGCGCCACCGCCTCCGGTCGCCCCGGCCGAAAACACCGACCGTAACATTCCCGCCGAACCAGCTCAACCTACCGACCTCGCTAACCTCGACCAGTGGCCTCAAGAAGGGGGGCCCACGCAAGAACAATTTCGCAAAGAACAGAAGACCTGTCCCTCCCTCGAGGGACTCCGCCAGCAAGCGCTCGCCCAAAGCGCAGGGGATACCCCCGGAACTCATTGGGTCTACTGGGACAATGATCTGCTGTACAGCGAGCAAAGAATCGCCGAGCTGGGGAGCAACCGAGTACTAGTGGTACCCCTCCGTTTCAGAGACTTCCTGTTAAACCTGGCCCACGATGTCCCCCTGGCAGGACATCTGGGACAAGATAAAACCTACAGTCGCCTAGTGACCCACTTCTTCTGGCCCAAAATGAGAAACGATGTGCACCAGCATTGCCGATCTTGCCCCACGTGCCAAGCCAGTGGGAAGAGCGGCCGCAAACTAAAGGCTCCCCTGCAACCTTTTCCCGTGGTCACTACCCCGTTTGAGAGAGTCGGAATAGACATTGTGGGGCCCTTGGACCCACGCACAAAACAAGGCCATCGATTCATCCTGGTGCTAGTGGACCACGCCACCCGCTACCCTGAGGCTGTTCCTCTGCGAACTGTGACAGCCCCGGTGGTCGGCCGGGCCCTGATGGGGATCTTCTCCCGTGTGGGCTTCCCCCGAGAAGTCGTCAGCGACAGAGGCACGAACTTTATTTCCAAATACATGAAGTCCCTCTGGCAACAGTGCGGGGTCACCTACAGATTCACAACCCCCTATCACCCTCAAGGGAACGGACTCGTTGAGCGGTTCAACCGCACGCTAAAGGGAATGATCGGGGGGTTGGAAGAGCCCCTCCGTCGCCAGTGGGATGTGCTGCTGCCGTGCCTCCTCTTCGCATATCGAGAAGTCCCCCAGAAATCCCTGGGCTTCAGCCCATTTGAACTGCTATATGGACACCCAGTGCGAGGGCCGCTCAGTCTCGTCAAAGAAGGCTGGGAGATGCCTCCGCTAAAGAACCCTCCAGATGTCTTCCGGTACCTCCTCACCCTCCGCAACCAGACCCGGCGGTTCAGAGAACGAGCGAAGGCCAACCTAGAGGCCAGTCAAGAGGACATGAAAAAATGGTATGACCAGAATGCCTCATCCATTGAATTCGAACCTGGCCAACAGGTATGGGTGATGTCCCCCACTGAGCCATGCGCCCTGCAAGACAAATGGACGGGGCCCTTCAAAGTAATAGAGCGCAAGGGTCCTGCCACTTATCTCATCGACATGGAATCCTCCCGGAACCCTCTCCGGGTCCTCCACGCTAACAGACTAAAGCCCCACTTTGTGCGAACAGAGCTCAGCCTCCTGATGGCCACAGACACTGGGGTTGAAGAAGACTCCGAGCCTCTCCCTGACCTCCTACGGACTCAAGAGCAAGACGGCTCCGTGGATGGGGTCCGGCTCTCAGAGGCCCTCACCAGAGAACAACGCCAGGAGTGTCAAGCCCTCCTATCACAGTTCGCCAGCCTGTTCTCCCTCACCCCGGGTGTCACTTCCTGGTGTGTGCACGATGTGGATACCGGGGACAGCCCCCCTATCCGCCACCGGGCCTACCGCGTGCCAGACCGGGTACGGGCCTGCATCCAGGAAGAAATAGCCAAGATGCTCACGATCGGGGTCATCGAGCCCTCAGACAGTCCCTGGGCCAGCCCTGTCGTACTGGTCCCCAAAGCAGCTGCCCCCGGCACCACACCCGAACTCCGGTTCTGCGTCGACTACCGGGGCTTGAATGCGGTCACCAGAACAGACGCGCACCCCATCCCCCGGGCAGATGAACTAGTCGACCGAATGGGAGCTGCCCGCTACCTCAGCATCTTCGACTTGACAGCAGGCTATTGGCAGATCGGCCTCACACCCCGGGCGCAAGAACGTTCTGCCTTCTCCACCCCCGATGGCCATTACCATTTCACGGTCATGCCCTTCGGCATGAAGAATGCCCCAGCAACATTCCAACGGCTCGTCAATCAGGTCCTGGCGGGGCTCGAAGGATTCAGCGCCGCCTACCTAGACGACATCGCTGTATACAGCCACCATTGGACCGAGCACCTCCACCACCTCCGAGCAGTGCTGCAAGCCCTTCAGCGAGCTGGCCTCACGATCAAGGCCAGCAAGTGTCAAATTGGGCAAGGGTCTGTAACCTACCTCGGACACCAGGTGGGAAGCGGCCTAGTGGCCCCGCTACAGCTGAAAATTGCCGCCATCCAGGCCTGGCAGCCCCCCATCACCCAAACCGAGGTACGAGCCTTCCTGGGCCTCACGGGCTACTACCGAAGGTTCGTAAAAGACTATGGTACCATAGTGGGGCCCCTCACAGAACTCACGTCAAAGAACCAGCCCAAGAAAGTCACCTGGACCCCAGAGTGTCAAACTGCATTTGAACAATTAAAGGCCGCCATGTGTTCCGCCCCTGTGCTCCAGGCCCCAGACTACAGCCGGGAGTTCGTCGTCCAGACGGACGCCTCCGACCAGGGCATTGGGGCAGTCCTGTCTCAAGTGAACACCGAAGGCCTTGATCAACCGGTGGCCTTCATCAGCCGGAGACTCCTACCACGGGAGCAACGCTGGAGCACCATAGAGAGGGAAGCCTTCGCTGTGGTATGGGCCCTCAAGAAGCTCCGGCCCTACCTTTTCGGCACCCACTTTCGGGTGCAGACCGACCACCGACCCCTGCAATGGCTGATGCATATGCGGGGGGAGAACCCAAAGTTGCTACGCTGGTCCATCTCCTTGCAAGGTATGGACTTCACAGTCGAACACCGGCCTGGGCCAGATCACGCCAACGCGGATGGCCTGTCCCGGTTTTTCCGCCTCGACGAGGAGAGTCCCCAAGAGGATGGGTAACTCTCCCCGCCTTCAGCTGGGGGGGACGCATGTTGGACAGGCCACATGAAGGGCCGCTCTCCCCCGGCCCAACCAGGCCTGAGCCCAGTCCCGCAAGTACCACACACCACCATTGCACGTCCTCCGTCCCCTCAGGGACCCCTGCCCTCGAGCCTGCCGACCTCGAGGGTCCGATCCACTGCCGGCCCACGCGCCCAGCCTGGGGCGCCATCTTGGACACTCCACCACGAGGCCGCCTGGCCCCCGATCGACCTCAACCCTGGGCCTGGCCCGGCCTCAGACATTCCGGCACCACCCTCCACCCAGGAGGTGAGCGGGCTACTTGGCAAGTCAATGGGAGAAAGAGGTGCCGATGGCTCTCCCCCACCAAGTGCCGCTCGCCCATCGCCTCCCCGGGCGCTGGCTCCACCCCCCTGCTGGGTGTCTGGACTCCCCCATCCCGGACCTCCCGACCTCCAAGTGCGAGGGTCCGGACATCAAAGCACGCCAGCCCTATAACTGGGGCAGCTCCAGAGCAGGAAGGCAGTTGTATCTTGGAGTCGAGAGACGTAAAGAGGAACTCATCCTGGACGGACTACTGGCGCTGCCATAGCTCTGTCCTGTGCACCATCGTCCTGCCTGTTGGCGCTGCCACAGCCGTCGTAACCTTCATCCTTCATCGTCGTCGGGATCTGCTGGCGTGGCCGCGGACCGTTGTAACCGTCATCTTCCACCGGGACCTGCAGGCTCCGCCGCGGACCGTCGTCCTTCCTTCATCCATCTCGGGACCTGCTTGGCTCCTCCACGGCCCGATCATCTAGAACGCCGAGCTCGAGGATTGAGAGCTATTTTGTACTCATTGGTAACTAAGACTGTCCCGCTACCCCTTTCCTAAACCAGAGACTAGAACCGAGGGGACCCCTGAGTCCAGACCTCCTTGTATCCATCCTCGTAACCTAAGAATTGCATATAAAGTCTCGTTAACCTTCAACCTTGTGTGGTGTCCGTCTGTGGGGGGGAAGTTACTTATCTGTACAGTCGTTGGAGACGGCTCTCCCTGGAGACCTCTCCCCGTAACCTCGGCCGACCCTCCCGGTCCGTCTAACATGCGCCTTCATGAAGCCTATAGTGCGTAATCTGTTTGGCACCGCTGCCAAGGTTTCACATTGCTATGTGTGACATTTTGATAATTTTAGTGCAATTTTGAGTGACACTTCACCCCAATCTAAAACGAGTTAGCGCACAAATGTACAAAATTACTGAGCAGGCCGACTTCGTGGCTGCACAGTTCTTGGTCGCAGCTCATGATGATGACCATGGTGCACTTTTATAACCTAGCAAGACCGTGCCAACTACGAGAATACTGGCTCTGTCGCTCAGGCACAGTGTTGGACAGGCCACATGAAGGGCTCGCTCCCCCCCCCCGCATGACAGGGCCCGGACGCCGGCTCTCCAGGTGCTACCCACAGAAGCAACCCGCAAACTGTCCCCTACGGGACTCCTGCTCCCGGACATCTCTGTATCACCGGCCCGGGCCATTGTCGGCTCCATTGCCCGGCCCGGCCGCCATCTTGGACACTGCACCACGAGGCCGCGTGGCCTCAGCTCGACCCTAACCCTGGGCCTGGCCAGGCCCCGACATCCCGGCACCACAATCCACCCAGGAGGTGAACGGACCACTTGGCAGGTCAATGGGAGAAAGGAGTGTCGATGGCTCTCCCCCGCCAGGTGCCGATCGCCCCCAGCCTCCCCGGGCGCTGGCTCCACCCCCCTGCTGGGTGTCTGGACTCCCTCATCCCAGACCTCCCGACCTCCAAGTACGAGGGTCCGGACATCAAAGGGCGCCAGACCTATAACTGGGGCAGCTCCAGAGCAGGAAGGCAGTTGTATCTTGGAGTCGAGAGACACCGTGAAGAACTCATCCTTGACGGACTGCTGGCGCTGCCGCAGCCCTGCCTTGTGAACTGTCGTCCTGCCTGCTGGCACTGCCGCAGCCTTCTGCAACCTTCATCCTCGTTGGACCTGCTGGCGCTGCCGCGGCCTTCTTGCAACCTTCGTCGGGACCTGCTGGCGCTGCCGCGGCCCGTTCTTATCTACGACCACCTCGGGACCTGCTGGCGCTGCCGCGGCCCGTCCCTCTCGAACGCCGAGCTCGAGGATTGTGAGCTACCATCATCGCATCGCAGTACCAGATTGGTAACAAAGACTGCCCCGCTACCCCTTTCCCCGTCAAGAGACTAGAATTAAGAGGACCCTCGTGTCCTGCTCCATTGTATCGTATCACCGTACTTCAAGAATTGCCTATAAAGAACGTTAAACTTATCCTAGTGTGGTGTCCATCTGTGGGGGGGAAGTTACTTGTCTGTACGATCGCTGGAGACGGCCCTCACCGGAGGCCTCTCCCCTTGTCCTCGGCCGACCCTCCCGGTCCCCGTCTAACCTTGGTGGCCAGCGGCGCGATCCGAACCAACGCGTAATAGTACAGAAAGCAACTCACCCCACGACTAAACCACAATGTCGACCAGAGAGAGCGGATCTACAGAGAAATTCCAAATGGAAAAACTGGAGGAGTACAGCCATCAAGAATTAAAACAATTTTGTATGGAACTGGGCATTGCTACCACCGGTCTGAGCACAAAAGATGACTTTAAACACACCCTAGAAGCATGGGCAGAAGCAAATGCCGCCGGTCCCCGGGACCAAAACATCGAAGCACTGGAAACGAGCACCGCTCCGTCCGAAGAAAGGAGAGCGGGTCTCTCCCGGGAAGAGATCCAAGAGCGAGAAAAAAGCAGACTGCACGAATTAGAGTTGGCACGGCTCAAGTTGGACGGAGAACTAAAACTAGCAGAACAAAAAATGAACCTAGAACACTTACGGCTCCGAGAAGAGCGGGAAGAAAAGCAAAGACAAAGAGAGCTGGAAGAAAAAAGACTGGCATACGAACACGAGCGCAAACTGGCAGAGATAGAACTACGGAAGCAAAACAAAGACCTGGGGGTGCCCGAGCAACCGCGCACCCCAGGAGCTACAGAACCAAAGGTCCACATCCCCAAAGATGTCGTCCGAGAGTATTTCCGAAACGACGACATACAACAGTGGTTCAAGGCCTACGAGATCGCCATGACCTCCCACCAGATCGATCGAAGTGACTGGGGAGCCGGTCTATGGGGGAGGTTCGTCAATGTAGGCCGCGATGCCCTGTTACAGCTCCCGGACCATCAAATGACGTCCTATGACCACATGAAGGCCGCCCTCCTCACTCGATATGGGCTTACACCCAAAATGTACCGCCAGAGGTTCTGCGACTGCACCCGAATCCCGGGTACAACTTGGGTGGAATATGTGAACTATTTCAGCCGAGCCTTCGAGGGATGGATCAAGGGGAGCCGCGTAACGACCTACGAGCAACTTTTTAACCTCATTGTGTGGGAGCACCTCTCCAACAACTGCTTCGTCGAGCTCAGGCAGCACCTCCTCGACAGTAAACTGACTGATCCACGGCAGCTCGCCGCCGAGGCTGACCGATGGGAGAGCACCCGAGTGGGCCGAACGAACAGAACAGGAACAACCAAGGTCATCACCGTCCCCGAGGAGGAGGAGGAGGAGGCCAGGGCCGGGGAAAAGACGCCGTCCCGGCCGCTCCCGCTACCAGCACCCCGCCCCCGGCCGGCCGGGGCAACCCCCCGATGCGCCCGGGATTCCGAGCCAATGTCACTTGTCACCGATGCCAGCGAGTCGGCCACTACGCCAATGACCCGAACTGCCCAAAGAACCAGACTCCGGGGCCCCGCCAGGTAGCTGCCGCCGCCCTAGGAGAAGAGCAAGTCTCCGAAGAGCATGAAGAATACGAACAGGAGCAACCAGAGTGGGAACCGGCCGCCATGGTCCTGGCGTGCCTAGGGGGAAGAGACATGATCCCGCGGGCTCCCCTACCCGCCAACACCAGAAAATACAGTCAGTGGGTGAACATAAATGGGCGCAAGGCTGAAGCCCTAAGTGACACGGGGGCCAGTGTGATGGCCGTCCGCTGTCACCTGGTGACCCCAGAACAGATCCTGCCGAACGTTCTCTGCCCCATCCGTTCAGCCGACAATTCTGAGAGCCTGTGTCGGATGGCCTGCGTCCCCTTCGAATGGGGAGGAGTATCCGGCATGTTGAAGGTGACGGTCCGCGACGATGCCCCCGTGGACTGTCTCCTGGGGAACGATCTCGAGAGTTCCCCGTGGGCCGCCGTGGAAAGAAGAGAGCACCTGGGGATGTTGGGCCTCCCGGACTGGGCATGCGTAACTACCCGGACCATGGCCGCCCGCACCATCCCCAGACCTGAAGAACCCGAATGGCCAGCACCTCCTCCCCCGATCGCTCCAGTGGGGGACGCCGACCATACCGACCCCCCGGAACAAACCCAAGAAAGGCTCGCTCAGCCCCAGGACCTTCCAGACCTGGCTCAGTGGCGTCAAGAAGGGGGACCAACCCAGGAACAATTCCGTCAAGAGCAAAAGACCTGTCCCTCCCTCGAGGGACTACGACAGCAAGCCCTCGCCCAGAGCGCGGGAGATACCGCCGGGGCCAACTGGATCTATTGGGACAATGACCTATTGTACAGCGAACAAAGAATCGCGGAGTTGGGGGCCAGTCGAGTGTTGGTGGTGCCCCTCCGCTTTAGAGACTTCCTGTTGAATTTGGCCCACGATGTCCCCCTGGCTGGACACTTGGGACAGGACAAAACCTACAACCGCCTGGTGACCCACTTTTACTGGCCAAAAATGAGAAATGACGTCCTCAACCACTGCCGGTCCTGCCCCACTTGCCAGGCCAGCGGGAAGAGCGGCCGCAAACTCAAGGCACCCCTGCAACCATTCCCGGTTGTTACCACCCCGTTCGAAAAGGTGGGAATAGACATTGTGGGGCCCCTGGACTCCCG
This sequence comes from Lissotriton vulgaris, assembly GCF_964263255.1. Taxonomy (NCBI): domain Eukaryota; kingdom Metazoa; phylum Chordata; class Amphibia; order Caudata; family Salamandridae; genus Lissotriton; species Lissotriton vulgaris. The sequence continues at coordinate 1,859,132,627 of NC_141687.1, forward strand.
AACAGCACAAGGGCATCGATTCATCCTGGTACTGGTGGACCACGCCACCCGCTATCCCGAGGCTGTTCCCCTTCGAACTGTAACAGCACCGGTGGTCGGCCGAGCCTTAATGGGGATCTTCTCCTGGGTGGGCTTCCCCCGGGAAGTCGTCAGCGACAGGGGCACGAACTTTATTTCAAAATATATGAAATCCCTCTGGCAGCAGTGCGGGGTCACCTACCGACTCACAACCCCCTATCACCCTCAAGGAAACGGACTGGTTGAGCGGTTCAACCGCACACTCAAGGGAATGATTATGGGGTTGGAAGAGCCCCTCCGCCGCCAGTGGGATGTGCTACTCCTGTGCCTCCTCTTCGCCTACCGCGAAGTCCCCCAGAAGTCCCTCGGCTTCAGCCCCTTCGAACTCTTGTATGGACACCCTGTTCGAGGGCCCCTCAGCCTAGTCAAAGAAGGTTGGGAGATGGCCCCCCTGAAAACCCCTCCAGACGTCTACAAGTACCTCCTGACCCTACGCAATCAGACCAGACGATTCAGAGAGATCGCCAAAGCCAATCTTGAGGCCAGTCAGGAGGACATGAAGAAATGGTACGATCAAAATGCCTCCTCCATAGAGTTCGAACTTGGCCAGCAAGTGTGGGTGATGTCCCCCACCGAACCTTGTGCCTTGCAGGACAAGTGGACAGGGCCCTTCAAGGTGGTCGAGCGCAAGAGCCCAGTCACCTATCTCATCGACATGGAATCTCCCCGGAACCCCCTCCGGGTCCTCCACGCCAACAGACTCAAACCCCACTTTGTGCGCTCGGAGCTCAGCCTACTGCTGGCTACAGACAGTGGAGCGGAAGAAGACTCTGAGCCCCTCCCTGACCTACTGAGGACCCGGGAGAAAGATGGTTCAGTGGACGGGGTCCGCCTCTCAGATGCCCTAACCCCGGAGCAGCGCCAAGACTGTCGGGCCCTCCTGCTGCAATTTGCGACCCTATTTTCCCTCACCCCAGGGGTCACCCCCTGGTGCTTGCACGACGTGGACACTGGGGACAGTCCCCCTATCAGACATCGGGCGTACCGCGTACCAGATCGGGTACGGGCCTGCATCCAAGAAGAAGTGTCAAAAATGCTCATACTCTGAGTCATCGAGCCCTCGGACAGCCCCTGGGCCAGCCCAGTCGTGCTGGTCCCCAAAGCTGCTGCCCCAGGCACCACCCCTGAGCTCCGATTCTGCGTCGACTATCGGGGTCGGAACGCTGTCACCCGAACCGACGCTCACCCCATTCCCCGAGCAGATGAACTGATTGACCGCATGGGGGCGGCCCGCTACCTCAGCATCTTCGACCTGACAGCGGGCTACTGGCAGATCGGCCTCACCCCCAGGGCCCAAGAACGATCCGCTTTCTCCACCCCGGATGGCCACTACCATTTCAAAGTGATGCCATTCGGCATGAAAAACGCTCCAGCCACTTTTCAACGCCTTGTGAACCAGGTATTGGCGGGCCTCGAAGAGTTCAGCGCCGCCTACCTGGACGATATTGCTGTGTACAGCCGCCACTGGTCAGACCACCTCCGCCACCTCCGAGAGGTCCTGCAGGCCCTCCAACAGGCCGGCCTCACAATCAAGGCCAGCAAGTGCCAAATTGGCCAGGGGTCCGTGACCTACCTCGGACACCAAGTGGGAAGCGGTCTGGTGGCCCCCCTTCAGCTCAAGATCGCTGCCATCCAGTCCTGACAGCCCCCCGTAACGCAAACCGAGGTCCGAGCCTTCTTGGGGCTCACCGGATACTACCGGCGGTTTGTGAAGGACTATGGCAGCATTGTGGGGCCCCTCACAGAGCTCACATCAAAGAAACACCCTAAAATGGTCAACTGGACTCCAGACTGTCAAGCGGCCTTCGAGAAGCTGAAGGCCGCCATGTGCACCGCCCCTGTGCTCCAGGCTCCCGACTACAGCCGGGAGTTCATCGTCCAGACTGATGCCTCCGACCATGGCATCGGGGCCGTCCTCTCCCAGCTGAACCCCGATGGACTTGACCAACCAGTGGCCTTCATCAGCAGACGCCTACTGGCCCGAGAACAGCGCTGGAGCACCATCGAGAGGGAGGCCTTCGCAGTAGTGTGGGCCCTCAAGAAGCTCCGGCCCTACCTCTTCGGTACCCACTTTCGGGTGCAAACAGATCATCGCCCCCTGCAATGGCTAATGCAGATGCGGGGGGAAAACCCCAAACTATTGCGATGGTCCATCTCCCTGCAGGGGATGGACTTCACTGTGGAGCACCGACCTGGCCAGGATCACGCCAACGCGGATGGCCTGTCACGCTTTTTCCGCCTCGACGAGGAAAGTCCCCAAGAGGATGGGTGACTCTCCCCGCCTTCAGCTGGGGGGGACGCATGTTGGACAGGCCACATGAAGGGCTCGCCCCCCCCCCCCCGCATGACAGGGCCCGGACGCCGGCTCTCCAGGTGCTAACCACAGAAGCAACCCGCAAACCGTCCCCTACGGGACTCCTGCTCCCGGACATCTCTGTATCACCGGCCCGGGCCACTGTCAGCTCCATTGCCCGGCCCGGCCGCCATCTTGGACACTGCACCACGAGGCCGCGTGGCCTCAGCTCGACCCTAACCCTGGGCCTGGCCAGGCCCCGACATCCCGGCACCACCATCCACCCAGGAGGTGAACGGACCACTTGGCAGGTCAATGGGAGAAAGGAGTGTCGATGGCTCTCCCCCGCCAGGTGCCGATCGCCCCCAGCCTCCCCGGGCGCTGGCTCCACCCCCCTGCTGGGTGTCTGGACTCCCTCATCCCGGACCTCCCGACCTCCAAGTGCGAGGGTCCGGACATCAAAGGGCCCCAGACCTATAACTGGGGCAGCTCCAGAGCAGGAAGGCAGTTGTATCTTGGAGTCGAGAGACACCGTGAAGAACTCATCCTTGACGGACTGCTGGCGCTGCCGCAGCCCTGCCTTGTGAACTGTCGTCCTGCCTGCTGGCGCTGCCGCAGCCTTCTGCAACCTTCATCCTCGTTGGACCTGCTGGCGCTGCCGCGGCCTTCTTGCAACCTTCGTCCTCGTCGGGACCTGCTGGTGCTGCCGCGGCCCGTCCCTCTCGAACGCCGAGCTCGAGGATTGTGAGCTACCATCATCGCATCGCAGTACCAGATTGGTAACAAAGACTGTCCCACTACCCCTTTCCCCGTCAAGAGACTAGAATTAAGAGGACCCTCGTGTCCTGCTCCATTGTATCGTATCACCGTACTTCAAGAATTGCCTATAAAGAACGTTAAACTTATCCTAGTGTGGTGTCCATCTGTGGGGGGGAAGTTACTTGTCTGTACGATCGCTGGAGACGGCCCTCACCGGAGGCCTCTCCCCTTGTCCTCGGCCGACCCTCCCGGTCCCCGTCTAACACACAGTGACTCACTTATATGTGAGGTGGGGCCCAATGGCCTGCCCTCACTCATGGACTCCTGCGGCAACCAACGCAAGGTTGTGTGATTCTGGCACGCACACACAGGACTGGTGGCGGTCCGTGTTTCACAGGGGCCAGTTCCTGGTAGGGTCGAGTAAGTCTGGACGCGGGATCAAGGAATTCCACTGCGGTGCGAGCAGCTCTTACATGTAGCCAGCAGCAAGTAGTGCACAAGCCAACCCCTGGTGTGATCGGGTCCATCCAGTCGCAGGATCGCATGCCACTGTGGTGTCATTGTCCACTGCAAACTTCTTAAAATGCCACCCGCTCGCGCCGCAGATGATCATTCGTTGAGACAGACAATGCCTAGGCGGTGTTTAGGTCACCTATCGGCTCTGACTTGAAACGTCAGTCTATGTGAATGTAATGTGCTGCATGGTGTCTGGTGCATTTGGTTACATTGTAGCAGAGTTGTAGCATCTAGTAGAGCTGCAGCAGATGAGTCAGCCCCTGAGCTGACAGGACCAGTATGCTTTGTGCGCTACCACAGCAGCTTTCTCAGTATGGTGCATTATAGAAGCCCCAGCTTGAGAACTTAGGTGCTATAATGCGTGATATTGCACTTTAGTGTCGTGAAGCACCACCACACTGAAATGTGTTACCCTAACGCTTGATGCGTGGTACTTGGCAGGGCTGGTTTGGGACCCAGGGACAAATTTCAGCAGATGCTCTTCTGTGCGTCTTTTCGTTAAAGAACTCGGTGTTTAGGTCCATATAGAAGATCCCAGCCGTGCTCTGGAAGTGATTTAACTTTGAGGGCGGGAGGCTGGCTCCCTGGATGTCAGCCCCTGCACCTAAGTCCCACAGGCGGTACAAATCAGGGGAAGAAAGGTCTGTAGCCTGGCATGGGAATGCTGCGTTAAGCTGTTCCCATCCCAAACTGTCTCCTGCATGCGACGCAGGGATCACTAGGTGTGTTTTCACCTTTGAAACAACCATTCAGTGAAATGGGGAAACCAGCTGTCTTTATCTTTTTTGCGTCACTAATAATCACCAACAAACAGTATTATACTATGTTCCTTTGTTGCTTGATGTCGCTTTGGGATATATTGTGACATCAATCACCGGAAGGTACCTTTAACTTGCTGCTTTGAGGCCACTCGGACAGGAACGATTTCAGCTAAAGATGCGAGTGGGGCAGGACGGTTGAAGATGGGGGGTTTAGAGGGAAGGACCTTTCCCAGGTTTACTAACCTCCTTACGTTCTGTGTTTAATGTTCTCTGATTAACCCCTCCCCCCTTTCTTTGTAAGCCACCTGCGTCGACAAAGATCTGTTGAAAGGTCTATTTCCCTACTACTGGCTTTAGGCTATTTGCAGGCGCGTTACGTATCAGATCATGTGAAGCTCACATGCTTTCTGAGCTCGGTCCAGCGGGTTCACTGGCGAATGAATCGTAAGCCGCAAATCCGCAGAAGCCTCCAATGAGAGCGAGAGAAGCACATGCTCTGCTCCGTCAATCACCGTGTCTTTCTCTAAACCAAGAACTCCGAACGCCCTTACTTTTAGATTTCTTAAATTTAAGACGTTTCTGAAGCTTCACCTATAAACACCACACAGGAGGAGCTTGTGAGCAGTAGTGCAAGTTCCACCCAGGGAGAAGCTGTGCCGAAAGTCTTACTTCCTCTGTGGTCCAGCAGTAGGTGGATGGCGCTCGGGGCGGGTAAACAGCAGCACAGGATCCACTGGAAAGCACGTTAGGCCAGTTACCTTGGCCAATAAATTGTAGGATTAAAAAAAAGTATTTTAGGGGACAGTGGCATTTCCGGGGGGGGGGGGGGGGGGGAGCGGGGGGAGGTTCTCCTTAACTTGCTGGCTGCTCACTTCCTTCCCCTAGCTGCGTCGTCACTCCTCCCCTCACGCAGAACTGGCACAGGAGCCGCAGCTGGCAGCAAACAGAATACAAGCCTAACCAGTTTAGTACAAACAGCAAGCGCTCCAGTACTACACCTACATGCATGCATGCGGCGAGTACCGCATCTGTTCTGCTTGCCTGGTCGTGTCTGTCCTGGCGCTTAATATGGGCAGCATGACGGACGCGAGAAGGCAGCAGAACAGATAGGGCCGTTCAAGCTTGCTTAACGAAGGTCAATCACACGCACAGTTCAGATACAACACACACAGGATGGCACACACCGAGGTACTGTTAAGCACACACCTCAGAAACAAAGACACTGGATCGCTCTTTCTTTCTTTTTCCCCTACGCTTGACTGAAAGCAAATTCTTCACTATCTGCTGCTTCCGTGCCAATAAAGTGACCTTGACTTAGTGTCAGTTTTCAGCACACCGCACAAAGCACAGTGGCACTTGTAGTTTCACTTCGCCCCTTACAGGGATGGGCTTTTAAGTCCCGGTACCTGCTGATAAAAAAACCAAGGTTGCATACTGTCTCTTCTTACTTGCCGTATCTCGACAACCAGCACAGCATGGACGGCTGCGCTGCATGGTGTTTCCTGCACACCCACCCAGCCTTATACATCCAACCTATTAAAAAAAAAACACATACCCACACACTTCAAACAAGCATCGGCATAGCAATTGTTTTCGCCTTTGGAACCTTATACATTTTTAGCCATGCAGCAAATTATCCTGGGTGCTACAATCTACTGCGCTTTAACGTGAAAGCTTTGACACTAAAGGCATACTATAGAAATGCATTGAGAAGTACATATTTAAAGTGCTTTTTTAGTATAATTGGTAGTCTGAGCTCACGAGGATGCCCACATGCACATTATTGTACACCCAAAAAACCTAAGATGCCAAAATCTGCAGAGGTGCAAACTGTAATGCCCTCATTCCCTTAAGCCTCTTTCTTGGTGCAGTGAAGAGGTGAAAGGTGTATGCAGTTAAGCAACTTCATGTTACTTCTTATCAGACTCAGAAATATTATAGGTTAATCGAAACCCAAACTGATTAACAAAAAGTATTAGTCCACTCAGGCAAGACACAGCTAAGCATATTCTACGGTCAATTACAGACGCCATAACTTTACAAAATATTAATGCTTCTAATCATAAACATGACTAATAAAACCTCTACCAGCTGTCTTAGACACCTAAAAAGTTTTTGAGTGCTCAGAGTAAATAAACATGTTAGTGAAAGTGTTCCTGCTGAATTAATTCATACAATACTAACACCATGAACGTTAGCACACCAGTACTTGTATGCCAAGTTTTAAAATGGTGGCTCTATTTAGTTGCCTGTTACAATTTGTAGTCTTCGCCGTTTCCTCAGTTGAGATTTGGTGAGTGATACTTTGTGGTAGTTTACATCACTTCACAGCTTGTTCCCTAAGGGCACAGGATGTTTGGGAAATGGAGCGTTATGGCTGAGAATAATTAGCTAAATGTTCCAAGGGCCATGACATCTACTGAAATGTCTGCAGAAATACAAGAAAAGCCTCAGAAGTCGGAGTAAAGAAGGCAATTACTGAGCAGGTCAATCTGTCCTTGCAAACCTAAAAACTGTGAACTTTTGGTAACAAGTGAAAAATAAAAGCACACAAAAAATACTGCCCAGAAACCTGTCCTGACACCACTCCACCATACCACGAGCCCTCTCTCCAAAAGTACTTTAATGGAATGGCAAGTTATAATTTGTATGCCTTCTGAAATTGCTGCTAACCCTTTTAATACTTTTCTGTAAAACAATTAAAGGAACTGTCTTGTTTGGTTCGAAAATAAACTACTGAAGGGCAGCTATTATATAAGGCCAATGATGCCTGATTTAATGCCACAGGAGTACAGAGGCCACTGTGGCTGTCGAGTGACCTTTTAAACCTCGCTGGTGGATGAAAGAATGTGCTGCAAAACAGTGTGAAAATACAATAACAAAAACCTGAACAAACTTTTGAGTAGGTTTCCAAACGCAGCGTTACAGAGACACTTACTTTTCATGGAATCATCACAAATGTCTCCCTGGTTCCATGATTAGTTGAAGTAGAGTATCAGCTTTATACATTTATAAATAAGATTATTTAAATTTTATTTCACGGTTAATCATCGGGAAACCAGTTTATGGTGTAACTAAATTACTTCAACACAAAGCTGCTCTTTAGATCCTAGTAGGGAAGACTCCACGGGATGACAAAAAGACAAATGTCTTTGATGAAAAAATCAGTTTATACATAGATGTGCTGGACAATCTCACTCACATTCTAATAACTGCTGTGCTCAACAGTATTCAGAGTGCTGAAAGAGAAAGCAGAGTGGGTGCAGGCTAAAGCAGGTATTTCAGGCACTTGGCTCAACAGTACAGATTTCAGCTGGCCCGGACAGCACCCAACAGTCATAAGCCATATGGAAAAACTTGTCCATAGGGCAGCCTGCATACCTGTGAAAGACACCAGCTTAACATAGTTCTGGCCAATAGTGGCCACTCATATTGCAAAGTGGTGGGGTGGTGTATTTACATTGGTCTGGCGTCCGCCGCCTTGCTCCCAATCCTCTCGTCCAGTGGAAACTGCTGCACACTGCGCAGTATAATAGTATTCCCAATATGTGAGCAGCATGTGGCACCTGTGTTCAGCGCTCAAACATAGAATGGGAGTCTGTTTGGATTCTCCACCCTACTGTACAACACAGCTTGAGTGGAGAAATGTGTAGTGGGCATGACGGTTGGCCGGCCCCACAGGGCAGGCCAAACCCTCTCGTGCACTTGGCCGTGCCCACCACTCCACCCCTCCTCCCTGGTGCTGCAGCATGAGTGCGGGTGGCCGTGCCCCTGCCTGTGCTCTCCATCGCAGCCTGCAGGCCGAAAAATAAAATGACAATACAAATGTTTTACTATCATATTATTTTTGTCCTTTGCCTCTGCTGGCTTTCAGCAGGGGGAGAGGTGCTCCTCCGCCATAACGGAGGAGCCGCCCCTGCTTCTGGCAGCCAAAGCTCCCACTTAACAATGATGGTTAATGTAGGCATGTATCGCTCATTAGTGTAGCAAGTGCAGGAGCATTGGGGCCTGCCTTGTTATGGCTGCCTCTAATCACCAAATTCGGAGGTCCGGGCAACTGTGACCAATTGTAAGCCCATGGCATTCATTGAGACATAATGGAGTAAAATATTACGTTACTATTACGGTTTTCTCCTTAAGGGACTTACGGTTACAAGTGAACCCCTCTCTTCACCTATTTGGATAACCGCTAATTGTTTAGGAATTGCCCCCTGTTAGGCTGAGGACACCCTGAGACTTCTGGCACTGCGCAATTCTGCAACTGTTTATACCATGCTTACAGCTGCAAGTGAATTTGGCATGTGTACTACTTCTGTGAAAGGTCTGCATTTAACTATTACTGTAGGGAGTGTTGCACTGTTTAGAATATTCTACATCCCATTGTAGTGGTACATTGACCCTTGAACGTGAATGACAGGATAGTGGCATCAGCCGTTTTACTGTGCCCCATCTTTGCTTTTTAACCCCGCCTCTCACCCCGCTTCTCAGTTCCCATTGGTTTTTACTTTCAAAAAGGAAAACACTATTTTCGAGGCATATGAGCTGCAGATTGTACACTATACATTACATGTGTGATGTGATGTGATGTAACATTTGTATAGCGCACTATCACTCCAAGGAGCATCTTGGTGCTTTTACTCAAACCAGCCGAATGATGGTTTGCAGCCGTACTGTCCACAGAGGGGATAAACCTTACACTAATGATTTGCATACTGGATCCGAGAGGCTGTAAATCCAGGTCTTAAGAGATTTCCTGAAACCTTGTTCGGAGGGGATCTGACGCAGGTGGTGAGGGAGTTTGTTTCATGCCCTAGCGCCCATCACTGCCAGGGATTTACCTCCCTTCGTAGAAAGTCTGAATTTGGGAACAATGAGCAGGTTGGCTGTGGCGGACCTAAGATTACGGGAGGGATGATATCGTGTAGACCTTTTGCGGAGGTATATCGGACCCTGCATATCAAAGGCCCTATAGGTGATGATTAGTACCTTAAACCAAATGCGTTTGTGGATGGGGAGCCAGTGAAGGGCATCCAGTGCAGCCGAAGCAGAGGACTTTCTGGGCCATCTAAGTACCAGGCGGGCGGCGGCGTGCTGGACCATCTGAAGTCTGTGAAGGGCCGCTTTATTTGACCCTGCATACAAGCTGTTACAGTAGTCCAGTCTTGATGTAATTAATGACACTGCCACCGTGCGCCTGGCTTCCAAGGGAAGCAGGTCGAAAAATTTCCTTAGACCCTTTATGATGTTGAAGCAGGAGCCTGCTACCGCCTCTGCTTGCTGTTTAAATGAAAGGGTGTCATCAAATGTAATCCCTAAATTTCGTGCTGCACTAATAGTTGGTTGGTTGGTTGATTGCTTTATTTCGATATGCATATATCATAAAAGCGGTACAAAAGATAAAAACAGCATGTCGGAAAAAGTGTGACTGTACATTAGATAAAAGAGTAAAATACATTTGATCAACATAAATTAATTAAAAAGAGAATTAAATTGATATGGACAGTCTTCTAAGTCTAATCAACCAAGCCCATTTTAAAAACTTGGCAATAGCACAGACAATAGGAGGGGCTGTATTGGTTAAAAGAATCCGAAGGGCAACAGAGTACTGGCGGGTACCCAATTCTCTGCAGATAGGTCCAAGCCAACGTGTTCTGGGGCGACTATAGTCCGGGCATTCGAAAAGAAAGTGTGGCACCGTCTCAGGTTTATCCGGACAAAGGGCACAATAGCGTGATGAGGACTGGGATTTAGTCCACCTGGAGCATCGGTCGGCCAAGGGTAGGGTTCCCAACCGGAATTTGATGTACAAGGACCGGTCCATGGCGATTGTTATTATGTCCATGTACGGCTCGTAGGCGACGACATCTTTTATCAGCAGAAAAGCTGCGGTGGTTTTGCAGTGCTGCTGATTACTGATGCGCTTCACACGAACCCACTCCCAAAAAAGTTTTTTTAAGGTCTCCTTCGGGGGAGCGGAGTGGCTATGCCAGCAGGAGTCCAGGCCTAGGTCCCCTAAGAGATGTTTAATGTCCTTTAGCCATTTAATGCTATGCCAACCGTCGGAGTGCATCACCTCAGCTAGGCCATCAGCATAAGGTTTTAGCTCTGGTACCCTCCACAGGCGAGCCCAGAGCAAGAGGGGTCGAAGACGAGCCTGATCCCCTATTGCTTTACAGCCAGCATCCATGAGCACTGGGATAGTCGGACTACTCGATGGGATGGCAAGGAGGTCTTTAATGAATTTGTTTTCAGCCTTGCTCAGTAAATCCACTTTGCCCAGGCCCCACAATTCGGCTCCATAAAGTGACGCAGAGACCGCACGTGCTTTATATATATCTAGTAGAGGGGCAACGCAATGTTTTGTTGAGTTGTTAAACTCCTTAAGGAGGCCCCCCCCCCACCCTTTTGTGGGCCATTGTCATTTTATTGATGTGGGCGGTCCAGCTCATCGCGTCGTTAAGTCGAATTCCCAAGTAGTCGAATTCTGCCACTCTTTCAAGGGGTGTAGAGTTCAGAATGGGAGGGCGGCCAAGTTTGCGGGGTGGGTGCATAACTAGGTACTTGGTTTTTTCCACGTTGATGACAAGTCCCCTGGTGGTGCAAAAGTCCTGGAAGCGATTCAGTAGTGTCTGGAGACCTTGGGGGGTTTTAGAGATGAGGAGGGTGTCGTCGGCGAACAGCAAAGTTGGAATTTTTACGCCTCCCAGAGTGGGAGCGTCTGCTGATTCGCCGAGTAGATGGTCTACCACCCCATTGATATAGAGGGAGAATAGGGTGGGGGCCAGGACACAACCCTGCCTTACTCCCCTCTCGACCCTGATCTTGTCGGTCTTTTCCCCGTTCAACCCCCATCTAACCTGGGCATAGGTGTTGTTATGCAGTTTAATAAGGAGGTTTAGTAAATACGGGGGCATCCCTAGACCGTGTAGCACCCTCCAAAGTTCCTCCCTAGGAACCAGGTCAAAGGCAGTCTTTAGGTCAATAGTGCTCAGAGGAGCTTCCGCATTCTCTGGCCACCATTTCTGAGAAGAGAATGGGTTGTTATGTCCAAATGGCAGAATTTCCGTTTTGGCGGAATTACACTTCAGATGGTTGTTCTTCATCCATGTGAATGTTGCTGCTAGACAGTTTTTAAGGGTTTGTTCTGCATTCGCCATGTCCTTATCAAGGACTAGAACCAACTGCGTGTCATCAGCATACGCAATCGTGCTGATGTCAAAGGAAGAATCTAACTTGATCAGGGGGACCATGTAAAGATTGAAAAGCGTTGGGCTCAAACTTGAGCCCTGAGGTACCCCTGTCTTCAATACTTTTCCCCTGAGCAAAAATGCCCTAAAGTAGTTACTTGACGCCTATGCGTCAGGAAGTTCTTGAGCCACTCTAATGCGGTTCCTGCTATGCCAGCAATAGCCAGGCGATCTAAAAGGATAGCATGGGGACACTGTATCAAAGGCTGCAGATAGGTCTAAAAGGATCAGGACAACCTTCTTCCCCTGGTCCATGGCAGCTCGTATAGTTTCAGTTGTAAACAGAAGGGCAGACTCCGTGGAGTGCTGGGCTCTGAAGCCCGCTTGATTAGCATGAAGTATATTATTCCCTTCTAAAAATACAGTAAGCTGTCTGTTTACAAACGTTTCCGTCAGTTTACAGAGTGCTGGGATAAGTGAAATAGGGTGCAAATCGGACAGAGTTGTGGGATTCTGTAAAATCTTCTCCTGGAGCGGTTTTATGGCTGCGAGTTTCCATTGTGCTGGAATCTCAGCTGAGAGGAGTGACAAATTAATAATAGAGTTTATCACGGGGGTTGCCTCCTCTATCATGGCTTTTAACAAGACCGGAGGACATGGGTCAAAAGGGGATCCTGACTTAATTGGGGATATGGCATGGCGGGTATCCTCCATAGTAATCTGGGAAAAGGCCCTCAGGCAGACCATATTTGTATCGGCCTTGATAATTTCTTCTGAATCAACTGGCTCGAATGGGGGGGAAATCCTTAGTGAGGTTGTGTATTTTCTGTTCAAAATAATTGGCTATGGAGTCGCAAAGAGACTGGGATGGTGGAATTTTCTGAGTCAGGAATTTAGGATTTCTGAAACTTTTGACAATTCTAAAGATTTCCTTCTGCTTATTTTTTGTGGATTCGATAGCTGCTGTGTAAAAGTCGGCCTTTGCAAGTTTAATAAGAGCGTGATAGTGGCTCCTGGCCGTCTTGTACACATCATGTTCTTTTCTATCGTAATTACCGCGCCATCTACTTTCTAGTTTTCTAACTTCACCTAGTGTTACTTTTAGAGTTATCGAGAACCAGGGCACCGATTTCGTCTTAGGGCGGGGTCTGGAATCTGAGCCTAAGGGTTTCATCCGATTCCCTATATCACTGATCCATTCCCCAAACCGCTGATTGTCTGTGGTGGTATTCCCTGTCAGGATGGGTTTGCCCTCCTTCACCCATCTCAGAAAGTCAGGGTGATCTATAATTTTACCCCAGCGTGGTGAGTTCCTCCCACAGCTTTGTACCTCCTTCTTTATTACCTCCGTATTGTCCACTAAGATGCCGAACGCAATGAATTTGTGATCTGACCAGGTTTGTGTCAGGGGGGGGCTCTACTTTAATCGAATCTAAGTTGGAACAAATACAGTCCAGAATATGGCCCGCTTTGTGGGTAGGGTCTACAGTTCTCAGATAACCAGAAGGAAACTCGAGGACCAATGGGGCAGGTGGGCACTAGTTGAGTGATTTCTGGAGGGGGAGAGGACTACACTAGGGGTAATTTATGGCTCAGCTGAGGATGATCCGGAGGTCTTTGAGTTTCTAGACTTGGAGCTGGCGGCTTGGGCTCCCAGTGTTATTTTTGGGGGGGGACTTCAATATCAATGGAGCGGATGGGTTAGGGCTAGGATCTTTTGGGAGTTATCAAGGGAGGAAAAAAGAGTACATAGAGCAATAGGGGAAATGGTAAGAAACAATATGCTCTCTGATGTGTGGGGGAATAACAAGACCTGGTGATAAAGGGTTTACGTATTACTCTGCCCCTCATCAGATATGCGTAAGACTGGATTACTTCCTCATTTCTAACTCATTGATTTCTTGTGCTAAGATGGAGAGATTTCCCCGAATATTTGACGATCATAATCCCTTGATATTAAGTATGGATGCATCAATAAGAAGTAGGAAGGAGAGAGTTTGGACATTTGAAAGAGAGTTCCTGCAGGATCAAAAGTATGTCCAGCACATGTCGCAATGGATTAAAGATTTTTTTGAAATTAATAGGGGTAGTGCGGCTGCGGGAGTAGTCTGGGACGCCTTTAACCACATCGCTGCTGTGGTTATTTTTGCCCTGTGCTGGAAATTGCCAATTTGCTGGTGTCATGACGAGCTCAGCTCGTCATCAGCACAGCTCAACTGTGCCTCATGACGAGCTGAGCTCGTCATGAGCATGGAAGGGGTTAAGGCGGGAGTGCGCGGTGAGACCTTAAGTTTCAACACTTTCAAACGCAAACAGGAGCAGATTAGGAATAAAGAGTTGGTTAGGGCAGTAATAGATGTGGAGGAGGAGCTTAATCATTGTGTGTTAACAGGGGTCCCGCTAGACGATGTTCTTATTAAGATAGCAAAGGCAAAAATTGAGGTGGAAGAGGACTTTGCAAATAAGGCAGCTGAGATTTTTATTACCAGAATGGAGAGATGTCATGAGTATAGTGAAGCAGTTGGGCGAACGTTAGCCATACGCACAAGGCAAAAGGCTGCTTCAGGGGAGGTAAGGGAAGTTCGGGATACAGCAGGTAGACTACATACAGACGCTGATGAAATACGGGAAGTGTTTAGAAAGTTCTATGCCACATTGTATGATGACCGGCAAGGCAGAGATCCTGAGGAAATAGGGGCATATTTGGAGGACATTCCGATGGGACGGTTGACGGACATAGAAGCGGAAGAACTGGAAGAATTGGTAGATTTAGAAGAGATTAAGGTCGCCATATGAAATCTTCCTTCTGGAAAAGCGTCGGGGCCAGACCAAATCCCAATTGAGTTCTACAAGGTATTCTGGGATGTACTCTGTGAGGATATGGTTATAACGATGCAGAAGGCACAGGTAGGGGATTCTATACCAGGGTCATGGGGAGGTGCCGATATTGTTATAATTTTAAAGAAGGGGAAAATAGCTACTGAACCTGGGTCATACAGACCAATTACACTCATGAATTCTGACACAAAAATATTTTCTAAATCATTACCAACAAGATTCGCTCAAATAATAGGCACTCTGGTGAGCACCAACCAACATGGTTTTATTTCAGGTAGGGGTACAACTCACCATACACGTAAGGTTATTATGCTATTTGATGCCGCGGAGGTCGCAGGAGACCCGATGGCAGTAATGCTATTAGATGCAGAGAAAACCTTTGATCGGGTCTCCTGGGATTATCTGTGGTATATTTTAAAAAGATCAGGTTTTAGAAATGGATTCATTAAGGCAATCCAAGCATTATATACGGACCCGAGGGCTGCAATTCGGATTAATGCAGGATCGATTCCATTGCTGTTTGAATCTAAATGGTTTAAGGGATGTGAGCACATGATTAACAGGTTTATTTGGGCCAAGGGAAAGACGAGGAGAGCTCTTACGTATATGGCATTGCCTCGAGGTAAGGGAGGCTGGTTGTTACCAGATCTAAAGCTCTACTATTGGGCTGCGGCACTACAGTATATGGCAGGCCTTTTAGGGGGAGCAGAAACAGAGGGGCAAGATGAGTTTGGGTCGTTAGCAATCTATGGTTTAGTTTTAGGGACGGAAGCGGAGAATTTGTTTTTGAAGCACACTGACTTTAGTTATTTCAAAAGGACACGGTTTAAGACGATCTTGGCTGCGCATTGTGTATGGAAAGCGTTTGCAAAGAGCTTTGGACTTGGGAAGTATAATGCTTACACTAGGCTGAGTGCTAACCCTACATTCCCTTTAGATATTTTTTCAAGGTCGGTTTTTGGAGAATGGAGGAGGAAGGGGATAAGGATGATTAGCGATCTTCTGGGTACACAAGGAGTGCTTCAATTCTCGGAGCTACAGATGAAGTACGGTTTAGAGTCCAGCCATTTTTTTTAAATTTCTACAAGTGAGAAGCTATTTGGAAGCAAAGAGGGGGGGACCCGCAGGATTCGACAAAATCCCCATTATGGATATTATACAAGCAGGCTTGGACTGTACAATCAGGAGGTTTTATTCCGAGCTGATAAAAGCGAAGCTGGATGATATGGATAGGATGGCTGAGAAATGGGCGACCAAGCTGGAAATAGAGGAAGAGTGCTTTCACTTATCATTAGATCTGGGGCAGAATATTTTGTGTTCTGCATCTCTCCAGGCACAACATTATAAAACTGTCTACCACCTCTACTATACCCCTGTGAGAATTGCACAATGGGGAGGGACTTCGCGAATTAACTGCCCTAGATGTGGAAGCGCAGAGGCTGATTTAGCACATTTTTGCGACATGTACACACCTGCAATCAGCGCAAAAATATATTGAGATATTCCTTAGTAGAGTGTTCGGTGGGGAGATTATCTTGACTCCTTCGATGATATTGCTTGGCATAAATAACAATGATAGGCAGATGAAGGGGGGGGGATACTTTATATTTGCTGCAATGGCAGTTCTCAGGCTATGTATAGCTTCGGCTTGGTTAGACATTACACCTACGACATACCATCAATGGTTAGCTAGATTGCTGTCGATTTGTAATTTTGAAACTGCAATTTATTGGGAACTCAACCTTTAACCCACAGTAAAAATGTAATTCGGCGATTTAAGTCTTTGCCTTCACATACAGGCAAAAAACATTATCTTGCAAGATTTTGACACCTAACTAAAGAAATGTTACAAACCATATTAAGCATCCAAATTTGATGTGTAATGAACAGACCAGCAGATAGTTTAAAATGTGTCGTTCAAGGGAGACAGAGCTTGGTTTTGACAAAGATAGCCACCTTGTGGTTGTGCTCAGCATTTTTCTCAAAGGCCAGATGCTTTTTTTTGGCGTCATTGTGGACCGTAAGTCATTGGTGAAACAAGAAGGCACCACTGCTGTTAAATGTGCACTGATAACTGTTGTAGGCACTCGCCTACAGAACAGACCGGGTCCTTTTTATCAAATTGAGGATTACTTCTAATTACAGAAGGGTTCTCCAATCCAGGAACTGCTGTGTCATACTTTGTTCAATTGTGCTATTTTTGACCACTGCTATCTTATGCATTAGATGTAAACTAAGGAGATTCAGCAAGTGAATTGTATTTTAGATCGCTTACCTGTAAGGAGACTGCTTTGGTCCTTTGTTTTTCCAATCTTGAGTGTACATATGAAAAACCCTTTACAGTCGGGACGCTTAGTCCAGTTAGTGTATCTGATGTGAGGGACAGAAGTAAAGGCTTGTTCAATGAAAACCCAGAAATGAAAATTGTTTTCATGGTAAAATAGCCATATGATCACCCTACTGCTTGCTGCACGTTCAGAGCCACTGACCTTTGTTGACACAGCATTTTCCCACTTTTTTCCAGATCATAGTGGACGACGATGATAGTAAAGTGTGGACTTTGTATGATGCTGGGCCCAAATCTGTCCGCTGCCCTATCATTTTCCTGCCACCTGTCAGCGGTACAGCTGATGTATTTTTCCAGCAGATTTTGGCTCTGACGACGTGGGGTTACAGAGTTATCGCAGTGAGTACGAGTTAATCATATGTTTTTATTATTGTGAATAGTGTTTTTCCCCAATGCCTGCTCCATATAGTAATATCAACAGACCAATTTGCAAATGAAATGGCAGGTTATGAAGTGCACAAGATAGAATTAACAGTCTTTCTACACTGTTTGATACTGCTGATGAACTGGCTGGAAGAAGCTTAAGCTTGGACCTGTGGAGCTGACAATCTTTTGGGAAGCCCCAATCATAAGGTAGACGGGTAACTAATATCCGATCCTTCGATCAAAAGCTCTAAAAACACACACTCCTCAAGTACCCGTAGAGTGATGATATTGAAGTTTTTCTGTGGAAAATGTAGCAGATCGGAAAGGACCAGCAGTGCCCACCTTTCGAATATTATGGCCTGCCATCTGAGGAGAAGATAGAGAAAATGACAGATTCTACCTCCCATATGGTGGTTGTGTTATGCTAAGAGCTAACTAAAGTGTCCCTGAGGCTACTCTAGGAGGGGCGGGGGACTGGGAAGTTCACCGTCCCTATGTGCCTGGACCCTGTGTACTGGATTACCTACTCTGATGCTGAAATAGCTGGGGTACATGTTACTGGAGTGATAGTCCTTGACATTGCCTGTATACCAAACCCCTGGTGATGCCTCACAAGGGAGCAAACTGTTGCGGATACTGCCTTGCTGGTGTGGAGAGACCCAGGGAGCACACTGTGGCACTGCTCTTTTTTGAAGCACTCCATGACAAAATAGGCATTTTTGCCAAATATGCGAGACCTGTCTAAAGCCATATCCATGAGGGATGCCTGGATGTCACCCAATAAGCTTGTGAATCTCATCCTTGCTTGGCGCTGGCGTACCACACTACTGAGAGAAAGGGGTCCCAGCAAATAACAATCAATTCAAACAAGTTAATATAAATAAAGAAGCAATTGCTAGGCCTACACTGTATTTATTCCCAATGTAGGTATATGTTAATTTTCGTATCTTTAAATGAACATTCATAGGATGTAAAGTGCCCCAGGGGGAAAGGGAAGTGATAAAGTGAGGATGGTGTGGATAGGGGATAGTGTCAATAAAAAACAACCAAATGGCGCAACTGCCCTTATATGTCAATTTAGATATAAACCAACAAAAAGACCATGGGTCCAATACATCACTTAATAAAGATCATACTCCACATAACACATTGAATGTTTAAATGATGGGGTGAAGTTGATAAACAAAAAGACAGTTGTCGACGTTTCGACCCTCTTATAGTCGCAGGAGTTAGTTGTACCCTTGCTTCGGGGTCTTCATCAGGACGGGGTAGGGGCAGGCAACCAATTTAATTGTTGCTCGTCTTCAGATTGAAAGTAGAGAAAGTGGAATACTTTTTGTGGTATTAACTTCGGACCATGTAGTGCCGATGTTGAAGAGCCCTTAGGTAATTAGGATGAGCTTTCACGCTGGAAACAAATCAGGGCACAAGGTCGGGACAAAAAGTCCAAAGGTAGACTGTATCTGTATCAGTCTTGGTCCGTTTGTGTTGTAGTAAAACGACAATTGGGTACCATCGGAGGCAGAATGAATCGAAATTTGCCTAGCTTACGTAACGGTAAGTTTCAATTCTATTAAGGACACGGAGGCGAGGATTATGCTATATCTTCCTTCGCTTTATTAACATAAAGAAACCACAGCAGCTTAGGAAAAGATATAATAAGAACAAAAAATGCTTTAAACATAAAGCATTAACGTAATGTTCAACAAAAAATCAACAACAACTCCCAAGAGTCTCTTTGTTATAATCATAGTCCACAGTCCGAGACGCGCCTACAAGAGACCAGACATAACAACATGGCTAATTTCGCCGAAAGCTCCTTCAGAGACAGATAAGAATTCGCTGGCCACGATAGGAACAGGTTCGGAACCAAATTGACGTCCCAAAGGACGGAGTACCTGGGCTCAGGCGGCAGTGCGAGGCGAACCGCACGCAGAAGCCGGCACACAAAAGGGTGTTCCCCTACCGGGTGGCCATCGATGTTATCATGGCCCGCAGAAATCGCCGACCGGATAGCATTGATCGTTCTATACGCCAAGCCCTTGTCGGCCAAATGAGCCAGGAAATTCAGCACGGGAACAAGGCCGGCGACTATGGGATCCAAATCCCTTCGTAAACACCAACGCATCCACTTAAGCCAAGCGGATCTGTAACGCTTCGTCGTACTATCGGCCCATGCCTTGGAGAGCAAGTGCTCAGCTGACCCCGAAAGGCCCGGGAGCGTCCAGCGTCTCCTGAGAGCCTCCACGCCACGAGGCGGAGAGTGTTCTGCATGACGAGAGGGTGAGGTTCCCGATCCGGGCTCGTCAGGAGCAGAGGAAACAGGGGGAGTAGGATTGGAAAATCCCAGGAAAGTTCCAGAAGAACCGGAAACCAAACTTGAGACCTCCACAGCGGTGTAACCAACAGCAGGTCCGCACCCTGGCGGCGTATTTGAGCCGCCGTTCGCATGATCATGGAGAACGGGGGAAACGCAAACGGCTGTTCCCGACTCCAATCCTGCAAGAACGCGTCCGTGGCCTCCGCCAGAGGGTCCGGCCTCCAGCTGTAAAACCGCGGCAGCTGGTGGTCGAGACGGGACGCGAATAGGTCCACCGAGAAGGGGCCCCAAAGGGAGTGTAGCCACCGGAAGACCCCCGGATCCAGTTTCCACTGGCTGGCATCCCTGAGATGTCGAGAGTGCCAATCCGCCACCTGATTGGACTGGCCTGGTAGATACTCCGCCGTCACCGCAATGTGACGAGACAGGCAATAATCCCAGAAGTCCTTCGCTAAATCCGCCAATGCGCGGGACCGAGGACCTCCCAGGTGGTTCACATATCGGACCGCCGAGACATTGTCCATCCGTAGCAGGACACAAGCCTTGACCGAATCTTTGGTCCAGCAGCGAACCGCGAAGGAGCCCGCAAGGAGCTCCAAACAATTGATATGCAATTGTTGTTCTTCTGACGACCAGGCGCCGCCGGTGGAAAAATCCCCGCACCGGGCGCCCCAGCCTGACCTGCTGGCGTCGGACTCTATTATTAAGTCCGGGGCCGACCCGAAGATCGCTCGCCCATTCCATGCCTCCATGTGAGACAGCCACCATGACATCTCCTCCTTCACTTCGTCCGTGAGGGGAACCCACTGATCGTAACACATCCCACGGCGCAAATGCTGCGCTTTCAGGCGCTGAAGAGCCCTGTAGTGCAGTGGGCCTGGGAAAATCGCCTGGATGGAGGACGACAGAAGACCCACCACCTTGGCGACATGGCGCAGTGACGTACGATCCCTCGCGATCGTCTGCCGAAGCAGGTGTCGTATCTTTGCGACCTTCCGGCTCGGCAGGCTCAAAACCGCCTGCACCGAGTCCACCACGAAGCCTAAAAAGGTGATCTGCTGAGTGGGAACCAAGACTGACTTGGAGCCGTTGACGACGAACCCCAGTCTCTGAAGCAGGTCGACCGCTTGACGCAGCTGTCCTGCCAGCACCTCCGGGCACTGCCCCATGACGAGGATGTCGTCTAAGTATACTATCATACGGACCCCTTGGCTTCTGAGAAACTCCACTACCGGGTGAAGGACCTTCGTGAAGCACCACGGGGCCGAAGAAAGGCCGAACGGCAGGGCGGTGAATTCGAACACCTGGCCGTCCCACAGGAATTGTAGGAAACGACGATGAGGGGGGTGGATGGGAACGACCAAGTAGGCATCTTTGAGATCCAGTCGCACCATCCAATCCCGAGGGAGGAGCACGTCCCGAAGGAGGTGGATCCCCTCCATCTTGAAGTGACGGTAGACCAACCACCCATTGAATTCCTTGAGGTTGATCACAGGCCTCTTGCCCCCATCCGTCTTGTCTACTAAGAAGACGTTGCTGAGGAACCCATGCGGGTGGCGCGTTGATAGGCGGATGGCTCCCTTGCGCAGCAAGTCCGAGACCTCCCCGTCTATCAATCGCGCGTCGGAATCTGAGAAAACCATTGGGCGCGGGGGCCTCACCTGAGTTGGCTGGTCGTGAAACTCTATATGGAAACCTCTCACAGTTTGCAAAACCCAAGCATCGGCAGTGAGCAACTCCCACTCCCCGTAAAAGCTTGCCAGCCGCCCCCCAATCGGAACTTGATCCAAGCAAAGTACACTTACCGGGGGCATTTCCTTGTCCGGACTTCTTTTGGAATCCTCTTCCACCATAGCGTTGTCCCCTTGTGGGGCAGAAATTGGTGTAGTTGGCCGAGGTCTGGTACTGACCTCTTCCGGAGCCTTGTCCACGGTTGTTGGTCTGCTGACCACGGCCGATCGCGCGGCCCCTGCCGCGACCGGCCCCTCCAGTAAAACGCTGGTGGAACACCCTCTTGATGCTGGACTGTGCCTTGTCCAGCGACGTGAACGTGTTCACGAACTTCCCAAGCTCGCGGATGAAAGGTTCACCGAAGAGGCCACCCTGGGCCACGGCACCTGCCTCCGACGAGGCCAGGTCCCCCAGCTTCGGGTCCAGCTTAATAAGGAGCGACCGCCGCCGCTCCGTGGACAGGGCACAGTTGGCGTTGCCCAAGAAGACGATCACCCTCTGGGCCCAGTTGGAGAGCACCTCCGGTGAAATGGCGGTGCCATTCGCTCGAGCCTCCTCCGCCATATCGAGGATCTTCGTGGCGGGCCCGACTGCGTCCAACAGCTTGTCCTGGCAGGCCCGCCAGGACCGATCGATCCCCTTCCTGGGGTCCTTCATGAATTTCGCCAGGAAGGTGGCCATCTTGGGGTCCAATTCTGGTGTCATGGCCACCTTCCCCTCCAAAGTAGGCCGAGGGCATTCCCCGCGCAGGCAACCCCTCGCCTCCTTCTCCAGGGGCTTGCGCAGCCGGCCCGCGACAAACTTCGCCACCGTCTCCCCCGGGGCCCAGGCCGCGGAACGCGGGTGGACGATCTCGTCCGGGTCCAGCATGCCCGACTCATCTCGGGGCATCTCCTTTCCCGAAGGCGCCGGGAGCCAAGAACGGGTCGACTCCCCGTCGTCATCCGTGTCCGGAGAGTCGTAGATCGGGGAGGCGGGCGCCGTCGACAGGCCGCCCGAAGTGCCAGGGTCCACCAAGGGTGTCGGAGGCACCGCCGTCGCCTTGGCCAGGAAGGCGTCACGAAGACGCTCGAAGGCGCCCTTATCCACGCCATGGGCCTCCGATGAGGGCCCCTCACCCCGGGGCCTCTTCGGAGCGGGCGGCAACTCGCCGGACGTCCCCGGGAGCACGGGGGACGGCGGCACCTGCGCCGCTGCCAGCTTGGGACACTCCTCCACGATGCGGGCCGAAAGGCGGTCCTCCATGGGCCCTACCACCTCCGTCACACAACGATAGATGGAGTTGTCCACCGCCTGATAAAACCCATCATCCTGCAGATAGGGGCAGGCCTCCTCCTCATACTCCCCTTCCATCTCGGAACCAAGGGCAAATGCGGGGCACCCAGGAGGGCGGCAACCGAGAAAGTTCTCGAATGTGGGCAGGCCCAGCGGCTGCGATCACGTTTTGGGCCAGCTGACGTGGCAGGTGGGCTGCACCAACCCCCAAGCGCGCAGACCCTCCTCGCCGGGACCGGGTCTACGTACCCCTCAAGCGCGCTAGGCCACACACGAATAAAGAGGTGCACAGATCTCGCCCGAAGGCGATTCACGCGGTCACAACCGCCATACAGACCCCAAAGGGCGTCAAGATTGTGAAAGTACAGACCCGGATCACCAGGTGTCAGAGGGGTACGCGAGGGTCGGCCCCTGCGCAAGCAGACCCCACGGCGTGGCTCCTCGTACCGCGGAGGCGCGCCGGAGGGTCGGCGAGGCGACAGGCCGCCCCCTTGCGGTCTATGTACACACCGCACACAAGTGGGAAAAAAGTCGCGTAGGAACGGCAGAACGTTCCCGCAACTAGGGGACTCTGAAAGGAAATAAACCATGCAAGGAGTCCCCAAAGACCGCAAGACAATCAATCACAATAAAAGAAGACAAATAGAAAAGCACTTATCTGGCTGCGGGAGCAGCGAAGAAAGAGGAGGAAGATGATGGGAAGTCCGGTTATATAGGGATGATGAACAGTGACAAAGGACTGTGGACTATGATTATAACAAAGAGACTCTTGGGAGTTGTTGTTGATTTTTTGTTGAACATTACGTTAATGCTTTATGTTTAAAGCATTTTTTGTTCTTATTATATCTTTTCCTAAGCTGCTGTGGTTTCTTTATGTTAATAAAGCGAAGGAAGATATAGCATAATCTGAAGCCTCCGGTCCTGACATAGAATCTATGCTTCTCGTCAGCTCGCGTCTGGCAACCACACTAGTCCCGACTGCTTTGCCTAACCAGTCAGTCATGTCCAGGCCAGACCTTATGATATATTTTGCTGCATCCTGGCCTCTACTCCACATAGACACTGAATTCCTCCTGGACTGATGGCAAAATCTTTGCAATTAGGACCCATAATGTGTGTGTGTACCCAGCAGCTGGCATCGGCTAACCTAAAAGCAAGGCTAGCTGAGTAAAACGCTTGTTTTCTGAATGCTTCAGTTCTATTCAACTCTGTCTGAAGGGTTCATAGCGAATGAGTTTGGATTATTCTTGCTTGTGGGCGCCTCAACTATCAGACTTATAGGAGTTGTGTTGCGCCAAAAAAGCAGTGCCACCCAGACCAGGTGTGTTGCATTGTGCTGCCTGTTTATTAACAGGTGGGCATGAGCAAGGTTTTGCCCAAATGCCCATGAGAGTGTCATTAAGAGCTTTATTGAATGGCAGCAAGGGCTCGAATAAGCTCTGCCCAAGCTGCAAAACATCAGTGAGGACATTAGTTTTCAACTCAACCAATGGCAGTTGTAAATCCAGAACTTGAGCTGAGTATGTAATGACTGCAGGACAATATGCTGTCTCTTCCATTTGAAAGACCTGGGCCGAAACCCACCACGATGTTTAGGGACATGTACAATCCACTGGTATCTTGTAGTTCCAAATATAAATTGTACACCTATGGTGGGGGAAATTCATGCTCGGACGGGTTGCTTCTAGGCACAGGTGTTGTTTTTCTTTGAATCATAGTGAACTCTGGTCAGTTTCTTCTAGACTGCTCCAGTATACAACCTTGGTCTAGATTGATTCAGTTCAGGGTTGGACAGTCTGAGTCTGCATCAAAGTGGCAGGAACGAGTGTGGACAGTGTTGCCGAGCTCTGAGTCGGATCTGGAGTCAGAGATCAACTCAAACCAGGTTCAGGAGAGGGCATGGCTTTGGTGCCAGAAATGGCAGTCACTCTGTTAGAGCTCTGTCGCAACATGCCAATAATCTGGAGAACCCGCCTGCTCTTCAGGGCTCTTTAGCCCAGGTTGAGTGCAAATTGACAGCACTGCTGCAGCACCTGATTTGGTTCCCGTGCAAGGGTCCTCAGGCCCTCCGCCACTCGCATCGGAGGGTCCCGGCGCCCTCGTAGGCGACAGTCTGCCAGATCAAGGGATTAAAAGACTGTGACCATGCCTGTGGGAGGCCATGGACTGCCTATTGGTTGGGGGCCCTCGCTGGATGGTGTTGACGGGGAGAGGGGAGGCCTGCGCTTTCCCTTTTCAGGACCTCTTAGACCCAGTGCCCTTATTGTATTCTTTGCTATGTGTACTAATGACACTGGATCCCTTATTGAATAAAACTCTGTGGATCTAATCATTGCTTTAGATTTATTCTTGTGAAGTGTATTATATGTCTCCCACTTTCACTGGGACCCCTTCCTCCTAACACTTATTGTACCCGTCAGCCTCCCTGCTCAGGGGATCGTGGGTCTCCGACCACAGACTTGGAGGTAACTGCTTAGTGGTCCAGGAGGCCCTGTGGGAAACGTTGGCGAGAAGGGCCTCTCTCCTTTCCCTTGACCAGGATTGCCGGTTCGCTGAGCTGTTTCAGATGCCGGCTGCACCTTGGACCTGGAGCCTGCCCTGGGATGTATCGGAGGCAAGCGGCCTGCCGGGTGCTTACTGATGGTTTGGACCGCCCCCTCCAGCACTGCAACATAGCGTCGCCTACCACTGGAGGTGAGCGGCATGGGCCTCATCTTAACAACCCTCTGTGCCCATGTATCCTGCAGTGGATGCTGCCATCATTACGGAGACCTGACTTGGATGGCCGCAACTACTCTGCGCTTCACCATGCACCCCCACCGGGAGCCTGCAGACTGTTTTGGGACCCACCCTGCCTGGTCCTGGATTTGTGGCAAAACGGCAATGGAGAAACCATGTTAGGACTCAGAAGTGATATCCTCTTGCCCCTTGGCCTTTGTTGGTTTCCTTTCTTGTGTCTTTCTTTAGAATATTTGGGGCGGGAGTTTGCATAGTAGGTGGTGTTTTACATCATAGTCTAGCCCAGTTGGCTACTGTTCCAAGTTCACCACAACAGGTACTTCCATTTTACGGAGTATGGGGTGGGAGTGGTGGGTGCGAGCTGTTGGGTGTGTAGTGTAGTTACTATTTTCCCAATGAGGCTCTGCACATTGGAATAAGATAAATTATAGATTTGACATAGGACTGAGGTCAGTATGTCTCTATCGAATACATTAACCTTAATTGTGTGTGTGACAGCTAACTCAGAGGTCACTAGAAACATTCTTGAATAAACAAGAAGGGATTAGTCTCTGACAACCGCATAAACATGACAACTTTGTTTCCCCTAGAATCAAAACGATATCTTCAGAGTCGTGGAAATAATAGATAACTAGTTCACTCATTCAATCTTGCATGCTTCGTTTCTACAGAGTTGCATAGAACTAGAGAGACGGTCGTTTCAATAAAAGGGTTTATTGAACAGTCTTCTTTCTCATGCAAGAGAGGTGAACTGCTACAATCGTTAGTCACAATGCAATGTATAATGCGTACAGCATAGACAGTAATATGAAATCATACTGTAATAGCATTGTCTGTTGCTATGACATATATAAAAATACATACATACATAAATAACACAGGCTAAAATATTCAACTAGGTCTAGTACGAGGGAAGAAGTAGGTGCTGTCTTTAGCATAGATTTAGTTTTGCCAAGAATTGCCAAAGGGTTCTCTAGGTTCTAATCCACTCCATACCTTCGAATGAGATAGGTTGGTATCTCTTTCTCGGGACTCGATTTCCCAATGTCCCGCAAGGGGATTCAGAAACACTGGAGCTGGATTCTCGGCTGGAGGATGACCGCTTCTGTTCTGTTAGTCAGCTGGAGAGTTGGCTTCCTTCGGCTCTTGCTGCAGCGAGCTGCGTCGTGCAAGTAGGTAGTTGAACTGCACCGAACCACACCGTGCTTTGCCATAGCAAGTGAAGGTATATTTATACCTTGAAGATGTTTAGGAATGCCAGTATTGATGTAAAAGTCGGGCATATGAACGTCATGAATGAACCCCTAAGGAATAGATGTTCATGCATAATAAATGAGTTCTTGGAGAAATCAATATCCAAGCAAGGGGAAGTCCCTAACAGCTTATGAATCTGGTTTCCCTAGAACTCGTGACGTAGATGAACGGATGGAAGTAGCCATGCCTGTATTTGGGTAGCATGGGCTATGCCTAAATAAGGACTGGATTGCTATGCCTATATAAGCAATACGAATTGAACCTATATAAGGGCATGAATCGGGGAAATTCATTCGGAATCTAAATCGACATACAACACCCACCCCACTTTGTTAGGTACGACTAAACATGTCTAAACATATGTGGTATAACCCCTTCAAAATACATAAAAAATGCATTAGAACTGGTTGTAAGCATAAAAATACATTGGTGCTGTACACATTTAAACAATGTTTCATTCTAAGCATATATTTACATTTGAATACTAAATGAATGAAGCACGGAAATATACATTTATGAAATGGCTTGTTAATACAGAAGAAAAAAGGGCCGAAACCATTTCATGTCAGATTACATAAAGCTGTTTGTTCTTGGACAAGGTCAAATATTGTCTCTGGGAGTATTCAAAGAATTCTTGTTCTCTATGAATAGTTCTAATTTAAGCAGATTACTTTGTGCCAAAAAGGAAAAATTCAAATTTGGAAGAAAAAAAAATGTCATAGGAAAAAGATCTTTATTTTATAAAAAATGAAGGTCAAATTCAAAGTCTCTCAGAGCACTGTGTGCCAAAATCAAAAGTCAGTGTTTGCGCTTGGAGAAAACATGAAATCTTGTATGTCTGTAAAAAAGTTGTCTACCATTGTAGGTGAAAGTTGGATTACCTCAATTAGAAGATTAACCACACATAGATGTGAAGCATTGCCTACAACATTGGTCACATCAGCAATGTTCGAATCGGATGTTACATGTGTGCCTGTAGTCTCCTCTTGTATCTTAGCATCAGTATTTTGCGTCTGTGAGATCTCAATGAATGCCGTAATCAGGATTGGTAGCATGGGCCGTTACCGAGTCCAGCAAAGTATCAACATCCGTTGGCATGACTGATGGAAGTGTCAGACAGATGTCTAGCACGCATTCTTCTCCGCATAGCAGGCAGCATAGAACAGGTAAAATGCAATCTTGCCAGATAGGTCTGAATGACAGAAACCATGTGGTATTTAATTCACGTAGACTAGTTAATCCCAAAATTTGGACGATGCGCTCACAACACTTCATCTCCAATAGAGCTCTCTCCTCTCTCTATGGTGCTTGAAGTGGCGCTGATGATTTGGATTGCCATATCGTAGTAGGAGCAAAAATAGTATCCCTGCAACGAGTCCCAAAAGGAGGTGCAGTCTGCCAAACACAGAGTGCATGAAGTTTGAAAATATTCAGAGGAATGCTTGAAAAGGTGCTAATAGTCTGTAAAATATGGTCTTAAATATACTTGCAATACTGCTCGTATCAGACATGTTTGAGGTATGACTTAACATTTCTGAGAAATGTATAGGGCAGTTTGTAGTTAAAAGGGCATGTGTCTCGGCAGAAGTCCTTGCGACTTGTAGATCATAGGTCTCTTTGGCCGAGGTCAGTGGCACAGTTTTTCGCAAAAGAATGGCGTTCATTCCGCTAAGAGTATCAATTCGTATAGAAGAGATGTTCAGTGAAGGCCAAAGTGGCAACTCCCTGACTAACTTGGTTTTTGGAAACAATACTTGCATACAGCAAGTAACCCTGGATGAGACAGTTACTAGATATGGTATGCCTGACAACATGCCACAGCAGCTGTGATCGTTCAACATGAGGTAACTTCCATTTTAAAGTTGTCCAAAAATTGGATCAATCACCGCGGCTGGTGAACCTTGCAGGATAAATTGTTAAAGGAACCATTGCAGGCCCTGTGTTAGTTTATACCCTGACAAATGAGAGAACCGCTTAGTGCGTTCTCACAGTTTGAACTGCTAAGAAACACTTCACGTCCCCCACTCCAACATCTGTGTGTGTATGGTAATTCCCAGGATGTATTCTTTACCCAACCTTTCATATGTGCCTGCTGGTATGTGTTTTAGGCAATACTGAAAATGGAAAATTGTAACAGCAGAGTGATTGTTCCACGTATAATCCATTCAGTAGCTGGCTTCTCTGCTACCGTAAATGGCAATCTTTCCAGTTTTTCAATAATCAGCAGCTTATAGTCTGCTTCCCTTTGTGCCAATTTGATCTGTTGATCCGTGAAATTGAATTCTGAAAACAAGGACATAGTATTGATTAAACACAAAGGCACATAGCCTGAATGAAGGTTTTGCAACGTCCAGCCTAATAGCATGATAGAACATAATTGCGACTGACCATGTTGCAGCATGACCAAGTCCTGTTCCATGGACGACAGAGTTGTTAACCCATTGTCGACTACAGAGAGAGTTTTTTCTAAATTAATACGATCAATTTCTTGTATTCGTTCTGCAGTCTCTGCGTGCGTAATCTTCCATGTTTCATTATAAGCAGCATTGATACCGGCATATGTAAAACGTTTTTGAAGCGGTTTTCTTGGTCCTCGAAAGAATTCCTTAAGATCAGCGCCCTCTTTAAGTAAAGCGAAGTGTTGCTTTACATCCTTAAGTGTAGATCTGTTTAGCCAATCAAGGCAGAGCTTCCCTACACTGTATGTTGTTACTATTCCTGGATGCTGTCTTTGAACATATTTCGGGTCTGACCTATTGTATTTAACCCCTTGTGTTTTGTTCAGGAATCTATCTTGACAGTTGTTTGTGTCATTGGGCCAGATCAACCATTTATTCCAATCTGGATCTGTTTTGTTGTGATGTAAAATAGTAGGTACGTCAAACTCCCCCTCTGAACTGTTATCACTATCAGGGGTAGATGTAGGTATGGGCGGATTGTTCATGTCTTTGAGTTTGGCTAACCCAAGGAAAGATTTCTGTTGGACAGTGTCATTCAAAAACATAATTTTCTCAGGGATGATGCAGGCTCTAAATGAAGCTTCTACACCCTGTACTTGCCAATCTTTTGTACCCCAGACAGTTTGTGTCTCAATGATATCTTTCCAAAAGTTGAAACCTAGTTTAGACAGTTGGGCAAAAAAGGCTGCAGAATAAATCTGTTTTGTATTGGTCAACATACTTTTGAGTCCTGTTTTATTAACATTTTAAAGTAAAATGATTCTGCATTTGATACATTGAATCCTGAAAAGTATGGAAATTTCATAGCAAATTTTCTTGAGCTACCCTTTGGTGGCGTAGGATAATGTTCTCATTGGTTATACATTAATACATTTCTAGGATTTGCAGATTTGTGCAAGAAATGATGACCATAATGATTATAACAATACATTTGTTCATAGTCTGATGAACCTTCTAAATATTCATGATTTGTGAATACTGCAGACATTTCTAAGTTTGACATCATATTATTAACAGTCTCAAAGTTCCAATCATCAGAAAAGGTACTAGATGAAACAAATTCACTTAATGAAATCTTGAATAAGTGTGGAATCTTCAACAGCTCCGACGGGCCAAAAATGCCCTCCGTTTTGTCCCAAGCTATACCATCAGGTATAGGAACGGCAGTGATGTTCACTGATGACAAGTCTTGTTGTTCACAATGGGATGATTTGTGTGGCTTGAGGAGTAAGTTGACGTTCTTACATGCTGTGTCCATTTTGACATATCTTCCGTTTATCAGCATACCCAGAGTTATTACCAGAGTCAACCCAAGTAGAAGAAACAATATTCCCAACACAATCCAAAGTTCAATCCATGGTGAAACCAGATAAGTCTTTTCGAGTTGATGAAAAAGGTCTGTTGCTTGTTTTTTGAAAGTTCTATATGCTGGCTTTGTTTCAGGTTCGCTGGGATCCTCAGAAAATATATCAAAGTTAATGAAATAGCCAGAGGCAGTTATGTCAATTGTTGGGATTGCACAAAACTAGAAAGATGTTCCTGCAGTGGCCGATCATTCAATAATGTGTGTACATCTCAAATTTAGTCAACACAAAAAGTGACAGAAAAAGTGCAAGTGAAATTCATTCAAAAAATATATATATTTTTATTTACTTATTATATTTTGTTTTTGTATGAATATAGATACATATAAGTTAAATTCTTAATCAGCGAATCGTCTTTTATAAAGTTCATAGACAATACATGAAATGTTTGAAAAAATTCAAAAAAGACACAAGGACAAATCTAAAATCCATAACAAATAAACAGAAGTAACCCCTGAACAACAATCATATACAGCAACTCACTCACGTGCTAACAGACATTCTACATTCATACTACATACAGAGATGAAAAAGGAACTGGATCCCTATTAGCGAGATGGTTACGCTAATGTGGTAAAAGGTCAACAAGATGTAGTTGTTGGCTCTTATGGCGGGTCTACGCGCGTTTCGGTGGGCAAGCCACCTTCATCAGGACCTTGAACATCGGATAGTGCAGGTAACAGGGGATCAGGCAAGAGAGAAATTGGCAGGGTGATAGGTAAGCTATCACTCCAACTTGGTCTCTACGAGAGTACATAGGACGGGTCACGGGAAAGTCGCTGCATCCGAAATGCCAAGTCGGATGTATTTAGTGATCCTCAAATTTTCATAATAATGTCTACGAAATCAGATTCAGTGTAGTAGGCAAAATTGCGCCAATTGTTTCCATTGATATGTGGGTTCTGAAGAGATACTCCTAATATTTAGAGGGTCCCAGGATACTGTAGTCCGCGTAGGGCGTCCACTCCTATGTTATTTCAATCTAATATTTAGTGGTGATCGTTTTTCATAATAAACAGGCATTCTGCGAGGTGATTTAATTCTGTAACGTCACCGCGACCCTTTCAATTCGGCGAATAGCGTACAGGCATCTACGCGTCCCCGGGACCCTCCGATCCTCAGAAAATATATCAAAGTTAATGAAATAGCCAGAGGCAGTTATGTCAATTGTTGGGATTGCATCAGGATTCGTTGAAATCACTGGAACCACTTGATCACTTGTTACTACTTCATTGTAGACAGGTGCTACTTCGTTGTGGACAGGTGTTTCTTGACAAACTGTTATTTGGGCCTCGAGGTACAAGTTCCATAGCTTTATTGCATAGTCCTTCTTTTCGCACTGCAGATTCCTCAAAGGTGATGAGTCTCTCAGTTTGAACCTCTTGGATTGTAGCTAGAGGTGTGCGTCTGCTACTTTGGCGGAGTCCACTTGGCCTACGGCTTAGTATGAGCCACATAGTGTGGTTTTATCAGGTTGGTGGACACAAACCTGTTCTTTTTACCAGAAAGGGGCGGCAGTAATACTGTTCTTTATCCGTGGATTGTTAAGACAGGTGCTGGTTGTCTGTAAGAAGGCCCAAATTCCTTCTTGTCTGCGACCTTTTCTCTGACTAGATCACCAAGCTTTGGGACGGTTGGCTTTTCCCCAGTGGTGGTTGGCTTCTGGAACACGTTGCTTTGTTTTCGTTCTTAGTTCATTTAAGTCCTGTAAAACAGCCAAACTATCTTTGATATCAAATGTTTTTTGTTCCACCACTGATGTCTGACAATCAAGGTCTGCGACCAACATTCTTATCCCAAAAAGGACCTCATATGGAGTTATACCCCCTAGAGAACTTCTTGACTACGTTTGACCCACCCGTCGGCCGAACCTAATACCCTAGCTGTTATAAATTGCTTTATCTCCCCGTTTTTTCTCTCCACAACCGAATTTCCCTCCGGATGGAATGGACTAGAATATTGCAATGCAACACCCTAATTGGCCATGGCCTCCTTGTAAGCTCGAGAGCTGAATACAGGACCCTGGAAGCGTGCCGATTGCGTAAGTGCCGATAAAGACTTGCAAATCTTTTATAACAGTTCGAGCGTCAGCCGAGCGCTGACGCCACATCCAAATGAATCTTGAACACGAATCCACTGCGACCATGATATATTTATAGTTACCATCCCTTTGTAAGGGACCGCAGTGGTCCAGGTAAACAAATGCTAATGGTTTATCTGAAATTAACAGGGGCGTCTGCGCAGGACGTTTCACAGTGGAGACTTAGTTTCTGGTCTGTTTCCTCACGCGTGGCTACCAGTATCTCTGTTTTAATAACGATACTGTGGCGGAAACACCTGCATTAGCAGAGGTGAGCCCTTCATATGCTGCTAGGATTAGTCCTAATATCTTTGAAACCGTTTTGAAGCCAGTTTTGCAAGTATTCATTGTAAGATCACAATAAAAAGAATAAAAAGAATCGCACACTGAGTGTGGGGAATTTGCGATCTGTGTTTTCAAGTGCCATTTTGAATGCTTGTAGTTAAGCTCTCTGAGCTGTACAATCTCCTAGAGTGACCATTGGTCTAAATTTGCCATCGCACCAATGACCTTTAACGATCGCGGCGGCCACATTATAGGCTTGTTTACCTCCCCGTAGCAGGTTGAGCTGATCCGTCAGTATAAATTATACATTCATACTGGTCAAGAGGCAGAATTTCTGTAGGCAGAGGACATTCTTGTTCGTATTGTAGAAATGCTTGTGTTTTCAAATATGGATCAAAAATGTATTCAACATCTGTTGCAGTAAGAGAATTAACCCATTGTATTCATCTCGGATGTAAAGCTTTAGCATTTGGAATGCTCGCTTTTGTCACTGCCTCTAAGGCAGGTACAGTAGTTACGACCATAATGCTTTTCCCCAGTGCGAGGGCTCTTTCTTTTTCTACAGCGGTTTGAACAGCTGTCAGAATTTTTTCTGTAGAAGTGAACTTCATTTTTGCTTGTGTGTACAAGTGTGACTTGTAAGCTATTGGTACTTTTTCACTATCGTTAAAAGTTAAGTAAGTGAATCCGCATTGTCCTGGAATGATCCAGATCACTAAGTTGCGTACATTTACGCGTGCTTGCAAATGTTTTGTTGCTAACATGTCAGTTTGGAGTGAATGCAAAATTTCTGTGTTTTTGTGTCCAATTTACCCTTTTTGAAATCATGTTTTATTAATTCGTAGTGAGGTTTAACCCTTTCTGCGTAATTTAGAATGTAAGTTCTTCCGAAGTTCAGGAAACCTAGAATTGACTACGTTTTTCAGCGTTTTTGAAGGTTGGAGCAGCGCATAGTTTTCTAAAAAGTTGGCTGCCAGGCTTTTGCCTTCACTTGATAATTCATATCAGTGAAGTAGTGTGGCTCACTGGTTAGAGGTGGCAGACCCGAGAGCAGAGGCCGGCCCGGGACCAGGGTTCGATTCCCGGCGCGGCAGGTTTCTGGACCAGGGTCAGCGGACTCGACAATTCTCTCGCCTCGGTGCCCACTCTGATCAGCGATCACACTCGGCAACTCTGGGCATTAGCTTGCCTCATCTTCACTAACGGCCCCACCAGACCGCCGGGGATGCCTGGTCTCACCCTGGAGATACCCATTAAGGGACCATCTCTCAGGGAAGCCAGGAAGGGTTTCGCAGCGGTCGAAGCGCCTTGGGACCCTACGGGTAAGTAGTGCGCTATATAAATGCCTATACATACACATACATACATACATATCCTAGGAAAAGGACGTTGGGAGTGGCAATTCTTGATTTCTTAAAATCGAATTTGTACCCCTCAAAGGCAAACCCTAATATAATGGTGTTCACCCTGTTCAAGTGCCTATCCAAGTCCTCGTCTGTCAGATAGAGGTCATCGACATATGACAATGCCTCGTCATAAATTTGTAGTAACTCTGTTACCCTTGAATGAGAATAACCCAGGACTATTGTTAAATCCCTGAGGGAAATGACAGAAGTGACAGTGTCCCCATAATTGAGAAAGCAGTCAAATACCTACTTTCTGGTGCAATGTTTTGACAAAAGAAACCGTTAGAAATATCTAATGTGGTTTTATATTTTTTCGCACAATGTTATTCATTAATGCTGTACTGTGTGGATTTTGCACTGCAAATGTTTTGCAACAAGAGTTTAGATGTCTGTAATCCAATACTAGACGATATGTATTGTGTGGTTTGGATAGAGGAAACAAAGGATTTTTCATTGATGAGGTGCATGTTTCAATCACCCCCTGGTATTCAAGTTGATCTAAGATCTCCCTGACCTGTTTTTTAGCTTCTTGCTTAACTGGGTACTGCTTTTGTGCAGTTGGTTGATATTTTTAACTGGATTTTATGGTGAGGCGAATCCTCATCCCATCCTACATGATTTTTAGATAATGCAGGAGCTTGGGCTACTGCCCATTTCCTGACATAAGTATATTTTAAATGAATTGAAATATGATTAGAGAAGGCTGGCATAATGACGTCTTCACCATGTAGGCACACCCTGACAAATTCTGGTGGCCAGTCTTGTTAAGCTAGAAGAATGTCATAACCCTTAGAAAGTCGCTCCCAAAAGAGTGCTCTTATCTTTCTTGGTATGTCTCTCCATTCCGAGTGTTATTTCTTATAACCTATGTGGAGAACTAATCCTGGTAACTGCAGTTTCAACTTGAATGAATTCCTTCAAGTCCACTGTCTCTAGTAGATCCTTCAGATTCTGGCAAGCTATTGTGACTTCTGCTGCACTGTCCAACATTGTCTCGGACCATTTTCCGTTCTTGAGTTGTGTCCTCAAAATCCTCGGCATGTCAGATTTTTAGACCCGCTACCTTCTTTTTGGTGAATTGAGGTTCTGTATTACGGGATCTCTGTGTATAGTCCTGCCCATGTGCGTGGACCCCGGAGCAATCAAAATAGTCTCTTAAGTTGTCTTCTTCTGCAGTCCTGTATAGACACTTCAGAGAAATTCCAAGACAAATAATGCAGCCTAACATTAACCAGGCTACATTGGCCAGCACTTCATCCTGAAATGAAAAAGGATAGCCAAATAATCTATAAATGTATACATTTTACAGAGTTTCACACCTAGAGAAACTCCCCTTCACAAAAATCCTTTGTCATGATAGAGAGGAAGGGTTGGACAGACAAGCCTCTTAGGCTGCCATTATGTGTCTGGAAAAGGGATACCAAGCCTTTAAGGAACACTCCAGAGACCCTCGGTATCCCATGATGCACAGCCCCAGGCAAGTTACTTTCAGTTCTTTTTCCGGCTCCTGCTAGCAGGACCCTGGAGCATTGAGCTCTACCTTTTATTGGTATATCTTCAATTTTTGGGTATTTTCCAGTGAGCTTTGTGTTTCACTCGACGTCTGGGATCTTCCTCTTCTAGTTGCTGTGTTTTTTGACCAGTTTTACCACCTCTATCTTGTCAAAAAGCCTGCTTTATTCGACAAGTGCCCTGAGTGTGTTAGGAAGAAGGCCAAGTTTGACCCCCCACAGAGTGTGCATACTCTGTCTGCCTGCTACTCATGTACCTGACTCCTGTGATATTTGCCATTCTTTCTCCAGGAGGACCCTGCGTGACAGGGAGAAGATTTGTCTCCAAGGCCTGAGCAGAGGAGACGTCAAGAAGCAGGTGGGACCTCTGGGCATGGAGGGACACTATCCTCATCCTGTGCATCGGCCTCTGGGGTTGGGGGCTCCCCAGTGAAGAACAGGCCCGGAAACTACACCATTCCCGGTCGACATTGAGGGCTTCGGCGTTGAGAGGTATGACTACCATCTGTTCCCTGTCGACCCAGGGCTCTGGGTCGAAGCGACCTCGACGTTCGACGGGTAGGACGTTGAGACCTCGGACGAGGTCGACGTCAAGGACTTCACCTGCGTTGACACACCATTGTCGTCATGCTGAGTCCCGAAGAGGCAAGCGCTCGCCATTGAGGCGACACCGCCGTTTGCCTTCAACGTCGACACGAAGATCGACGTCGAGGAGACTAAGATCAACGTCACAAACATCAACGTCACAAACATCGACATCGAGGAGAGCCACGTCGAGGAGATCGACGACGAGGAAGGAAAAGTCGACATCGAAGAGGAAGTCTCTGAGAGTTCCCGGTTGCGGCGGCGCCGGCGTTCCTCCTCTGGAGAGTCTACACCCAGAACATCCTCCCCGAGGCCTGCTTATAAGAAGAGGAGAGTACTTAGGTTTCCGGACTTTGATTACTCGAGGACCTACTTGCCCTCAAGGCCTAGGACTCCTACTCCTCCACCTCAACAGCCACCTCCTCCGCCTCCTCTTCCACCTCAGCCTCTAGAACCGAGGCCTTTGATTCCGGCTCAGCCGCCTCTTCTTCCACAACTGCCGGTGGGTCAGGCGAGACCCAGGAAACCGAGGTCAAGATCACGGGGGAAATGCAAAAACAACAGTTGATGGACAGAATGCAGAACAATGTCATACATTCACCCCAGTACAAAGATCTGGGCCTAAATCCATCGTTTTTTTGCTCACCATGCCATTCCACTTTGAACCCAGCCTTATGCAAATCAGTCTTGTCCCTATGCCCCATGGGAACAGTCCAGCCCAAACTTCCAAGCCAGGTCCTCCCTGGACCAGAAACAAGCATCCTAGGACTGGTTTCGGGCTTTCAGCCCTCATCAGCCGGGATAGCGTGATTCGAGTGGCATGGAGAGCACAGGACTCACGTCCGAGCATACCCGTCCCACTCGAGGTTACAAATGCAAAAACAACAGTTGATTGACAGAATGCAGAACAATGTCACACATTCACCCCAGTACAAAGATCTGGGCCGTTTCGGGCTGGACTGTTCCCATTAGGCACAGGGTCAAGACTGATTTGCATATGGCCATGTCTGAACTGGGGTGGTCTGGTGAGCAAAATATCGATGGATTAAACCCAGATCTGTGACTGGGGGTGAATGTTTTGCCATTGTGCAACATTCCGTCCATCAATTGTTGTTTTTGCATTTGTCTCCCCGAGTGGGACGGGTATCCTCAGAAGGGAGTCCCATGCTCTCCGTGCCACTGGAATCAAGCTATCCTGGCTGATGATGGCTGATAGACAGAAACCGGTCCTAGGATGCTTGATTCCGGTCCAGGAAAGACATGGCTTGGCAGTTCGGGCTCAACTATTCCCATGAGGCACAGGGTCAAGACTGATTTGCATATGGCCATGTCTGAACTGGGGTGGTGTGGTGAGCAAAATAACGATGGATTAAACCCAGATCTGTGACTGGGGTGAATGTTTTGCCATTGTGCAACATTCCGTCCATCAATTGTTGTTTTTGCAAAGATCACGGGGGAGGCATCGCTCTCGCAGTGAGCGTAGATCTTCATACAAGGTCACAACATAGTCGTCGTAGAGAGAGGTCACGGTCCAGTCCTACCAGATACACGGACTCTTCCAGTGACAGGAGTAATTCGCCTACTTTGTCTGACTCTCCTCCAACGAGGGTGTCGCCAGTGGATGACATCGTGACGTTTCAGGGCGTGCTGTTGAGGGGAGCAGCGAAGTTGGGGATAGCACTGACGGTGCCCACCCCTTCCACCTCTGTCATCTTTGAAACGCTACAGCGTAAGCACCTGTCTCGCCCTTTGCTGCCTTTGGTGCCAGGGTTGGAGGAACCGGCCATGGAGCTGTTTCTGACGCCGGCCTCAGTGAAATCTGCCCCATCCCGGCTGCAGAAGTAGAACAGGCCCCCGGATTCTGATCCGGCATTTCTGAGTACGGATCCTGCCCCGGATTCAGTTATCGTTACAGCGGCAAAGAAGCAATACTTTACTGACTGCTCCTTCGTCAATGGTCCCTCCAGACAAGGAGAGCCGTCATATGGATTCGGCGGGGAGAAAGGTCTGCAGTACGGCATCCATGTCTATGAAAGCTGCGATTTCTACAGAACTTCTGGGTCAGTATGACCGCTCTTTGTGGGACTCCCTGCAACAATTCATTGAACTCCTCTCAAGGGACAGAAGGGAAGATTTCCAGGAGATCTTGAATGGGGGCAGGCAGGTTTCCAACCAGGTAATTAGTGTGGCTGCGGATGCCTCTCTCCTGGCTGCTCATGGGTACTGCCATGGAGTAAATTTGAGGCACCACTTCTTGTTACGCCTTACCTCTCTTAAGCTGGAGGCGCAGCAGCGTATTTCCAATTTGCCCTTTTCGGGCACTACCATCTTCGGGACTCATGCGGATGAGATGGCCCGCATGAAGGCAGAAGTTGAGATGCTGAAGGCGGTCGGTTTGGAGAAACCAAAGGACCAGCGAAAGTCTTTCCGCCCCATCCAGAGGTGCTACTCCTCCTAACGTTTCCAGCGGGGGCTGGGTCGCCAAGCTGGCCAACAGCAGCAGCAGCAACAACAATATCAGAGGCAGCCCTTCTAGAAGCGTCAGAGGGGCAGAGGCGGTCAGCAGGCCTCATCGGGGAATAAGGGCCCGGCTGGGTCGAAGCCCTGAGGGATTACTTCTCCCTAGTCTGTTATCCACTGCGGTGGGGGGAAGCATTCAGAATTACCCGGCAGAGTACAGAAAAATTACTCTGGACAAGTGGGTGCTGAATATTGTTTGCAATGGATACAGTCTTCATTTTGTCAGCACTCCTCCAGCTATTCCACAGGTTCGCTCTCAATACCAGCTGCGCGAGCTCCAAGCAAAGGCCGATACCCTATTAAGAAAAGGGCGATAGAAGACTTCCCTCTGTCTCAAAGGGGAAAGGGTCTATACTCCAGGTTCTTTCTGGAAGAAGGACAAGAACGAGTTCAGGCCCATTCTGGATTTGCGACAAGCAAACAAGTGGATCCGCAGGGAGAAGTTTTGCATGTTGTCCTTGCACCAGATTTATCCTCAGCTGCATCGAGGAGACTGGCTTTGCGCAATAGATCTGCAGGATGCGTACTTCCATGTACCCATTGCATAGAAACATCGGAAGTTCCTACGCTTCCTAGTCGGCACCAACCACTATCAGTACACCGTACTTCCGTTTAGTCTGAAGTCTGCACCCAGGACTTTTTCAAAATGCATGGCAGTGGTGGCGGCTCACCTGAGAAAGAACAAGGTGTTTGTCTACCCGTACCTGGACAACTGGCTGATCAAAGCCTCCTCCTTCCAGGAAGCACAATTGCATTTCAACAGGACAGCTGTTCTGTTGAGCCAACTGGGTCTGCACATCAGCATGTCCAAGTCGGTTCCGACTCCTGTTCAGTGTCTGCAATACTTGGGAGCCTCCATCAAAACTCTCATTGCAAGCTTGTGTCCTTCGGAGCAGCAACGCTTATCGATCCTTCGAAAGGCTCAGAATCTCATGTCCGTTTCATCAACGACATGATGGGGGTCGATGGCTTCTTGCATCGTCCTTACACCACATGCCCGCCTCCACATGAGACCTCTGCAGGAATTAAATCTGGCTCCCCAGCAGATCCTCTCATACCGACTCAGTTCAAAAACATGCAGGCGATATGTCGTCCTCCCTTGCTGGCCCTTATTAACACGTCTTTGACTTCGGGGGTGGTGCCCACCAAGTGGAAGCAAGCGGTAGTTACTCCCATCCTAAAAAAGCCTACCCTAGATCCTGTAAAACCTGAAAACTATCGCCCCATTTCACTGCTACCGTGGCCTGCTAAAATCACCGAAGCCCACGTGAATAGGATCCTGGCCGACCATCTTGCCAAAGCTAACATCTTGGATCCCACGCAAAATGGATTTCGTGCAGGCCACAGCACGGAGACTGCCTTGTTATACATGGTTGAACATCTGCGCTCCGTGCTGGACACCGGACGAACAGCGGCACTCCTGTTGTTAGACCTGAGTGCCGCCTTCGATACGGTGTCCCACGAGATCCTATTGCGGAGGCTAGTGGAAGATGGGGTTAGGGGCACGGCGCTAGGGTGGTTCCGCTCCTTCCTTACCAACAGATCCTTTCAGGTTACGATACCACCTGGCAAATCCACCTCCCACCCGCTCACCTTGGGAGTCCCACAGGGCTCATCTTTGAGCCCCACTCTTTTTAACCTATACGCGACTCCGCTGGCTGCGGTAGTCAAACGCTGGGGCCTGACAATGGTGTCCTATGCGGATGACACGCAGCTGGCGGTCACACTAAGTGGGGACTCAGCTGTGGACGCCCGCGATTTCTGTGAGGGGCTACGTGCGGTGGCCAATTGGATGAACCTAAATTGTCTCCAATTGAACACAAAGAAGACTGAGGTGATGGTGGTGGGAAAGCAACCTGGATGGTGGAACGACAACTGGTGGCCCCCTGAGTTAGGAACGATACCTTCTCCTGCCATAGAGATAAAAAAACCTCGGGGTATGGCTGGACCCCACATTGAGCTTCATCTGCCAAACTAAGAGGGTGGCTGCCTCCTGTTTTGGCATACTCAGGGGTATCAGGCCGGTGCTCAAATTTTTTGATGCCCCCACTAGACAGCTTGTAGTCCAGGCTTCGATCCTATCCAGGATAGACTATGCCAGTGTCTTACTTGCAGGTGCGAACAAGGCAGAACTCCTGCGGCTGCAACGTGTGCAGAATGCGGCCGCAAGAGCGGTTCTGGGATTGCCCCGCCGTTGCTCGACGTCTAGAGCATTGCAATCGCTCCACTGGCTGCCTGTCGCTCGTCGGATCGAGTTTAAGGTGCTTTGCCTAGCTTTTAAAATTTTGAAAGGTATGGCTCCACCGATTTTGACGAATTTACTGACCCCATATGTCCCTTCTCGATCCTTGAGATCGATGGGTCAGAATTTGTCTGTTGTTCCACGCTTTCTGCTGAGCAGGATGGGTGGCCGCTCCTTCCGGGTAGTGGCGGCCAAACTGTGGAACTCTCTTCCCAGTGAAATCCGAGCTATGGAGGATTTACTGCAATTCAGACGTGCCATCAAAACTTTTCTTTTTAACTAATTTTCCTGACTTTGCTGAATGCGCTGTGTGATGTTGTGTTTACCTTTCCTGGCGCCAGGACGCCCCTTTGCTGGGGCAGCTGTGCGCGGTATAAAAGCCAATAACATAACATAACATAACATGTCTGGAGGATCAGTGGGACCAGAAATGAGAGAGCTGGGAGGACGAGATCACACTGTCCCAGCACGCTCAGCAGTCACTGAAGTGGTGGTGTTCAGCTGAGAATCTCCTCAAGGGGGTTCCATTCCACAAGGACATTCCAATACAGACCATTGTGATGGATGCATCTCTCCAGGGCTGGGGAGCGCATTCGGACCATGTGCAGATCCAAGGAACGTGGTCCCAGGCGGAGTCCACGTACCATATCAGTTTTCTGGAACTCAGAGCTGTTCACTTGGCGCTAAAGGCCTTTCATCCTTCCTTCCAGACCAACTCCCTGCTTGTACAGACGGACAATACGACCAAGATGTATTACCTCAACAAGCAGGGAGGCTCGAGATCTCGCACACTGTC
Organism: Lissotriton vulgaris; assembly: GCF_964263255.1. Lineage (NCBI taxonomy): Eukaryota > Metazoa > Chordata > Amphibia > Caudata > Salamandridae > Lissotriton > Lissotriton vulgaris. The sequence continues at coordinate 1,859,174,339 of NC_141687.1, forward strand.
TCAGGAAGCGCAGGGGATCTGGCACTGGCTGCTAGCCAGAGGACTGACGATAAAGGAGACCCATCTACCAGGTGTGTAGAATGCTCGGGCGGACACACTCAGCAGGGTCGTTCAGGAGAACCACGAGTGGCTTCTAATCGACAAGGTGCTAGGAAACATTTTCGAAAGATGGGGCACTCCAGACATAGATCTGTTCGCCACCGCCGAAAACAGCACATGCCGAGACTTCGCCTCCAGATTTTACCAACCGGGGACTCTGGGGAATGCGCTATGGATCACCTGGTGGAACAGCTTTCTGTACGTTTTTCTACCCATTCTCCTGATTCTGGCAGTGCTCATCAAGCTGTCTCAATCCAGCTCGCGAATGATCCTCATTGCTCCGGAGTGGCCTCAACAGTGGTGGTTCACAGACCTGCTCCACCGGTCTCTCCAACCCCATCTGCGGCTTCCATGTCGGCAGGACCTTCTAACGAAGTTCGGGGGCAGATGGTGCACCCCAACCTCTCATCGTTGAGTTTGGCGGCATGGCTCCTGAGATAGTACAATATGGACACTTGAACTTGCCTGACAACTGTATGGAAATACGTAAGGAGGCTAAAAAGCCATCCACCATGACTTCCTATGCCTACAAGTGGAAGAGGTTCTGCATTTGGTGCACATCCAAGAATGCTGACCCTACCTCCTGCAAGGAAGATGTCATCCTTCCATACCTCTTGCATTTAGCTCAATCTGGCCTTAATCTTTGCTACGTAACGTTCCCGTTGCAGACATCTGTAGGGTGGCTACGTGGAAGTCTGTCCACACATTTGCGAAGCATTACTGCCTGGATTCTGATGCCAGAAAAGATGCACAAGTTGGGCAGGCTTCGCTGAGGAATTTATTTGCTCAGTAATGATTTATTCTTCAGTTTTCATCCACCGCTGGATTGGTTTTGGGATGGGCTTGCCATTCTATTCACAAATTATGACTATACACAGAAATCCCCTACTACAGAAGGAGTAGTTTCTTACCTGTAACGCCAGTTCTGTAGTAGGGGTATCTCTGCCTGCCTCCCTGGAGGAAGAAACAGTGATTTCCTGAATGCTACGGGCCTGGCTTTATAAACCTTCAAAAAGAACTGAAAGTAACTTGCCTGGGGCTGTGCATCATGGGATACCGAGGGTCTCTGGAGTGTTCCTTAAAGGCACAGTATCCCTTTTCCAGACACATAATGGCAGCCTATGAGGCTTGTCTGGCCAACCCTTCCTCTCTATCATGACAAAGGATTTTTGTGAAGGGAGTTTCTAGAGGTGTTAAACTCTGTAAAATGTGTAAATTTATATATTTAGCTATCATTTTTCACTTCAGGATGAAGTGCTGGCCAATGAAGCCTGGTTAATGTTAGGCTGCATTATTTGTCTTTGATTTTCTCTTAAATGTCTATGCAGGACTGCAGAAGAAGACAACTTAAGAGACTATTTTGATTGCTCCGGGGTCCACGCAAATGGGCGGGACTATTCACAGATTAGGACTATAACGGAGATACCCCTACTACAGAACTGGAGTTACAGGTAAGAAACTACTCCTTTTTTGTTTTTCTGAACGTGTTGATTGTCTTTGGACATCACGTGTGCTTCTTAGTTTTCTGATCGTCCTCTTCTTTCAGATTTCTGTGACGAAGTCTGAAAGGTACGAGAGGAACGTTTATCAGTGTCTTGATATTTATCGGGTTTTCTCAAATTATCCCTATTCCTGAGGTTATACCTCCTTTCAGAGGGTTCCTTTTGAGGAGACCTACCTCTGGAAATAGAAGACTTCACTCTGTCTCAAAGGGGAAAGGGTCTATACTCCAGGTTCTTTCTGGAAGAAGGACAAGAACGAGTTCAGGCCCATTCTGGATTTGCGACAAGCAAACAAGTGGATCCGCAGGGAGAAGTTTTGCATGTTGTCCTTGCACCAGATTTATCCTCAGCTGCATCGAGGAGACTGGCTTTGCGCAATAGATCTCTTTGGAAGTGTGTTTGCTATTTTCCCACTTCTTTTTAGAAGGAGTAGGAATGTTTTTAGTAAGGACCTTTTCAAGACTTGCAGACAGTTGTGGTTTAACTGTATAATTTTACTAATCTTTGTATATTACCAAGTAATTAATCATCCAACATTGCTTCAATGTCGGGGTCAGGTGTGTAGCCGGCTATGGCCGACCATGTTGCTCCTGGTCTACCTAGTGGACCGAGCCTGGTAATGTGATTTAAATGTTTTAGGGCGCCTTTAAACCAGAGCTCAAGCTCCTGGTATGTTAGTGGAATTTCAATATCCTCGAAAGGAATGTATTTCTCAGGTGGATCATCTTCTTTGTAGAAGTGAAACGTGTGTTACTGAATTTGCTTCTGGAAAGACTATCCATGAATAGAATACCTCTTGATGTTAGGCCATGTTTTATAAGTTTTATAGTGATGGCTTTCCTTAAAATTTGAGGAATGACTATAGCATTCTCGTCAGTTTCTTGGAAACCTGTTAGGTTGAAAACTGCTGGACCAGCTGCAGCTCCACCGGTTTCGGTGTTGTTATCTTCGTCAGCCATTTTGTTGACTGAAAGTTTGCAGAGCAAGGTTCAAGGAAACAAAGTTAAGGTGCACACGATTTTGGAACACTGTATCCTTCAACGTTGAACAAACCAAAAAACGAATACATAGGATTTTCCGTCCTACTCCGCTATGGCGGATATTATCCCTTTTACCCACTCCAGACGTCTATTTGAGTATTACGGGAAAAAGGGGTCTCTGAGAAAAGCACTACTGAGTTACTTTAGTATCTAGCTTTAAATTAGTGCCTTACCAAGCCGTTGGGCGCTATATAGTGTAGTTCCTATATTCCCAATAGACTCTGCGCATTGGAATAATACACACTTTAAATTTGACATAGAACTGAGGTCGGTATGTCTCTATCGAGTATATAAAATGTGTGTGTGCCAGCTAACTCGGAGGTCACTAGAAACTTCCTCGAATAAACAAGAAGGGATTAGTCTCTGACAACCGCATAAACATGCCAACTTTGTTTCCCCTAGAATCGAAACAATATCTTCAGAGTCGTTGAAACAATAGATAACTAGTTAACTCGTGCATGCTACGTTTCTACAGAGTTGCATAGAAATAGAGAGACAGGTATTTCAATAAAAGGGTTTATTGAGCAGTCTAATTTCTCATGCAAGAGAGGTGAACTGCTACAATCGTTAGACAGATCGCAAAGTATAATGCGTACAGCGTAAACAGTAATATGAAATAATACTGTAATAACATTGTCTGTTGCTATGACATATATAAAAATACATACATGAATGACACAGGCTAAAATACTTAACTGGTGCTTCTAAAATACGCCTATCCCAGTGTACCTAACCTAGGTCTAGTACGAGGAAAGAAATAGGTGCTTTCTTTAGCATAGGTTTAGTTTTGCCAAGAATTGCCAAAGGTTTCTCTAGGTTTTAATCGCCCCATACCTTAGAATGAGAGAGGTTGGTATCTCTTTATCGGGACTCTATTTCCCAACACCCTGCAAGGGGAGTCAGAAACACTGGAACTGGATTCTCGGCAGGAGGATGACAGCTTCTGTTCAGTACATCAGCTGGAGAGTTTGCTTCCTTCGGCACTTGCTGTAGCGAGCTGCATTGTGCAAGTAGGTAGTCGAACTGCACCGAACCACACTGTGCTTTTCCATAGGTGGAGGAGTGTGGCTCAATGGTTGGAGCGGCAGACCCTGAGGCAGAGTTCTGGCCAGGGACCAGGGTTTGATTCCCGCCACGGCGGGGTCTCGGGCTCAATTTCCTCGGACCTGTTAATTCTCGCCTCGGTGCCTATTCTAACCACTGGCCCCACGCTGCAACTCTGGGCAATAGCTTGCTTAACCTCCACACCGGCCCCAACAGCGCTAAGGATGCCTGGCTTCACCCTGGGGGTGCCCAGGAGTGGACACTTCACAGGGAAAGCCAGGAGGGGTTCCACAGTGGTATGAGTATCAGCGCCAGGAAGCCGAATAGGCGACACCGCAAGGTGACCGTCTGGTGACAGTGCGCTCTATAAGTACCATAACATTTACATTTACATTTACATAGCAAGTGAAGGTATATTTATTATTTATACCTTGAAGGTGTTTAGGAATGCCAGTATTGATGTAAAAGTCAGGAATATGAACGTCATGAATGAACCCCTAAGGAATAGATGTTCATGCATAATAAACGAGTTCTTGGAGAAATCAATATCCACGCAAGGGGAAGACCCTAACAGCTTAAGAGTCTGTTTTTCCTAGAACTTGTTGTGACGTAGATGAACGGATAGAAGTCCATGCCTGTATTTGGGTAGAATGGGCTATGCCTAAATAAGAATTTCTATGCCAATATAAGGGCAATACGAGTTGAACCTATATAAGGGCATGAATCTGGAAATTAATTCGTAATCTAAATCGACATACAACAGGTGGGGTTTGTTTTGGGTTTCACCCACTGATAGTACACTACATCTACACCAAGCGACATATACACAAATCATCTGTGCAGAGACCACTCACTGTGCAGTCCACTGCACGACACCTCGCTACTTTTGACTGAGATTTAGCGACCTGCCTCTATGCCAAGCTGACGTTCCTTTTTTGGCATGTCAATGGTATGATCAATAAAACCAAGTGTATAGCAAAATTTAAGGCAGTTCATAGGTCCAACCCTGATATCCTCATGCTACAACAGCTGCCCCTTCCTGACCGTAGAGGATACTCCCAGGTATATTACTCTGGCTTCCACTGGGGCTCTCAAGACACGGCCATCCTAATTGGTCGACACGTGCTCATAGTGGTGTCCAGGGTGTGGCACGACCATCTCGGCTGATATGTGGCAGTCATTGGCACTATACGGGGGTTTCCGATCTCTTTGATCTGTGGCTGCACCCATCCTCTCCGGGTTCTTGGAGAAGTTGGGTGACCTCCTTTGGGAGCTGCTAATGGTCCGTGGATTTTGAGGGGCTACCTCAAAGGGGTGGGCAAACTTGACTTGCTCGCTCTTACATTCTTGCAGCATCTGGACGCTGCCCAACTTTACTCTCCACCTTTCTTAACAGCTTGTCCATACTTGATGTAGGGCTCACTCATCATCCTTCTGCTTTTGTATATATTCTGGGGCCCTTTTATTCTTTTCCCGTCTGTTCTCCTACCTTGCCGTGAGGGCCATTGTGAACTTGGCGTGTGTATCCTAGGGAGGGGCCTCTGGGATCACTTGCAGGTCCTGCTAGACCTGCCGTGGGCCATACACACCTCAGGGGCAGTGTTGCGGCTGAACTGCTGGTGCCTCCAGGACAAAGATTTGAGTCAATTGTTGGGTCATGAGCCACAATTTCTGCGTGAGAATCAGGAGTTGTGTCCTCTGCTGGAACTCTTTGGGAGACTTTTAAAGGTCATCCTTGGAGGAAACCTCATTAGCTACTGCCAGGGGCAGAGGGCACATACTCAACGGAAGGTGGACGATTTCGAGACTCATTTGCTAGATTCTGAACAACGATATATTGCAAAGATGGAGAAAGCTCTCTGTGAGAAGTTGGCCTGATATATGATGTTCACTAGTTCTAGTGCCCACCTTGTATCAGTCCAAACACCCATTATGGTGATTGGTTGTAAGTCAACCTTATAGACCAGCTATCCTAGTAGCGTGGACAAAAGCAGTCTTTAGGCTAAACTCTGAATGGCATGTGAAGCCAGCTGTTTTACCACATATAACCCCTTGAATACCAAGTGAAAGGACACCACACAGGTTGTTATGAAAATAAATAGATATTTATTATCTAACATACACCTCTGAACTCTTTATGAGGTCAGAGGGCTAAGCACATGACAATACTCAAAAGGAAATAAGAGTTCCCACAATATTTACAAGTGCGCTTTAGGGGGCACGACAAACCATATACTCAAAACAATGGAATGCGAGGAAGGAAAGTACTGTAAGGAGATCCACAGGCTGGAGGACCGCTGGGACTACGCTACAAACTGGGTAAGTAAGGAGCAGGAGGCCCACGGGGCTCACGTGCAGAGTGGGAACTCTCACACGGGATGCGTACCAACGTCTATGGATCTTACAGTTTAGAAAGTTACGGATTCCGGACGAACCCGGCTGGATGGAGGGAAAACAGTGGACCTGGACACTAGGATAGTGTACACAGACTTCAGCACCTAGAAGCTTTAGTTACCTAACCCACAGGCTGCGGGTGCATAGGGCTGAAGTTGCGTCGGGTTCGCTGCGTTGATCCCGGTGATGCCTGAAACAAGGAGTTGCTGGCAGGCAGCCAGATGGAGGAGTCCGGTGGTTCCAAGGATGGAACTTAGAAGAAGGAGTCCTGAAAGGGAAGGGGACAGAGTCTCGGTCACTAGCCAGTGACGGTGCTGGAACCAGGAGGGAACCAGATGCTGTCGCCGCAGTCAGGTGAAGGAAGGGTCGCTTCTCTCTGTAGCTGCGCGGACCAGGAGCTGCTCTTCACGACCAGGCTGGAGGCACGAGCTGTCCCACGTAGTCTGCTGCTGTTGGCGGTGTCGGATCGTCGATCTGGACAACAGGCCTTGGCTAATGCAAGCCACGCGGTGGAACAAAGATGGCGTCTGGTGCGGACCAGGAGGGTCAGGGGTGCTTCTCCTTTACAAGGAAGCAAGGGCCAGTCTGGGGGACCAGACCAGCAGTGTTGGATTCTTCGGATCGTCGTCTCAGAGGTCACGAGCCAGCCGGCAAGTGACCAGACAACAGGACAAGCAGCAACCAGGCAAAAGGGCCCCACGCAGATCTCGTGGATGCTGGGGGGCTGGTCTTTGGTGCAGGAGCTGCGTCGATGTGGGGCTTCTCAGACCCCAATGCACTCACTCGAGGATCCCTCGGCGGTCGTGCTGGAAGCGCTGTGCAGGTTTCTCAAGATGGCCGTCTCCACGTGCTCGTCGCACCCACGGGTCCCAGCTGTGCTGTGGATGTGGGTAGAGGTCAGAGAGGTCTGGAGGTCCGGGTCTTGTCAAGCGGGGTCGTCGGATTCCGGGATGGAAGGACTCTGCAGCAAACCGCACAGGAGCTTGATGGTGCCTGCGAAGCAGGATGGTCACTCCCTGACCATAGGGGTGATTCTTCAGTCTTCTGGAATCAGGAGGTCGAAGGTCAAGAGTTTCTTCGTGGAAGTTGTCAAGATTAATCTAAGTTGGAATGGGACCAGCTCCTACCTTTATTCTCCTAAAGGGGGCTGCACTACGACTAGGTCCCTCCTCCTTTGTCCGGTCTTGCGCCAGCTCTGGGGCTGGAGTGCCCCAGGAACTGGTTTAGACCGGCATATGCACAGGGACACCTTGTGTGCCCCAGGCATGTCTCATTCCTTTCAGCCCTGGCCTATCTAATACACAAAATCCTGTCTGGGGTGGTGCTCCCAAAGCAGGAAACCCTTTGTCCAAGCCTCCCTCGCTGGAAGGACTCCCAGCAGCAGGAGGTCAGACTTGTGTCTGTGGTGGCAGCATCCATTTTGTGATGCTGAGGCTCGAGTTAACTTTAACCGGGCTTCACAGTTACATACATGTCGTGTCTCTTTAGAAGGGTGGAATGCTACCCCCGTCGCCAGAATTGGCGAGGGGGTAGTATTCCAATTCGTATGACACCTTACTCGACATGTTTTGATAATGCTATACCAAAGTTAGCATTTGACCGCGAGGTTCATAATGCACTTAAGAGTGTATGGTATAGTGTTATCATGGAACAGCTATTAGGACTTGGTTCCGCAAGCTGCAAACGGGCTCAGCTCATGCCAGAGCACCATCTCACATAATTCCAAGCACTCTGCCTTCTGGTTTGTTAAGGTCTGCCATAGGAGTGACTGATAGGAATATATGTGTCCATTTTAGGGTTAGATATAGAGATACTATATCTAAAGCAAAGGGTGATTACACCACCTTGCCCCAGCTGTCGTGCAGCCAGTTGTGTCTGTTTAGATGGCCAGCCAGGGGGGGCATAATACATGCTTCAGCCCCTGGTAGGCCCTGGGTACACCTATGCCCTGGATACCTAAGGTATGCTGTACAGAGACTGATAAGGTGGCCCAGTACCAATTAGATATGTACCTGGAGTACATGGAATCCATTTTCTAGAGAGAGCAGTGGGCTTGGGGTCCTGAATAGCAGGGCCCCAGGTCAACTAAGTCGATAAACCAGCAAAACACCAGGCAAAAAGTTGGGGGCAACCATAGTCAGATATCCACCTTCCTACACTCTCCTACATAACTCCCTCCAAAAACAACCTTTGCTTAAACAAGAACTCGTGCATGAGCCTTTTGTAGCATGGATGGCACCCGCAGCTGTATTGATCAACGAGGGGGACTAAGCCAGTAAAACGCTACATTGGTTATGCACCCCTCAGATCAGTCCATTTTTAGCTGACGTACCAATCCCACGTCTCCCTCTGGTGGAACACAACTCTTTGGGGTAGCCTCCTGTGGCCCAAAGTAGTCCCCTTGTTACTTAAAAACTTTAGTGAAGCTCTTACGAGAGCTGCACTACCTTGAGATCAGCCGAAATGTTAGTGATCGCGAAGGTGAGCCCCACTGCTAGGACTATCAGCCGATTTTCCTATTATATTCAGAAGTTGAAATCAGGGCTTAGATGTTGTCTAACTGACTCATGGGTGTGATTACCCACTTGGTGCACCTGTACCAATCCGAATTCATGCCCCATTGTGCCACTTGACACAATATATGCCAAATTCACAACGGCATAGAGCAAAAACGTTTAATTACCCGGACATCAGGCCCTGTTTATGGTGGACTTTAAAAAAGCGTTTGATTCTGTCGACTGGGACTACCTTTTTTCCACCTTCTAGACTGCTTCAGTTTTGGCCCTAAATTACTCTGGTTCGTGTGCCTCCTCTACCCATGGCAATGTGGGTAGATGCCCTGTTTCGCTGGTTTTAGTGGTCTCTGGAAGTAAGTGATAGGATTTCCTTTTACGCTGATAAAGTCCTGTTCTTGGATAATCCATTGGAGACCGGCCCTGGGCTCGCCAGATCCTTCAGGTATTTGCCTCTTACTCAGGTATTCTTATGATTAAGGTCAAGTCCTCCATATACCCCCTTCTCTCCATGTCCTCTGACCATGCCTTAGACAGTTGATCTGCGGGTGCTTCTGCCGGGTTTTAACTACGTTGAAGTCTTTGTTATTGAGGATGGGTGAAGAGCATATGATTCTAACCTCCAACCCCAGCTTTACCATCACTTTAAAGCTGCAAAAGTTTTGGTCCTCCCTCCACCTGTCCCTACTGGGCTGCTCGGCCATCTTTAAGTTGGTTTAAGTTGGTGAGCCCTCGCTAAAGGAAGCGCTGTCCCTAATTGCTGCCTGATCCTTCTGCAACGCCTCGCGGCCCCCGCTCCGCGGGTGCCGCTCGCAGGCGAGTCTCACTTGTGGGGAAATATCCCTTTGAAGCCACTGCTCGTGCTTTGTGCACCAACGCGCCCTGTGGACCCAAACAGCCAGCTGACAGGGTAGAGGCGGGACTGCGAGGACCAGCGTTCCGAGCGGCGGAGATCGGCCGCAGCTGGTCCTCTTCCCGCCCCCTCCTCCTCTCTTCAAAACCTCTGGGGAGTGAGTTTTGCCCTGTGAGCCCTCGCTAAAGGAAGCGCTGTCCCTAATTGCTGCCTGATCCTTCTGCAACGCCTCGCGGCCCCCGCTCCGCGGGAGCCGCTCGCAGGCGAGTCTCACTTGTGGGGAAATATCCCTTTGAAGCCACTGCTCGTGCTTTGTGCACCAACGCGCCCTGTGGACCCAAACAGCCAGCTGACAGGGTAGAGGCGGGACTGCGAGGACCAGCGTTCCGAGCGGCGGAGATCGGCCGCAGCTGGTCCTCTTCCCGCCCCCTCCTCCTGCCTAGTCCTTATAATTGGCGTGGGTAACGCGCACGCGGGACGACTACCGGGGCGACTACCGGGGCGAAGACCGGGCAAAGAGCGGGCCGTTTAAGGCCGTTCAAGGACGGCAGAGGACGGCCCTGGCCCAGAACTCTTGTGTCTTCACCCCTGAAAACCAATACCCAAGATGTCGACCATACGCAACAGAACTCGAAGTTGCGCGAAGAAAGCTACGGCGGTAGCTCAGGTGACTGGTCCTATTGATCTCTTTATTTCACGCGTACATGAGACTATCGACCAAAGTATTGTTATATTGGAAAAAAGAGTCTCTATGGACCTCGCTAACGCTAGGCGTTCATCCCTGGGCCCTTTGGCAAAGGCTAAATCTCCTGTCCCGCAGAATGTGAATAATTGTTCATTACCTATAACTTTGCCCACTAATCATGTTTCGACTGTACCGAATACTGTAGATCTATCGGTTGCCCCGTCAGACTCGGACCCGTCTTTTGAAGATCTGGAGGTTACACCAGATCTCGAAATCTGTCAGTCACCTGACAAAGTGGAGCCGAGTCTGAGTGGGCATAAGGATGCGGAAACAGTTTCTGTACCCACTGCTCCACGGGGAAGGGCTCCTAAGGCCATATTGAAGGGCAAAAGTAAAGCAAAAGCCCCAGTTAGGAATCATAATTTGATCTCCCCTACCCCACAATTGACATCAGGTATCCCGTGCTGGGTGCAAAACATGGTAATAGACCTAAAACTAGACCTAGAAGCCACTTTAGCAGCACAAATTAAGCCTTTAATTTCTAAAGTGGATAGGCTTACTTCTCTAATACACTCCAAATGGCCACAAAAAAAGCAGGTACAAGTGTCTGTCCAGTCACAAGGGACCATAGAATCAACCCCTGAATGTCCAATGAGCACTCAGGCCCCCAAAGGTGTATTAAATAAGGCTCAAGGTACTGCAGTCCATGGGAACCCAGTTATACTCCCTAAGCCGCAAACAGGGAATATTCCCGCTCAATCAATATCTGCTCAGATTACAAAGGGGAATACTCCTGTCCAGGCGACCCAACATTCTGTTGTTGATAATACTGCTACCCCCACTATCCAAGCTAAAGAAGTAGCAGGGAAACCTAACTCAACTTCTGCACCTCCCATTATAAACAAACCTGAAGGGCCCAAACCAAAGCAGACACGTTTTAGGTCCATAAACCTACCACCAGAGGTTTCCCCTTTTGTAGTCGTGTTGACGGCGGTTCCCCCATTGAAGGAGGGAGTAAAAGAATCGTTTACCGAGCTTAGAAACAAATGTGCTCAATGGCTCCATTTACATAAACCCCTACCTAATAACATGAACGGTGAAATCCTTACCGTGCGTAGAGGGGATTGGGTGGGCAGAAGCAAGAAATCAATAGTAGGGGACGTAATAACTGTTAATTTTAGGGATGTAGGGGCAGCAAGCTACGTGTGTAATGCACCCAATAGTGGTCCTGCGACCCAAATTAATCCACTTCCCCTGTCTTATTTTCTATCAAAGCCCGTACGACCTAACACTCCCTGTCCCACTTTTCAAAGCAACAGTGGACCTGGATATTTTCCACAGCAACCTGCTAAATCTTGGTTGCAACCACCTTATCCGCCCCCTTTTTTTCCACATCATGTTAATTTACAGCAGCAGCCCCCAATTGCCCCACTCTTTCCTATGCATCAAGCAAAAGCCCACTGGCAACACCCTTTTCATTTTCCGCCACCTTTACCTCAGTCAGTTTATCAATGGCCGCAATCTTTTCAGCCACCTCAATTGGATAAATATTCTTGGCAACAAACGTGGCAGGACCCGCCCCACTCTCAAGACCCCATGTCCTCACAATTCGCCCACCCAAATAGATATGCCGTGCTAGATGAGGTAGACTGACTCAGCTCACTTGAAGCATTGGATCTAAACAACCCTAATTCTGAGATGGAGTATTCTTTTTTTTCCTCTGCCAAGCCCCCAGTCGTACCCCACGAATCTATTGAATTGTCATCATTAAGACCTTCCCAGCACATAGGCAATCAGGGTAGCCTGGATATATGTACAACTACTGCTAGCCCTAGCCTAAGTCCGGTTACCATCTTTCAGGAAGAGGGTCCTGCTTTATTATCACCAGTAAACCAGCAGGAGTTACCTGTTGCTGGTAGTGCTGGGAAACCAGCAGGAATCTCTCTTATTTCCTGGAATATTGCTGGTCTTACTAGTAAATTGGGTACACCCTTTTGGACCAGCTTTTTGGGCGAGGGTTTTGATTTAATTTTATTACAGGAAACTTGGTGTCCAGACCCTATTAATATTGAAGGGTATGCATCTTTTTGTCTCAGAGCAACCAAATCCAGCTCGGGTAGGGCTAAGGGAGGCCTTTTATTGTTAGTGTCAACTAAGCTGTGTGACTGTACGGTCAAATATAGTACAACTGTGGGGACACACAGCCAAGTTATAAGGGTGGAATGCAGAAAGAACATTGACTTAGTTATTGTTAACTTCTATAACAACATTTTTGACGCCACCAGGGGGGATATTTTACTGCCTTTAGAAAAGGAAATCATTAAAGCTTTAGATATCTCGAAAAGAAAGGCTGAGGTGGTATGGGCTGGGGATTTTAATTTGCAGCCTTGCCATCTATCTAACGGGAATATCTGTGGCTTTGATGTAGTATTAAATAGCCATTGGAGAGATCAGGGGGGGAAGGAGGATTCCCCTCATTTCCAACACTGCAGCTATGGTTCCACCCTAAATAATATGCTAGCCATGCTAGATATGACCCTGTTAAATTGCAATGTTAACAATCGGGCAATAACATGCCCTACATTCACGGGTAGAGATGCATGTTCATTTATTGATCATATCTTGTTGTCTAGCAGTGGAGACTACACTGATTTATATGTGAATGAAGAAAGTCTCAGTGACCATAATAGCCTACGTGTTACCCTCTTGGGGCATGGCACCTCAACAGTTTCAGGTGATAAATGTACAACCGATATAGTGCCTACTAGACCAAAGGGCCTTAGGGTTAAATGGACCGGTGTAAATTCCAAAGTTAAGCAGAAGGAGGTTGTCACCCAATGCAAGAATCAAATTAGTTATTGTTTGGATGATGACAGTGATTCTGGCTGTTTAATAGAATGTTTTGTATCTTTGAACATCATTATTGAGGGTATCTTCACTAAGACCCCGTCAGCCAACAGTGGTCAAAAGCAGGGGTGGTTTGATAAGACATGTATCGTCGCCCTCCGTAACCTAAAGAATGCGCTAGGCACCAAACCACGTGTTAAGACTGTGATACAACACCTCAGGGCTAGTTATAAATTAGCCATCAATAAAAGGAAAAGGGTATTACAGTCTGAGGCGTGGGACAAGCTGAGGGAGGCTGCTGAGACTAAAAACAGTAAACTCTATTGGGAAACGATTAATAGTTCGTTTCTCAGTAGAGAAAATGTTCCAGAACTGACCTCATATGTGGCATGTAGCGACTGGGTTAATCATTTTTCTAAAATATTTAACCCTGAAGGGCCAACTTCTGAGTTACCACCACCAAATATAAACCCATGGTTGCCCCTTTCGTTGGCTATAACATTGGAAGAATGTCAGGAAGCAATTTCTTTAAGTAAAGGAGGCAAGGCACCTGGCCCCGATGGGGTCCCGCTGGATTTATATAAAGATGAAACAGCGTTATGGGCTCCCATTTTGACAAGGATTTTTAATTGTGCGGCTGAAAATGAATTCCCTTCTACCTGGGGTCAATCGATCATCATCCCTTTACATAAGAAGGGCGATAAGTCAGAGGCCTCTAATTATCGCCCAATTTCATTACTGGATGCCTCTGTAAAGGTGATGAGCAGGATTTTACTGAAGAGGCTAGAAGACTGGGCAACTGATTTTAACATCTTAACTAAAGTCCAATACGGTTTCCGCAAAGGTCTGGGTACACTGGACCAATGCGTAAATCTGGACCTTTTAATCAGTAAATATACTGTGGCCAAAAGTGGCAACCTCTTTTTATGTTTTGCTGATTTGAGCAGCGCTTTTGATTTGGTTAACCATAGTATTCTTTGGGAGGTTCTGCTTGAAGCAGGGGCACCAAGGGAAATAGTGTATTTTTTAGCCAGACTATACGAAAAACTTTCATGTAAAGTCCGCTATGGTACCCTTGGCGAATGTACCCCGTTTTTTAAAGTGTCTCGGGGCATTCGTCAAGGTTGTGTTTTAGCCCCGCTTTTATTTTCCCTTTTTATTAATGGTGTAGACCGATCCTTGACCAACATTTTAGCAGATGCCCCCCTGATTGGTGGTAAACCTGTTCCGCTGTTACTTTATGCGGATGACGCTGTTCTTTTATCTCGAACACAGTTGGGCCTACAGCGCCTTATTGATAATTTCACGCAGTTTATACAAGATAGGCAGCTTCGTGTGAATAAAACTAAGACATACGTAATGTCATGTGGTCAGGCAGCCAAGCAGGTAAAACATACTTTTTTCCTAGATAAGGAAAAGCTGACCTCTGTTAAATCCTTTTGTTATTTGGGAATAACATATAGTAACAGTGGGTCCTGGAATGCGGAATTTGATGCCGTAAAAATAAAAATGTTACGGTCCACTAGTAGCATTTTTCGTTTTGCCTCTAAACTTGGCTCACGAAGTATCTATGATATGACGAACATATATAATGTATGCTGTGTTTCCTCTGCTCTGTATGGGGCAGGGGTGTGGGGTCACTGTGAGGGTATTCTCTTGCAGAAGGAGGAAAATAAGTTCTTAAGGAGGCTATTATGTGTTCCCCCTTCCGCCTCCATACAGTTGATCCATGACGAAGTTGGGATCGAGTACATCTCTGACTTAGCAGCAGTTCGGCCACTTTTATTGTGGCGATCTATTTGGGCTAAGCCGGAGACCCGATTCACTCAGGATATTATCCTTGACTGTATAGGTTTGGATCATTCCTCACGGGTATTATGGTTAAGATACATCCATCATTGGTATCTACTTTTGTTTAACATTAATGTGTTCCGTGAGCCGGAAAAGGTTGTATCCATTTCAAAAAAAGAAATTAAGACAACGTTCCTTAATTTTCGTAAGGCTGAGCGAGACAAAGCTGTTGGAAATCTTGCTACTTTGAAATTTTACAAAGATCTAAATTTAGCTTCTGGACTGCAGTCCTATCTTGTATTTGTGACCCGCCCTTCCCACCAGTATGTTTTAACACGAGTCAGATTGGGTATTGTACACCACTTGGTTGCTTTTCCAAACACAAAGACTAGTTCAAACACACCTTGTCCGTGTGACGGTACTTCTCGTCAGAGTAGTTGCCATTTTTTACTTTTTTGTAAATTTTATCAGTATTTTAGGCTTAAATACCTTAAACCAATTTTTATCAAATATAATATCTGTACCACACAAACAGCATTGATATTTTTATCCTTACTAGTGAACGAGGAGATTTGTTTCTTCTTGGCTACTTTTATTTTAAAATGTACAGCTGCCAGGAAAAGTATTGTACTTTAATGTTGTTTACTGACCTGTCTGTACTTGTGTTATACAGCTGCCAGGGTTTATTCATGATGAAATTAATGTTATTATCCCTGTCTGTATACATATGTTTTATCTTTCTTTGAATTTTATATCAATGTCTGTATTAAGGTATTTATGCAGTGCCCCACAGTATTGAATGATTATTTAACAATTTTAATATACAGTCCCCAGTAAAGGCCTAGTAAGTAATTTCTATTGATTCCCAGTTAGTCCATGCAAGAACGTCGTGTATTTTATAAGAACATGTTTGACCTATAGAGGCATGAATACCTTCCACTTGCTGCACTTTAGCTTTTTCCCTTTTTCAGGAAAGATTATTTTGTGATTTTAATATTTCAATTGTGTTTTTGCTTGTATGATTTGTATGTACAAATCGAATAAAAGCTTTTGAACTTGAACTTGAACTTGAAGTTGGTTTCCCTGCCTAGACTTCGCTATCAGTTCGCGGTACCCTGGACTTTCTTTAAGGTTAACGCTCTGATCTGCGACTTGCAATGGAATGGGGGAGCCCCTCGAATTTCCCTCAATAAACCTTCTCGGCATACCTTCGGGGGTATAACTCCTCCCGACATCCTCCTCTGCTATATGGCTTCACACCTTCTAATTGTGAATAACTGGTGGTTTGAGGATCCAACCTATGAAACAGAGGGGTGGTTCCCAGGTCGTCATAACCTCCCCGACTTACTCTATGAGGGAAATATCCCACCTACCCTCCCAACTGCTACAGCAGTAGTGCAGAAGATCTGTGTGGATGCGGTAAAGTCCATAGGGTGGGCAGGTAGGCTTACCTTGCATACTCAACTGTGGACTGGGACACCTGCTTCTGCAGGTCGTTGCCCTACAAGGGTTCTCGGCCTGAGACACCATATGCATCTCCTTGCTGGGCAACATCCTCTATAATGTGCCCCTGAAGTCTTTTCAGGACTTACAAGCAGATTTTCAGATGCACTGCACTCAGATTTTCAGGTATCTTCAACCCAGGCATGTGTTGAGCCCTTATTTACAATTGGCCAAATCCATACCTGAATATTCTCCCTGGGAAGCTAAGGTCTTACTCACTGACATTAAGGAACATAAAATATCCTCCATTTATCAGACTCTACTTCGTAACCAACCTGATCCAATTGTGGGAGCAAGACCTGGGACCGCAAGAGAATGAGGACTAGATCGAATACCTGAATTCTTCCCCTTGGAAGCTAAGGTCTTACTCACTGACAATAAGGAACATAAACTATCCTCCATTTATCAGACTCTACTTCGTAACCAACCTCATCCAATTGTGGGGGTGAGAGCGTTGTGGGAGCAAGACCTGGTACCGCTAGAGGATGAGGACTAGATTCAGACGGTAGCCACCCATAGGGAGGCTGTGATGGCTACGCTGTTCTGTCTGATGCAACTTCTACTATTACACCACACATATTCCACTAGCTCATGCCTATCTGGTATGTGGCTGATCGTGACAAGAAGTTGATTGCGCTGTGATGAGCCTGATGGCGATTTGATGCACACATTTTTGCACTGTCACATTCTGTCGCTTTATTGGAATGAAGTGCTAGGTGCCCTGGAATCGGTAATGGGTTGGCCAATCCCTAGAGACCCAAAATTGATCTTCCGACATCTTACGGATGAATTGGTAGGGAATAGATTTCAGAGAGTGCTGCTCTGGATGGGTCTGATGATCATTTAGCAAGACATCACGCAAGCATGGAAGATTGTAAATGGGCTTTGGGTATGGATCGTTGTATGGGTTTGGAGCCACCCATAGAGGCTCTCCCCAGAAACAGCTTAAGATCTGGAAGGATTGGGCAGAATACAGGGGGTCGTGGTAGAACCTTGTCTGGCTAGACTTTGGTGCTTAGATGGGGAAACACGGTTGTTAGGGACTAATTAGCATGGCGGTTTTGGCAACAGGGTCTTTGGGACTGTATGGTCAAGTCACTAATTTTCTTGTATAGTGTTGTAACTGTTCCTGATTTATATGCGTGCTCTGTATCAACATTGGGAGAGCTTTGGTTAAAATCAATACAAAAATAATTAACAAATGTTCAGGAGACCCAGGTGGTGGCGAGGACAGATCTGCCAGTGAAAAGCCAGCTGGGGACCTTCCCAGATCCATGCGGCCCGACAGCGTGCCAGAGGGAGACATGGCTTCTTTGAAAACCTCAAAATGTTGTGGCGTCACTGATGGCTCAGGAAATTCAGGGTTCATCAGGTTGGCTTCTTAGCAGGGGACCGGGAGTGGGATCGAGGGCCTTCTTAACTTCCTCATGTCAAGACTGGTACCAGTCCTCCACTTCTTACGTTTGATTTCCACTTTCCAAAAGATTTGGACCGCAATGAAGACCGGTCATGGAAGTGCCCAGGCCGTAGGAACAGATCATCGCTCTCAACTTGGAACAGGACTTACATGACTTCCTGTGGTGTTTCGCAGCATACAGCTTAGCTTCAGAATCCCGTATCACCTTTGGATGCATTGCCCAAACCTAAACTCCATTGATGCACCTCCTGGGGATCGGTCATGGATATCTGATTACAAAAGTCTGAACACTAGCATCCATCAGCAGTTATGATATTTATAAGGGTTGCATAGAGAGTTGTCACCCAGTCCACCCCGATGGGAGATGCCTGCCAAAAAGTGTTTCTGGAGAGTTCCTTTGGTGTGTATCTAGGTTATACAAGGTATCCGTCACGGTTGGAGGTGAAGCTGGGTGAGTATCAGTAACAGGAAAGGAATGGAAAGTAAGAGAAAACAAGCATTGGCATAGCCAATAGGTCTTGCCTTTGGGACCTTATAAGTGTTTAACCATGCAACAGTTAATGTTGTTGCATCAAGTATACTGTGCTGCATAACTAAATACTTAGAAGGTACCAAAAGGGAGCCCTATTGGCTATGCCAATGCTTGATTTTATCGTATTGCACTGAGACAGGGAGTGAAGGGGCATGAGATCAGGAGGGAGAGAGTCAGGCTGGTTTGGGAGGGATGATGTGACAGAGAGGGAGAGAGAGGAGTAACTGGAGGGAAGGGGCGAGATGAAAAGGGAGAGAGACGAAGAGTAGGAGGGAAGAAGCTGTTATGAGGAGGAAGAAAGGGCAGGGAGTGGGTTAAGGCGAAAGAGAGGTGCAGGGACGGATATGTGGGAAGGAGGAGACCGAACACTGACGGGAAGGAGGGCAGGCTGAAGAGGGAAAGATGTTGTGAATGAGAGGAAAGGAGTATGTGGCAGAGCACCACTGGTGGGAAGGGAATTAATATAAAGCATGAGGAGAGCATGGGGAGACGGAGGAAATGGAAGGAACTAGAGGTGGGCAATGAAGGGTGAATTAAAAGACATTTGGGGCAGGGGTCAGTGAGAGACGCGCAAGACGGAGATTGGGCAGCATATCTCACTGCTCGGCTGCATGTGAAGTTATTAGAACCGGGCGGGTGCCTAATCACAGCAGTAAAGAGAGCTAATTGAAAACTACACTTGTATTAATACCATCCGAGGGCAGTGCAGGGAGGGCAGAGACAGCTAGAAGGGGGAATGAAGGGGGAAAAAAGAAGAGAAGGAGAAAAAAGAAGAGAAGGAGACAAAGAGAGAAAAATGCAACCAACTGACAGACAGACAGGGAGGGAGGAGAGAGAGCGAGGCAACCAGAGACATACTGAGAAGAAACAGGAGGGGGAAAGGCGGAGAAGACACAGAGGAAATGGACACGTGATGGATGACTGGGTGAATGCTTTTTTTTAATGTTATGCTCACAAGCCTTATATTGATGGTTATAATAACTTTCAGGGCCCTGTAAGGGCTTTTCCCACACATGATAGAATCACACAACAACCAGCACTTCTACCACCAGATTTGCACCGATTGCAGGAGATATTATGTTTTTGGGATATGATGTTTCCAAATGAGGCTCCCAGAGAAAGTGACGCAGGCAAGATGTCACAGTGCTCCTGGGGAGTGAGGGCTACATAGGGCAGTTTAAAGTTGCTGAGAGTGGTGCTCTGGGCGCTAATATTTGTAGTGCTCGGTGACTTTCATCTGTGTTGTGAATAATCTACACGTGAGAAATGTGAGCCGAGGAGCGGGGGATAGGGGGGTTGGTGGGCCAGACTATACAAGGGCAGGGGGTAAATCACCACTTTGTCTCCTGCTCCAGTCGGTGTTGGGGGTGCCGGAGCGGAAGCGCCCTGTTTACATCCGTGTAAAGCACTATATCCTCCTTTTCTGCACCCACTGCCCTGGAGAGCCCTTGGCCGCGACTCGTAAACACCAGTAGAATGAGGAATCGTGGGGATTAGCAGAAACCCCACAACAATGGCCAGCGCCTCTTCTGGGATTATGGCGGCCTCGGAGCGCACTTCCTTCAGCCCCCCTTTTACCTCTGGAGACCCTCAGACCGTGTGTCTGTACCTTATTTACTGGCTGCAAGATCCCAGCCATTCTGAGCATCACGTCCACAACACAGTGGCCAAGTTGTGGGTCCCAAGGGGGGCTCCATACTGATGTAAAAATCTGATTTAATAAAGTAAATAAAAATTATGGGGGTCGAGACCTGGTTCACCTGAGGGGGGGACGGGGATTTTCACTAAGACACTTCTGAATCTCTTTGGAACTTTATAAGAGAGTAAGCTATCGTTTAAAGAGGGACTTCCATACAGTGCGGAGTCGAGTCTACGCCACTTGAGTATGCTGAGACAAACGTGTGTGCGTTCCTTCATTCCAACTTCTGGGAAAATGAAAGTCTGAGAACCACGGCCTGCACGAGGGGGGAGAGACACTGCGTGGGAGACAAGCGCAGGCATCTAATTCAAAACAGATAGCCCCTACACGCCGCAGCTGGCTCCCGAGAGCAAAACGCTCTGGGAGTAAACATTTCACACGAAGCTGGGACCTCCACACGCCTTTGACCTATTGCGTACTAAAGCCAGACGCAAAAGCCAATGAGCACCACACACACGAGCTTCTACACAAGCTGAAGAGGTCGATTTCCTATGCAGCGCATGCACGCTGCCATAGGCTCGACCTAAAAAAAACAAACACGACAACCAGCCATTGAGGGGTGCGACACCAGCAAAAAGACTCATTTTCAAAAAAAGCAGCTTTGTGGTTTTTTTTAATTGAATCTGTGGGAAAAAAACAATGCTGTCTTGAACAGGGATGTGGAATTCCTGTAGCCCGACGCCCAGGACATATTGTCGGGGGTCAAGGGCAAAAAGTTTTAATGTGCATTTTGTCCTTGGGACAAGCAGGCCCAACCCCCTGCAGCACAGACCCTTTGGCTGCCAGTTTGCAGTACCACATTAAGGATCAGAGAAGGGCACTGCCTGCAGTTAAGTTAATATGTGTGTGCATATGTTAATGCTGTTCAAACTTGTATTCATGGTTCATTAATTGACAGCCTTTATTATTAGGCTTTGCGCTTTCAGTAAATGTAAGTTCTGACTGCACTACTGACAGTGGACACACAGTTTAAAAGTTAAGCAATATGAGGCTATGCATAATGCTCCCAGAATGCTCTCTGATTAGATGCAAATATTTGCAGAAGCTTGAAAGCAAGATTAATGATTCTTTGCTTTCAATATAAAATGTCCCTAAAAATGAAAGTGGGAAAAACATTTTTTTGCTAAACTACTGTGAAATTTCAGGTGCCATTTCTTTGCTGCATCATTTAGTAAAATGTGTTGATGCATGCTAGTATTTCCCCAAAATATTCATATTAGAAAGTCAGTGTAACCAGTTTCAATAAGATTTTGGGAAACATAAAAATAAACAAGCATTGGTAAAGCCAGTAGGTTTGAAATGGTGGTCAGCTTTTTCGTTTTGGCAATGCATGACTTGTTGTGGCATGGGTTTTTGTAAAACCTTATTGATGTGAGAGCTGCCGGACCCTGACCATTATAACAAACATTGGCAAAAGAAAAAAATGTTTTTGGTCTCAAAAAAGCACACACTGCCACATTAGTTATTGGCACTTACCAAATCTACTTGGTGTGCCGATAAGCTCCTTATGAAAGAGCAGAATGCTGTCACTCACGTGAAGCCAGCCGATACAGAGAGAGAATTTTAATAAACACTAAAGGTCCTGGTTAACACCAGACCTAATTAGGGGCCCAATTATTAAAGAAAGTTTCAAAAGTGCACCCTTGGTTTATGTCCTTGCATTAAGGGCAGATATATGGCTTTCGTGAATTCACAAGAATTTACAGCAGTAGGGCAAGAAATAGTACTCCTAGAAAATATTTGTGAACTGCATTTTAGAATGAGCAAATCTGCATGTGTAGATTAGCTCATGCGAAAACATGAGTGTTTGCAAGTTTATTTTCCCTCCAATCACTTTTTCTCCCCAACTCTGGAAGAAGGTTTACGTCTGCCATTGTCAGGAGTACATTTCCAACATTTCTCAGTATTGGAAAAGATTAGAGTTGAAAACCCTTAAATCATGCAAGTTAGTAGGTTTGCACAGACTCAAAAGGACATTCCAACCCTGGAACTGTTGTTACCACTTCCTTTAGACCCAGTATGTAGATCTGCAGAAACGTAGCAACATAAAGGGATTACTAGTATTCAAACACTACTATGGTATGAGCCCTAGCATAATCAGAGAGGCTATATAAGAGCTCTTTTATAATGAGATTGCTGCCATAATTTGTCGCCGCACAACATGGCACCAAAGGGACAAGTGGATTTTGTTACAGGACAAGTAGATTTATGAAGCAACCTGCCCCATGGACAAATAGATATTTTAATAAATTCCACACCCCTGCTTGAAAGAAGAAAAAAAGATGTGTACTCAGTAAAGGTTCTTTGTTGCCGTAGTTTACGTCTCCTCTGTTTCTTTTTGTTATATTTGTATTGAATATTTTCTGAGTGAATATCAGAGCATTAAAATACGCAGGGGAGTTGTGGTGTCTGCAGTTCGGTCGGTCTGTGTGTCCATCTGTCTGTTACAATGAATTCTATGTCTAGGAGGTAAGTGTTTCTAGCTCCCTTCCTACACTGGGTGGGCCCGGCCTGGCATCATCTCCCTCCCAGCTGTGCTGAAAGTGAGTCCAGCAGACACCCCCATAGCCTCAGCCCCCTTTCTGAAGCAAGCATTGTGGGGGGGGGCCTCTCTAGGCTGCACCTTTGTTACAGTAGTTTTCGGAGGCCTGGAAGCGCCGCCATTTTCCAACGGGATGAGAGTTTGACATCTCACAGGCCTGGCCTTACATTTCCATTCATTACCAGGACTCAACCATATCTAATTATGGATTAGTGGGGGATATATGAGGTGGGAATCTGGTGACCCCTCCAAACCCCGCTCTCCACTACTACGGGGGGAGTGATTTACTTGCAGCACGAAATACAAATTAGGCGTACGTGATTTTCACCAAAGGTCTTATGGTAAATTCTGCCCACCGCCTGTTCCTGGAGACCCCCATCTCTGGGGGTTTGCTTATGTAATGTTTTTTGATTATTGAGTATGTACAGAGCACATCTGCTGGTGTTATGAAATGGGGTTCCAGGAGAGGCTGGGGGAAAACCGCGGTAAATTGACAATACGGCATCGCCTTTGAACATCAAGGCCTTGGCGGGGATCAGAGTGTGCATAAGTTGTAATTCTGATTAATGCCCCAAGTCAGGCCCTACTATTGTAGGAAGCCCTTGTTGCGTGGGGGTTCCACCTCTGCAAGGCGCAGGCTCCTAGGAACTCTTCCTCATCGGTCTAGTAGCGGAATGTGTCCCATATTCTGAGAAATTCTTTGAGATGGGGGGGGGGGGGGGGTTGGGAGCCATGATTTGTGGGAGGGGGTGGTGGACCCTGATATGGGGGGGTGGACCATGATTAGGGGGGGTGGACCATGATTAGGGGGTGGACCATGATTAGGGGGGGGTGGGCCCTGATGTATTTCTTATATCTGCCCATGTTTTGTAACGAGCTACAGACACAGGGGTTGGTGTCACCACACTTCACAGAGTGACCGTCAGTGACCCGGTAAGTACATTTAGTAGATATCATTGACATTCAGGTCATGCAGCCCAGAGCGCAATAGACAGAATGCTGCCCTGGGAGACCCACTGTGGGTACCATTGGTAAGACAAGCAGGGGATTGTGGGACTGTGGATGACCCTCAAGAGATGTGTACCTTGGAGATCTTTACATCCTGCACCCGATTAGCAAAAGTTGGAACACTTCCCCCGAAGGGCTACTCCTACGTTTGGAGTAGATATCTAACTTTTATGGATTCACAAAACCCCAACTGAGTAGCTATAGAAATCTATAAAAGCAGCAGGATATTAAACTATATATTAAAAATACAGGATTCAAAACCTAGTGTCACAAACCAATATCAAGCTTCATATCTCCCAAAATCCATCATCAATCACTTGCTGCCTAATATGGTGGGAATGGAGTAAAAAAGAGAATAACTAACCTATTCATAAAAAAGCTGCATGGAAGAATTTAAGGGCAACATTTTGTAGGAAGATCTTCGTATGTGTTAGATATTTTAAAAGTAGATGTTCTGAACATATATTCTTGCAGTCTGTTTTATGTGTATCTGTCTGCTACACTGTAGATTCAAGGTTTACTCCAACTTTGCAAACTTTACTGATGCCAGTTTTCCCCCTGGTGCAGATCTCCCTGAGTAAACGCTTGAGAAACTTTCCAGCACACCTGTGGATCAGAATAGTTTTTATCCCTTTGCAGAGACATTTTTCTTTCCGGCATCCCTGGAATACGGGTGGGTTTCATTTTCTGTCATTGGTTTCAGGGCAAGGGTTAAGCAAGCTTTGACAGAGCGGTCTACAGTGGACAACAACACACCACTCAATACAACTGCATTACATCCAGGATGTAGCGGGTAGAAGCGGGGCTTCAGTGGGCGCAGAGAGCAAAGTTTGCAATAAACATATCTTCTCACTGAGTGGATCTTTTTAAACGTGCATCTTTTCCACAACTTTCTGAACTCCCAGGAGGGTGATAGTCTGGAAGGAATATACATTTTCTGGGCCAGACACAGGGCGTGTGGCGGCTGCTTTCGCTCTCAGCTTCCACGGGGGACCCGGAGGAAGGCGGAGCTTGCTTCTTGTCTAGTGAGAGCCCCGTGCACTGATGTAAAGTTCAGGTCATTCCTAGAGGTGTGTGTGGAGAGGGGACGGGGGGGGGGGGTAAGGGGATAGGGGCAAGGGGATGGGGGCAACACAGTTTGTTTCTAGCGAAATCTGTGCAACTTCATGCAGTGTTGTCCTCCCCCAACATTTGAGTGACAGTTGTGACGTGTACAACAATTTATGTCTCAAAAGGAAAACTTGCAGAGAAACATTCTGCAAACATTTGATACTCTGATAAACGACCTCTGTAACATGTAAACTCGCAGAGAATAAGCGTTCACCTTTTCCACTGTGGGAGGGTTGATTCGACCATGAGACTTTCTTGTGGTGCACAAACAAACCTTGCATTGCTGATGATGGTAAACCCAGCTGCAGACTTGGTATATATCGAATCTTTACAAATGTTGCAGGCCTAAACACAATGTGCCACTCACATCATTTGCCACTTTGAAAAGATGCTTGCTCTTTGCAGGAATATATGTGTGTTAGTTTCCAGGGTGAGCCGCCACCTACAAAGGGATTGTGAATGCTAGTGGGTGCACGAGTTTGCACATGTTAGCTTTATTTTGCTGGGGCTACTAATGTCCCCTTTTCTGTTCATAATTGGCAGATTTTACATCATCTTAAGTGAAATTTGCTGTTGACAACTTTCAGAAATCCAGTAGATAACCCTATGTAATTTACTCTTTCAAAATTAATGTGGGCTGTGGTTGAGTACCCTTTAGCAACTCATTCCCCTCACTTGTGAGTGACACTATTTTGCTTAACCATGATGTTCGTTCATTCGTTCCAACTTCTGGGAAAGTCAAAGTCCAAGAACCACAGCCTGCACTAGGGGGGAGAGATACTGCATGGGAGACAAGCGCAGGCACTCTAATTAAAAACAGATGGCCCCTGCGCGCCTCTGCTGCCTCCCGAGAGCAAAACGCTCTGGGAGTAAACATTTCACAAGAAGCTGGGACCTCCACACACCTTTGGCCAATTGCGTACTAAAGCCAGACGCAAAGGCCAGTCGTGTGTGAGTACTACACGCACGAGCTTCTACACTAGCTTAAGTGATTCCAAGTGGCCGATTTCCTATGCAGAGCATACACGCTGCCGTAGGTTCGACCTAAAAACAGACGAAGTAGAAATCGAAATAACGATCTTGATAGAACCCTGTGAGACCGGTCAGCCTTCAGGTGGTCTTCCCCCAAAGAGTTTATCTTCTCTCCTCCTGTTTTGCTGAATTTCTTTGTTGGCATCAAGAGACTGTGCACTTAAACACTGCTAATCAGTGCTAAAAGTGCTTGTGGTCACTCCCTAGAACATGGTAAAATTGGCTTGCAGCTGATTCCCCTTTTTAGTTTACTTCTAGTTCCCTATTAAAATGGTATACCATATACCCACGGCTGGTAAAGTAAATGCTACTAGTGGCCAGCAGCACGTATTGTGCCACCCACTTAAGTAGCCCCTTAAAACATGCCTCAGGATTGCCATTGCAGCCTTTGTGCAGTTTTAAACTGCCATTGACATGGCAAAATAAATATTTTGACAAGCCTAAAATGACTTTTTTAATACATATGTAACCCCTGGCATAGGCCCTAAAAATCCCATAGGGGAGGGTGCATTATATTAAAAAAGTTAGACTTTTAAGTTTAGCATGTCCTGATAGTGAAAAACTCACAAACTCGTTTTGTACTACTATTAGGCCTACCTTTCTCATAAGATAACATTGGGTTACATCGTTACATCATTACATTTAATAAGTGATAACTTTTTTAGGGATGCCATGTTTGGTTTCTAAAGAATTTGGAAATTGGCACTTTTAGAAAGTGGGCATTTTGTTGTTGGCCGTTATCCTTTGTATAGTTCTCCCACACAGTTACAAAGAGGGAACTAAGCATTGGCAGGATCAGCCATCCGGGCAGGAGGGACAATGCTGTGCACAGCCCCACTTCCATTTCAAAGGAGCTGCACACAAAAAACTTCACACTAGGCTTTTGTGACACTAGACCCAGTGGAGCCTGGGTAGGGAGGCAGGAAATGTCAATGCCATCTGTGCAGGGGGTAAACCTCTAGATGTTTCTTTGACTTCAAAGCTCGCACCAGGCATAACAAGCATTGGCATAGCCAATAGGTCTTGCCGTTGGGGCCTTAGAAGTGTTGAGCCAGATATTTTGGCTTTGCCAAAGTCTATAATCTATACTGTAGAGCAGTGTGGCTGTAGACTGTAGACTGTAATCTAACTCTCTATGACGAGACGATTCATTACAATCATATAGTGTTGGCACTTAAGTTTGTGAGCCTCACCCTTCACCTTTGGACCCAATGCGACTGCAAAGGTCGCACCACCCTAAGGCCAACACTGCAAAAAGTTGTGGTGGTCCTACTGCGCACTCATGAGCCAAGAGGCTAATCTCATTAACATAAGGCTGTGAGAGAGAACTGTGCCTAAAATCCTGCATATCTGTCCTGTCTGCATTACAATATCCATTGTAACTACTGGTATCGGAAAAGAAGATCTTAATACCACTGTTGGCTTGATCATCTGTGGCAGTTAGAATCATTCTCATTTTGTGCAGTTTCGGTTTCACAATTGCCTTGGAAACCAGTGTTATCAGTGGAAAGCATACAGTTATTTTCATATTAGCTCACGTGAGGACATTTCCTTTCAATTGGCATCTAAAAAAACTACAGCTAAACCCTAGGAATTGTTCAATTTTTTGATGTTGTGAATTAGTTCATGCCTGGATTTCCTGATGTGGTGATGTGGCACCTCACGTAGCAAAAACCTGCCCTGCTCGTTCACTTTAGTATCTTGCAGTCCTGATAATAGAACTGCTGTGGAGCTGCTGGTCCAGGGCGGAAATCCATTCCAGATATTTCAAGAATCTCTTTAAAAAACACAAAATCTTCCTACACCTGGTTTGGTCAGGTACATTCCCTTAATGCTTTCAGTTTGAATCAGTCATGCATGTTATCCATTTGTGACACGTACGGAATGTATATGCCACTATTTGATAGAAATAAACTGGCATTTTGTCACCAAACATGTTTGACTACAAATGACAAACTGGTATTTCTGACCAAATAAGTATTTTTCCATGTAAAAGATATGGTTGTGTTTGAGGCACCCATGTTTAATTTGCCTAAATGAAAAGCTGTTATTTCATAGTAAAATGTGAGCATTTCCATAAACTGACAAACAGATGTTTGGGACTAATGACTCCATTCACAAATATATATTTCAAGCTCATGTTTTAGTGAATGCCTACTATTGGCAAAACCCTAGTCGGTCAGACTGATATCACACATCAGCAGTTCATACCTCTACGTTCCTTGTAGCCTTAGTTACGTTTGTATGCGGATGTAAATAGAATCTCTTTAGCTCTGATGTATACTTCCCGAGGTCTGACATATTTATTTTGAATTCATGTCACCCTCTAATAACAACAGAGTGAGTAGAGCGGGCTGGACAGCACGAGGAATACCTCTTATTTAAAAGAACCCTCACTCACCAACCTAGTTGGTGACATGCTTCATCATTGTGTTCCCACCAGAGCGGCCGAGTGCCTCCTTGGTGTGGTACAAAGCCTGAATTACAATGGAGCGGGTATTGTTGAGATAGTGTCCGTGCAGCGATGAAATAGTGCAGGTTAAAAGATGCCTGGTTTAATCCCAAAGTAATTCTAGTGGTGGAAAACCAGATATCATTAAAAACAAGTGAGGCAGACGCTAGCTGTCTGGCTAGATTGACTTGGCGCATCCGATTTGGCGTAAGTGTGGTTGGTGGTCGACATGTTTCTGCTTATGAAGTGCGACTTGCTAAGCATTCATCAGGACCAAGCCTCCACGGCGGTGTGCACTCTCTAAAGCGCACCCTAACCTGTGGAGTAATACAAATGGTAAAACACACATAAAAACACATACAACAATTCAGTGAGTTTAGTGGTATCTCTTGCCAGGCAATCAAGAGGTCTAATGCGTTTGGTGACCTTGTGCTGGTAATTACCAATAGGTGCTTAAAGGTAATAACATGTATGCCTCTATATCAGGCATTCGTGTCAATCTGGGTAAACAAAATGTACTGCCACTCCATGTTCACTTTTTCATCAGGAGGGGTCGTTGTTACGGGTAACACGGGTAACACCCAGTAACCTCAGGTGCATTACAATTCATGCCACAAACTTTAAGTGATAGTGACTAGCCCATTAAAAAGCACAGATGAGAAATAAACCCTCTCAGGGTTTCAACATTGTTAACCTCAATAGAGAGTCTAGAGGTGGAGGCATCACTATGATTTTTAAATCCGGCTACACCTGCTCTTTTGTTAAAGAGACTATTGCTGGCTGTGAGTGCGCTCGTTTCGGGCTTGCTCTGAACGCCTGCTATACTATGTTGGGCTTACTTATTTATCGCCCACCTGGCCCCTCCACAGAGTTCATGCCGTCACTTGTGGACACTTTTAACATTTTGGTTACAAGGACAGCCACCTTCGGTGTCATCGGAGACCTGAACCCGCACTTAGAAAGTCCCCAGGGAATGGAGCTTGGCAATTTCCTGGCTGACCTGGGTGCTTATCAGATGACTCAACTGGTCCAGGGTCCCACTCATTCTGCAGAACATTTGCTGGATCCGGTGTTCTCAAACCTCCACTCTCTGTCAGTTCACACTTTCTGATTACTATGTCTCTCTCAGGGGTCTCCCCTCCATGTTAGCAGTGTCAGAAGGTGGCCTTCAAACGCCCCTGGCATAAACTTGACCTCTTCCAATTCCATGACCGTCTCTCCAGGGCTGCTATCAACTTGCCTGACGACCCTAACACTGCTGAAGCATTTTCTGATTGGATCTGCAGCTCTCTTGATGCTCTTATCCCGGCAAAGTGGTCAGTCAGCTGTACTTCCCACTCAAACCCATAGTATAATGATGACCTGGCCATTTTGCGAAAAACCTGTAAAAGGCTGGAGAGGTCTTGGAGACGGGAGTATGACCCTTCACAGAAGAAGCGCTACCAAGCAGCAATGGCTACCACAGGGCCATTCATACTGCGCACGCAGCGTATTTTTCTGGGGCAATTAGGAGTAGTGGCAACCCTTCTAAAATTATCTTTTCCATATTGAAAAGTCTAAAACAGCACAGTATCCCGGCTGTGCCCCCTAATTCCTCTAATGAGCAGTGTGAGGCTCTGGCTACTTTATTTGTCGAAAAAGTAGAGAACATTTATCAATCCTTCACTCACACTGCTATGAGCTCTGACCCTGTTCGGGGTCCGCCCCCTGCGTACTTTGGATTCATTCCCACAGGTTTCCTTGGATGAGCTACGGTTAGTGTGTTCCAAGATCAAATCAGGCTCCCCTTCTGATCCTCTTAAACCTGACCAGTTTATGAGATAGTTATATTTGCTGCTGTCAACTGTAAGACATGTGATTAACAACTCTCTGTCCAGTGCGACAGTCCCCAGTTCTTGGAAGCAAGCTAAGGTGATTCCTTTGCTTAAGAAGCCTACTCTAGACGCAGCCAAACTGGAGAACTGGAGAATTATCGCTCAATCTCTCTCCTCCCATGGATTGCTAAGATCACCAAGACTTCTGTCCATTCCATCCTTGCCAAACTTCTGGAAGAAAGCAACTGTTTGGACATCTCTCTGAATGGCTTTCGCTCAGGTCATAGTATGGAGTCTGCTCTCCTGGCTGTCACAGAACACCTTAGGCTCGCTCTGGATGAGGGACATACGTCAGCGCTGATTCGGTTAGACCTCAGCGCCGCATTTGATACAGTCTCTCATGAGATTTTGTTACGCAGGTTAGAAGAAGCAGGTGTTGTGGGCTGAGCTTTGACCTGGTATGTGTCCTTTTTTTCAAATAGGACCTTCCAAGTTACAGCTCCCCTTTCACCTCTTTGTACCATGCTAATAAGCAAGGAGTCCCCCAAGGCTCCGTCTTGAGCCCTCTGCTTTTCAATCTCTACGTTGAACCCCTGGCAGTCTTGGCAAGGAGAAGAGGGCTTACCATCGTATCATATGCTGATGATACACATTTAGTGGTAGCCCTCTCTGACCACACTGGGAGTGCAGCATGAAGATCTCAAAGCTGTTGCCAAGTGGATGACTGATAACTGTCTCCAATTGAACTCCAACAAGTCAGAGATCCTGCTGGTGGGTAACCATCAAGAGCTATGGGGGGGACTGGTGGTGGCCAGCCATACTGGGATGCACACCTACTCCTAAGCTGGAAGTGACAGATATTGGAGTCTGGGTAGATTCAGGTCTCAAGTTTTCAGCTCCAAACCAAAAAAGTCACGGGGACCTACTCTGGCATACTTGGGGGGCTTAAACTGTTGCTTGAGTTCTTTGAGCCACCAGTCAGGCAAATGATTATTCTGGCCTACATTGTATCTAGACTGGACTATGCCATTGCACTGTACCTGGGGGTGAATAAGATCGAAACCCTGAGGCTTCAGCCATTCCAAAAGGCGGTGGCTAGAACCCTGTTGGGCCTTCCAGAACCTGTCCCACCTCTATGGCTATCCGTCAGTTGCACTGGCTTGGCTCCCTGTTGCCAACTGAGTGGAATTCAAGGTCTTCTGTACTGAATTTAAAATCCTAAAACTCTCCTCTCTGGCCATCCTGACCTATCTGCTGTTACCTTACCACCCCACGCGCCAGCTTCGCTGTACTCGACAGCACCTGGCTACTGTGCCTCGTACGAGGAAGGTACGATCGGGCGGACGCTCTTTCTGTCTGCCAAGCTTTGGAATACTCTAACATACTCCATTCGTGCCATGGAAAATGACTTGGTCTTTCGCAGAGCAATCAAAACCTATCTCTTCCCCATAGTCTAGTGCTTTCCCTGACTCCCAGCCTCTGTTTTCTGGTTCAGCGTTGGGATGCCTCTTTGCTAGGGCAGCTGTGCGCTATACAAAACATATTAACATAACCTAAGAACCAAGCCCTTGTTGTGCTATTCCAATGTACACTTGGTCAGTGGTAAATTTGACCGGTTAGTTCTTTTAGAGAATTCGATCGCAGACCCGCCTCCAGTGAGGTATTGCTATGGTATTTAATTTAAAGTTAAGGAATCTGTGGCTAGATATCTCTGTAGATGTAAAAGTTACTTACCTTTGGTAATGCTATATGTGGTAGAGACACAGTCAAGCCGCAGATTCCCTAACACTCTGCCCATTCACCCGCTCTGCGAATGATTCTTGAGGTACGGGTTATACCCTTTCAATACTGGCTTTATATACCAGTCATCACTATCTCAATCTATGTTGGGGTTAAAGAAGCTGCATAGCCTGCCACTTAGCTTTTGCATAGAGGTTGCAATCCCGTCCATTCTGAATATGTATGGTTGGTAGAATGGGTGTGTGTTTTTCTTGCTCTCAGGTTGACACACCAATGAGCAGTATTAACTGGTTTGTTCTTTCTATAAAAGACTTCTTAGTAATGTCATACTTTGACGCTGATACTGTCAATAAATCAGATGTGGGTGTAAATTAACACACAGCTTAGTGTTGTTGTTGTAGGTGCTGTTTGACTATTACCATATAATTCATGGCCATTGATGTATGGTGCGTAGAGGGTTTGGTCTCTTCCCTCTTAAGGTGGTTATTCACCAGGGTGCAGAAATTCATGTAGCCATGTGTTAAGTTGTTTTTGTGTGGGCTTTTCTCTACATTCCGTGTCTGGTATTTTCATACCATTTGATGCTTCATTTCCTAATGATGTTTTTAAAAGATTTTTGGTATTCTTTTGGCACACTGTTTCCACAACTAGTTTCTATAGTGGCTCCATGTTCTGGCGTGGTAAGTTTCACTGAAGAAACTTTCGTCTGTGCGCTGGAGGGGACTTGTATGGCTCGACTGACTTCACATACGGAGACTGTCACTGCGGAGCCATAGGACGCCGGCCCCCGGTGCCCAGAGGTACTGCTGAAAAATGTCTGGATTCAGCCTGGCGCCTTGGGAGAATTCAAAGTTAAGGAGTCTGCGGCTAGACTATATATCTTCCAGATGTAGCATTACCATAGGTAAGTAACTTTTACAACAGGCTCAACTTTGGCAGAGTGCATTGGCATCTGGCTTTTTTGCAGGTCTTGAAGTAGACCGTGGTGAGCAGATGTCCAGAGGCTGTGGAGTGCATTTGGAGTGGGAGGAATGGATACATTTTGCCAGATCACAGCGCTTAACGTCTGTGTTGGTGATGAGCAGGATCTGGAATGGTCCATGCAGAGAGGTTGCAGAGCTGTCTTCCTAATGTGAAGACCCGGTGTCTGGGCTAAAGAGAATGTCATGCTCTGGTTAGACACTCCAGTAATGCAAAAACAACAGTTGATGGACAGAATGCAGAACAATGTTATATATTCTCCCCAGTACAGAGATCTGGGCCTAAATCCATCGTTTTTTTTTGCTCACCATGCCATTCCAGTTTGAACCTAGCCATATGCAAATCAGTCTTGACCCTGTGCCTCATGGGAACAGTCCAGCCCGAACTGCCAAGCCAGGTCCTCCCTGGACTGGAACCAAGCATCCTAGGACTGGTTTCGGAGTTTCACCCCTCTTCAGCTCACTGTGCCACTGGAATCAAGCTATCCTGGCTGAAGAGGGGTGAAACCCCGAAACCGGTCCTAGGATGCTTGTTTCCGGTCAAGGGAGGACCTGATTTGGCAGTAAGGGCTGGACTGTTCCCATGAGGCACAGGGTTAAGACTGATTTGCATATGGCCAGGTCTAAACTGGGGTGGCATGGTGAGCAAAAGAATGATGGGATGAATGTTTTGATTTGTTCTGCATTCCATCCATCAATTGTGTGTCTTTTGCTAGACACTCCAGTAAGGCAGCTTAAACCTGAGAATGGAAACCGTAAAGACAGCATATAGGCTTTCTGCAATATTGTACGGCTGCATCACTCAGTTGTAAATCTAACTAAGCAGGAAAGAGTGGAGGGTAGGGTTTGAAACTGCATCATAGTTCTCATAACACTATTTCTTAAACTCTTATTTGTGGTTTTTTTAGCTGGTAGGCCTGAGTAGTCCACAAAGTGAAAGGGAGAGCATCAGTGCGCTTCAGTTGTATTTCAGACATATCCATTTTGTTCATGAGGGTACCATTGTACCTTTTCATTTTGGCTGCTGACCCAGGAAGATATGTGTAATGGAAGTGTTGATCTCTCCATAAGGCTTTGCAGATCTCCTTCCCAATAGTTGAAATGAAGCGTGCTCCTCAGTCACTTTATAAGCGACTTGGGGTTCCAGAGTGTGAAACATAGTCTCTAAGTAGGTGCTTAGCAACTGTGATGGCATCTGCCTTTGAGCAGGGGTAAGCTTCCAACTACCTCAAAAACATACAGACTATCACCAGGACATATGACTATGAATTGCACCACAGCCTCTCCGTAAATTCCATCTGCAGGTGTATGAAGGGGCCTCAAGTGGGAAGGTGAGCAATGGGGTGCTCTTAATCAATTTTCAGGTGTTGTGCAAGTGACATGGGAGTGACAATAATTTTGAGCCATAGAAAATAAGAAGGGCTCATACAAGAGTGTTGCTGCAGCACATATTATGCAATTCCTAAAGACATGGTCTGCTCCGTGATACAACCATGCAAGGATGGGGAGTAGAAATTGTGGTGCAGCCACATGCCCATGCCAGTGTTCTCTCCACACACCTTCAGAGTCTTTTTCACATTTCTGTTTGATCCAACATTATTTCTTACACTTAGAGCCTCGTTCCTTCTGCAAGGCAAATATTTTAGAGAAGGTACAAGAATCAAATTCGTTCTCACTGGGAAGTTATTGGGTAGTGCACCTGAACTCCGTTAACTGCTTTGGCAACATCAGGGCATGAGGAGGTTTGGTATGTATTTGACATAACTATATGGGGGTTCTGTCAGGTGTTATGAACTTTCTTTGAATCCTAGCAAGCCCAAACCTATGCATCACTCCAAATTCATACTTTGAGTCCATGTACATAGTGAACATTCTTTCTTTGGCCAGGACACAAGTGGGGGTGAGTGCACCAAGTACAGCAGATTTTGCATTTGGTAACTGACAACAAACATTTCATGAGCAAGGAATTGTACTCGGAGAAAACACAACTGGGGTTTTTCTTTTGAAACCTTGTGCCCCTTTTTTGGCTAATTCGGTGAGTAGGTAGATTGATTCCACCTTTAAGTGATCTAAATTAATGGATGCCAAAAATAAATCCTCAATGTATTGAACCAAAGTAGTCCCATGGCAAGGAAAACTTATGTGTCCAGATCCTTATTTCAAACTGATTTATTTGGTGCATGGGGATAAAGAAGGCAGAACAGAGGTCTACTATGGTAAACCATTGTGTGTACCCAGGGAGGCAGGAAAGGATGGTGGTAGATTGGAGGTTGGCAAGTGCTTGGGCTTGATTTCCGTCCATTGTTTTTTATCCGTGCTGACTCTGCTCCTAATAGCTTGTTTGTTTGTATAAGCTTTATTCGAGACAATTCTCATAAAAGCACATAAAATCAGGACAGTTACACAAAATACATAATACAGAGTAAAAATTCATTAAACACAATGCAGCTCATACAACATTACAGATAAAACAATTTATACCAATACATAAAGTTTATTAATTTATTAAAAGGAGTCCCTGATTACCTGCAATCCCCTAAGGACCGTCGTCTTATCGCCCAAGCCCAACCCATGTATTTGGCGACACCCATGACTATCGAATCCTGATATGTTGTACATAGGATTCTTAGAGCCACGGAACTTTCGCGTGTCCCCAAATTTTTGCATACCGGCGAGAGCCATTTCCTCCATGGATTCACATAAGCTTCACATGAAAAGAGAAAATGTCCTAAGCTCTCCTCGGCATTTTCACAGGCAGGACATAGGCTATTAGTGGGTCTGTGCCAACTAGATGTCAATTTCTTGAGAGGGATAGATCCTGACCTTAGCTGGAAAATGAGTTTCCTGTCCATTGGTACCGTGATATTATCCCAATAATTTTCTAGGACAGGTAGAATTTTAGTCTCCAGGAAACGACCAGACATTGAATCTGCCCTGGTGTCATTCAGCATCTTGCCTCCCACCCAATCCCAATATTGCTCTTTGAGGGCTTCTTTGCTTGGGAAGGTTTCTCCCTCGGGGTTATTCCAAAGGTTTGAAAACCCTAGATTTACCAACATGGTCTTCAGATGTTTTAACCATTTTATCTTATGGAAGGTATCTTCCTTAATTATCCACAAAAAGCCCTCCGCGTACTGTCTTATTTCTGGAGTCGTCCAGAGGCGTCTCCAGTAAAGAACTGGTCGCAATCGAGCTCTGTCGACGATCGTTCGTCTACCAAGCTCCATAAACAATGGGATTAGGGGGGTGCTCTGCGGAAGTCCAGTAATCCCGCGCATGAACTTGTTCTCAGAGGTCTGAAGAGCCATCAAACTATTCCAAGCCCATAGTTCAGCGCCATATAAGGTGGCACCCAAAACCTTCGCATCATACACTGTCAGTGCGGGTTTTATAGGTTTTGTTTTTGATTTACGGTGGTCCCCCCTTAAGGCACCTGATAGCTGCTGGTGCTTTAGGACTACTTTGTTCACATGATGCGTCCAGCCAGTCCCCCCCGCAATCTGCACTCCCAAATATGTAAATTCATTGACTATATCGAGCCTGCTGTTATTTAGGGTTATCTTAGGATGGCTTCTACT
Source organism: Lissotriton vulgaris (assembly GCF_964263255.1). NCBI lineage: Eukaryota > Metazoa > Chordata > Amphibia > Caudata > Salamandridae > Lissotriton > Lissotriton vulgaris. The sequence goes on from NC_141687.1 coordinate 1,859,210,514, forward strand.
TCCAGCAGAGAAGGCCATTAGTTTAGTTTTTCCTACGTTTACCTCTAACCCGTGCTCCATGCAAAAAGCATCAAAAATGCTTAATGCACGCTGCAGCCCCATGGGAGTCTTGGACAAAATAAGAGTGTCGTCAGCGAACATCAGGATCGGAACCCTGATGTCCGCCAACGAAGGGGCATCGACACTAGCCCTCAACATTCTCTCGACTATCCCGTTAATAAATAACGAGAAAAGTAGAGGGGCCATAGAACAGCCTTGCCTAACACCCCTTTCCACAGGGAAGTCCACTGTTGTCTCGCTACTTCCTCCCCATTGGACTCTGGCAAAGTTGGATTCGTGCAGTCGCATAATTAATGTTAGCAGTTCTGCAGGAATCCCCAGCTTTTGGAGCACCGACCATAGCTTGTACCTGGGGACTAGATCGAACGCAGCCCGCAGGTCGACAAACGCGACATACAGGCTGCCCCTTCCCAGCTCAACGGTTTTCCACCTTAATATTGTGAAGCGAAAGACCTGGTCAATGGTACTAGTAGCTCGCCTAAATCCCGCTTGATATGGGGAGAGGGCGCTGTTGTCTTCTACCCAGTCCATTAGCTGGTTTGTTACCATTCTCCCGACTATTTTCTGCACGGTGGCTATTAAGCTTATGGGCCTATAATTTGCAGGCAGTGAGCGATCGCCCTTCTTGTGGATGGGGATAATGGTAGCACCTTTCCAAATGTCTGGAACCTTTGCCCCCTTTGCTAGGGCATTTGCTACAAGCAGAATGTATCTCGCCCATCTAGCCACGTCATGTTTAAAAATATCAGGGGGGATACCATCTGGGCCTGGCGCCCTCCCACATTTCGCAGAACTGATGGCAATTTCTGCTTCACTGAGGGAGAATAAATCTTCGGTTGCATAGGCCGGGGTTATATCATCAGCTGACACGGATATATTACTTTCCGCGTACTGGGGCCCGAAATAATCGACCCAGGATTCCACTGGTACATTATTGTCGGGTTTTGCTGGGCCCGCTCCACTACCCCACTTGATAATTTTCCAAAATAACATTGAGTCTTTGTTATCGGAGGCTGCTTTTAATTGGGCCCAATGGTCTTCGTCCCATTTCTTTTTTGCACGATAGATGGCTGCTTTGTACAATTTCCTATGCTTAATCACTGCAGCACGATCCCTGTTCCTTATTGCCTGCCCCAGTTCTAGACGTGCTGCTCTGCAATGATTATCGAACCACCTACCCACTTCTTTAGTTTTCTTCCCTTTTCTTTTCTTTATAAAAAAACATGGTCTTAAAGAGGAGAATAACTTGTTGTGGATTTCAGTGATAACATTGTCCCCGGGAGCCACTGGGACTGCAGCTTCAATCTCGGAAATTGCACCATCAACCTTATTAGTGATATATGTCATAGTGACTTCATTTGCTAGCACCTTGGGCCATTTTAACCTTCGCTCATCGTTACTTAAAAGAGGGGTTTCATCGTGTGTCTCAATAGGGTTTCCTGAACCTGCATTCCACCACTTATGTGACACACATAGGGGGTTGTGGTCACTTTCAACCCGGGGCCTAACTGCCATGTCAACAACCCCATTCCACAGCTGGAGACTACACAATATGTAGTCAATTCGGCTCCTATTAATACCATTGTCGAAAGTGAAACTGCCCTCCCTATCACCAGGTGTCCTACCATTGAGAGCTCTTAGACCATACTCCAAGCATATTCCATTTAACAGTAGGATCTCTTTTGTCCATCGCTTCACAGGTTGTAAGTTTAAAGATGGTACTCCCCAGAGATTATCCTCTTCACACTCATTAAGGTCGTTTGTGCAGTTCAAGGGTTCAAAGGTCCTGTTTAAATCCCCAGCGATTATCTTTGCATTTCCCTGGGAATTAGCCTCCATAACATCAGACAACAACTCAATGGTAGATAGATTTATTACTTTGCCGCCTCTCGCATAGATATTGTATAAATCTATTGGTTGGCCTTTTGCAACAGAGATTCTAAGGGCTTGTAGATCACTATTTCCCAGGTCAAGGATTTTTATATCAATATGCAAACCCAGTCTGACCCACACTGTTAGGCCACCCTTTGGCCGCCCTCTTCCCCCTTTTATGGCTGGTATATAATAATTCAAGTAACCTAAGCAAAAGAGAGGATCACAAGCCCAGGTTTCTTGGAAACAACAAATGTCAAAGCCACTTATGAAATCTACCCAAAGCTGGGAGTCCAACTTGCTGGCCAACCCGGCGACATTCCAAGACAAAAGGGTGCCAATATCTGCATTTGTCCCGACCCGAGCTTTTGCAAGCGGAGATTCATGGGATGACATAGAAATTCCCATTAGACTAGCCAGCCTGTCTGAGTCATCCATTGAGCCCACAACTAAGTCGTCCATTACAGGGTATAAGACATTTGGATTTGATGTTCCTAGTCTAGAGCCACCTTCTTCGGCCACACACCCAGCCTCGGTGTTGTTCTCCTTTATATTTGTAGTAATAATATTACCACAGACATCACCCAACACCTCTACTTCTTTTATAATTCCGCCCGTGCTGTCAATACCAGTGTGTCAATACCCCCAGCCCGAATCCTGCCATCCTACATGGGGATTATTGTGTGTATATGGAGTATAATTAAAACTAGCATGGGGAGGTGGTAAAGAAACAACTGGCCATTGCGCAATGGGGGGGATTATGGGCTCGTTTAGTAGGCTTGTAGCTACACTTGTTGGTCTGGGGTAAAAGAAGGTGAGGTCCACAATACCAATACCACCCTTATTTGTTCCCCATCCCTGCCTTGTTATCCATCCCACCACCCTAGGATCTTGAAAATTAACCACTATACATTCCCCCCCCAGGGTTTTTGGTGTATAGCCCATCCAGTCTATTCTCCTAGCCCCTATTATTAGCCCATCAATACCACCCGGCAGAGGACGATTTTCCTTTAACCAGTGCATGGTCTTGTTTTTGAGCATCTGGAAATTTTCTCTCTGTCCTGGGGGTAGAGGTGGTACATTGATGAGAACTGCCACATAGGGGAAGGAGTCTGGAGTTAGATTAATTGGGGGTTTTCTATGAGGTGGCTTTGGCAAGGGCGTTGGGATTGATTTGGGAACTTGGGGAACAGGTTGAAGGGCAGGTTTCTGGACCTGTTTGCTATTAGCTAGGGACGCTGTTGAGGCTTTAACAGCCGGCTGATGAACATTAACCCCATTTCCTACCCCCTTGGTGTTTGGGGGTATACATGTGTTGGTAGTTACGCTTACAGATGTTGGTGCTTTACCCACTTGTTGGCACAAGGTAGCCACAACGTTTACAACAGCCGGTTGGTTTTGTGACTGGGGTAATGAGGACTGTGTGGGATGTGTTGGATTCGACTGCGATGGTTCAGAACCCGAAGTCGCTTTATCGGCCCTAGCTGTGGGTTTTGCAATGACTTTTGCTGGGGGTTTATTTTGTTTGGAAGGTAAAGGGGAGCCGTTTCTAGGATTTCTACCCTTGTCCTGAATGTGGGGGGTATTCACGACCTGAGGGTTTGAGTTTGTTTCCACCCTGCTTGCTTTGATCAGGGATTTTGTAGAATAGAAATTGTCTAAAGTTTTTTGCTCAAAGTGGTTTAACCTATCAATGAGTTTAGCAATTCTATCCTCAATGGGAGTGAGTACCAGTCTAAACATTTTTTCCAGTTCTGGAAGCACATTTGCAAATAATACATCATTGTCTTTACTTGGTACTTTAGGAACAGAACAAGAGTCGTCCACTTTGTCTTGGTTATCCTGAGGAGTAGGAATAGTTAATATTACACATCCTGTACTTTGTACTGGCTCGTTAACTGTATTCCCAATGTTCACTGATGTATGTAACTTCCTAATTTTTGGTGGAAGTCGGGCCATTTTTTTGCATTTTTTTACAGCAGCTGGACGTTTCCTTTTAGCCCCAGTTTTAGAATTGGCAGGTATAACTTGATGGCCCAAGTCAGAGAGCGATAATGGGTGAGATGTACTACCGCAAGTATTGTTAGAATCTGTCGCGGCAGTCTTGATTATGCTGTCACCCAGGGCCTCAGAGCCTTCGATTGTAACTGGAAGGCTCACTGATGAAAGAGGGGTTACCAAAGTGGGGTAGACAACATTTGAAGACTTGTCCGTGGAGTTCTTAAGTATTTCAATAGATAGCCTACGCTCGGCGCGCTTCTCTGCCAAAGTCAGTTCTTTATCTATTGCCACTGAGCGATTGAAAAAGAATTTATCTAAGGGACCAATGGCCAAAGGGCCAGACTCCGTTGGAAGAGACATCAAGTGACTGGTTGTAGGACTTGTATTAGCAGCAGTCGCCATAATAAATACGAAGTAATACAAGGGAATCTGTGTCACTTACTGAGATAGATGGTGTATCACACAATCCAAGGGGGGTGGCCCTGCCCGGCCTCCTTCGGCCCCGGACGGCCACAGACGGTCCCGCCCTTGTCCCGGGCTTCTCCCGCGCGCTCTCCCGCGCTGCGGGAGTACTAGTGGATGTTTATAGGACCTGCAACAAAAAGGTGGAATGGTGGGAGGGGTCGGGGAGAGCGGCCCAGGTGTTGCTCCTTTGTGCTGGCGTGCGCTCCTGGGATATGGAGTCCCTCCGTGAGCACATGCACTCGCTCGCAGCCCCAGTCAAGGTTTTCCCTCCAGGGACCCTCCAAACCTTTTAAACAGCAGCAATGACACCAACGCGATGCGGGACCCGCGAAGCGGGTTCCGCGAGCTGTAGGAGTGCAAGCAGGTCAGTCCCAGCAAGGAAAGCTTTAAAATCCACAGAGCGTCCCGCTTTCTGCTCTGAAAAGTGCCCTTTTGAAGATCATCAGTAGAAGGGTGGGAGGGGTCGGGGAGAGCGGCCCAGGTGTTGCTCCTTTGTGCTGGCGTGCGCTCCTGGGATATGGAGTCCCTCCGTGAGCGCACGCACTCGCTCGCAGCCCCAGTCAAGGTTTTCCCTCCAGGGACCCTCCAAACCTTTTAAACAGCAGCAATGACACCAACGCGATGCGGGACCCGCGAAGCGGGTTCCGCGAGCTGTAGGAGTGCAAGCAGGTCAGTCCCAGCAAGGAAAGCTTTAAAATCCACAGAGCGTCCCGCTTTCTGCTCTGAAAAGTGCCCTTTTGAAGATCATCAGTAGAAGGGTGGGAGGGGTCGGGGAGAGCGGCCCAGGTGTTGCTCCTTTGTGCTGGCGTGCGCTCCTGGGATATGGAGTCCCTCCGTGAGCGCACGCACTCGCTCGCAGCCCCAGTCAAGGTTTTCCCTCCAGGGACCCTCCAAACCTTTTAAACAGCAGCAATGACACCAACGCGATGCGGGACCCGCGAAGCGGGTTCCGCGAGCTGTAGGAGTGCAAGCAGGTCAGTCCCAGCAAGGAAAGCTTTAAAATCCACAGAGCGTCCCGCTTTCTGCTCTGAAAAGTGCCCTTTTGAAGATCATCAGTAGAAGGGTGGGAGGGGTCGGGGAGAGCGGCCCAGGTGTTGCTCCTTTGTGCTGGCGTGCGCTCCTGGGATATGGAGTCCCTCCGTGAGCGCACGCACTCGCTCGCAGCCCCAGTCAAGGTTTTCCCTCCAGGGACCCTCCAAACCTTTTAAACAGCAGCAATGACACCAACGCGATGCGGGACCCGCGAAGCGGGTTCCGCGAGCTGTAGGAGTGCAAGCAGGTCAGTCCCAGCAAGGAAAGCTTTAAAATCCACAGAGCGTCCCGCTTTCTGCTCTGAAAAGTGCCCTTTTGAAGATCATCAGTAGAAGGGTGGGAGGGGTCGGGGAGAGCGGCCCAGGTGTTGCTCCTTTGTGCTGGCGTGCGCTCCTGGGATATGGAGTCCCTCCGTGAGCGCACGCACTCGCTCGCAGCCCCAGTCAAGGTTTTCCCTCCAGGGACCCTCCAAACCTTTTAAACAGCAGCAATGACACCAACGCGATGCGGGACCCGCGAAGCGGGTTCCGCGAGCTGTAGGAGTGCAAGCAGGTCAGTCCCAGCAAGGAAAGCTTTAAAATCCACAGAGCGTCCCCTAATAGCAACAAACTGATTTCCTAGTCGGCAGCAGTGCTCTTTAGAATGGTCACCCAAGGACTCCAGCTCAGTAAGGGTGGCACGAGTCGGAACAGTCACAATCAGTGTTCACCCATAATCAGTGTTCACCCACATAAACTCCTTGGAAACACTGGAATGCCACTTTGTTGACAGACTATTGAAAGGCATTAGAGACAGAGATTGGAGGCAAATGACACAACACGAAAGAGAACAGCGAGAAGCAGATTTGGCACCTCGGAGCAACTCGCGCATATTTCTGTTATTTCTATGGCTGGTTGGGCATAGGTGTATTGTCATTGTTTCTGCAGCTATTTGGTCACATTGTGAAACAAGAATATAAAAAAACACACATAAATCATCTTTCCCTTGCTAGATAATCAGCACTCAATTGGAGCAGTGTGAGGAGTCAGTCAGTCTCCTTTTCTTCCACAGCCCACCCATATCATAGAACACAAGCGTCTTTAAAGACAAGAAAGGAAACAGGTTGGAGAACGTCTTGTTCTGCAAGTTACTTAGCATGTAATAAACTGGAAGATAGAACAGCAAATGTGCATCAATGGTAATATCCTTATTATTGATCTGCTTGTGGAACTTTAACTTTGAGTCCCACACTCACCTGTAAGTTCAACAGGAAGATATTGGAGGATAACAGTAACCACCTATGAGTTCAATATGGATTTTACAAACTTTGCAGATAGGAATGGTGTGGACCAGTCCGCAATCTGTTCAATATCTTTTTTTTTTCATAATCAACTTTATCGGAATTTGTAACAACATGGAAATTCATTGGCAGCATATCATTAATCACTGAGATAGACATGACAATGTACACAGTTGCCAAGACAAGGGCCGGCCCATCAGGGTTGGCCATGGCAGTCCAGACAATAAATGCAAATGTTTCTACAATAAAATAAAATGAAGGCAGATCGTCATAGTGGTAGCATATTAAGCCATTTACCCTACACTTTACTAAATAAGTCAGGGCATCCCCGGGCTTCGAATAGGGATTCCTCCTGGTTCCCACACCAGTCCACTCCCCTCCTCCATCTCTGTACAGCAGGTGCCTTAGCCTGGGACCAGTGTGCCGCTATGTCCCTTTTGCAAAAACCACAGTTGATGGACAGAATGCAGAACAATGTCATACATTCACCCCAGTACAGATATCTGGGCCTAAATCCATCGTTTTTTTGCACTCCACACGACCCCAGTTCAGACATGGCCATAGGCAAATCAGTCTGACCCTGTGCGTCAGGTTAACAGTCCAGCCTGAACTGCCAAGCCATGCCTTCCCTGGACCGGAAACAAGCTTCCGAGGACCGGTTTCTGGCATTCCAGCTGTCTTCAGCCCGGCTTGCTTGAATCCAGTGGTGTGGAGTGCATGGGACTCACGTCTGAGCATACCCATCCCACTCGGGGTGACAAATGCAAAAACAACAGTTGATTGACAGAATGCAGAACAATGTCATACATTCACCCCAGTACAGAGATCTGGGCCTAAATCCATCGCTATGTCCCTTTTGGCCACCGCCACGGCCGTCCCAAAAAAGCGCTTGTCCGCCCTAGAGCCTTCCAGGCCGACAAACACCCCCAGCAACAGGCGTATCGTAGGGAACCTCCCATCCCAGGGCCTGCGTGAGTTCAAGTTCCACCCATCGAGCCCTGAGCCGATCCAGGGAAGTGGGACCATTGTTCACCAGTGACCGGTATATGCGCCAACCCCCCCCCCCCCCCCCCTCTTCCCTAGGTTCCCCATCATCACCTGGGCCTCCAGCGGGCTGAACTCTGGAAGGGAGACAGGGGGTGACACATGTTTATGAAGGGCGTGTCTGAGTTGTAGGTACTTATAGAATTGAGAGTGGGGAAGAGCATGGCACTGCTGCAGGTCCGCGAAGGATCGGATGTGGTGCCCCACTCATATATTTTCGAACAGTGAAATCCCGATGAGGTCCCAGCGTCAGAACCCCTGCAAGGACGAGACCTCTTGCATCCAGGACCCATGCCAAAGTGGCGTCTGCTGAGTGAGTTTCCGGTCCCACCGCACGTGACGTAGGGCCGTACACCAGGCCAGAAGCACCGTCCTGGTGACAGGGGGTAGACCCTGTGGCAACGTGTCAGACCTCCTGATCGTGCCTTAGCAGTGATAAATGCAAGTCTCAGCCCAACAAGTAAAAAATGGCCAGGAATGAATAATTGGACAAAGCTTACTCGAGATCGGAATTTCAAGATGGCTTCCGATTTCGAGATCAAGGCAGCGGTCTAGTTAATGCTAGCACAGGTGCAGAGTTGAGGTGAAGCGCGCGCTCTAAAAACAATACGCACTTCACTGAAGAGTCTTCGAGGAACGCACCCTGTACTTGTAGCTCCGAATCTAAGAGAAAGGTTTTAGGTAATTTTGCCGGGTTTTCGTCCCGTTTCACATTTTGTTTACTCGTCGGGATTAGAGTTAACAGTTCCCGTTTCCCGACTTAATTTTTCGAACGTGCACAGAGGAGGGAGCGTGTTTTGGAGTATACGTCGTCACTCCTCCTCACAAATAATAGCGCCAGAGACCGCAATGGCTGTAGGCAGAAGAGTAAATTCAACACGCAGCTTTTGTGCACAGCAGAGGGGAAGAAAGAAAACTCGTCAAGAAGAACAGAGCTAAGTGACTAAAGATAAAATAGACTTGAAATAAAAGAAAACTATTAAGGCTGTTAACAACATAAATGATAGTTTACCTACCTGTAATTTGAAAGAAAAGACTACCGTAATAAACTAGAAGGAAAGGAATGGACAATCTTTAGAATTGCTAATATAGTATTATACAAACAGGACTGTTGATAATAAAAAATACATTTAGGAAGCATCAGACAAGATAGCAGTGTTGTTTGAAAGAGTAAGTAAGGAATATTTAAAAACAGAGAAGATAGATATAGCATACGAGTTGAAGTGGAGTTATGTCAGAACACCTTGTTTTATAGGTAAGCAACACAGCGAATAGTGAGAGAAAAAACTGAAGAAGTTTAATAGAAAGCACAGTAGGGGAAGTAAGTAGATCATATTACTTAGATTTATTTAAGGCACAATAAGAGTTACGTAGAAATAAATAAAGGAAAAAAAATCTTGTTTTGTAGGTCAAGAATCACACTGTGTAAGAAAAGAAAGAAGTAAGAATAAAAGGATAGATGCACAGTGCTTGGACTAAGGGTAGGTAGCATAGTTGAAAGAATAGAATAATTTTAGACCGGATAGGAGATAATTCTTGTGTTTACATTCTAGGTTCTCAAAAAAGAGTTACAGTCTGCAGGTCGGACAAAGAGACAACAGGAGAAGCTGAGAGAGAACAAGTTCCAGGACCAGTCTCTTCTTGTTTGTTGTTTTATCCATTCCCCCTTCCCCCTTGGGGTTGGCCTGGAGTCTAGATATATTTTGGCCTCCGGAGCATTCTTGAGAGGGAGGTGGGAATAAGCGTCTCTGTTCCTGTGCTCCTTGGTAAGGAAATACCTGAATCTGACACACCGGGCTGCCGTATAGAAACGCCTGGATCTGCGTGAAGTCCGATGTGCTGAGTTCCACGCAGTATGCTGGGTCGGACCAGCCGCCTGAAACCAATCGTGGATCACGATGAGTTTCGTGGCCAGGTAGTAGAGGTGGAGATTAGTTACCCCCATCAAACGGGGGGATACGACAGTGCGCCAGAGATAAACGTGGCCTCCCTCATCCCCAGAGAAACCGGGTGAGAGCACAGTCAAGTTCACTGAACCAACTACCCTGCAGGTGGATAGTAATGTTTTGCAGTATGTAAAGAAAACGGGGGAGGATCATCATTTTGAAGAATGCACTCCTTGCCAGGAGGTTAAGGGGGAGGGTCTGCCATCTCTTGAGATCTGTATTCATCCTGGCGACCATAGGTGTGATATTCAAAGCCCATTCGAGCTCTGGCAGAAGAGTTACCCACACGCCTAGGTATTTGACAGATTGACAGGAGACAAAGCAGTCCCTGGAGGGATGCCGAGGGACCAGTGTTGACTTTGCCGGATTGAGGCGGAGTCCAGAGACCCGCTGGAAAACGGAAAGGACCTCCAGGCACCTGGGGCCAGAGCTGTCTGGGTCCGCCAAATAACGTTGTCCGCATATAGGGCTATCTTATCGACCTGGCTCAAGTCCCAGGCCCAACCCCGAATAAGTGGGTCCTGTCGGATGAGCGCCACCAGGGGCTCCATCGCCAGCGCGAATAAGAGTGGTGAGAGTGGACACCCCTGACGCGTGCCCCTCCGGATCGGGAATGCCTCGGAAAGCTCCCCATTAATGAGAACACGGGCTCTGGGGTTAGTGTTGAAAACTCTGATCAGATGGCGGAAGGAGAGACCGAAACCCATCCTTTCCAGCACATCCTCCAGATAATCCCAGTCCACCGTATCGAAGGCCTTTTCAAAGTCTATAAAAAGCAGCACCAAATACAAGGTTGGGCAACCTTGGTGGGCCAGAGCCAGGTGGATGCGACAAATGCAGTGACGAGTGCCCCTGGCAGGCATGAACCCGCATTGGTCGGGGTGGACGAGGTCCTGTAGGAAGGGTCGGAGTCTCTGAGCCAACACAGTAGCGAAGATCTTGATCTCCGTGTTGATCAGTGAGATCGGGCAGTAGTCCGCACAATTCAGGGAGGGTGGTTGCTTCTTTGGAATGACCACTATCGTGGCCACATCAAATTCGGGTGGGAATGTCCCTGTCTACGCCACATGGCGGAATATGTCCACCAAATAGGGGGCCAAAATATTCCGAAAGGCCGCGTAGTACTCTTGAGGGTACCCATCGGGGCCAGGCCTTTTACCGGGGTGTAATAGCGAAATAGCCTCCTGGATTTCCTCCAGGGTGAAGGGGCGGTCTAGTGCCTCTGCAGTCTCCTGAGGGAGACACGGCAGCTGAGTACCAGTCCTGTCCAGCAAATCAGCCAGAGGAGCGAACGGGGGACGAGAGGTGTAGAGGGTCGCGTAGTAGGCAGCAAACGTTTGCGCGATGGCTGAGGACGTCGCTTGGAAGGCCCCGGTATCCGAACGGATCTCGGGAATAATACGGTTGACTTTGGGATAGGACACTAGGTTGTGGAGGAGCTTACCATTCTTATCACCCCACCCATAAATAGGGGCAACCGATGAACACAAAAGCATTTTAGCGGATTCCAACGAGATCCGGCGAATCTCCTTGCAAACCGCTGCCAGTTGTCGGGAGGAATCTCCGAGACCGCTAGTGAGCTGGGTTGTTTCCAGCTGTGCCGCTCGAGATTCCAGCTTGGCAAGCTGGGCCGTTTGCTCCGACCACTTCGCGTGGACCAGTCCCCTGGCCACCCCCTAGACAATGGCCTTGCTAGCCTCCCACAGAGTCCCCGGCGAGGGAACCGAGCCCGTATTAGTGGAAAAATAGTGATGCAATTCCTGACCAAGTGACTCCACTATCTCAGAGTCCTGCAGGAACAAGGCGTTTAGCCGGCAAGTCGCCTGTGGACCCGTCGGGGAGGACCCGAGACTGAGGGAGATGGGGGGTGATCCGAAATCCCTCTGGGCAATATCATGACCCCAGCTACCAGTGGGCAGTCTGTGGCAGGCATCAGGAGAAGGTCAATTCGGGAGTGAGCATGGTGGGCTGCCGATGTGTGGGTGTATTGTTCCCCGCGGGGGTTCCAAACCCGCCATATGTCACAGAGGTCCAGGGCCGAGGACCAGCTCGAAAGGATCCTCGCGGAGGTGCCACGGGTCTCCGATGGGGTCCCGTCGTGTCACGCAGGGGTTGCAGGACGGCGTTTAAGTCCCCCCTACCACCGTAAGACCCTGTGGAAAGGAGGAGATTACCTGTGTAAGTTGGCGAAGAGTTGGAGGCAGGAGTGCAGGGGGAATGTAAATGCTTAGGAGGTTCAAGGGGCGCCCTTCAATGGTTCCCGAGACGGCCACATAACGGCCCTGTGCATCAGTCTCGGCTTTAGCCAGGGTAAAGGGAAGCCCCTTCCTGAGTAAGATAGCCACCCCCCGGGAGCCCCGTGTAAAACCAGAGTGCCAGACCCTGTCAAATCCGTAGCGAGCTAGGAAGTTGCATTTGTACCCAGGAGGTGCGTCTCTTGGAGGAAAAGAATGTCCGGTGTGTGGCGGTGAGCAGCACGGAGGACGGCTGTGCGCTTGATTCGGTCTAAGAGGCCATTGACATTCCAGGAGAGGATGTGGATAGGCCTAATGAGGGTGTAAGTCATCTAGAGGAATGGAATGTGGAGGGGCTGATGTCAATGTGGGACCGTGCCCAGCCCGAGGGGAGGCCCCACCCAGATGAGGGCTCAGAAAAGGGGCCCTGGGAAGTGCAACTGTGGAAACTATAAAAGGAAACACGACTACCAATGAGAACCACCAACGGCGGCCAAAAATAACAAACTGATGGGAGATGTGATCTGCTTGTCAACTGTGGACCAATCAGGGAAACATGGCTACCAAGGAGAACTGCAACCAGCGGCCTGTAGGCGGCTAAAAATAACAAACTGATGGGAGATGTGATCTGCTTGTCAACTGTGGACCAATCAGGGAAACATGGCTACCAAGGAGAACTGCAACCAGCGGCCTGTAGGCGGCTAAAAATAACAAACTGATGGGAGATGTGATCTGCTTGTCAACTGTGGACCAATCAGGGAAACATGGCTACCAAGGAGAACTGCAACCAGCGGCCTGTAGGCAGCTACAAATAATAAACTGTCGAGGAACAACGGTCCCTATTCCCTCCCCCCCCCCCCTCAACAACCCCTCACCCTACACTTCTGAAGTGGAAGCATCTGCCGCCCCAAAAACCCCAACTACTAACTACCCCACAAAGAGGTGATTCGCTACTCTAAAACGGCTAGCAACAAACAGACAGGAGCATGGCTGAGTTGGACCCCCCTCCATGTATACGGATGAATGCCCACAGTAGATAAACATGGAGTGGATAACATAAGAGTCATAAGATGGTTCAGATCCGGGATTTCAATGAAAAGGTAAACCCTGGCCGGGTCGTCCAGAGGAGCCAGATAGAGCCCCGTTCACGGGGACGGGAATAGGCCCGCTATACAGGGTCCTGAAGGGTGGAATGAAGGTACACAACTTATAACACTGATCACACCCCCTTATCCCCACTTGAGCCACGGATCACGGAGCTCCCAGACAGGTCTGAGTCCGACATGGCCCTCCGCCAGGTGTCATCTGATCTTGGGGCGCTACCCATATCGATAAGTGAAGACACTAGGGTAGGGGAGGAGGCCCTTTGGATCGAGGTCTGAGACAGGAAGCGCCGGGACTGCGCCCGGGCTAATGAGAGCTCCCCCCCCGGCGGTTGCCTCGTCTTCTAGATCCAGTTTGGCGCCGCTGTGACTTGGGTACTTCCTGGCCAGGCTGGGTCGTTGTTTTCCGGGCAGGGGAGGGTGCTGCACCAGGCAGGAGGGGCCGCTCCTTCGTAAGCCAGGTCCATGCCGCCTATGGGGTATCAAAGAAAAATGTTTTGTCCTGGAAAAACACCTTAAGGCGAGCCAGGAAGAGGAGTCCGTATCGGAGGCCCATGGCCCTGACTTTTTGCTTGACCTCGTCGTAAGACCGGCGTTGAGTCTGCACCTCTCTAGAGTAATCCGGGAAGACCATAATTTTGGAGTTTTGGAAGTGCAATGGACCCAGTGTCCTAGCGGCCTCCAGAATCGCATCCCTGTCCCGGAAGTTGAAGATTTGGAGGCTAATGGGACGAGCGGGAGCCCCAGGAGGGGGTTTGGGAGTGAGGGAGCGGTGAGCCTGTTCAACCGCAAACCAGGGGCAGAGTTTCCCTTTGGGGATCCAGGATCGGACCCAGGCCTCGATAACAGTGTCGGCGTGTTCTTTTTCCACTCCCTCCGGAAAACCCAGGAGGCGGGCCCTATTTTCTGCATCCTCTGCCCTGCTATGCAGTTCCGAGGTCTGTGTCTGAAGGCAGGCCACCTGGGATTTGAGAGTGCACACGTCATCCCCCATCGTGGAGATTCGGGACTCCGCCTCTGTAATACGGGCCGTGGCATTACGGAGGTCTTGTGGAATCAATGCCACGTGTACCCTCACCTCACCAATCTTGCCCGGTATGGCCGCCGAAGAGATCGGGGGGGGGAGGGGACACACACAACGAACCCCCTGCCTCCATGTTGTAACGTATCTAGGTCTCTAGTGTAATTTTCCCGATTCATGCCCTTCTATAGATATAACGTATCATATCCTTATATAGGCATAAGAATCATAACCATATTTAGACACAGCCAATGCAGTCCAAATACGGCATGGCTACTTCCACTAAGCTCCTAGAGTACGAGTTCTTGAAGACAACCAGCCTTCAGCAGCCCGGGACTTCCCCCTGCTTCAGTATTGATTTGTCCCAGAACTCCTGGAGTGTGTAAAGAACTGCGAGTTCTTAGTGACGTTATTATGTCCACCCTTATGTCAAACTCTGCACCTTCCAGGTATAAATATGCCCACATCTGCCCTAGCAAACACACGGTGGTTCTGGAGCAGATCGACTGAACTACTTGCCCGACGCCCTGCTGTAGCGAGTGCCGAAGGAAGCCGACCCTCCAACTGATGCACTGAGAGAGACGCTGTATTTTCTCCAGCCGAGAAATCCAGCTCCAGTGTTTCCCTGCTACCCTTGCGGGTTACTGGGAGATCGAGTCCTGAGAGAGAGAGATACAAGACCTCCTTCATTCTATAACCAAGGTACGGAGCTGATTAGACCCTTAAGAGAATTCTTGGATAGATTCTTGGCAGAAACTATTTAACTCAAGCTACACCTCACTTACTTCTTCCCTTGTACTAGGCTTAGGTTAGGTAAACCGGGGTAGGCGTATTTTAGATGCACCAGTTGAGTACTTTTAGTCATTATTTATCATTGTATGTATTTTATCTATTTTAAGTATCTTATGGCTTATAAACAATATAAATGCCTTTACAGTATTTCATAATACTCCTTTTATTGTACGCACTTTACTTCATAGCAAGTATTACGATTGTAGCAATTCACTTCTCTTGCATGAGAAAGCAGACTGCTCAATAAATAACCTTTTTATTGAAAACGCCCGTCTCTCTATTTCTCTGCACTTCTGGTGAAACGAAGCATGCACTATTGACTGAGTAAAATAGCCATCTATTGTTTCTGCGACCCTGGAGATATTCCTTATTTCAGGGGGAACAAAGTTGTCAAGTTATATGGTTGTCAGAGACTAATCCCTTCTTGTGTATTCGAGAAAGTTTCTAGTGACCTCTGAGCTAGCTGGCACACACAATTAAGTCTTAACATATTCAGTAGAGACCTAGTCGACCTAAGTCCTACGTCTAAACTATTGTTTGTTATTCCAATGCGCAGAGCCTATTGGGAATATAGGAACTACACTACATCCTTACCTCCCCAGATGAGCAGCTCAGGTCGCACCCGGCTCCAGGCACTTCCGCAGCTAGCCAGGCGGCCGTGTCTACCAAGGCCTCGCCGCCACTCACCACAGGGAAGCTCGGGGGCAGGGCCAGCAGAGTGGCAAGGCCCGGATCCGCTGTCCCGGCTTATTTAGTTTGCAGATGTGGTGCAGCGTGCGGGCAGCGCCACACCCAGTCTCTCCTAGCCATCTCCACCTCCAGAAGGAAAAGGGCGCCGCTCCACGCCTCCAATACTCCCCGGGGCCGGTCTCCTCCGATCCCCAGGCACCGAGGCAGGAACCCACCCTACCATTCCGGGTTCCAGCCCAACCGTCCTCCACCGGCACAGACTGTTGCCACCACGAGGATCCCAGGTGGGCAGGA
The DNA here is from genome assembly GCF_964263255.1 of Lissotriton vulgaris. Classification (NCBI taxonomy): domain Eukaryota; kingdom Metazoa; phylum Chordata; class Amphibia; order Caudata; family Salamandridae; genus Lissotriton; species Lissotriton vulgaris. The sequence continues at coordinate 1,859,226,347 of NC_141687.1, forward strand.
CGGGGAAGGAGAAGCCGGGGCGCCCACCCCAGACGTCGGGCCCAGAGATCAGGCAGCGAAGGGACTGCCATTTTAAGGAAACAAGGCAGCCCGGAGAAGAGAGCCAGCGAAGGAGGCGTGGGCACCAGGCAGTCCACAAGAAGGGTCATAGCTATGCAGGTGGGGTAAAGGAGTCACCTCTGAGAACGTGGGGCTTCGATGACTGGTACAAGCGGGCCGATGCAAGGCCGATGACGGAGGGGGTCCGGAGCACTCTAAGAGTGCGACCACTATCTTGACGCCTCAAGCCACGCCCCCTGTTCAATATCTTAGTGATCCAAAGGATGCTCCAACTGCACAAAAACCACAGCAGCACCACAAGACTCACCCAAGCACAGTGGTGGATGATCTTGCGCTGATTCAGGAGCTCCAAGAGATTGGGTCCAGGTTGGCCTCAACCTTTGAAACCTTGACGTAATACATTTGTAGATGAAATGAATATCCACCAATATGATGATACAACTGTGCTGCCCTCAATGAGCTGCTATAAATGTAAATAACATGTATGTCTGTCCTTAGTCCACTGTACATAATGTTTGCAATCATGAGTAAATTGTGAGAAATGTAAATAACCTGTATATATGTTTTTCAATATATTGTACTTAATATGTCTGTGTATGTGTAATCTTATCCGTATATCTTTTTATTACTTATAGAACAATAGACGGTCACCTGAAGAAGGCTCAAGAGCCGAAACGCGCGTACTGGTGTCTACCGCTTTGCCTTCATCACTTTATATACGTTTCATGTCTATTGATTTTGTATTTTCCCTTTTGTATTTTTAATTCAATACTATATAAACTAAAACACATAATCACTTATAAAAACTATATAAAAAACAGTAGAAAATAGAGAAAAAATAATCAATAATGATAAACAATAAAGCTTTATCAGAAATAATTTATGCTTATTGTTTTTTGTACACAGGTGGACTTAATATACCGTTCATTTCAGGTTTTTATTTAAAAAAAAAAACATAAACTAAATTAACTAATCATTGTCTGTCACTTGACTATAGACCTTTCCCAACCCTGTTTCTTCCCTATGTATAGCAAGTGCAACTGTATTATATAGGGGTCCCCTTTTTCCAAATACATACTGCCAATTGATGCACCTGAAGGCGATTAGAGAGAGGTTGCTAAAGCTCCTTGTGGCACTGTTGTGAAAGACTCTCTTTGCTGCTCTCAAGGATGGTCTAGGTCCTGTGGATGACCTTGGGTTCACTCCTGAAGCCGTTTCTTCAACCATTCATCCTCTAAGTTGAAATCAGCCCCATCATCCAAGTTGAAATCCGCAAAGTCCAAAAAGAAGTCTAAGCGGCGCTGATGCCTCTAGATCTTTCGAAGTTGCTCGAAGCCAAAGTGACTCTGGCCAGCTACACAAGTTCTATGATGCTATGGCCAACATCTTTTGGCCAACCGACTCCCTCTGGTGCACCTTGAGGCCCCTAGAGCAGAGAGGTGCCCCACCTGGAATACTGTCAGTGGGACCTCTCCTGACACCGGTGAGAACCTACGGATCCGCTCCCTAGCCTCATCATGGCTGCGCTGCCTCTCCCAGGCCCTGGTCTCTCAACGTTGTTGCCGACATCCCTAGCGGCGCGTAATGAGTCTGAAATGTATCGACCACTCAGAATCCAAGGAGATGGCATGGTAGAGACTGGCGCTGATTGACCCGAGACAAACCCTTGCACCAAACACAGAGTCTTTATCTTTTGACCCGTTTAAGAAGGATGCTGACTATGGGGCCTTTGACCCTTCTGATGACATACTCCAATCATTTCCAGAGGAAAACTGGTATGAGAAGTTGGGGAACACTAGAATGCTGGACACTTCGCCGGACTCCGGGTAAGTCTTCCCCCTCCCCCCCCCCCCCCCCTATCCCCTCCACACAAAAAAGGGCGTCTTTCGCCATGTTTACGAGGAGGGTAGCAGAGGTCCTTGATCTTCAGTTACCATCTGTGGAGGTTAAGACACATGTCTTAATTGAGATGCTGCACCTGGATCACTCTAGCATGGAGCCTCTACTCCCATTTAACAAAATCCTCACAGGTGTACTCCTAGGGGCTTGGGCCCAACCATGTTCCAGGGTCCATGTGAACCATTAGGTTTCTTGTTGACATCGTCCTTCCTTCCTCAGGGGACCCAACATTACTCACGCAGCACCCCCCCCCCCCAATATTTTTGACATGCAGTCCCCAAATGCCTGCGTGAATCCATGTGTCTTCCCTACGTCCTTTCCAGGTAGGGAGGCCCAATGGTTACATACCTTTGGAGTCAGTCAACATAAACGGTCTCCTAAGCAGATACTCTAATGCTCTGTGACTCTGTGCCCAAGTACTACCTCTGGTTCCTGGTGCTTCTGGATCTTTCGAAGTTGCTCGAAGCCAAAGTGACTCTGGCCCATCTACACTATTTCTATGATGCTATGGCCAGCATCTTTTGGCCAACCGACTCCCTCTGGTGCACCTTGAGGCCCTAGAGCAGAGAGGTGCCCCACCTGGAGTACTGTCAGTGGGACCTCTCCTGACACCAGTGAGAACCTACGGATCCGCTCCCTAGCCTCATCATGGCTGCGCTGCCTCTCCCAGGCCCAGGTCTCTCAACGTTGTTGCCGACATCCCTAGCGGCGCGTAATGAGTCTGAAATGTATCGACCACTCAGAATCCAAGGAGATGGCACGGTAGAGACTGGCGCTGATTGACCCGAGACAAACCCTTGCACCGAACACAGAGTCTTTATCTTTTGACCCGTTTTGGAAGGATGCCGACTATGGGGCCTTTGACCCTTCTGATGACATACCCCAATCATTTCCAGAGGAAAACTGGTATGAGAAGTTGGGGAACACTAGAATGCTGGACACTTTGCCGGACTCCAGGTATTCATTCATTCATTCATTGGGATATTTGTAGAGCGCAGCGATTACGCACACCGGCGTGTCCACGCGCTAACAGTGGGAGCGGCAAAAAGCAGGGGCACAAAAACTGCGCGGGCCGTTAACTAGTGTAGAGAAATGTTTTTAATTTCGCTCGGAAGCTGGCCTCCTCTGGTTCCAGGCGCAGGTCCGCCGGCAGTTTATTCCAGTTAGTAGCCGCTAGGCATCTGAAAGACCTGCCTCCCATGCGGGCCTTCTTAATTCTTGGAATCTTCAGTAGGCCGCCCCCTGTGGATCTAAGCGTACGTGTTGGTTTGTACACTTCGATCAATTTTGTCAGAGGGTCGGGTGCCTTGCCATTCAGGATACGATGACATGTGCAGAGGGCTTTGTACTCCACTCTTCTCCTCACAGGGAGCCAGTGTAGCTGCTGAAGGGCCGCCTTAGAATGCGCCCTTTTAGGCAGTCTGAGAATCAGACGCGCTGCCGCATTCTGCAGCACTTGCAGACGAGCCATGCTTTTTTCTGGAGCGCCCAGGTACAGCAGGTTCCCGTAATCCGACCTAGCTGTCACCAGGGCAGGGACCAGGGTTTGACGGGCTTCAATCGGGAGAAGTCCAAGACTTTTTTCAGCTTCTTCAGAATCCCGAAGCAGACTCCCACCACCCGATTAATCTGGGGGCCAAAAGTGAGACCCGTGTCAAACCACACCCCCAGATTGCGTGCCTCTTGGCAGGGGGTTGGGGTAGGTCCAAGGCAGGAAGGCCACCACGCCGACGACCAGGCAGACTGGGCTCTCCCCACCACCAGCACCTCTGTCTTGCTGCCATTCAGCTTCAAACAATTGATGGCCATCCATTCGGCTAGATCTTTCATGCACGAACGGAAGCCATCGGCAGCAAGACAGGGCGCATGCGATAGGGAGATCACCAGCTGCGTGTCGTCGGCGTACGAGACCAGTTGGAGGCCATGGCTCTCCACAATCGAGGCAACAGGCGCGACATACATATTAAAGAGGGTTGGGCTCAGAGATGAGCCCTGCGGCACGCCTTGGCCCAGAGGCACCCCCTTTGAATAGCAGTCTCCCTGCCTGACTCGGAAACTTCTCCCATGGAGAAAGTCTTGGATCCATCTCAGCGCGGTGCCAGAGATGCCACCTCTGGTCAGACACTGTAGCAAGATGTTATGTGCTACAGTGTCGAACGCCGCGCTGAGGTCCAGCAGGATCAAAGCCATAGTTTGGCCTGCATCCACGCCCTCTCTCAGATGTTCCGTAGCCATGAGAAGGGCGGACTCGGTTGAATGTCGTGGCCTAAAGCCAAACTGCGTCGCATGGAGCAGTCCCCTTTCTTCCACGTGCTTCATAATTTGGGTATTGACCACCTTTTCCGTCACTTTTGACAGAAAAGGCAGGAGGGAGATGGGCCTCAGATTTTCTAATACCTCGAAGCCTAAGTGGGGTTTCTTCCGGAGCGGGAGCACCACCGCCTGTTTCCACCCCTCCGGCAGCTTTCCCGATCTGAAAGAAACGTCGAGGATGTGCCTTATGTAAGGTTCCAAGACTTCCAGGCTGTCTGCCAAGCGTTTTGGCGACACCGGATCCCACGGGGACCCTGATGTAACAGAGCGGCACACCGCTATTAATTCCTCAAGAGGAGGGGAACAGAAGTGTGTAATATGCCCTGCCGTCTCTGTATCCCCCATTGCAACCTCCAGGTCAGACCCTGTCGACCGGATAGGGAAGGTTGAGTAGATCTTCTCTACTTTAGCGGAAAAATATTCGGCAATCCGATCACATGACTCCGTAGAGCAGCTCTCCGGCTCTATAGGTGCATTTACCGAAGTCAAGGATTTATAGATGCCGAAGAGTTCCTTAGCGGAGTTTTTCGCCCCCTGAATTTGCCCAGCATAATAGGCTGCCTTAGACTTTTTTATCAGCCTATGGTGAAGGCGCCTTTTTTCCAAAAACAAATCCCTGGCCTTGTAGTCATAGGACCCTCTCCAAACTTTTTCTGCCCGCCTACAATCCGCCTTTGTTGATCTCAGCTCAACACTGAACCATGGAGCTGAGCGATCTTTCCGCGCACATGTGGTTGTACGGCAAAGTGGGGCTATCTGATCAAGCGCTTCCGTGATGCGCTGATTCATGTTGGAGACCGCTGTTTCTATGTCCTCGCCTCCAGGCTGACCATCCCTGGTTAAGGCTTGATTAAACTCCTCCACCGAGAATTTAGCCCACTTCCTCCTAAGGTAGTTGGGGGGTACCTGACTGGCTTTGTAAGTCTCTTCCCCCCCCCCCGCCTCCATCCCTCCACACGAAAAAAGTGCGTCTTTCGCCATGGTTAAGAGGAAGGTAGCAGAGGTCCTTGATCTTCAGTTACCATCTGTGGAGGTTAAGACAAATGTCTTAATTGAGATGCTGCACCTGGGTCACTCGAGCATGGAGCCTCTACTCACATTTAACAAAATCCTCACAGGTGTACTCCTAGGGGTTTGGGCCCAACCATGTTCCAGGGTCCATGTGAACCATTAGGTTTCTTGTTGACATCGTCCTTCCTCGGGGGACCCAACATTACTCACGCAGTACCCCACCCCCAATATTTTTGACATGCAGTCCCCAATGGCCTGCGTGAATCCAAGTGTCTTCCCTACGTCCTCTCCAAGTAGGGAGGACCAATGGTTATATACCTTTTGGAGTCAGTCAACATAACCGGTCTCCTAAGCAGATACTCTAATGCTCTGTGACTCTGTGCCCAAGTTCTACCTCTGGTTCCGGAGGAGGCTCGGGTGGTCCTGATGCAGGCTATGATGGATGACTGGTACACTGCCACGTTCATAATCTGGGGTGGTTAAGACTACACAGACTCCATTGGCAGAGAGATACGTTTGAGTGGCTCTTAGACGCCACACTAGGCTATGATCAACAAGCTTTCTTGTGGAAATGACCATCGATGTTCGACGATAAGGCAAATTCTGCGCTTATGCCTACTATCCCTCTTGGAGTATGGGCCATCAACCAGGACTCTCCAGCTGTCTGTCATGGGCTTTTCTTTCAATCTGACTCAGTGTAACCCATCACCTTGCAGTCAGTCTTGACGCCTTGGCACCAGGGGGTTCTTGGATGCCACACTGGAGCGCAATAAAGATAGCAGAGTTACGGCTCACTCCCTGGGGTGGTCAATCACTCCACATCAACCACATTCCTTTTGCCCCTTCTGTTGCTACAAGAGAGGGCTACAGAGCCATCATGCCAGTACCATCTAAATTCAAAAGGCCAGAAGGCTGCCCTGCCCTTTCATGGGCGAGTTTCCCGCAGACCCCACAGTCAACCAGAACACCGTGCAGCTCAATAATGTTGGCCTCTCAGATGCTCGAGCCCCTCCCTAAGGCTTCAGCCTCACCCAAACCTCGTTTGTATGCTCTCTTTGGCGCACAAACATTCGGTAGATGGCAGGGTCTAGCACTTTCTACCGTAAAGGCAGATAGTCACCTCAGACACGTGGGTGTTGCAGATAGTGCAGCAGGGTTACACCCTGCTATTTGTCGAAGCATCACAACCCAAGCCACCATCAGTGCACTGACTGTCATAGGATCACCAGTCCTTTCTGCACCAGGAAGGGTAGACTCCTTTGCCCAAAGGGGCTATTGAAAGGGCGCCAACACCAAAACTCGGTTTTGGTTGCTCCCTCCACTGCTCTCTGGTGACAAAAATTGACATACATCTGCGCCTTATTCTAGACCTTCATCTTCTCAATTCCTTCCTGTTGGACTGGGCCCTTTTTTTGCAGGGTTATCCCCAAACTTTTTGCTTCTTCCTCCTATTTTTCCTGACCTGTTGTTGGCCATAGGACTCTGGGCACTTTACCACTGCTAATCAGTGCTAAAGTGAATATGCTCTGTGTAGATTGTGAACATGATTGGTTATCCATGATTGGCATATTTGATTTACTGATAAGTCCCCAGTAGAGTGCACTGAGTGTGCCAGGGCCGGTAAATCAAATGCTACCAGTGGACTGCAGCACTGATTGTGCCACCCACATGAGTAGCCCTGAAAAGGAAATTCAGACCTGCCACTGCAGTGTCTGTGTGCAGTTTGCTAACTGCCGTGTCGACTTGGCAAGTGCACCACTTACCAGGCCCTAACCTTTCCTTTTCTTACATGTAAGGCACCCCTATGATAAGCCCAAGGTACCCCCCCTGGTAGGGTGCAGTGTATGTGAAAGGTAGGACATGTACATGTGTGTGTGACATGTCCTGATAGTGAAATACTGCCAGTTTCGTTCTCACTATTGAAAGGCTATCTTGCCCCATTGGATAGAATGAGAGTTGATCTACATGAAAAACCGTTATGTATTTATTTCTGATGTAGTAAATATGCCCATCCGAGCCGGAAACATACATAGTTCATCCTCAGTAGTATCATATTCCCAATGCATTTACCTCATCAGAAATAAATACATAACAATTTTTCATGTGACGGACAAAAAGGAATTAAAAATTGAGAACTGGAATAAATGGATTAAAACGACAAAACTGGATCAATTTTTGGAATCTTTTGTGCGACAAAGCCTTTCAGCAGTACTTCCGGTATGGGAGTGAGATTACGTTCCCTGATCCATTGTCATTTACTTTTTTACGAGGTTGGAGGTCGGACCACGTTTCCCGAATGCACGCATTCTATTGCTAATACTGATGACATTGAATATATGGATGAAATGGAGTGAACTCCAGTGCTTTAAATGGGCCGGTACTCACCGGTATGGAGTACCGTCACTTTTTTCTTTTTTCTCCTTGAGTACCGGCACTTTTCCTAGAATGAAGAGAGTACCGGTACTCATGGGACCTGACTTCAGCCCAGGCAGCGCTTCCTTTATCTCCTCCACTATCTCTGCAGCTCCTTTAACGAGCACTGCAGGGAATTAATCACGGGAGTGCTAGTCACCTTTGGAAGTTTAAAAGTCTTCAGAGCAGGGAGGGACAGGGTCTGCAGAGTGCTTATCGGATCCATTGTTCTTTCACAGTGGGGCCGAGAAGGGGCTGTAAAATCTAATGGGTGGCGGCGGGACGCACTGAACAGAACAGATTTAAAAGTGGGTTTATGGCTGTGAGAGTGATGTCCACTGAGTGTTAACTAACGGCGGCCCATTAAGCGCACTTGGGGACAGGCGCCAGCTGGCCTGCCCCTGTCGGCCTCGGACCCCTTCCGACTACAGGCCTCACTGACCTGCCCTGGGTGTATGGTGGGGGGGGGGGGGGCACCGTTCTTCAACACTTATTAAGCACTTTGCCTGCCAATACAACTCTATCTTGTTTTGAAACGTGTTCCTTTATAATGGATAAGTGCCAAGTGTTTGTGTACGTGGTTGAGAAAACAAGCTGGAGGAAGGCACTGAACTCTGGCTGCTGTTTCAAAATGAGTCACCGGAATGAACGCAGCTCATTCGGAAGAACACACTCTTCGATACCCTTCAATTTTACACATTTTTTTTTTTAAACAAATGTTCATGAAATGCTTGATTTCACTGTTGCCCAAATAAAACACACACTCCACAAATAGACAAGCACCGTAGGCAAACGCACACAACACATTAACGGATACATGCACACAAACCATAATGCACAGACACGGATGAGTACATACTGCACAGATGTACATGCACCAAAGATTCATGCCCAAGCACGCACATGCAAACACATGCGAAAACCACAAGCACGGACACACAGCACACACATTCCATCGGTAGACACACACATACAACATGCACACATACAATTAAACACATACCAAACGCATACAAACTCACAAAAGAAACTATGGAGCTTCTACTGGTCACCTTACAGTATCTTGCTGTGCCTTTCTTCACAGCATACGTCACATTTCCTTTATGGTTATCTTGACAAATAACTACCACCAATAGTGTGTGCTGTACAAACTGAGTAAAATACACACAATTGATGGACGGAATGCAGAAAAAATCAAAACATTACAGTTTTTGTTGCATAGAGCCTTGTGTTACCTACAGGTCAAAAGTTAAGATCCTGGTAAAATAGCTTAGTGAGATATGACCCTGCAGCAAGGACCTGCCTGCAAACAAGAAGGCATGTATTTAAAACCTCGCTGTTATTTCCTCAATCTTTTCTTATTTTAAGGATGCTAAAAAAAAACTACTTTGGGTAGTAATAAACACTTATAAGTGCCATATATATAATTATTAGTAAGATAACTAATGGACAGATGGATCCGACATTCTAACAAAGCATGCAGATTTTGTGCATACAACCTTCGCAAAGTCAAAAAGCTAGCTCTGCCCCGTGTCCCACCTTAGCACCGCCCCTAACTCCACCCACTGCTCCTTTTGGTGAGTACCTGCACTTATTTTTTTCCATTTAAACCACTGGTGAACTCCACTCTATAATTGTTATGTTCATTCGACAGCCCAACCTGGAGTAGCATCCACAGATTAAAAAGTTAAGACTGATGAAAATCAAGGTCACTTGTGAAACCTACACTCCTCATTATGGGGAGCAAGTTTGAACTGCTCTAAAACAGCAACAAACGTGAAAGACGATTTGAAGTTACAAACATAGGAGAGACGTTATATCAAATAGTTATTCAGTGGATGCATTTTAACCTTGAAAGTCCTGTTTAATATGTGTACTTTTTAATTCACTAAAACTCAGAATGTAATCTTTTTAATAGGCGCAGATTTACACATCGTAAGGGTGGGCGGAGCAATCTAGTTAATGCGGAGGGACTGTTGAATCGAAGGAGGGATTGTAATTTAATGTGGAACGAGAGGCAATGGGCAGGTTTTGTCATCTAAGTTAGTGGGGAGACAGTTTCGTAGATATTTTCTAACGTCTTATTGTAAACCAAAGCAGAAATGGAGGAGAGTTGATTTAGAGTAGTTCAGCATTGGAAGGCAGTAGAGGGAAAGCGCTGATGGAGTTTTTTTTAACTAAGTACATAATAAATAATGACATTGTAATGAAGTGACATGCGTTTTAAAACATGAAGTCTAAAATGTTGTTGTCTGAATTTGTAGTGTACACCTGACGAAGGTTGATGAAAGCAACCGAAATGCATTAGGAATATGATACTACTGAGGATGAACTATGTATGTTTCCTACCGTAAAAATAAGGCTCGGATGGGCATATTTACAGCATCAGAATTAAATACATAACGGTTTTTCATGTGACAGACGAAAAGGAATTAAAAATTGAGAACTGGAATAAATAGATTAAATCGACAAAACTGGATCCATTTTTGGTGTCTTTTGTGTGACAAAGCCTTTCATCAGTGCTTCTGGTATGGGAGCGAGATTACGTTCCCTAATCCATTGTCGATATGTCTAGACTAAAAAAGGGGAGGGTGTGCAGAAACAGACTGTCTCCAGATGGATTGTACTTTGCATTACGATCTGCTATGCATTGGCCAAGTAGCAACCCCCAGAGGGTTTGGGTGCTCATTCCAACAGAGCAAATGCTGTAACCACTGCATTAAAACGTTCCAGTCCTTGATATCTGCCAGCCAGCAACTTGGGCCTCGCTTCACAGTTCAACAACTACTACTGCCTGGACAGTTGGTCCGTTGGGATGGGCGCTTTGCCTGTTTGGTCCTGCAGGACTTTTTACTTCAAATCATGTGTGCAGACCCACCTCCGGGAAGGTATTGCTTGAGTATCTATTCTAAGATAAGAAATCTGCGACTAGAAGTCTCTATCAGATGAATAAGTCACTTGCCTTTGGTAATGACTTATCTGGTAGTGTTGTTAGCTGTAGATTTATTTACGGACAGCACATTCCCCAGCCCCCTGCAAACTGGTTTTAGAGCTAAAGGCTGTTCTTCTTTTTAGGGACCTAGGGCCAGATGTAGGTAAATATCATTTACTGATTATAAAATACCGAATTTTACCGATTCAGTATTTTAGAATCGGTAAATGATATGTAGCTAATGATTCGGTAAATTTTATTGAATCGGTAACATTCTGTAAATACCGATTCGGTATTTACCGAATCTGTATTCCCCATTCATTCCTATGGGCCTGGAGGCCCATAGGAATGAATGAGAATTACCGATTCTGTAAATACTGAATCGGTAATAGGGAGTAGACCTACAAGGGTGGCAGGGTGTCACATTGACACCCTGTTGCACCCCTGTATAGTGCATGGGTGCACATGTGTCAGACATACATGCCCTTAGGGCGTGTATGTCTGCCACATGGCACTGAATAAAAAGCACAAAATTGCTTCTTAGAAGGTATTCGGAATTTACCACCAACTAATAGTTGGTGGTAAATAACGAATCCTTAAATGTAAAAAGCACTCACTTGAGTGCTCTCTACATTAAGGATTTGGTAATTTACCGAATCGGTATGCTAAGAATTCGGTAATTTACTGATTCCTTAAGTTACCGATTCGGTAAATTACCGAATCCTACTATTTGGCCACCTACATCTGAAAAGCCTAATTCCAGTCGGTAACGGCCGAAATTCGGAAATTTCGGCCATTACCGACCGTAATTAGGCTTCCTACATCTGGCCCCTAGTTGCACACTACTGTGATCAGTGTTCTTCATGACTCTATGCTTCTGGTGTGGAAAGTCGCGAAAAAATGCACCTCCGCGTGCTGGGGTTGCACCTATATAGGCACCACGTACGTCACTTCCAGTGGAGCCGACTTTGCCATGCGGAGCCAAATTGAACCAACTTGCGCAGGGTTACTGCTCCCAAACACTTTCCGGATCCAGTCTGACTAATGGGGCTGATTCTAAGGTAAGGGATATGTAGCTAGATGGAGTCTCTGCCAGATAACTTATTACCGAAGGTAAGTAACTTATTCTTCTGTACTTAAAATTTGCTGTTTTTTTATTATTCATTTCTTTAAGTTATTTAATATAACTGGTTTACATTTTCTGCAGTTTCTTGAAATTTCAACAATGAGCTCTGTTCTCATAGATGAACTAGCTTTCAAATGTTCTTAAATTTTAAATCTGAAAGAAACACGTAGTGATAGATTCCTTACCTTAGAATTACCCCCAGGCGTCAGACTGGATCCGGAAAGTTTTTCGTTGGCAGTACCCCTGCGCGTCGGTAGGTGCCGTCGTGTGTCGTTGGCGTCGCTGGCGCTCGGATGACGTCGCTGGAGTCACTTCGACTCGCCAATGCGCGCTGACGTCAGTTTTTTCTTTTTCTGCACCAGCAAGCGCAGATAAGGGAAGAGCAGGTACCCCCAGTCATTTTTTGCCTGAGCTTTTCAAGACCTTTTACCTAATCTTTTTGAGTCGATCGACTCCTGGTGTCGTAGGGATGCCCAGTTTCAAGAACTGTGGGAACTGTCATTGCATGATGTCGGTGACGGATCCCCAACGCATGTGTCTCGGCTGCCTGGGGCACGACCACGACCCCAAGTCGTTCCCCGACTGCCGGGCCATGGCGCCGAAGACTTTGCCGGATCGGTCTTGAAAATTGCTTAAGTCTGGCAGTCGGCTCCGTGTCGCTCGAGGTCCCAGTCCCATGGGAGGTCGAGGGACCGGTCGCAGAGTCGTCATCATTCTTCTGGATCTAAGTCTTCGCACTCTGGGTCAGGTAAGTCGAAGCATTCCAAAAAGAAGTCAAAGAAGCATCGTCGCTCCTCGACTTCCCCTCGCCCGTCGCAGCTGAGGGTGCGGGCGGTGCCACCCCTGCGGCTCTGGCGGGGTCTGCGACGTCGCGCCCAGTCTACCCTATTTTCCCGGGTGCGGTGGCGATGCCTGCTCAGGTGCAAGAGATTCTTGCTGCCATGGCCTGACTCTTTGGGCCGACTGGCCCCGCCTGTGTGCCTGCGGGCCCGACTGGGAGGTCCTGCTTTGCCATCTCCGGCGGGTCCGGCCCCGCCGTCACCGGCGGTTCCAGCCCCGACGGCGCAGGCCCCCCAGGGATCTGGGATCAGATCCCGATCAGCGCTGGTTGACCTAGTGACACCTCTACCGGCACCGATCTCCCCAGCACCGCTTCCAACGTCGCCCGCTCCTCGAGACGACGTTGTCCCCAGTTTCAGCCCCAACCCGGACACAGTGCCGGATCGGCGTCGCCCGACGCCGATACCGATGGGCCCTTTTGTGCCCTATGTCCATCCTCTTTATTTTGAGCCTGTTCCACAGACTTCGGAGGACTGGGAGGGGTCTGAGGACCCTCTAGCACAGGACTGTGCTTATGATCCGCACTGGGCAGAGGATTTGGGGGATGCCAGTGGTCTTGACACTTCGCCTGACCTTGGCATGCAGTCTCCTCCTACCGTGGCTACGGGGGAGGGAGCCAGTGGTGTTGGGCAGGGCGTCCGAGACTCTCTACCTCGAACTCCCTTGCTGGCCGTCAGGACTAACCTCTTGACAGAAGGGCTCCAACTGGCGGCTACTTCTTCGGAGCCCTTGCTGCCTTTTAATGAAGCACTGTCTGACGTTCTTTTGAGCACCTGGTCCAGGCCCAACACAGGGGCTCCTGTGAACAGGAACGTGGCCCGATCCCATCGCCCAGCTCCGGGCGGCCCCCTCATCCTTACCCAACACCCCAACGCTGAGAGCTTGGTTGGCCAAGCCTCTACATCCAAGAGCGCGTTCTCTACCACACCTCCGGATTGGGAATCCAAGAAGCAGGATTAGCTTGGCAATAAGCTGTTTTCATCTGCCAGCTTAGGGCTGCAGTCGGTGAACACAATATGCCTCTTGGGCCGTCATATCCACTCTCTATGGCACACGGTGGCGCAGGGGCTGCCCAACTGCCTGGAGGAAGGCCAGACAGTTCTTTCCCAGGTGGTTGTGGCCGGGAGAGACGCAGGAAAGTGCACCATACGTTTGGGCTGAACTCCGCCGACTCACTGGGCCGGTTGATTTCCACGACAGTGGCGCTTTGGCGCCACGCCTGGTTGAGGACAACTGGCTTCTCAGGGGATGTCCAGAACACTCTGATGGACATAACCTTTGATGGCATTTGCCTTTTTGGCCATGAGGCAGATAGTACGTCTGGGCTTTTCAAGGACTCCCGGGCTACGGCCAAGTCCTTGGGGCTGTTGGTCGCTCGGCTTCCTCTGCCTTCTGCTTTTCGCTCCTTTCGTGGCCACAGAAGGGGTGCCCACAGGCCACAGCAGCAACAACCTCAGCGTGGTTGCAGACGTGGGAACTGTCGAAGCGGTTCAGGGGGCCAGCTTGCGGGTCAGTCCACTTCCACCCCTGCAGCATCCACTACAAAGCCTTCCTAGTATGACCTTTCAGGCCCATTATACGCCATCATCTCCTCCACTGGTGCAACATCACTTCGGACAAGTGGGTGCTGCAAATTGTCCGAAGGGGCTACTCCCTCCCCTTCGAGACAACCCCTCCAGCCGTGCCACCACATGCACGGGGATCACTTGGCACTTATCCAGAAGGAAGTTTCGACCCTCTTGGCCAAGGGGGCCATCGAGCGTATTCTGACGCCAGAAGTAGGTTATGGTTGTAATTCCCACTACTTTCTGGTTCAAAAGAAGGACATGAGCCTGCTTCCTATCTTAGACCTTCGGAACGTCAAACGCTTCCCCGAAAAGAGAAGTTCAAGATGCTCACACTTGCTCAGGTCTTGTCTGTCCTGGACCCGCAAGACTGGATGGTGGCATTGGAATTGCAGGACGCCTATTTTCATATTCCCGTCCTGCCTGCCTACAGGCGCTACCTGCAATTCACAGTAGGTCACAAGCACTTTCAGTTCACCGTACTCCCCTTTGGCCTTACCAGCGCCCCTCGGGTGTTCACGAAAGTGATGGCGGTGGTCGCAGCTCATCTGCGCCGATCAGGGGTTTCAGTCTTCCCCTATCTCAACCACTTGCTGTGGAAGAAGGGCTCGCCCCAGGCAGTGGTCTCCCACCTCCAGACTATGGCCGACGGCCTGCATTTGCTGGGGTTTTCCATCAACGTGCCGAAGTCGCACCTGATTCCCTCGCAGAGGCTCCTTATTCATCGGAGCAGTTCTGGACTCGGCGCAGTTTCGGGTTTATTCTCCTGAACAGCCAGTCTGGGACTTTGAGGCCTGATTCCGATCTTTCAGCCTTTGTCCCGGGTTTCGGTCAGGATGACCCTTCGACTACTGGGCCTGAAGGCCTCCTGCATCCTGCTGGTGGATCATGCCAAATGGCATATGTGGGCTCTGCAGTAGGACCTGAAGTTCCAGTGGGCACAGATCTCGGAGGGCACTGCACGGCAATTGCAGTGGTGGCTCACGAATCGCGATTTGGTCAATGGCAGATCCCTCTCCCTTCCCCAACCGGAGCATACTGTTGTGACGGACGCGTCCCTTCTGGGATGGGGCGGCCACATGGGGGAGGTGGAGATCAGAGGCCTCTGGTCTTCGGCAGAGTCCAAGCTCCACATCAACCTTCAGGAGCTTCGGGCCATTCGACTTGCACTGAAGACATTCCTTCCCTCTGTCATGGGAAGAGTAGCGCAGGTGTTCACGAACAACACCACCGCCATGTGGTACTGCAACAAACAGGGCGGGGGGAGGGGTTGTGGACCTTATGCGAAGAGGCTCTGCGCCTCTGGGCTTGGCTGGAACATCAGGGCATGTCCCTGGTGGTTCAACACCTGGCAGGTTCTTTGAACGCCAGGGCGGGCGAACTCAGCCGCTGGTGCATGATGGATCATGCATGGCGTCTAAACTCAGATGTGGCGCAAGGTCTCTTTCAGCAATAAGGAGAGCCTTGGTTGGATCCATTCGCCACCGAAGAGAACACGCAATTTCATCAGTTCTACCCGTTGGAATTTCAGTCGCTTTTCGTCGTGAATGGAGTTGCAGTTTGTTGTATGCCTTTCCGCCTATACCACATCTGCCCAGAGTGCTGAAGATCAAGCGCGACCGGGGCAAGTCATTATTGTGGCTCCGGACTGGGCTCGAAGAATATGGTATCCTGAGCTACTCCGTATGACCATCGATCCCCCGATCCGTCTGCCTCTTCGGGAGGATGTTTTGTCGCAGTAGCAGGGGACGTCCTCCATCCGAACCTGTACAGTCTCCACCTCCTTGCGTGGAGATTGAGCGGCGGCAGTTGACTTCTTTGACATGGTGCCCAGCAAAGGCTGTGGATCCCCTTTCTACCCCTCTTTTAGAGGTCCTTCTATTTCTTCTCTCTTTGGCCCAGCAGGGCTCTGCTCTGGTCACTGTCAAGGGCTATCTCTCGGCCATTTCCTTTTTTTAAGGCTTCCAGATCAGCCTTCCCTTTTCAAGTCCCCTGTTTTAAATAGATTCTTGAAAGGCATCACGCACATGTTTCCTCCTGTTCCTTTTGTGATGCCTCAGTGGGACTTGAATCTAGTTCTTACTTTTCTGATGCGTGCTCCCTTTCAGCCACTAAACAATTGTCCTCTTCGTCTCCTCACTCTGAAGACTGCTTCACTGGTTGTCATCACCACTGCCAGAAGTGAGTTAGCTCCAGGCTCTTTCTTCTAAGCCTCCTTTTCTATCTGTCCATCCGGACAAAGTTGTTCTAAGAACTCGTCCTTCTTTTCTGCTAAAGGTTTTCACTGCCTTTCACATTGGGCAGACCATCACTTTGCCCACCTTCTTTCCGCCTCCTTCAAAAGAGGAGGAGAGGCTCCACCGTGTGGACCCAAAACGTGCGCTCTTTTTCTATCTGGACCGTACACAACAGTCCCGGGTGGATGACCAGCTCTTTGTTGGCTACGTGGGCGCCAAGAAAGGTCGGGCTGTGCACAAGCGGACCATCTCTTGGTGGGTCGTTCTGTGCATTAAGGCTTGTTACTCCTTGGCTAAAAAGGAGCCTCCGGTGGGGTTGCGTGCCCACTCTACCAGGGCGATGGCAGCCACTACTGCTCTGGGACGGGGAGTTCCCTTGCATGACATCTGTCAGGCAGCTATGTGGGCCTCGCTGCACACGTTTACCAAGCACTACTGCCTGGACAGCCAAGTACGGAGCGACGGCTTCTTTGACGGTTCTGTTCTCCAGGACTTTCTGGTGTGATCTTGGTTCGCAGACCCACCACCGGGGTTGGTATTGCTGGGGTATCTATTCTTAAGGTAAGGCATCTATCACTACGTGTTTCTTTCAGATGCACAAGTTATTTACCTTCGGTAACAATATATCTGTAAGAAACATTAGTAGTGATAGATTACTTACCATCACACCCATCCTCCCCGTTCTGCGAACTGATTTCTAGCGTTAAGGTCTTCATTTTCAGGGCCCTAGTTTCATGGCACCAGTGGTCCGTTTCTTGCATTGCTCTGCGTTCCTGGCGTGGAATGTCGTGTACAGAACTGACAGTGCGCGTGGGAGTGTCTAAGTAGCTCCAGCGTTGTCATCCTGGCGCCAACGACGCATGCGGAGCTGCACGACCACGCCTGCCGACGCGCAGGGGTACAGCTGATTAAACTTTCCAGATCCAGTCTGACACCTGGGGGTAATTCTAAGGTAAGGAATCTATCACTACTAATGTTTCTTACAGATGTATTGTTACCGAAGGTAAGTAACTTGTGCATCTACTATTCTATTTCCAACTATTTAGGAGGCTCAATGCTAGGCCTTGGTAAAATGAAAATGATGCTGACGTAATTTGGTAGATTTTATGTTTACTTGTTATGACATGCCTAAAATTACACCATTATGCCACATTGTGTAATTATATGTCTTGCGCAGCAACGTTTCCTCTGCTCTATATGTGATGTTTGGTTCTATCTATCACCATTTACTACCTACTGGGAGTCAGCGCCTAGACACCTACGGGTAGTAGTGCGCTTTAAAAATCTTAATTTCATTTTATAATAACTTAAAGTCTAAAACACGAGTAGTTATTGCTCACTCCACTTTTGTTTTAAGAGATATATATATTTTTTTTACAGAAAAATGCATCCATGTAACAAAAATTGAGACAAGGATGCATTACTAGCTAAAAATATAGCGCTAAATGATCGTTTCGAATTTAGCATAATTTTCCAGAAGTTTCTCATAAGTATGCAAATTTGTTGAATTTCACACACCTCTACTCAGCACCTTCATCCATCCTGAGTAGTTATGGAAATTTAAAATATGCATATGAGCTGTTGGGAGTTTCAGATTCTTACAAACAGTAATGCTGCTTTTGCACTTTACATAATTTCTCCCTTTACTGTGGTTAATGTTAACATATCAATTTTTCTACAAGTTCTTCAAGTTCAGGACTTCATTGCAAGACTGTTGGACCCGGCCCTTTTGGCAGGTTCACCCCGAGACTTTTTGCTTTTTCCTAGCCTGTTTCTGGAACCTGGTGGTGGTGATTTTAGGCCTCTGCGCACTTTTTCACTGTGGTACAGTGTAAAGTGCGTGAGCTCTCTGTGTATGTGTGGTGAGTGACCTGCCCTCCCATAGGAATGAATGGGGAATATGTATGCCCATGGTAGTTCCTGATGTGTGGGGAGTGCAGGGTCGAGTTTGGTATGTGCAAACTCGTGAGATTGAATGCTGCGCAATGGTATATGCGGCATGATTGTGTCTAGTGTAGAAGTGCCACTTCTAGAAGTTGGCATATTTGTGTAATTTGTGTCTGGCGTGTGATTGGCTGGTGAGCCTGGCTCCAAGAGTCTGCCCCGGTGGTGGATGGAGTGTTTATCATGCTGATGTGAGGGTAGGAGTGAGCCTGGGCCTGCTTGTGGATTGACCGTCTGGTTTGAGGGTCCTGAATGAGGCTGGGTTTTCCCCACACAATGCTGGCTCCACCCCCTGGGGTGCGTCTGATGTCCCTAGCCTGGCCAGTGAAAGGAATTCCCTATAACCAGTTCTAGCTGGTTCTCACACTGCCTGCACCCTTTAGACAAAGGATTTTGGGTATAAAAAGGGTGCTGTGACACTCTAAAAATGTTCTTGTTTCTGACTTGAATCCTACCAGGGGTGTGCTACTGCTTGGGCTCAGGGGAAGGCTTGCCTCCCTGAGCCCTTCCCAGCCCCTGGATACCTGATGGACTTGGAGGCTGAAGGACTGTCCTTTTTCCTGGGAGCTGTTTGCTCCATCTTTTGCCCCCAGGACCTTTGCCCTGGAATCCTGTGTTTCTGGGGCCCTGCTGGGGATGGGGATCGTGCCTGTGGGCTTGCCTATGCCTCTAGCGCCTTGGGAAGCGCTTCTCTTTTGGAGCTTCCAGCGCCTGGGAGCGCTGATCTGGCCCTTAGCGCTGAGAGCGCTTTATTTTCCCCTTTCGCGGCTGCCCACACCGCGTATTGCCATGGTCTTTCCCCTTTGTTTGACCCCTGACGGGTCAAACAAAGGGGAATTGCAACGGGAGCCCACCCCGTGCTTGACCGGAGAGATGGTAGCGCTGGCCTCGGCAGCGCGACCGGAGCCAGGGGGCTCGCCAGTAGGGCCGCGCTGCCATTGGCTGTAGCAAAGAAGAGTGTCCGCGGCCGCCATTGGTTCCCTGCGGGAGGCTCGCCAGAAGGGCCGCGCTGGGATTGGCCCAGGCGCCCCTGAGCCTCCCGATGGCCGCGCCGTGATTAGTTGCTGCCCGCCACGAAGGAAAAGAGGAAGCCGGACGATTAATGGCCGCCCGGGGCTCCCGTGAGCTGTAGAGAGAGCCCCGGGGCCGCCAACGAAGGAGAGCGCGAGCCAGTGAAGGCCCGGTCCCGAGATGGGGGACAAGGTGAAAAGCGAAGCGGGCGTTTCGTGAAGGCGGGGCTCCCATGAGGAGAGAGCCCGGCCATGCCGCCGCCGAGGAGAGAGCCGCAGATCGTGGAAGCATCCTCAAAAGCCTGGTGAGTGCCCACAAAGGGGAGGGGGCAGTCGGGGCACATTGCCGGTGCCCGCCCCTCCCCTCCAGTGCAAGGGCCTGAGTGGTTGTGAGCCCGTGAGGCTCAAGGCGGCATCCTTATTGTTTAAAGCCCTAAGAGGGGCATTTGTTCATTCTGAGTCCCCAGAGGGGGGACTCCGGCGCAGGCGGCAATTGTGCAGAGCCCCGAGAGGCTCTGGGGGCATTCCTTGTGGTAGAGCCCACGAAGCTCTAAAGAGGGGCCAGATTTGTTTTTAAGAGCCTGAGTGGCTCAAGGGCATGTTCGCCTTAAGGAGCTAGATGGCTCCCTCGCCCCATTATGTCTCAAGAGCCTGTGTGGCTCCAGCATTTGGCTGCAGTATTTGTTGAAGAGCCTGTGTGGCTCCAACGTTTGGGGCATGTGTGATGTCCAGAGCCTGTGTGGCTCGAACGTGCGCAGTTCAGAGCCTGTGGGGCTCCAACAGAGGGCGCAGATTTATTCTAGGGGCTAGTGACAGCCCCTGTGGCAGTTTGTTTCCCAGCTGCCCAGCAATTAGTGGCCAGCTGCACCGTTTAGGTCTTGTGATGTCCCCAGGTGCCCAGCAAGTAGTGGGCACCTGCAACGTTTAGGTTTGGCGCCGGTGGTGCATTCCCTGACTAGCGCTGCATTGGCAGCGCGCCCTGACATTCTGGACACAGGGCTCTTTAGTCCCTTTATTATTAGATGGGGCTGGTATGTGATTTTATTTAGGCGCAATGTGATTATCTATGTGATGATAATTGCCTAATGTGAGTTTGCGCAATGTGATATGGTGCTAGGAAATGTAATGCATTTAATATGATTTTGCACCTTTATCTTACACCTCTGAATGTTTTTGGGCATCATGTGTTTTTGAGCTATTGAGTTATGTTCTGGCACCTCTGAATGTTTTTATGCATCATGTGTCTTCCTTGATTTTACACATCTGAATGTGTTGGTTTATGCATCATGTGTTTTTCCTTCCCTACACCTCTGAATGTTGGTTTTGCATCATGTGTAATGTGTTCTTACCTATACCCCCAAATGTATTTTATTCTTAGGTGGTTGTTCTTTCTAGTACCGGTGGTCCTAGTGAGGTCCTGGTTCCCTGCGTGACATTCTACTAAGGTGTTTAGGGTTGCGTAGGTGGTACTTACCTGTTACCAGTAGTCACTGGCTGTGATTTATATTTGCTAATTTGTGCTACAGTGATTTTATATCCTATATTCTAATTTCTACTAAGTGCTGATTCTGACAGGCGCCCACGTGGCCCTGTCCTGTGTAAATAATCCCTTGTGAATATTGCTCGTGCCAGTTGGCACAATGTACATGTTTTATTCTATCTGGCGTGTTTTGAAAATACAGAAGTTATTTTTATATAACCTTGTGTTGAGTTCCTTTTGTGGTGTGCCTAGGATGTTGTTGCTGTTGTGTGCTGGCGCAAATGCTTTACACATTGCCTCCGGGATAGGCCTCTCTGCTCGTGCCAAGCTACCAAGGAGGTGAGCAGGGGTTATCTTGGCGTGTGACTTCCTTGCCCTGACTAGAATGGTGGTTTCTGCCTAGCTTTGGCGTCGGCCTTAGCCAACCAGAAATAGCCAGTTCTAACAAAGACCATTACAGTTCTATGTGCTCACTCTATATGGAAAAGTAATTTTTACTTAAAGGCATTTATGAAAATTAAGTTGCCCTTAAGGTATGCCTCGGCTTAATCTGTGCTTCTGTGACACTCTGAATTTAGGCAATAATAATGGGGATGTGTGCTAATAAAAACAGTTGGGTTTATACAACGTAGAAGACAATGAGCTATTTCAGCACAGGGATGTGAATTCCATTGCACAGCAGCTCGATATCAAAAGCAGTAGTCTGCTCTCCTCACCATTTCTATGAGGCATTCATCAGGAGTTAATTTTTAAAAGGACTTTCGGAGTGCGAAAATGAGTTCAGAAGCTGCTGGTGAGCATGCAACATTACTGCAATACGTTCTTTTGAAATCAGAACAACAATAGGTGGATCACAAATTATCTAGATAGGCAGTCAGTCATGCGTAGGTACATGGGATTTTGAAAGATCTTTTGTTAAACTCCTGCCATTGCTTTGGCCTCCGTTTTCAAAGATTGTTCTTTAACCAAAAGAGACTAAATTGTCCTCTGTACTAACTGCCTTAAGACACTGGCCCACAAAATGAAGAAAACATGAGTTTCAGTAGGTGTCTGTGGTATCGTATATATTAAACTAGAGTTGTAGCCAGTCTTCTCTCATGCATCTGTTGATATCCAACAAAGTCTGGCAATTAACTGACTTTGGGCTAGAACTGCATTAAATAACACAAGGTTTTGTGTATTGTGTGTGTAGTACAAAATCTGTAGGTGGTAATTGCCAGAACAAGGAGCGTAGTATATTTGAAACATCTATGTAAATGAGTCTTGTGGTTCCCTACTGTTCAAGCTGACCGTCCCGAAGGAGTAGGAAGGAATTGAGTCCTCTGTTTTATCTGACAAAGCAAAATTTAAATAAATGCTAGAACCATTAAGATCTAGATGCTGGAGTTGAGTACCAAGACTTTAAATAGTAGACTGTCCCTTTTAAGCCTCCACTGCTAGTTGGAGCCCATGGTGGCTCCTTTGCTACCAGTTGGGCTCTGCTTCTGCTAGTATTGGTGGCAGCATTTTAGGTCACAGTACAATTGCCATAGTTCAGTCTAATATGAGGTTAATACGAATTTTAAATACCATGTGATAGATTGTATCTTATTTTAATTATTATAAGTTAAATACTTGTGCTGTTTTTTCTTTCTTTCTAATTTGAGATTCTAAAGGTACTGTAACAGGTTTACTGTTAACCAGATTATTTTTTTCGTCTTCAGTTGCAGTATCCAGTGTACTGGGACCATTTGGAGTTTTGTGATGGATTCAGGAAGTTGCTTGATGACTTGCACTTGGACAGAGTGAGTTCACCAAAATTGAGAATTGATGCATCTTTTATGGCCTACGATTTATAGAAACTAATCTTTCTGCTTGGCTATGTATGCACAGCTGCAGTGTTCTGACCCTTTCTTACCAGTAGGGTCGTGAGGTTTGGTGTGTTTTTAGAGGTTTAGTGGGGCTGGTCAGTTTGGATGTCTTTTTCAAAGCGTAAGTGTTGTAGTTGTTTGAAGGTCACCAGCACAATAATTCTGTGGTACAGTTTGCAAAATGTTTACCTATAATCCTGGAAAAATGTTGGGAAGGAACACTGTAAAACATCCAAGGCCTGTTGAGGAATCCCAGTGCTGACACTAACACAAAAGTAAAGCAAGCCGGAAAAACAGAACAATCTCATATAGCTAAAAACCTTACACATTTTTAATAGTCTGGAGTTATTTGTTTGGTAAAAACTTAACTCAAATCATTATCACGGTGCTGTTGCAATACACCTCCATAAAGACTGACTCCGTATAACAGCCAGACCAGAACGCAAAACTGAGGACCATATAGGATAGGCAGTGACTCACAATATTTCAGCAAGTGGATCAAAGCTACACTCTGTCCCTTTAAGTTGGATTTCTTAATATGCACATTTTGTTGCCCTGGTTGACCTATTTCCCAAACGGTTGGGAATTAAAAACAAAAGCTTCTAAAAACTGCATGATATCAATTGCAGCACTCGCATGCAAGTGTCTCTCTGCAAACCCTAAGCAATATCTGTGAGACATCAACAGCCTTAATGGCCAGGAAAACTTCTAGTTTTGACTTTGCCGGTGCTCTTTCCTTTTTGGGCAGTGCTTTAATTCTTCGGCTTTTTCTGTCTTCTGGAAGGGCTTTTATCTTAAATTTTCATTCTCATTAAACTTGAAGTACTTTCCTCCCTCTGCCTTGCATCTTTTTCATGGTTTACTTCAGTTAGTGCTTAACAAAAGACTCATACGAAACTTGTGTTTTGTACCTGAAGGTTGGCATATAGTGAGTTCCTGGAACGTCTGTGCTGGAATTGATCAGTGGTTGATGAGGTCTCCTTTCCTCTCCCAAGCGTCATACGGTTCCTACAAATTATAAAAAATTATGACACACGATAGTGTATCTGTGCAACATAACAGTCAGAATATGGGGAATGATTCCACACTCGAGGTGACGAAAGCTAGGCAAATGCACTTGTGAGTATACCTCTTGTATGGACAATACCAGCTACAAGACTTTAGGTACTCTGGTATCAACACGCTTTTCAAATTAAACTTCTTTAGGTGAGTGTTCATATTTTTAATCTGAGCTAAATTCCTTTGCACTGTAAAAACCCTAAGCAATTTAGCGATTAAGCTCAACTTCATTATGGTTCTTGACCAAGCAATTGGCTCTCTGAGTACACAGGGCTTCGGAGTTTGGTGCTGGTTATCCCAAAAATAAAACAGCCTATCTTTTGAAATCCTAATGCATTTTATAGGGATTGGAAACATTGCTTCTTCTGAAAAGTCTTTACCACTTTTGAAAACAAAGAATGCCATATGAGGATCAGGCAAAGCATGCCTTATGGGGATGAAGCTGATCCTCATAAGGCATGCTTTGTTTTCAAAAGCAATAATAATCAGAAGAAGAAAACCGAAGTACAAATAGGCAGTAGGCTCATCTGTACTACTACCTTAAGACACTGTACTGTGTTTCGGCTATTAGGTATGAAGTTACACAAGTGCTGTTTCGCTCAACTTCCATTGCTTTCTGGCTTCAAAACCAAATAATATTTCCTTGGAGGATGTATTTTACAAAACACACAATTTTTCTTTTCCACAGTGGCATCATTTATTGTGGAAAGAGAAATCTGGTCTCTGTCTGTGCAGTTCAGTCCTGATGACGTGTTGTATGCTTCCGAGGTATACTTCTCGCGCCCGAGTCCTCTTAGTTAGAATAATCCCAATTGCCAGACAGGATTCTGATTTTCAAAGCAGTTGTCAGTAGGAGGTGCGGTACAAGTTACAACTCTGTGACAGCCTCATGCTACCCAGGAAGTGATTGTGTGAAGCTGCATATAAGTGTACACTCTGCATCCTAACCGTTCCTTTCTGTTTGTACTTCTTCAATGTAGATGCTAAGTTGGTTCTTCTTGGTTCTTCCAGTGGCAAAAAGAATGAAGATCGTGTGCAGGGAAAATGCCCTCTGCCCTCACCACTTTGACTCGTTTTAAATTGTGCCACAACTGCAAAAAAGCAGATGTCACGGATACGCACAACATTCACTTGTGGTGCCTCGGTTCCAGTCATGATCGAAGTTGTGCGACAGATGCATCATGATGTTCTCCAAGGTGATCAAAGAGCAGGAAGAAAAACTCTTTGTTGTGGAACACAAGATGGCCTTGGATGGATACAGGCTCTTTGTAGAAAAGGTCGACTTGGCGCTAAAGCTTCAAAGACAGACATATTACAACCCACTCTCTAGGCTTCTTCTTATTGGTCATCTTTTGAACCTGAAGTGCAGAGAGTTTAGAGGCAACTTGCGTGGTCTAGCCTATGGACTTGCAGCCTGTTCAGCAGGCGGGTTGAACCTTTTACAGCTATAGAGAACGTGGTACAGACGCCCTCTTGGGCAGGATTTTTCCATCTCCTCTTGACATACGACAACAGCTTCCAAGCTGCTCTGATTCCCCCTTGCAGGCGCTCACACAACCAGTAGAAAGGAGGGATTCAGTTTTTCCTACCCAGCTGGGAATCTATCACTTAAGGTCACTGAGGGCAGCACATTATTAATAAAGGTTACACCCTGCCATTCATATCATCCCCCTCAACCTCTGTATCCCATCCGTGCCTACTCTAGATTTGGTAGTGCATACCTCCATCCTTCTTAAGTATGTCAAGTCAGTTCTGGCCAATGGCGCCACCAAGATGGTAATGCACTTGTAGATGGGGTGAGGGGTGTCACTTTTACTGCTTCCTAATGCTCAAGAAGTACGGTGGACTAAGGCCATTCTTGCATTTTCGCTCTCTGAAAACCTTCACGTGAAATCAAAAACGTCATTGTGGCCCAGAATCTTTACGTAGGTAATGGCAATTGTGGATCCATATATGCCTGTACTTCAGTGACTGGCTGATTAAGGTTGGCTTGCCGTGGTCCTTCATTGACAACTTTCAGGCAACTGTGATCCTTCTGTTATTATCGGGGTTTCATATGGGCCATCCTGCACACGCTGACGTTCAAGGCCTTTCCACCCTGCAGCGAATTTTGGGAAATTCAGAATAGGATGTCAGTTTGTCTCATTCCTGGGTTTTGGTAAAGATGTTTCTTAGGCTTCTTGGGTTTCAGGCCTAGTCCCTAGTGCCTAATGGCACAACACTGAGGGTTTCTGTCTCACAACATCTGCTTCTCAGAGGAGACAGCCCAGGATCTTCAGTGGTGGCCAGTGGGCATCAACTTGCTCTGAAGCAGGCCATTCACCCTACCCCACCCAGTTGACAGTAGTGACCGATGCATCACTCAAAAATTCCCATGGCACCTTCTTTGCATCCTTAAGGAGACAGCCCAAGATCTTCAGTAGTGTCCGGTTGGACACCAAGAGGCTCAGTGGTAGGCTACTGTTCATAGCCCACTGAAGGCTGACAGTGGTGACTGATTCAGCAATAATAGTTTGGGAAGGTCACCTGGAGAGGTGGATATCAGGGGTCTGTGAAGAAACAGCTTCTCCCAAATCCTCCATCCTTCCTCCATCCATCAACGGAAGGCAGGTGCAGGTCCCAATGGACAACATGATAGTCTTGCTTTATTGCAACATGCAAAGTCGCATGGTGTTTTGGATCATGTGCAGGAGGAGCTTCCCCTTGAAGGTGGTTTGATCAACAAAGGACTCCTCCTGGTAGCCTGTTACCTTGCGGGTTCTCTAAATGCCAGAGCAGACTTACTCAGTAGGCACCTCATCACAGACCACGAATAGTGTCTTCAATCGGGCGTGGGGTTTGGGGTGACCCGAGACCTCTTTAACCAAAGGAGCCTGCCCTGGCTGGATCTTTTCATCACCATGAGAACTTGCAGTTTTGAGAATATTGTGCACAGGAGTATTTGCAAAGAGGGTTTTAAAGTGACACATTCTGCCCGCAGTTGATCAAAGGCATGCTATATGCATTCCTTGTGCTAACTCTTATATTTCTGAAGCAGGTCAGACAGATCAGACCAAAGTAATTTTCGTAGCTCCGGACTGGAGCAGGAAATTGTAGCACATAGATCTGTTGAGTCTGACCATTTGCACTCCAGTTTCTTCTCCTCTTCGGGAGGACTTTCTGATTCGCCCTCAAGGCAGAATCCTGCACCCAAATCTATATTTCTCTAAGTGGAGATTTATCAGCGACAATTAAGTTGTTTAATTTTGTTAACTGAAGTAGTGGATATGATTCTCGTGACCAGATGCCATTCGACTGAGTCAATTTGTTTCTGATGTGGGAAGAAGTATGTGCCGTGGTGTGAGGAGAGTCACCTTGCTCCCTCACAGGCTGAGGCATTAGATTTGTATTGTTTTCATTTATCCGTGGCCCAGCAAAGCTTTGCAGTTGGTACATGGAAAGGTTATGTGTCAGCCCATTCTGCCTTTTCACATTTGTCTAGTCTGCCTTTTTTTTCACATCACCTCTTGTAATGAAGTTTTGAAAATAGTTAACTTGCGTGTTTCTTCCAAAGCCCTTCATTGTACCTCAATGGGACCTAAATTAGGTCCTTGCATTTCTGGTGTGGACGCCATTCAAGGCCATGCGCACTGCTTCTCTGTGGCTCCATTTCACAAAGGTTGTTCCTGATCACAGCTACTTCGGTGCAGCTTGCAAGTGAACTGCATGCTCTGTCAGTGCAAACCTCATAATCCACTTTATTTTCTGACAAATCTGTGCTGAGAACCTGGGCTTCCTTTCTGCCAAAGGTTGCCCTACCCTCTTCCTGCCTTTTTCTCTCCGCCTCATCCCTTTTAGGGGGAGAGACTCCATTGGCTCGATCCAAGAGAGAGCTAAGTTTTTACATTGAGTGCACACAGAAACAATGTGTAGCTGACCAGCTGTTCGTGGACTTTGAAGGTACTAAGAAAAGGAAGACAGTGCAAAAACAGACCCTCTATTAGTGGATCATCTTGCGCATAAAATCCTCCTATTCCCTAGCCAGCATGGACATCCAGAGGACTTGTGTGCTTATTCCACCCAAGTCATAGTTGCATCTTTGGCATTAGCAATGGGTGTTCTGTCCTAGGCATCTGCCAGACTGCTACATGGGCACCCTTGTATACATTCAACAAGCACTACTGCATCGACAGTCTGGTCCACAGAGAGCGCCATTTTGCTTACTCATTTCTGTAGAACATTTTGGTATTAGTCCACCTCTCAGACCCTTCACCTGTGGGGATGTACTGCTTGGGTATATATTCTAAAGGTGAGGAGTCTGTTTGCATCCATCAAAATAGCAATTTACTTACCATCAGCAACACTCTTTTTGATGTGTTCTGATTGTTTACCACCCTTCCTTCTCCTTGTTTTCTGGAGTGTACACATGTCTGTTAAAAACTTCAAATTCTTTGTTAGCACCATTTTGGGCTTCATGGAGGACAGAACGCACCATTTTGGGCTTCATGGAGGACAGAACTGATGTCAGTGTGCAGCAGTGATGCGTATATGCGACTCTGCACTATCACTTCCAGAGCGGTGCAAGGTTGTTGCTTAGTTTGACTGTCACCTACCTGCATTTGGGAGCAATTGATTTGAAAATCTACATCCAGTCTTGGACTGTGTATTACTCTAAAGGTGATGATTCTTTGATTAAATAGAGTATACATCAGAAAGAGCTACAGAAGATAAGTAACCTGGTCTGCGATCTATTAAGTCCGTAAGTGTCTTTTTCATCCCAGTCAAGCATTCCCATGCCACCTTCTGTGTACCTTTGTTTCTATCTGCCCTGAATTCCTCAAAGGAGTAATCGGTGATGCCCAATGCATCCCTTATTGGATTATTGCAATGCAGGTTACATTCTCTTAGCTTCTGCAGCATAGCAGCTGACAGATCCTGGTACAATGTGATCTGTTTATCGCAATGTGCCACACTTACTTTGGATTTGGCTTGCTACAAGATCTCCTCCATTAGCCAAATGCAGGCATCTTTGCAAGAAAATGCCTGGACTTCTCCTTGACCTTTGCTGTACTCCCTCCAACCCTGTAGGCCCTCTGGCAATATGCCTCTTAAAAACTCCTGTAAGTGGCTGTGCATATTTTATTGCACCATGTCTTCTCAATTTTTATATGCGACTACTATTTCTATGGGACCTATATTACAGCTTTTTGCACTAATGAGTATCATTTTGGTTTGTTATTCTAAGAGAGCTGAGGTGTTGGTTACCAGCTGTTAAGTGTCTGCTTCTGTTTAGAGTAGGCCTTCTTCAGTCTCTATCCTTTCATTAATGCTGTGATCTGTTGTCTTTTTGGTGATGTCTGCCTCGGTCCATGAGGGCTTTATAAAAGCCAATTTTATGATCTGCAGTGCATGATTTCAAATCCTCTTCACAAGCAACTTTTCAGTCATGTGCTATCTTTGACTTTAGCGGTACTGCCCCCTAGAAGTCAGGTTGTTGTATTCATAGTCTTATGTCCCCCCTGCTTCGTTTATTTTCAGTTATAAGTACAGTATATGGCAGCTGGTGATATCTAGTGAAGCTGAGTCTCATGGAGGCTGCAGCATGTTTTCCATAGATTCCTTTCCAGTGGTCATTTGGCTTGCGTTTTACATGGTCTTATTTTAGCTTGAAGCAGTAGTGAGAGTATTATTTATTGTATTTGACGTGTTTTATATAACACAAATATAACCTGTCAGGGTATTAGAGCGCTGTAAAAATAGCAAACAAGTCATACATATAGATTAAGAAAGCTATCAGTTATAAGCAAGCAACAGGAAAACTTCAAAGTAACCACTGGTAAGGTAGATTCATGCTTGATGCTGGAGGAGCAGAGATGGGAATAGTAAGCATAGAAGATGGCTTTAATGTAATTTGCACATAGATGTTATCATTTTTACCTTTCAAAGCTGTTCGTTACTATCTATAAGTGTTTGTTTTGATTAGGCGTGCCATTAATCTGACAGGTTTATCACCTTAGGTATTGAGATGTCTTCCCTGCAGCACGGAGATACCCTTTCTGGGTGATTCTGCGCTTTATAAATTCCCTTACAAATTACAAATGAGATGTATATTTTCAAGTCACAACACCTTTGTCTCTCCAGTAATGTAACATACTACTTTTTATGCTCCAGTAAGGAGGTTATTAATAAACTTTCTTTAACAATTTTTTTGTACTAAAATCACATAACTTACTTTCTTTGTAACATATGTCTCTCCTTCCTACAATGCATGCGTTCCTTACTCCCAGACCTATTTTGATGTACAGCCCTCTGACCATGATCTTGACAGCTTCTCACTCTAAGCTTGCCTCGCCCATTGAGTCAGCATGCTCTTTGATATAATTTACTATGGTATCTCAAATCGTATTTTGAAGGCCAGTTTATGTAATGTCAAGATGAAGGTTAGCCACCTTCACCACGAAAATAAAGCAATAGAGAAGAAGTGATCAAATGTTGGTATCCCGAGGTATTCCACATTAATAATCAAGGCTGCTAAATGGTGGTGCAGTGGGGTGCAAGCATATATCGGAAGTACCACAGCGGTTAAATACTGGAGAGCAGAAAGAATATTCTCTGAGAGGATGGGTGTCCCTCCACACATCTTAATTTATTCTGTAGAGGTCCATCCGATGTAAAGGCAACTGACGATACTAGACACTAGAGGCATGAGAAGTCCCATCCCCTTCTTTTGTGTTAACTTGGAAGTTTAGTCAGGACTGGATCATTCTTGCTTACCTCCCTTTCAATTGACGTTTATATTACTCTTCCAGGCTCAGAGGGTCAGTATCTTTTCTTGCTTTTGGCTTGTTCCTGTGTAATTAGGATCTCATGGATCACGCAGGATTGACCAGAGATAGCCAGTAACCAAGCACTTGTAGAACCTTGTTTAGTCCTCCAGCATTTTTATTCAGTTGCTTATTTTTTATACGTGCACATGGGTTGGAGGGGAGGGGGAGTGGAAGGTTCTTGCAACTTAGTGCTCACATCATCTCAGATGAGGAGCATTCTGCCTACGTCCCACGTCTATGATCTATGTTTTGCTTGGGAGTCCCTGTAGGCCCGTCCTCTGGGCTACTCATCTTTTCCTGTGCCGCGTCAGGTCCTCCCCTGGACATAGCAGTTTAGTCCACTCAGGACCGCCTTCCTTTTTTTTTTTTTTTACTTCTTTTTATTATCAATCATAACACCGTCACAGTATACATTTTGATAGAAATCACAAGGCATGGTAGCTAGCTGTGTATGTGCTTTGTGTAGCACTGGTGAGTCCACGAGGGTGGAGTGGGAGATTAGATTGTGTAGCCTTTCATTCGCACGTGTGAACATTGGACGAGTCTGTTGTGGGAAGGTGTGCTATGAGCCTGTTTCAAGTGGTTGTGTGCATCCAGCATTCATGTGCGCGGCTCGGTGGCCCTCGCTGCTCTGTTTAGACTCACTCTAGCCGTGGACTCTCTGTGGTACAGTCAGTTCTGTTTCTGGTTCGGTTCCAGACCAAACGAGGCGAGCTCCGGCTTCCACTGCGCTCTACCCTTGCAAGGCCTTTCCCTCTCCCTGCCTCGCTCACTATTATCCTGTGTGGCCTGGTTTACCCTCTCCCTACCTCACTCACTATTATCCTGTGCAGCCTGGTTTGCCCTCTCCCTACCTTGTTCACTATTATCCCGTGCGGCCTGGTTTGCCCTCTCCCTGCCTCGCTCACTATTATCCCGTGTGGACTGGTTTGCCCTCTACCTGCCTCGATCACTATTATCCTGTGCGGCTTGGTTTACCATCTCTCTTCCTCGCTCGCTATTATCCTGCGCGGCCTGGTTCGCACTCTCCCAGCCTCGTCCACTATTATCCCATGCAGCCTGGTTTGCCTTCTCCCTGCCTCATTCACTATTATCCCGTACGGCATACGGCCTGGTTTCCCCCTCTCCCTGCCTTGTTCACTATTCTCCTGTGCGGCCTGGTTTGCACTCTCCCTGCCTTGTTCACTATTATCCCATACAGCTTGGTTTGCCCTCTCCCTCGCTCACTGTTATCCAGCGCGGCCTGGTTTTCCCTCTCCCTGCCTTGTTCACTATTATCCTGTGCGGCCTGGTTTGCCCTCTCCCTGCCTGGTTCACTATTATCCTGTGCAGCCTGGTTTGTCCTCTCCCTGCCTTGCTCACTATTATCCTGTGCGGCCTGGTTTGCCCTCTCCCTGCCTTGTTCACTATTATCCTGTGCGGCCTGGTTTGCCCTCTCCCTGCCTTGTTCACTATTATCCAGTGCTGCCTGGTTTGCTCTCACCCTCCCTAACTATTATCCAGTGTGGCCTGGTTTGCCCTCTCCCTCACTATTATCCTGTGTGGTTTGCCCTCTCCCTGCCTCACTCACTATTATCCTGTGTGGCCTGATTTGCTCTCTCCCTGCCTTGCTCACTATTATCCTGTGTGGCCTGGTTTTCAAACCTCCCTGCCTCGCTCCCTATTATCACTGGTGGCCTGGTTTGCCATCTCCCTTCCTCGCTCACTATTATCCTGTGCGGCTTGGTTTGCTCTCTACTTGCCTCGCTCACCATTATCCTGGCGGCCTGAATTGCCCTCTAACTACTTTGCTCAAAAGCTAGAACTATCCAGAGGGAGTAGACCGTCAAGGAGTGCTAATTCCTTCCTCTTGAAACCCCTGATCTTCCGCAAAAAGAGAACTTGCCAATGAGCCTTCTCGGGCTCTGCACCACAAATCTGTAACTCTCTTCCACCGGAAATCCATAGAATCGCTTCCAAGGTTGCTTTCAAATTGGAAGCAAAAAGATTCCTCATGAATAAGTTCTTACATTAACAAGAGGAACGATTGTCCCCTCTAATCACATCGGACATACTACAGTATTGGTTGTCAATCTTGTATTTTACTATTGTATTTGCTCCCCTTTTGTCATTGTTTTATCGATTAGACCACTCTTCGCTTACCCCAGGTTTATATATGGTCTTTTATGTGTGCACTATTTGATTTAATGCCTATGTATATTCCCTATTTGACTCATGTACTGATCTGTTATCTTCATTTCCATTAAACTGTAAAGCGCTCTGATATCCTTCGGGATCAAGTCCACGCTATATAAAACTTTATAAATAAATAAAAATAAATAGTATTCTGCTAAGTATACAGTATTGTTCAAAATAGAACATTAGGGTGTTAGTTCCTCCAGGGGTGGCTGTGTCGGTAACTCAGGTGGCTCACATATCGTACCTCTATAGTCGTTCCACTTCCGTTATATATTCTTTTTGTTTGTTTTGGTCATTTTGACCCTTTTTTAAATTGCCCCTTACCTGCACCATAAATTGTGCCCCTTCACCGCCGTTTTGGCGGGTCTGGTCCTGGGGTGGGTGCCTGGTTCGTTTTTGGCGGACATCTTGGAGTGGGGTGAGTGGAGTGAGGCTTTTCCAGCTGACAGCGCTTGAATGTGCATGTGACGCCTGGGAACACCTATTTAGGGCGAGTCCCTCCGGCTTTCAGCCCCTGACAAGGTAGCTGCTGCTGCGAGAGCACTTGCGCGTTTTTGCAGTAAAACTGCTGTTTTAAAAACGTTAAATATTCTTTTTGTTTGTTTTGGTCATTTTGACCCTTTTTTAAATTGCCCCTTACCTGCACCATAAATTGTGCCCCTTCACCGCCGTTTTGGCGGGTCTGGTCCTGGGGTGGGTGCCTGGTTCGTTTTTGGCGGACATCTTGGAGTGGGGTGAGTGGAGTGAGGCTTTTCCAGCTGACAGCGCTTGAATGTGCATGTGACGCCTGGGAACACCTATTTAGGGCGAGTCCCTCCTGCTTGCAGCCCCTGACAAGGTAGCTGCTGCTGCGAGAGCGCTTGCGCGTTTTTGCAGTAAAACTGCTGTTTTAAAAACGTTATATATTCTTTTTGTTTGTTTTGGTCATTTTGACCCTTTTTTAAATTGCCCCTTACCTGCACCATAAATTGTGCCCCTTCACCGCCGTTTTGGCGGGTCTGGTCCTGGGGTGGGTGCCTGGTTCGTTTTTGGCGGACATCTTGGAGTGGGGTGAGTGGAGTGAGGCTTTTCCAGCTGACAGCGCTTGAATGTGCATGTGACGCCTGGGAACACCTATTTAGGGCGAGTCCCTCCTGCTTGCAGCCCCTGACAAGGTAGCTGCTGCTGCGAGAGTGTTTGCGCGTTTTTGCAGTAAAACTGCTGTTTTAAAAACGTTATATATTCTTTTTGTTTGTTTTGGTCATTTTGACCCTTTTTTAAATTGCCCCTTACCTGCACCATAAATTGTGCCCCTTCACCGCCGTTTTGGCGGGTCTGGTCCTGGGGTGGGTGCCTGGTTCGTTTTTGGCGGACATCTTGGAGTGGGGTGAGTGGAGTGAGGCTTTTCCAGCTGACAGCGCTTGAATGTGCATGTGACGCCTGGGAACACCTATTTAAGGCTCCTCCCCTAGCGCAGCGGGATCGCGCAGCGGGCGTGGCCGGAGTCGTGCCAGAGTCCTGCCCGTCTGCGCCCGTCCGCGCTCGGTTGCGCTGGCTTCGCGGCGATACTTACATCAGGTGCTTCTCTAACCATGCTTATGTATACCAGGGATAGGCTCCTGGCATTTAACACCTGTCTGCCTCCCTGCGCCGAAGTCCGTGTTAACCCTTTGTGTGTCCCCCATCGCTGTGCTTGTGGCGGCTGGCTACTCGAAGCCCCTTCCTGTTTGGGGTCTTGTATAGTGCAGCCTGCCATAAGCAGTAAGGTCTCTCCGCGACATCTCACCATCTGGAATTTAAACGTCAGATCGGCGGTCAAGCACTATCAGGATATTGCTGATCTTGTGGACAATGACCCCCCTGACATCTTTTGTCTGACAGAGACATGGCTGCAAGACACCGATTCTACGGTATTGAATCTGGCGTTCCCCGTTGAGTATTCCATCTACACGCTCAACCGCTCTTCGAGAGGGGGTGGCGTCGCTCTTGCTGTTAAATCGTGCTATTCTTGCGCCTGGAGTGTGCAGAACATCACGGGCTGCGAAAACGCCCTGTTCAAGGTCGCGGTTACTCCGCATTTTACCTTGTCAGGATTGCTGATTTACCGTCCACCTGGTAGTTCAGTGGCATTTCGAGAGGCTCTTCCTGAGGCGGTTAGTTCACTAGCAGTAGGGTCTGCCAATATTTCTATCATTGGTGACTTGAATCTCCATTTTGACACTCCGTGTCTTTCTTCTGTGGGAGGGATGGTGGCGGACCTTGAGGCCCTTCAATTGTTCCAGCTGGTCTCGGACCCCACTCATAGTGGTGGCCACACTCTGGACCCCTTTTTTTCTAACTTAGAAGGGGTTACAGTGCCCCCCCCCCCCGTCCCCCTGACCTGGTCAGACCACTCACTCATGACCATTCACTGTCCTCTTGACGAAGCCCCACTTAAGGTGCCACTGCGAGCCATGCCCAGACGGCGCTGGAGCAAATTAAAGGCAGAAGATCTCCACCGCCTTCTCACTGACGACCCACTGGGTGCAGTGGAGAACGTGGAGTCTGGTTATGACCATTTCTGCGGATGGGTAACCAGGGCCCTCGACTCCCTTATCCCGATGGTTTCCAGTAAGTGTGGCTCCCGCGCCCCCAGTCCCTGGTATGATGGCAATCTGAGGGCTCTGAAAAGGGTCCGCAGACGTGCAGAGAGAGACTGGAGGAAGAGGTACGACAGCAGCAAAAAAACCCTGTATATGGCTGCGGTCAAGTCTTATCACCGCGCGGTTTGTAGAACCCGGGCTGAATACTACGCTCTGGAGTTTCGCAATAGTGGGAATCCTGTTAAAACCATCTTTAAGGCCCTTAAAGACCTTGTGGCAAGGAAGCCGGCCGGTAACTCCATCAGCTCCAATATTCATTGTGAAGCGCTGGCGGCTTTCTTCCTGGAGAAGGTCCAGACCATATATAGGGCCTTCCCCTCCTCCACTGCTCAAACCAGTATGGGGCCTCCCATCCGGCTGGATCAGGTGGTGCTAGACTCTCTCCCCTCTCTCTCTTTGGAGTCTTACACGGCCTTGGCTCTCCGAGTTAAGTCGGGGTCGCCGGACGACCCGCTCAAGCCACCTATGTTCAGAGACAAGGTTTTTGCTCGCCCGGTTTGCGACTTAATCAACACGTCGCTAGCATCAGGCCAGGTGCCTTTGAAATGGAAGCATGCGGTAGTAATGCCCATTTTGAAAAAACCATCTCTCGACCCTACAAAATCGGAGAACTACCGCCCGATTTCGCTTCTCCCGTGGCCAGCCAAACTCGCGGAGGCGCATGTCAACACCGCCCTCACTGGTCATCTGTCGCGTGCCAACATTCTGGACGACACCCAGAATGGTTTTCGGGCTGGCCACAGTACGGAGACAGCACTGTTATCTATGGTCGAGCACCTTCGGGTAGTTCTGGATGCAGGTCAAACGGCGGCGCTTGTTTTGTTAGACCTTAGCGCCGCCTTTGACACGGTCTCCCATGACATTCTCCTGCAACGTCTTGAGGAGATAGGGGTGATCGGCACTGCACACCAGTGGTTCCGTTCGTTTCTCAGGGATCGTTCCTTCTGTGTGGCGTCCCCGCCCTACCAGTCCAAATGTCATCTTCTGTCTCTTGGGGTCCCACAGGGCTCCTCACTGAGCCCCACGTTGTTTAACATCTACGTGAGGCCGCTGGCTGAGGTTGTGAAGCTCTGTGGTATGACCATGATGTCGTACGCAGATGACACCCAGCTAGCGGTCACGATCAGCGGGGACTCTGGGGTGGATGCCCCAAGATTCAGAGAAGGACTCAGGGCGGTGGCTGGTTGGATGACGTCCAACTGTCTCCAACTAAACGCCAAAAAAACGGAGGTGATGATCTTTGGGAAGCGGACGGACCTATGGGGAGATACTTGGTGGCCCTCTGATCTGGGGCCGACCCCCACTCCGGTTGCGGAGATCAAAAACCTTGGTGTTTGGCTGGACCCTTCCCTCAACTTCGTTGGCCACACCAAAAGGACGGCGGCTTGCTGCTTCGGCATCCTGCGCAATCTGCGCCCTGCCCTTAAATACTTTGATGCCGCAACTCGCCAATTGGTGGTGCAAGCAACGGTTTTGACGCGGTTGGACTATGCCAGCTCCCTTTTTATAGGATTAAACCAGGCTGAGTTAACTCGACTTCAAAGAGTGCAGAACGCTGCGGCCAGAGCGATTGTAGGTCTTCCTAAATTTTGCTCGGCCGGTCCATCTTTGCGAGCCTTGCATTGGTTACCCGTTAGGCAGCGGATCCACTTTAAAGTTTTGTGCCTTTCCTTCAAAATTCTGAAGGGCCTATCACCTCCCTTACTGCACCAACTTTTGCGCCCTTACATCCCGGGCCGCACTCTGCGCTCGCTAGACCAAGAATTAGCGGTAGCCCCTCGGTTCAAACTCAGTCAGGTGGGGGGCCGCTCTTTTAAGGTGCGGGCAGCCGCACTCTGGAACGCTCTCCCTTTGAAACTCCGGACCTTTGGTGACCTGCTCTCCTTCCGCAAGGCCGCTAAAACTCATTTATTTTCTGAGCTTTGTTAAATCCTTCCCTCCCCAATTTCTTAATAATTATTTCTGTTCCCCAGTTGTGTTGTGTTCGCCACCTTGTCGGTGCGCCGGGACGCTCCTTCGCTGGAGCAGCCGTGCGCAATACAAATAGCACTAACATAACATAACATAACTTCCCCCATATTTCTATCCATTTCCTAGGGCATCGTCTTGTGACTTATACCGATTTTTCTCGAAACATGGACCAGTCCATGTCCCTTTACCATTGTCTGGCCTATTTGAACTCCCCACTTCCTAGCAATGTTCCTTTTAGAGACCACTAACCCTATCTTTAACCAAGTTTTTTCTTTACTGATCAAGTCAGTCGAGTCCCATATATGGAGGAGACACCGCTTGGCCTCTCCATTGTTATTGTTTGCCCCAGAACTTCCCCCATACATGAGGTGACTGCCCTCCAATATCTTGCTATGTAGGGGCATTCCCACAGTACATGAAAAAAGGTGCCCTCCCGGCCACACCGCCGCCTGCAATTAGGTTCAGTTCCATACCCCATCCTGACCAAAGCTGGCCTGGTAACATATACCCTGTGCAATATTTTCAGCGGTGCCAGTTTTAGCTTCGAGGATATCGCCCACTCCCTCTGGGATGCCAGCGCTTCCATCCACTTCTCCTCATCAAGTTCTGTTACATTACTTTCCTGGACTGCCTTCTTAATAACCTGCATCATCCCAAAGAGTTATTCCTGAAGGATGTGCTGCATTTCATAAAGCCCCACCCACTACAGTAGTCTACCCCACTGGTCCCACTGATCTCTGAATATTGAACCTTTTTTTCCCCAGCAACAAAATTACTGTTCAGGTCTCCCTGAAGATTCCCCATGTAAAATGCAACAACGCAGCTGTCGTGAGCACTTACGTGGGGCACTGTATCTACCTGGATGCTATCCTACTCGATCTTGAGCTGAAATTCAGGAGCACGTTTATTTTTAGACTACTTTCCAGTTTATCGGCTCAGAAGTACATCCAGTCCTTCTCAAAGGCTCTAGTATTTCATAACCGTTGATGAATAGACAGCAGCTTTAGCATTAACCTCTCTTGAAATTTTCTAACCGAGACACCACCTGTAAATTTCTATTTTCCCACCCCATTCGTATTTAAAATTTCTTTATTGAATTTGGGCATTCAATAAATGCAATCACCACAAAGACTAAATATGCATTATTACATCCCTCCACGTGGGATAAGCGATAAAACTATTAACTAAACCCCACCATCTTCCCCCTCCCCAAAAAGCCCTCCCCTCCTCCCTCTCACATCTGTACAGCGGCCAGGCCTGTTATGCCGTATCCTGTGGGACCGTCTGCAACTGGTCAGAAAGGCGCAGTAGTCTCAAATATCTAGGTCAGGTGAGTTCTTTAAATTCAGAGGATAGTAGCAATAAAAAGGTTTTCCAAAGGGCAGGGAATGAAGCACTCTTATCGGTAAGTGAAAGGGAGATCCGCTCCATGCCAAGAATGTACCACATTCTATGCAACCATCCTGTTAGACGGCTAGTTCTCCAGTGTGCAAGGATGTTTTGGAGAGACGCACCCAGGGCCAGTGATAATTAGGGACCCCAGCGTGATTTGAGAGGGAACATGAGAGCGTTCGGTAAACCTAAGAGAATGTATGTATGCTGGTAACCGTGGCAGTTCAGTGTCAAAGTGAGTGTCTATCTTCTGAAGTACCTGAACACAGTAGGACTTTAACAGAAGGCAATCCCACAGTATGTGGGTCAAAGTGCCAGGTATGCCGCATTCGCGCCGGCACAAGGGGTCTTTTGTTGGGTTGCATTTGTGGAGTCTGACAGGAGTGAGATACCAATAAGTTGTTATTTTAGTGTCTGTCTCTACGCTAGCCACGTTAAGAGCAGTATGCTAAGCTCTCTAATAAATGTCCTCCCATTCTCGCTGGGCAAGTGTACGTTCTAATTATAGTTCCCATATCTTTTGGTTCTGCGACTTATGAGGTGTTGGAGTCTGTCTTATTAAGTAATATAACTGCGATATGAGGTGGGTGTCGTTAGCTTTGGACAATAGCCACTTCTCAAATGCGGTAAGGTGACTCTGTGCCAGCGGACAGACACCAGGGTACATGACCCAGTGTCTTATTTCTCAGCGTCCATTGGCAGAAGCATTCCTACAGTGTCTAAGCGTAGGGTTTTATCGAGTTCGAGGCATGTGGGCTGCTGAATTCATATTGGTGCATAGATCGCCGCCTAGCGTTGGGTCCGGATGATCGCACATTGTTGTCCTGGAAGAGTCTTCGAAGTATCACGAGATAGGTGGCTCCTCCCCTGGACTACAGTGCGCATGGGCATCGACTCCATCCTCAGATTGTTTTTTTCCGCCATTGGGTTCGGATGTATATTGGTTCCCTCTAGTCGGAATCGATTTAAAACTTTCTTAAGGCCAAAAGGCCTTTAGCTTTTCGTTGGTATAGTCTTGCGTTCGGTGCCAGATTCTTCCAGCTCAGTTCCGAGGAGGATTCCAGAGAGCCGCGTGCTTTCGACGCTGAAGGCCCAGTCAACACCAGAGACCTTATCGACGAACCATCATGCAACGGAGTCCGTTCAAGTGATGTCCCGTGTGCAACTCAAAGTATCCCCACATCGACGTCCACCCGGTGTGCAACAAGTGTCTCTCGCCGGATCATGATGAAGCCAGCTGCATGGCTTGTTCCCGTTTTTGATCCAAGAAGACTTCTGCATCGTCGCGCTGCGTGCCAGGAGGCCCAGCAGACTGCACCGGCGCCTGTGGACATATTCGATGCCGGGGATGATGAAGGAGCTGACCGGGAAATTTGTGAGAACCTGTCGAATCCCGCATCGGAGGTCGACTACAACTACGACGTGGATGTTGAAATGCTCGACGAGGAAGAAGTCGTCGACGAGGTAGGAGACGACGACGGGGCCTTTGGGGCCATGGAAGATCGCTCGAGCGAGGAGCTAACTCAAACTGACATTGGGGCCGAAACGCTTCAAAAGGCTCAGGTCGAGGGATCGCCACTAGGCCTTACCCAAGCTCTTCCAGTGAGTTCTAAGGGCCCGCCTTCGGGCTCGGCTACGGACATTGCTAAGGAGCGGCACCCTGCGAAATCGAAACCGAAAGTGAAGACACCGGTCTCGACGCAAGTGAAAGCACTGGTGCCCTCATCGAAACCAAAAGTGCGTATTGC
The DNA here is from genome assembly GCF_964263255.1 of Lissotriton vulgaris. Taxonomy (NCBI): domain Eukaryota; kingdom Metazoa; phylum Chordata; class Amphibia; order Caudata; family Salamandridae; genus Lissotriton; species Lissotriton vulgaris. Next base: position 1,859,266,801 of record NC_141687.1, read on the forward strand.
TTTGGTCAGCTCAAAGCCCTCGGACCTGTCTGCATCAACGAAGCAAAAGGGCGTTATCGACCCGAAGAAACAGCTCAAGGGCGTCGAGACGAAGTCTGGCACGCCGAAGACAAAGGTCAAGGCAGTCGAGCCGAACAAATCGACGCCAAAGACGGTCGACACCGACAAAGGGCTCAGTGATCCGAAGGTTCTCGAGACTCCGCGTCGACAAGACTAGGCCAAGAGCGGACCGACCCACGAGTCCAAGTCTAGTGGTGCCTCAAAGGATTCCGTTGAGTCGACGCAGCCGTCCGCCGCTTTCTCCAAGCAAGTGGCGGACTCCCTAAAGCGCATCAAGGACAAGACCTCGAGTGTCGGGTCAAAAGATCCTCCACCTTCGAAGCCTGTCGATAAACCTCAGAAGGCGTCGACGCCCATTCACTTCACGTTGCCGCCGAAAGTGGCGCCGAAGGCTTTCGCCCCTAGAATGGCCACCAACTTGCCCGAGAAGGTGCCGAAGTCGACGACAGTGGTCCCGGCCTTAAAGCATCGAAAATCTCCGTTAGAAGAACAACAAGAACAATTTATCGATGCCGAAACAGGCAGACTTTCCCTTCATAAGCGGAAAATTGCCCCGGAACAGCCAATGGAGTCCTATAAAATTCCACTAAAGAAGAAAAAGGATTCCACTTCGACCCATGTTCTTGTGGAACCGGTTTCTCCACATGGCCATGATGTCTCACCCACTTATTCAGATGTGGATACTGGGGAAGGTGATGAGGATGAATACAGCTATCCTGTCTACACTGAGCCAGATGATACCAATGAACCCTGGGCAGCTGCTGCTGACCCAGGTGATCCTCACTCTACCCCAGACACTCAGATGTATACTGTAAAAACATCACCTACAGAGGATTCAGCTACGTTTAATGCCCTCATTGAAAGGGCAGCGAAGAATCATGACGTCCAGCTCCATGCTGACCCCATTGAAGAGGACTTTCTTTTTGACACCTTTTCCATCTCAGAGAGGACTGTCAAGACTCTGCCTATGTTGAAGGGTGTCTTGAAGCATGCTGGGGAGATATTTAAGGAGCCTACGAGAGCCAGGGTGATAAACCCTAGATTTGAAAAGAAGTATAAACCGGCGCATGGTAACCCTACTTACATCAAGGGACAGTTGCCGTTGTACTCTCTTGTTGTTTCTAATGCCCGGAAGAGGGCTAATTCACAAACAACGGGTGATGCTCCTCCCCCAGATAAGGAATCTAAGGTGTTTGAGGCATCAGGGAAAAGGGTGGCAGCTCAAGCGGCCAATATCTGGCGCATTTCAAATACACAAGCACTTCTAGCCAGGTATGACAGAGCACATTACGACACACTGGAGACCCTGTTACAGCACCTGCCAGACGAATACAAAGAGGCAGCTGAGATGCTCATCCAAGAGGGGAAGCTCTTATCAAATGCTTCTATTAAATGTGCACTGGACGCGGCAGACACCGCGGCCAGAGCTATTAACACTAGTGTCATGCTGAGACGACATGCCTGGCTCCGAATCTCAGGATTCAAGCCGGAGATACAGACCACCATTCTCAATCAGACAGTAAACCCTGATCATCTATTTGGCCCAGAGGTGGACACCACCTTGGAGAAAATCAAAAAGGTCACTGAAACTGCTAAGTCCATGGGGGCTCTGCAGTCCCAGCAGTTCAGGGGTGGTTCTTTTCGTCGCTCAAGCACTAGAGGTGTTTCCAGAGGCCAGCTCTCCCAAACCACACAGTACTATAAAGGGGGCACGCAGACCACATACACCAAACAGTCGAGGTGGATATTGTGGAAACAGCGCCAAAGGCAGAGGTCATGGAAAAAAACAACTCCAGATCCTCCGCTACTAACAAACAGTAACCCCTTGTCACTGCCCTCCGACCACGCAACACCTGTCGGGGGGAGACTTCAACAGTTCCTACCAGTCTGGAAGTCCATCACCACAGACAGGTGGGTCACACAGCTTATACAGTACGGTTATTGTCTGGAGTTAACATCCACTCCACCCAACATACCCCCAAGATGTCCGCCGAGCATTTGCACTTATTGCAGCAGGAGGTCCTCGTCATGCTGCAAAAAGGGGCAATCGAGCTCGTGCCTGTGAAAGAAAGAGGCACAGGAGTTTACTCACTGTACTTCTTAATACCAAAAAAGGACGGGTCCCTCAGACCCATACTGGACCTCAGACCCCTCAATCAGTACATCCTATCGGAGCACTTTCACATGCTGACCCTGCAGCAAGTCCTACCGTTGCTCAGTCCGGGGGATTTTCTCGCAACTTTAGATCTGAAGGATGCGTATTTTCCTATTCCACTACACCCGTCACACAAAAAATACCTCCGGTTCACCATCCACAACCAGCATTACCAGTTAAAGGTTCTGCCTTTCAGGGTCACCACGGCACTCAGGGTGTTTACAAAGTGCCTAGCGACGGTGGCGGCACACCTGAGGAGACAAAACATTCACGTCTACCCTTATCTGGACGACTGGCTCATCCAGGCAAAGTCGGCCCAGCAGTGTGCCGCTCACATGTCCCACACCATTCACCTTCTTCACGATCTGGGATTCTCACTGAATTACCCAAAGTCCCACCTGCAACCCGCCCACATACGGCAGTATCTGGGTGCGACGATAAGCACAGCCAAATTCAGTCAGGGTCAGCAGCATTCAATCGCTGATACAAAAATTCAGACCTCAACACTCGCTTCCAGCGCGAGTGTTCATGCAGTTGATAGGCATGATGGCCTCCTGCATCTCCATAGTCCCGCACACGAGACTACACATGCATCCGCGTCAGGAGTGCTTAGCACGTCAGTGGACTCAGGCTCACGGACAGTTGAAAGACCTAGTGTTGGTGAGCGGTCGGGCATACAACTCTCTGCATTGGTGGAATCCACAAAACCTTTGCAAGGGACGACCGTTCCAAGAGCCTGTGCCACAGATCATTCTGACGACGGACGCTTCTCTCCAGGGATGGGGAGCTCATGTACTCTACTACACTGTGCAGGGACTATGGACACCACAGCAAAGGAAGATGCACATCAATGTTCTAGAACTGATGGCGATCTTCATGGCAATGAAAGCCTTCAAAGTACATCTGTGCAACAAGGTCGTGTTGATCCGGACGGACAACATGACGGCCATGTACTACATTCAGAAACAGGGAGGAACACACTCTCCACAGTTGTCTCATCTGGCTCAGAGCATGTGGAAGTGGGCCATTCAGAGAAACATCTTCCTCATGGCAAAACACCTCCCAGGCAAGGACAATCTGATGGCGGACCAGCTCAGCAGGTACAGCCACCAAATGCACGAGTGGGAGATACATCCATCAGTACTCCACCCGTACTTCCAAAGGTGGGCTCATCCAGAGATAGACCTGTTCGCCACAAAGGAGAACGCAAAATGCCAAAGCTTTGCCGCCAGGTTTCCACACCCACAGTCGCAAGGCAATGCGATATGGATGAACTGGTCAGGCAAATTTGCGTACGCTTTTCCCCCAGCACCTCTAATACCGCTGGTGGCACGCAAGCTGAAGCAGCACTCGATGACTCTCATCCTGGTTGCTCCGACGTGGGCTCGCCAACCATGGTACACCACGTTTCTGGAACTGTCGTGGTACCGCATCAAAGGCTTCGCCTCACAGCCAGGCTTTTGACGCAGAGCCATGGCGACATTCAGCATCCACATCAGCAACAGCTCAACCTGGCGATCTGGCTCCTGAGGTCTTGGAGTTTGGCTACCTCAACTTACCTCCTGACTGTATGGACATCATCCGGGAGGCAAGGAAGCCCACCACCAGAGCATGCTATGCGGCGAAGTGGAAGCGGTTTGTCATTTATTGTGCAGACCACAACATTAACCCGCTGGATGCATCTATTCAAAACATCATTTGTTATCTCTTACATCTGTACAAATGTAATCTGGCCTATGCTTCCATTCGTATACATTTATCCGCAATAGCTGCTTATCTCCAAAACAGACAGCACCTCTCACTTTTCAGGGTGCCTGCCATTAAAGCGTTTCTGGAAGGACTCAAACGAGTCATTCCTCCGTGGACGCCACCAGCTCCCGAGTGGAACCTCAATGTGGTCATCACCAGGCTAATGGGTCCCCCTTTTGAACCACTGCATTCCTGCGAGATTCAGTTCTTGACATGGAAAGTGGCTTTCCTTATAGCGATTACGCCGCTACGACGAGTTAGTGAACTCCAGGCACTAACTATCCAAGAGCCATTTATTCAGATTCATTCCAACAGGGTGGTGCTTCGCACTAACCCTAAATTCCTTCCTAAGGTAGTTTCTCAGTTCCATATCAACCAGACTATAGAACTACCTGTGTTCTTCCAAAATCCAGAGTCACTTGCAGAGAGAATGCTCCACACACTTGACGTCAAAAGGGCCCTTAATGCACTACATTGATAGGACCAAAGATTTTCGGAAGACTAAACAACTATTTGTTGCCTTTGCGCCACAACACAAAGGTAACCCCATTTCCAAGGCTGGTATAGCCAGGTGGATCGTTAAATGTATAAAGAACTGCTATCAGAAAGCCATGCGCACTCTCACCATTCCACCGCGGGCCCACTCCACCCGAGAGTTGGGGGCCTCCATGGCTTTCCTTGGAAATATTCCTTTGGAAGACATATGTAGAGCAGCCACATGGTCTACCACACACACATTTACAAAACATTACTGTGTTGATGTGCACTCCAAACAGCAGGCAGCTGTAGGGCAGGCTGTACTAAACACTTTTCCAAACTGCTGCAGCTGGCACGGGCGGCCGCCGTTAATGGAGGGACTGCTATCTATTCTATGCACAGATATGAATTCAGCAGCCCACATACCTTGAACCGAATATGCTACTTACCAGTATGCATCTGTTCTTGGCATGTAGGGCTGCTGACATTCATATCGCCCGCCCTCCTCCCCGGCGCCTGTAGCGGCTGCAGCATTCACACATACTTCTGGTATGGTCATCATTCACTTAGTTTCACTCCATCTTGGCCACTATGGCTAAAAACAATCTGAGGATGGAGTCGATGCCCATGCGCACTGTAGTCCAGGGGAGGAGCCACCTATCTCGTGATACTTCGAAGACTCTTCCAGGACAACAATGTGCGATCATCCGGACCCAGCACTAGGCGGCGATCTATGCACAGATATGAATGTCAGCAGCCCTACATGCCAAGAACAGATGCATACTGGTAAGTAGCATATTCGTTATATGAAGTATGTGGATGGTGTTGTCCGCGCCATTGGCGGTTGTGGACAAAACCTGCTTGGTCAGGGTCGATCAACCTGGGCAGGAGAGGCGACAAGCGGGATGGCAGGATACCTGTGAATAACTTAAAATCAACATTAAACAAGCATTTACAATGCAATAGTTTCGGCATTGTTAAAGTTAGAGCTATTGGCATTGCTCATGACATTATTTTTATTTATGTTTTTAAAACATAAATAAATGGCATTGTCATTTACAATGCCAATAGCTTAATGGCTCGCAAATGCGAGACCCATTGCATTTGCACCCACACAGAGCCACACACACACACAAAGCCACCCACCCACACAGATCCACACACACAGAGCCACACACAGAGCCACACACATACACACACACAGAGCCACACACATACACACACAGAGCCACACACACACACACACAGAGCCACACACACACACACAGAGCCACACACACAGAGCCACACACACACACACACACACACAGAACCACCCACACACACACACAGGGCCACCTCCAAAAAAAGCTACACACACACACACACAGAGCCCAACACACAGAGCCACACAGACAGAGCCCAACACACACAGACCCCCACACACAGACCCCCCACACACAGACCCCCACACACAGACCCCCCACACACAGACCCCCCACACACAGACCCCCCACACACAGACCCCCCACACACAGACCCCCCACACACAGACCCCCCACACACAGACCCCCCACACACAGACCCCCCACACACAGACCCCCCGCACACAGACCCCCCGCACACAGACCCCACACAGACCCCCCGCACACAGACCCCCCGCACACAGACCCCCCGCACACAGACCCCCCGCACACATACACCCCGCACACAGACACCCCGCACACAGACACCCCACACACAGACACCCCACACACAGACACCCCACACACAGACACCCCACACACAGACACCCCACACACAGACACCCCACACACAGACACCCCACACACAGACACCCCACACACAGACACCCCACACACAGACACCCCACACACAGACACCCCACACACAGACACCCCACACACAGACACCCCACACACAGACACCCCACACACAGACACCCCACACACAGACACCCCACACACAGACACCCCACACACAGACACCCCACACACAGACACCCCACACACAGACACCCCACACACAGACACCCCACACACAGACCCCCCACACACAGACCCCCCACACACAGACCCCCCACACACAGACCCCCCACACACAGACCCCCCACACACAGACCCCCCACACACAGACACCCCACTCACAGACACCCCACTCACAGACACCCCACACACAGAGCCCAAAACACACACAGACCCCAATCAGGGGGGCAGAGGCAAGAAAAATAGCACAATCAAGGGGGCAGAAGGCAAGAAAAATAGCACAATCAAGGGGGCAGAAGGCAAGAAAAACGGCACAACTTTAAACCCCTCGGAGACTTGACTGTAATTCTATTGTTGGCCAAAACTTCACGTGAAGAGTGACGCTTCAATAAAATGAAGTTATTGCGTCCCTTCCAAGTTGTTCAAACGCACCCCACCCCCACCCTTTCTTTCCACTCCTTCCAGCTCCTTACCCACACAGGTACCAAGTCCCTCACATCACCATGGGCCGCCACAGCCTCCATCTAAACACACTGGCCAAGGCGCCCCAAAGAGCAGGGTACCAACCTCACCTCTGTGCAGAATAATACCCTTCCTCGGAAATCAGAGTTCAGGACCAGTGTCCAGGCTCTGGCTGTCGCCCACCTGGAGGGTGGCAGTGCCCGTCCTCGCAGGAGTCGCTGCTTCTAAACAGACCTCACAGCCACGTCACACCCTTCACTGGCTGCCCTAGGAGGACCGCACCATCGTCCAGGACTGATGCACCCCTTACAAGGCAGCAGCTACCACTGGTACCTGGGTAAACTACAGGTCTCTGTCAGCCGTCACAACACCACCAGCAGACTCAGAACCGGGAATGCAAAAAAGGTGAGCCCAGAGGGCAGAGATCAAGCCCCCCACCCCCATTGCAGGTGCGTCCTGCGATAGATCACTCCTGAAACTGAGAAATGAACAAAGACCCTGCTAGAAGCAGCATGTCCCTCCTCGAGAACCACCTCCCACCCCTGGGGTCTGCCCGCCCCTCAGCAAACACAGTGCCCTTCCCTGCCATGCTTTTGTTTGCATTCCTCAATTGTCCTCAACTAGAGGTAGAACAATGATTCCTGGGGCACCAGGCAAAATAATATTTCTTTGTTTGTATCTTTCTATTCCCCTTAACAAAATGGCTATTGTGATGTGATTGTTTGCAAAATGACGCCTTTTGTGGTGGCACACTAAAGCAGCTGCCTGCAATGGGCCTCAATGTCGTGTATATTGTAGCCTACTGGCGGGGGATGTATCGGTCGTTAAAGACCTGTCGCCTCTGTAGCGCCCAGTGTGTCATCGCAGCTTTGTTAGTAGTCCAGTGGTGAGTTTCCAGACGGTTCTGTATTGTCCATCGCGTTGGGTTCGCTCGTGAAGGTGTGTTAGTTACCAGTAGTGTGATTGCGTGTGTGTTCTTGCGGGTATGGGGAGTGTGGCAGCTTTGGTGAGATGGGGCGAGTCACCGTGTGTGATGAACACTTTAGTTAATTAGAGAAAGTTCAAAGTCGGCCACAAATCTAATCAAAGCAAAGAAGTTATTATTTATGGCAGCGGCCTTCTCGGTCGGGGGCAGGGTGGATTAGATTATCGTCCATCAGGCCGTAAAATGGCCCTACGCCAAGTTGGAATGGACAGGTCTCAAGCACAGACCGCCTGGTGGGAGCTAGGTGTGCCCTGAGGCTGGGGGTGAGAAGCACAGAGGATCCGTGCACACAGTGTCAGCAGTTACACTGCGGAGCAGGATCAGTGCACAGGGAACACGTGCAAACTGTCAGTGATTGTGACTCGCAGTTGCAAAACGCGTTCCTACAACTTTGCCATGATGCCATGTTTCTTTTTCCTGGCTGGAACAAGGTGATAAAAGGATGCCGCTGGAATCTATTGGATGTCTTCGAGGCACCCCGCCCCTCCTCGTCCGGATCTGGTATTCGGAAGGAAACTTTCTCGACTGGGTAATAAAACAGTGCAGCGACTGAAGCGCTTCCTGCAACAAAACGGATCTGTATGTAGCTTACGGTTCATAGGCCCAGGGCTGGGCAGCGCCGGGTCAGTCTTTCATCCTTCTGAAGTGCCTAAACTGAGCTCCATTGTGCTGGGTCTCAGTAACAGACCCACAGCCAGAGATTTTCGGAATCGGGGCGTGTTCTTTTTCTGGTTGAGTGACGGCCAAAGAAACGAAAAAAAAACGCCCCAGAATCCGAAATGGACGGGGCTCGAACGGAGTGACGCCCCTCTCCTCCAATGGCTGGCCTCTGTTTAGGAAGCCAGCCAATGGAGGAGGGGCGGATTTAAGCCCCCATACTCCAAATCATTAAATTTCGGCTGCGCAAACACTGCTGCGCAGTGTATCGCAAGACTGAAACCTAAAAAGGAAATGGGCCTGTATGAAGCGCATTGTCGCTTGTCTTTCCCATTTTAGGGAATTACAATCACTGATGCCCCTAGCTCCCACCCCATATAAAGGTGTCGGAACCACTTCATTGGGGATGAGTCATTAGCAGCAGACCACATGACACTTATAAAGTCCCAAAGGCAAGACCTATTGGCTATGACAATGCTTGTTCTTTGAAGCTATAGCTCTGACTGAACTTGAAGTTAGAGTGTTCTTTACTGCATGGTCTAGTGTCTGAGTTTCCAACTCCCCGCAACTCCTAGAAGTAAGCCATGGCTGCTCAGCTGTGTTACTCCTGGAGAGTCAAGGGTCCATTGAGAGGAACTTTGTTATTAGATTGCAGTGCAACACTATTTATTGCCTTGGAGCAGCAGTGATAAACAAAACTACCCACACAAGAACCTGACCAGTCACCATTTACTACCCACCAGAAAACGCCTCACTTGCTCACTGCTCCCTAGATTAGTTGCATTCTCGAAAATTAGGCATTGGCAAAGTCAGTAGGTCTCTGCTTTAAGTATTTGAAGTAGAAGCTTTGCCAATGCTTGTTTGTACCAGCATGCGTTAACTCATGCCAGGTATGGCCTGCAATCTTTTAATAATCTTTTCATCAAAGCAACGTATTCCAAGATGATCGGCACGCGTCATGATGCAAGTTTGCACATGTATTATGACGTGTGCACATATGCCATGACGCCGGTGTGCATATGTGTCATGATGGGGTGCAATATTTTTAATGATGGTATAGAATGCTGAATGGCCATGTTATAACGGTAAATGAAACTGGTGAAAAATATTGTGGTGTGTGAAAAAGGAGTTTGCGAGTACTTTGCAGCTGTCTGGCTCTTGTAAACCAAAAAATAAAGCAAAGAGCACAATATCAGATATTGAGTGCAGAAGCCAAGCCAAGGTCAAATATCTGGCAAAGTCTGCTGATAAATTGCAGGTTCTTTTTACATGCAGTTTGCAGTTTACTGCTCCTTTCTGTAACTGCAAGGTAACAGAAATTACTAAAGTGACCTAAATAGCAATCTTGCTGGGGTACAGAGAGCACAAAGAAACGGCTGCAGGATGTCAAATATTGTCCAGTACATAATAAAATTCAAATTGTAAATGAGCTTTATAAGGATTTAAATTTTACATCAATTGTATGGAAATTATAAATGAGGTTGTGTTGGTTTTTTGTCATTCTGGAGCAGAAATGAATGAATCAAAACAAACTGGGCAAGTTATTGTCTGGCATATAGGTTGAATAGTAAAACTACGTTTCTGATGCTAATTTAGTGGCCATTTGAAGAGGCCATTTTGATGGAGAAGGTGCTCTTTGTGTAAATGGCATTACCCATCACAAAATGCTCCAGAAGCATATTCGGGAGAGTGAGCTCCAAAATGCACCACTGGACACATACTGCTCCAATACCACTATCTTGCTAATGTGCAAAGTACGGTTACTACACTTGTTCCGTGTAATGCTTGTATTTATCGCTACTGGAATGACTTCACTGATGTAACACTGAAGCCAGCAGCTCCACTCTTAAAATTGTTTGATGTACTATTCTGTGGCAAGTAATGGGTGTGTCATGAAGAGGATGAGTGGGATCCGCCCTCCCAGTGACACAGAATGTTGATGGGTGTAGACTGCAAGAGAGTCACCCAGAGAGATGGACCGCTGTGTGTCCCGGGGATTTAGTTGGAGTTAAGATCGGAGCCAGCACACGCTGTAGCGGGAGAAGAATGAACAAGAAAACACTCACCATAGCGGAGCAGCCGCAGCCAACGCCCGGCGATGCTCATCAGCTGTGGATGGAGGCTGTCACGGGCAAAGCGAGGTGGAGAATCGGGGGCAGAGCCTCACGGCCGGGAGGGAGGGCCTATTGGTGAAGGGCTAATGGTCAAGTGACAGGAAGAGCTAGAGAAGCCGATGGAGAGAGAGCTGCTGCAGTCCAGGTACTGTGTGTTTGTGTTGTGCATGTAGAGACTTCTTATTCATACACAAAGCGTGTAATTTCAGATAAACACAAAGCTTCTAAAAACACATTCTGTCTAATGCATGTTACGTATGCAGAAATATGGCGAAACACTACTCCAGACAAAATAGGTAATTGTCAATGTTTTTAAAACTCAAATTCTCGAAATTTACCTTAAAGTCCTTAGAAATCACTGAAGCAAATGGTGAACACAAGAAGAGAATAAACTGTAGATTTCCTAGCCTTGCATGAAAGAAACCTCTTTGTGATAATAGCGAAACAAGCGCGCGAAAGACCGTGAAAGCGATCACGATTGCGGCGACGTGCTCTGTGGTCGGGGAGGGGTGGAGCGAGGCACGCTGCATTGGAGAGGCGGAGCGAGCGCTTGTGCGCGTAATCGCAAGCTGGTGGCCAAGCCTTTGGTAGCACTTTTAAAACCCGCTTACAAAATGGCTCGAAGAGCAGCGCATGCGCTGACTCAGCGAAACCTAAAAATGGATCCAGTTGATCAAGTAGATATTACAAATGTTACAATATTTCCACTTTAATGTGAATCGTGCAGACCCAGGAGCTTCAGAGAAGAGGTCATCAACTATAATAACAAAAATGATATCTTTGATCCAATCGGCAAAGAGCAGTATCAAACAAAGCAGTGCAGTATGAACTAACCAAGGTGGGCCCTGTTGCGCTACAGAACACTATTTTCACCATTTGGGAAGATAGAATTAATGGATCAATTCATTTTTTAAAGAGAATTGCTGAGCAGCATACCTTGTGGGAAAATGAATGTCCAAAATTGGAGTGTTCTCAACTCCTGTCGAAAAGGGGTAAGACAATCCAATAAGATCTAGCCAATGGCCCCAAATTTACTGACATAGAAAATTATAGAGTTGATCAGATTGAGGGGTAATACGTTCCCAAACCTGGAGAGCCTCAATTTACCAACCGAAAAGGTATCAACAGTGATTCAGGAACCAGCTTAAAATTGCATTCATATTTTTCCCCCTCTTTATAAACATGAAGTTCACATGACATCCTTAAGAGAGGCATGCTTCTTCAGTTGTTTCGCAAGGGTCCCAGCTTCGGCAAGGATAAAGACAACTGATATACAGTCTGTGTAATTTATTCCTGGTATTAAAATCACTTCTGTCTCAGAGTAAACCTCTGTACTGCTGCATGAACACACATTTATTTTGAAAAACGAGACTAGATAAAGTAGATTAGGTCCTTATCAACTATCCCTCTCTTCTGTAGAGACAGTCCAGTAAAGTTACCTCTGTACTACTAGGCCGAAGAATACAATCAACATCCATCCTTAGAAATACACTTGGCAATTTGTTACAAAGGAAATTACAGCAATAACACAATTGTTTCATTACCATTATATTGCAGAATAAAATGCGATGAAAAGATGCATATCGTGGATAAAACCATAAATGAAGACTGGACTTAACGCCCTGGTTTAGATGCATCTGATAGTTTTTTGGCATAACTACACCCAAAAATTAAACCACAAAGATGTGACCAAAATTCTCCAATCTTATCATGAACTTTAGCAGGGGCACATAAACTAAAAACACAGATGAACAAAAATGTGTGCACGATTGACATTATCTGTTTACTTGGGTGAAAGATGGGATTGAGCTCCAAAAGTATCTTGGAGTAAACCAGCAGTAAAACTATCTGATAAAGGCAGATTGTCTGGTGGGCTAGTAACCTTAATAAGAACTTGGTTGGAGTATACTAATGTAGTTTGCCTGTTGAGTCTGTTATGTTATTCAGATTTGCAGAGTGCCCTTTCACCTGGGAACATATCTTGGTGCTGAATAGGTTTTAGGAAAATTAGACCAGGGTACTCCCAATGTTTATTTTAGGTCTAGAGGAGGGAGTGAAGGCAAAAAACTAGAAAGTAGAACCTCTATACTGACCTACTTATTTTTCTAAACTTAGAATAAATCTAATATATTTCTCTAGGGATGCAACATGGATGAAAATATTCACATAGACATAGAATACTTTAGTTTTCTATTTATTATCATTTAACACTTTAAGATCAAGGAAACATTTTATCATCTTTTTCATATTTTATAAATATTTCAGTGCAAGAAACATTATTAACAAAAAGAAGAAAATTGATTAGGACCCCACAAAGTAGAAGGTACTATCAAAAAACATCATGCATTCTTCATCATTCATTCCTAATCTAGCATACTCTCTCCAGGAGCTAGGGATTGTGGCTATCTCCAGAATGGAGTTGTAAGGGCAACATAATGGTCATATTCAAAACTTTAATTTGGTTTAAAATATCAAAATGGGGATACAGTTTGGTCCAGGGGCACTATTTCCCAGACATGCCTCCAGGGCCTCTAATCATTTTTTCAGTAATAATCAATTTTGCGAATTTTGCCTTAGCTTCGGTGCAGGTTTTAATTGTCCATCAAAATACAACTCTGTTAACTAATGAATCTATGTCTCTGCATCAATGTTATTATATTTAGCTTGTTCTGATGTTCTAACTAAACCCTGAAATGTCTTTGAATCATGCCCTTCTGCCTACTACCTGATATCAATTTGAAAATAAAAATGTATTCCAACACTTTCAATTGTCCTCTGCTCTGATCTCCTATTACACTACATGTAGCAAAGTTAATTTGTTCTTTCATACCCCCTCCTGAGGTGGTTTCAATTAATTTTCATGGCTCGAAGCTCAGCAGTGTATCAAGTATTGCATTTGTATTGACCGCTATTTCCTTTTTGTTTTGACTAGTGAGGTGACAGATTCTTGCCAACAGCTGAGGATACAACTATGTCATATAATTACCAATGTTCTTAATTAGTATATCTCCAGACAGATTTCTCTCTATCAGATACAATAATTATCTTCACAGAGTGAAGACCAGGGTTCTTGGCACTGGGCGCTGTAGAGGTGTTCCTGGGAGGGGGAGGAATGATGTCACTTCCTCTGCAGATGGATAATGGGAAATCCAGTAATGTCAGTTCTTTATAGATGGATGATGAAAATAATGTATTGGTTTCTGAGCTTAATCTTCAAGGGGCCATACATCTTCTAAATTAATTTGTTTATAACTTCTATATTCTGACAGACATGGTACAAAAACAGATAGAACAAAATGGCTTACATGAACACTTAAAGAAAGTTACTTCGGTCAGTGAATGCTGATCTCTTAATAATTGGCGACTTAAATTGTGTGTTAGATTCTTAACACCTTATTCTTGACCAAGTGAAAGAACTGCAAACCTTCTTAGAGATACCTGCCATGAAATCGGAAATCTTCTAGCAGTACTAATCCCAACTTTTGTTGAAACTTGTTAGTATTCCAGTAATCAACCAGAATGGCTGATTCTTCCCTGATATTCCTGCAGAGTCATCACATTTTAGGGCCACGAAAGGTATTCTCTTAGATTGTTCTTTTGCCACTCCATCTCTACTACAAGTAGAGTCATTCCAAATAGAAAAAATATGGTGAACATTGATGCTAGTCTGTTTAAATCAAATAGGAGTTTATGCAGGCCAAAAATCTAAAAACAATAGCAGAAAAAGAGGTGTAACCAAGTCCAAGAAAAATTAAATGGAAAGAACACTCTGTGAAGATAATTATTGTATCTGATAGAGAGAAATCTGTCTGGAGATATACTAATTGAGAACATTGGTAATTATATGACATATTGTTGTATCCTCAGCTGTTGGCAAGAATCTGTCACCTCACTAGTCAAAACAAAAAGGAAATAGCGGTCAATACAAATGCAATACTTGATACACTGCTGAGCTTCGAGCCATGTTAATTAATTGAAACCACCTCAGGAGGGGGTATGAAAGAACAAATTAACTTTGCTACATGTAGTGTAATAGGAGATCAGAGCAGAGGACAATTGAAAGTGTTGGAATACATTTTTATTTTCAAATTGATATCAGGTAGTAGGCAGAAGGGCATGATTCAAAGACATTTCAGGGTTTAGTTAGAACATCAGAACAAGCTAAATATAATAACATTGATGCAGAGACATAGATTCATTAGTTAACAGAGTTGTATTTTGATGGACAATTAAAACCTGCACCGAAGCTAAGGCAAAATTCGCAAAATTGATTATTACTGAAAAAATGATTAGAGGCCCTGGAGGCATGTCTGGGAAATAGTGCCCCTGGACCAAACTGTATCCCCATTTTGATATTTTAAACCAAATTAAAGTTTTGAATATGACCATTATGTTGCCCTTACAACTCCATTCTGGAGATAGCCACAATCCCTAGCTCCTGGAGAGATTCAGCCCTACATTCCTACATTCGATATTCAAGAAGGTAAGCTTTCATAAATTATAGAAGTTTTACTGGATAGTGATGCAAACATTTTCATACGCAACTAGAAGAATGTCCAACAGAGGGATAGAATACCCTTGTACCAGACTGAGCTTCGGAAGGTTTCGGAAACATTAGACAATATCATAACAATTTTTGCTAATTGATATTGCCATTCTACTCTATTCGTGCTATCTGGATTTTAGTGCAGCTTTTGATAAAATAAATAGAACACTACTTTGGGGCAAATTAAGACAATGGAGCATGCCAGAACTTCTCTTAGCAGCCATTTGTGTATTGCACATGAACACGGAGTACAAATAAAGATCGGTAATTGCACATCAATAACTCAGAAAATCTTTACCAATCATGGCCTCAGGCGGATTGGGTGCCTCCACCATTACTTTTAAATTTTTTCACAGCCGACCTGATACCAACAATATACGTGAGATTTAGCCATTAGAGAACTTGAAAAGGTTACTTTAAAAATGCGTGATGGTGATTGCACTGAATACAATTCTTAGATTAAAGAATAGTTTAGTAGTAGTCATTCAATCTGGACTTCCGTCTAGGTGCATCAAAACATCCCATGTTTTATGTATCTAAATAGATTGATTAGCCATTGTTTCTACATCAATTTTAATGTACTTCCATAAAATTAAAGGATTATTAATCATCCTAGCAATTTTAATTGATTTTTTTATCTTGAGAAATTTAATTATTTTTGATGTGTGGGGAAATATGCATGCAGAAATATGCATGCGGATAATACTGTTTTTAACCTTGAATCAACTCATTTCATTTTTTTGTAATGATTTTTAGGTCGAGTAATTTATTACTCGAACCTATTACATCTGAACCAAAGTCTCTTGAACTAGCCGGATTTCCTACAATGCATTTTTCAACCGTGACGCTTCTCCAGCGCAAGCTTGGCCCGTTCCCTCCCACTCGCTCGCATCCTGCCTCCTCTCCAGGCTCTTGAAGCGCGACGCTTCACCAGCGCTTCCCTCCCACTCGCTCACTCCCCCGCCCCCCCACCGACTTGTTTTTTTTATAGCGAGACTTCGCCTCACTCCTCCTTTGCCGTATCTCCGCTCACCAATCACTGTGTATTAGAATTTAATGTATTATTTTCATCTCTTGCTTGAGCGAGTCTGTTGTTTTCCAAACCTTTTACCATTATCGCACCCATCTCTCCTGCGCTCTGCACACTTCCTCATTTCTCTCCTTAACCCACATCTTTCCTGATTCTTTCCCAGCTCCTCTACTTGTTAGGCTCATTTGCTCATAGAATCCCTTTTCTCTCTTTTCCCACTCACAATCATATGTATTTTCTTCCTGTTTCTCCACATCTCTTTATTCGTCTGCGACCTTGCCCCTAGCCTCTTATCAGTATCTCTTTTTCCCACGTTTCTCTGCATCACCTCGACCTGTACTCCCCTATTGCTAGCATCTTTTCAGTTGCATGGACTCCTACTTCACACAACTTTCATTCCATAGCCCTTTCGTCACTCACTGCTTCCTATCAGCCATCTTCTGATACCACTCCCTTTCCCTGTTCTTTCACGTGTAGTTTTTGCCACATATTATGCTCTCCAAAGTCTACCACGTGTTTTCAGTTTTCCACCTACTTCTACATGCTATTGTGTTTATATCCTGACTCAGTTCAGACCCTACCGCCCGATACCCCCGCCTTTCTTCCTGCCTCTGCCACCTCCCTACTGTAAATCTGGCTTCAAATTCTCACTCTTCTTTTAAATTTTATGTCCAGCTGTTGGTGAGCTGGAAGCAGGGTGATATTTTTTGAGCGGGCATTACTTTAAGACTGTCTTATCAGGGCTACAATCCAAGATGTTTGCTTGTTTTTGAAAGCTTGTGGTTGCGGACTGTCTTAATAGAACTCTGAAATGTTTTATAAATGGCCAGTGGTAATGGAGAGGTTGCGTAATTAATTATAGCCCAGCCCAAACGGATGAGTGTTTAATAGTGTACATATAAAATGTAGAAGACCGTGCAGTCCAGCCTCTAACAAAGACAGCTTTATTAAACCGTGGGAGAAGCAATGCTATCTAAATCTTTTCACAAAGCCGATGAGTACATGCCCCACAACACATACGGGGCACACCGCTGAGTTGTCAGTGTAAAATGTGTGATCTCAAAGTATTTTACATTGGTTGCTCCACTGTTTATTTTTGTGTCTTTTGACACCCCTTATTACAACAGTTGAAGTGCAGACAGAAGGCTACCGAAAATACATATGGTGTATTTTATTTATAGCGAAGACACTAAGATTGCTCATTGATTTTGTTGAAGGAACCAGAGCAGTGCATTCATACCTAAATTGCGGATGGCGCATGACTCCATGTACAATAAGAATTGATTTATAAGTTGTCGTACATCCCTCGATACAGGGCTCAAAAGCCAGATTCTGTACAGGTGTGGCGCTGCACAGGGACGCCCCTAAGGCAGCACAGAGACATTTCTCTCATCTATAACACACAGTTCCCTCACTTCTAATTCATGTTTTCCCACCTCTGCTTCATGCTGTGAATACTTGCTGGGCTTCTCTTCTGTGCACTCAGTCTTGTCCAGTTTCAATATGGCAAATGCAAAAACCACAGCTGATGGACAGAATGCAGAACATTTTTTTTTTTTTTTTTTAATAATTTTTATTGCAGTCATGCCTGTACAGGCCCATACATGTGCAAGTAGCTTCATAAAATCGAGCAGGCATACAATATTAATTGGTGGTCAGTACACAGCCGTTATGCCGACAACCCGGGGGTCGGGCGGCGATGATATCTCTGTGCTCACATGCCTGACGGTCAGTTCAAAGGAGTAATCGGTGTCCGGATCGTGTGCATGACTACTTTTACAGTCCTACTTAACTTATGCGCTAACCCCCCAACTCCCACCCCCTGCGCAAAAACTAGAACTCCCCCCCCTTATCCCACCCTATTCACCACCACCCGTCTAAGGCACTTATAGCGTTCGTTCCTGGAGTACTAGTGCCTGTTCCCCTGTTTATCTGATATTCTCGGGGACTCAGCTAGTCTGTCGCCCTTCCCGCCTCGGGGGCCTCTTCATCCTCATCCTCCTCGCTGTCCCTGAGTGCCTGTACCATTACTTCCCATGAGGTCGCTGTATCTGCCGCTGTCTGGCTAGGGGACCTGCGCGCAAGCTGGTACCTGTAAGAGCTGTCAGCCGCCGCCCACTTCAAGAATTCCTGCCGCCACCTCCGTGGAGTTGGCCCCACCCTCGCCTTCCAGTTCCTAGTGATCTCCCTCTTAGCCACCATCAGTCCCATATCAATGAACTTGCTCGTGAGTTTGTTTTTGGGGGTATGGGGAAACCAGTGCAGGATGCATTCCGCTGGGCCATAGTCTATGGTCCTTTCAGTCACCTCGTTCAGTACCACCCCTATTTCCTGCCAATAGCCCCGCAGGGCCGGGCACGCCCACAGCATGTGCACTAATTCGGCCCCCTCATCACGGCACCGGGGACAGGACGCTGTTTCCGCGCCAAAATATCGCCTGATCCTTACCGGGGTCATGTATGCTCTATGTAAGATGTAGTAGTGGATTAGTTGGAATCTAGCGTTTCTTGTGCTGTTGCGGGCCCTTCGGATCAACTGCGCCCATGTTGTGTCTGGGATGTCCTTACCCAGGTCCGCCTCCCACTTGGCTTTCAGAGATGCAAGAGGAGGAATGTTCTCTCTTATCATCCGATTGTAAAGGCATGTTACCGCCTTGAGTGTTCCCGCCGCCATCATAGTGTACTGGCACGCTGCTGCCGTCTCAGGCTCCTCAAGTCCCGTGCCCCAGTGGGCCTGCATTGCCCTGGTTATCGCTGCATGAAGCAAAAATCCCCCTCTTGGGATGTCAAAGCGCTCCATTAACTCCTGAAACGGGAGCAGCGCGCCATTTTCGTATAGATCCCCCACCACCTGCACACCCGCTTCTTCCCATCCTTGCAGATGCGACCAGTCCCCGCCATGCGGTAGGGCTGTTAACATGCCCAGAGGGATCTCCGGTGCATACGGGCGCCGAATTCCGGCTCTCCTCTGTGCCCGGTTCCAGCATTGGCGGTACGTGCGCTGCTCCAGCGATAAGTCCCTATTGTCCAGCCGCTGTTGGAGAGTGATATATGCCAGGACGTGCCTGGGCGTTCCCCGCAAGATGTCGTCTTCCGGACCCCGAAACACCCTTGCCACCTCCTGCGTGAAGATCTGCAGTTGGGCCGCTAGGTAATAAAGCTCGAAGTCCGGAACCGCTAATCCCCCCTCATCTTTCGGGCGAGAGAGCGTGGCCAGCGCCACTCTACACCGTCCCGCTCCCCAAATAAACGTCGTGATCAGAGATTGAAGTAGTCTAAAGAAGGAGCTAGGTAGCCAGATCGGGAGCGTCCGGAAGTAATATAATAATCTTGGCAGTGCAACCATCTTCAGCAAGGAGATCCGGCCAGCCACCGATAACGGCAACGTGGCCCAGAAGGTCATGCAGCCCCTCAATCCACGCACACATCGCCCCAGGTTGCCCTCAAGCAAGTCTTCCGCCCTATGGTAAATTTGGACCCCCAGGTACTTAATACAGGCAGGCTCCCAAGCTGCTTCCGATCGGTGTTGTGGCTGGGCAGCGCCCTCCTGCAGCGGGAACAAGCTCGTCTTTGGCCAGTTAACTTTCAGGCCCGACATCTTCCCGAAGCTCTCTAGTAGTGCTTCCGCTCCCTGCAAGTCCTCTACGCCGTCATGGAGGAATAGCAGTAAATCATCGGCATATAGCGAGATGAAGTGTTGCCCGTCTCGGGCCCGCACTCCACGGAAGTGCCGCCCAGTCCGGGCCTGCGCCGCTAGCGGTTCTATAGCCAGTGCAAATAGCAGCGGCGAGAGAGAGCAACCCTGTCGGGTGCCTCGCTCAACCGGGTATCGGAGGGACACCGATGATCCCACCCTCACTCTTGCTATCGCCTCCGCATAAAGGACCTTCGTCCAATGAATATAGCCAGCCCCCAGGCCAAACCGTTCCATTACTGCATAGAGGTAGTCCCACTCTAGACTGTCGAAGGCTTTTTCAATGTCAACCGAAAGGACCAGTTCCGTCCCAGCTCCGCCGTTCAGCCCGTCCATGATACGGATAAGCCTTCTGATATTGATTGTGGTGTTGCGCGATGGTATAAAACCATTCTGGTCCTCGTGCACGAGGTCCGTCATGTGTGGCAGGAGCCTTGCTGCTAGTATGGAGCTCAAAATCTTATAGTCTGCGGTGAGCATAGAGAGTGGTCGATAGGACGCCGGGTCACCACTCTCTCTACCGGGCTTCAGCAGTGGAACCACCAATGCCTCCCGCATGGACTGCGGTAATTGGCCCGCTGCCTTGGCCTCTTTATAGACGGTCAACAGTCTTGGCGCCAGGATATCTAGATATTTGCCATAGAATTCTATGGGGAGCCCGTCTATTCCGGGCGACTTGTTACGTGCCATGCGTCGCACCGCCGACCTGATCTCCCCTAACTCAATGTCCGAGCCCAGGTCTTTCGCCTGCTCTGCCTCCAGCCGTCGTAGGGGTAGACCCGTCAAGAAGGGTTCTGCTAGTTCCGGCCGGTCTCCCAGGGCACTCTTATATAGGCCCTCGTAATACTTCCGGAAGCCGTCAACTATGCCCAACTGAGTGTGCTGTACTACGCCCGACGTATCTCTCAGTTGGAGTATGGGAGTGTACCGTCTAGTGGGGTTCGAAAGCCACGCCAGAAGGGTGCCCGCCTTGTCGCCGTCCACATGGGAGCGCAGCACATACCTCTTGAAGTCAAAGGCTCGAAGCCTCTCCACCTCAACCGCTACCGCCTCCCTAGCCGCGCAGAGTGTCTCCTGGAGTTCAGGGTGTCCGGGCCGCTCCCTTTCCGCTTCCCTCAGCTTGGTATCCGCTTTAGCCAGATCGCCCAGCAACACTTTTCGCACGCCTACATAGTCTTTGATGCAGATACCCCTCACCACTACCTTAAAGGCGTCCCATTCCATCGCCCTGGAGGTCGCCGTCCCTTCATTCTCCGCGAAATATGAGGCCACCCCCTCCGCCAGGGTCGCCTCGAATAGGGGGTCTTCTAAGGTCTCAGGCCGTAGTTTCCAGATCGGGATCCTGGGTTTCTCCGCCACCCAAGCTAACCGGATCAGGAGTGGATTATGGTCAGAGATCGTTCTCGACAGGTACTCCGATTCCGTGACGTATGGCAGCACCCCCCGGGAGCAGAGTATCGTGTCCAATCGGACATGCAAGTCATGCAGTCTGGAGAAGAATGAGTAATCTCGGTCAGCCGGGTGTTGCCCTCTCCAGATATCCGTCAGTTCCCAACTCTCTTGCCACTCCCTTCTACCCCTAGATAGCCTGTGTACCGGGGAATCGTGTAGGGGGGGGTGGGACCTATCCAGCAAGGGGTCCGCAATGGAGTTGAAGTCACCCCCCAGCAGGACCGGGCCCGCCAGGGAGTGAGCTAGCGTTCCTGATAGTGTCGCGAGGAAAGCCAGCTGGTCCGAATTCGGGGCATAAATGTTAGCTAAGACGATATCTCTACCTTCCAGCTTCCCCTCCGCCACCACATACCTCCCTTCCTGGTCCACCCATTGGCGCGTGAGCTGGAAAGGTGTGCCTGCTCTAATCCAGATTAGTACCCCCCTAGCATATGCTGAGTAGCTGGTATGGAAAACCTGCCCCCGCCACCTTCTCTGTAGCGCCGCCCCCTCCTGCCGTGTAAGATGCGTCTCCTGCAGCATGGCGATGTGCACTCCCCTCCGCACTAAATAGGCATGTACTTTGTGTCTGCGCTGCATGGTATGTAGGCCCCGCACATTCCAGGTAATACAGTTCAATTTATTCACATTAGCCATTGTCCCAGTGATCCGGTCGACACATTTCCTCCAGTTCCCGCCCTTCAATGGTGGTGGTGCCCCCCCTTAACAAAACAAAGCATCTCAACAGTCCTACCCGTGGTATACCCAGGGTCAATAACTTCAAAAAGGGTAAACAATCCCCAACTGTGGAACCCCCCCCCCCTCCCCCAGAACAGGCCCCAATACCAAGATATCAGTCCCCATCCAAACTCCCGCACCTGATTGACCCAGGCCTTAACTACACAGCCGCAGCCGTGGGTGCCTTAAGGGCCTACGGAGCGCGGCCTTGTCCAGAGGGGGGCTGCGCCGCCTAGCTCCTCGCTCCCTCCCCAATTTCCCATGTCCTCCCTGCCATGAGCACCCCGGTGTGCCCCAGCCCCCGCTATATACTTAGGCATGGGTCTCCCTCCCAGCTTTCCAAACATTACCCATAGTCTTCTGCCAGCAGTTCAGACATTCAGGGTCTCGTCCGCCGTCTGCGGTGTCACCAGCGGCCCTCCGGTCCGAAGAATCCCAGAAAGGTCCGATTCTGAACCTGAGGCCGATATAAGAGTGTCCGAGTCCGTGGCCACCCCAGAGCCGGGGCCCTCCGCTCGACTCAGCTTCCCCACTTCCAGTAGTGCGGCCTGCCGTTCTGCCTCAGTCTGGGAGGCCGTTGGACCCAGCTTCCCCTGCCCACGTTTCCTCAGCCTCTTCGACTTCCGCGGCCGCTGCGGCGAACGCTCCCGCTCCTTCTCCCGCTCCTCCTGCACCCTGGCGCCGTCCGTTCCAGCTCTGTACGTCTCCCACCAGTCCCAGGCCTCCGCTGACGTGTTAAAGAAGCTCGCCTTGTCGTCCACCACCACTCGGAGCCTGGCCGGGAAAAGCAACGAGTAGGCTATCCCCTCATTCCGCAGTTCCTTTTTGATTGTAAGGAAGGAGGCCCGCTGCTTCTGTGTCTCGAAGGTGAAATCTGGGAAAAGTGTGACCTTGCTGTTCGCAATCTGGAAGGGGCCATCCTCTCGAGCCTTCCGCAGGAGCAAATCCCTATCCTTGTGATGAAGCAACTTGGCTATGATCGGTCTGGGTGGAAGCCCGGGCTTGGGAGGCCCCGAGGGGACTCTATGTGCACGCTCCAGTGTGAAGAATGACGAGAGCCCTTCGGGCGCCACCACTGTTTTCAGCCATTCCTCCATGTAGGCAACCATGTCCCTCGTCCCCTCCGTCTCCGGTACGCCTACGATCCGCACATTGCTGCGCCGGCTTCTGTTTTCCGTGTCCTCCGCCCGCCTTTCCAGGGTGCGTATGCGGTCCAGGGCTTCCGTTAGCTTCCCTTCCATCACCTTGTGAGCTGGCGCCAGGTCCTTGATCACGGTTTCAGCGTCCTTGACCCTGTCTTTTAATTTATCGTGGTCCGCCCGGAGCAAGCCCAGTCCTGACGCCACTTGCGCTATGTCGTTGTGGAGCGCGTCTCGAGTGGCCGTTATGGCTTCCAGTATCCGGTCCTGCAATCGCTGCAGGTCCGACTGCCCGGTGGGGCCCCCCTTCGCCGCATCAGACGTCGCTGCCTCCTCCTCCTTGGTCCTCAGCTTCCCCATTGTGGCTGACCTCGTCCTACTCGGCCTGCCCGGTTGGCTGAGACCTCCCAGGCCACAGCCTCGCAGCCTGTCCCTGTGCGCTATGGGGTCGCGCTTCGCAGATGTCGCGCCCCAGACGTGGCGCCTGTCGTGATTCTCGGCCCCCGGGATCTGTGGATGATCGTTCTTTCTCCCCTCGGGCCCCAGCCACGTGGCCGGCTCCTGTGCGCCACGGGTACCCGCTGCGCTGTTGCCGCACTCCAGAAGCAGCGCCTGCCGTGCTGCTTGCTCCCTGGGGACTGAGGTATACCGTCTTCCCTCTCCTGGGCTAGCGGCTCAAGTGTGTCGCGCTATCGGAGGGTTGGCGCTGCCGGGGGACCTCCGCTGGCCTGCAGGGCGCCTCCGCTATGTCTTAATCCACCATTCGAGCCTCCGCGGCGGGGGGGCGACAAGAGAAAGGAGATGGGGGGCGGGGGGGGCCCGGGCCGTGCTGCACTAGTCCCCGTCCCCTGTGGTCCACCTCTCAGGACTGTTCCCGCTCACCCGTCATCAAGTTCGGTGCCCAGGGCTGGGTCGCAGTTCGTCCCACCGCACTCCTGGCTATTGAAGCCGCCTGGGAGCTCCGCCTGCAGTGGCGTACCTGGCGGCCCTTTCTTCTAGCGGTCGCGGTCGCCGCGCACCGCAGCCGAGGGTCAAGGAGCTTCTCCCGCTGCGGGGGGATCGCCGTCGGAATAGTCCTTGACGGCGGCCGCGCCCCTTCGGTGTGCTTCGGGTGTGTGGACCGCTGCGCAGCCCTCGGTCAGTCAAGGCTCCGTCGCGGCCGCCATCTTGCGCGCCCCCGTCTCTCCCTCCGCTCAGGCGGCCGCTGCGATCGGCGGCCGATCTCGGCGCTGCCGTGCCGCCAGTAGCCCAGATCACGCCCAGCCAGTCTCATTCACAGCAAGATTTTTCTGTGTTTTAAACGCTCGCTGCTGACATCTTCAGTTATGTAATAAAGGTCATCAGTTCACATCCTGGCAGGACCAACTAATACCCGTGCTATTTTGTGCTAATTCTTTCACACACATGCACTCACGCACACACACACACACACACAGCAAGATTTTTCTGTGTTTTAAACGCTCGCTGCTGACATCTTCAGTTATGTAATAAAGGTCTTCAGTTCACATCCTGGCAGGACCAACTCACACATGTGCTATTTAGTGCTAATTCCTTCACACACATGCACACACACACACGCACACACATTCACAGCAAGATTTTTCTGTTTTAAACGCTCGCTACTGACATCTTCAGTTATGTAATAAAGGTCATCAGTTCACATACGTGCTATTTAGTGCTAATTCTTTCACACACATGCACACACACACACACGCACACACACAGTGACAGTAAGATTTTTCTGTTTTAAACGCTCGCTGCTGACATCTTCAGTTATGTAATAAAGGTCATCAGTTCACATCCTGGCAGGACCAACTCACACACGTGCTATTTAGTGCTAATTCTTTCACACACATGCACACACACACACAAACGCACACACACACACACATTCACAGCAAGATTTTTCTGTGTTTTAAATGCTCGCTGCGTACATCTGCAGTTATGTAATGAAGGTCATCAATTCACATCCTGGCAGGACCAACTTACACTTCCAGCTTCTAAGGTGGATGAATTGAGTACCGTTACATTGGGTAATAGTAGTTCATTTTCATTTTGTTGTGAGTGCACCTGCTGGCCAAAATAGACTGCCACATTAACGCATGCATGCAACACATAGAGCCAGTGGTTCAACGGCTACGGCTAAGGGGGATACATTTATCACTTTGTGTGCAGACTAATTACTGAGATTCATGCGCATCAGCAAAAATGGAGGCCTGCAGGTCGGCAATTCTCATCACATTCTCAGCCTCTCTCGTCATACCGTCACTGTAAATTGCCTGGAATGCGGCTCACTCAAAGCCTCCCTTTACCTGGGGAATGCTTCTGAGGAGCACGCTGCCCACAGCAGAAAATTATTAACTCACTCTATCTGTCTATCCATCGCACTCACTCTATCGCCAACACTCTATCTATCTATCGCCCTCACTCTATCGCATCCCCACAACATCACTCAGCACCACCACAGCATCACTCGGGGGCACCACATCACTACTATGCGCTACCACAGCATCACGGAAAGCCACAGCATCACTCCTCGCAACCACAACATCACTCAGCGCCACCACAGCATCAATCTGTGCAACCATTCAACAACAACTGGTTCAAATATGTTCTCTCAATGTTTCAAGCTTTATTACAAATGTCACAAAAAGATGTTAATATTTCACTTCTGTTCTTGGATTTTAGTCACAATAAAATACACTGAACATAATCTTCACAAAAGTTATTTACCAAAGTTTAAGCTATTGCCATTATAAATTACAATAACTTTTATTTAAGTATTAATTATTAAAAATAAATTAAAGCCATTGTTATTTGTAATATCAATACATCTAAGTCACGTTAATACAATACATATTGCATTACAAATGTTATAGGTGTCACATTTGCGAAAGTTAAAACTATTGGCATTGTAAATGACAAAGCTATTAATTTCGCTATTTTCAAAACCAACACATAAAAAACAAATTTGTCATTTACAATACCAATAGCTCAAACTTTCCTAATGCGAGACTTATTGCATTGCAAATGCTTGTTATTGATTGTACAAATACATGACTACCACTAAAACCAAAGAGAAGGCCAATTGTTTCAACTCGTGGTCTTAGATGGGTAAAGGAACCTAGGAGAATTTTTCAGTTGAAATAAGAAAATACTCTTTGTACTTGTTCCTCAGTTCCATTGAACCACAAGATTATGGTGATTTTTTTGGAGCAGTCTACTGGCTGCTGTCATTTCAGTTGCTTCTGATTTTCAGCTGTCTGTCTGAGAACAAAATTCTGGATATTCTGATAGAGAGAAAAAGGATTTTGCTGTACATGAGATTAGCGTTCTTTTGGTTAGCTAGTTATCATAGGAGTCTTGTAAATAAAAATGCAAAAGAACTTGAGTTCCTTTTCCCACGATTGCTAGTGCTGACTTAGCAGCAGAATAAGCTGAAGTTTTACCATTGATTTGATGATCTTTCTTTCATATCTTATTTAGTTGTGACACTAAAGTTCACTCCTGCATAAATTACCTTTCTGCTAATGCTGCTTATTTTAACAAAATTATCCACATTCTCTCATTTAAGAAAATACATTAGATTAAGAGTGTCATTTGATAATCCTTATCCTCATTTTGAAGACCAAGACCCCCAGTGGGATCTAAATTGTCACAAGCTGTTCAAACTCATGACTCTGCGTTTTGGAGTTTATTTTTTTCAAAAACCTTTGCCATTGACTAACAAAATAGTTAAAAGAATCTGCAATTTACAATTTCTGGCTTTAAAATAAGTTTTCAGTTTGTTTCATAGTGATAAAATAACCCTAAAGCGCAGCATCTTCTTATATACAATAGTTTGTATTGGGTTATACTTAAAATCGGGAAATAATCCTTCCAATTTACTTAACCCATCATCTACTGAGGTGGCTATTCGTTTTGCAGGGTAGTCTCAATCTACTTCAAAAGGGCTGCACCTTTGCAGAAAGTTTGAGACATTATGTCTGTTGTGATTGTTTATCCTCTTTTAAGAAAGAAGCTGTCAGGTGAAATTCATGGTGTCCATGTCACAGAGAGACTTTGGGTGCATTCTACCAGAGCTAAAGCTGCAAGATCAGTCTGTCTGAGATTTTGGAAATCTGTAGTTCAGACATGTGGGCCGCTGCTTAATTATACTCTAGAAGTGAAACTTGCATAACCCCTCTTCTTCCAGATACTTGGCCCTACTTATGTTGTCACCACCTCATCCATGAAATCTTTCCTTTCCGAGTAAAATACCTGTGGGAGAAGAATGAAAGAGAATTATAATATATAACATGGAAGTGTGCAATCCTTGCAAAAAAGGTCTGACTTTCTTACTGCAGTATAATGTTGCCCCCAATATGCACCTAAAATATGAAAATTACTTTGCTACATGCTTTAATTATCATCTCTCCTTCCAGTCCACCACCTTCAAGGCATTGCGAGGATGCTCATCTGCCTTGGTCACCTGGGACATAGCATGAACAACACTCAGTGGGAGCACTCTACTCCCCATCCCCTCCCAACCCCAAAATTTAATTTGAATGCCTATTTTAGCTTGATTGCATCAATTGTGTGATATACATATGGTAGATAAAATGTAAAATACTAGTTCCCCATTATTGACTTGAATAGATTCACATGGATTAAATAATTCCCAGTCATTGAGATGGGAGTGCCACTGTAACTTTACAATAGCAGTATTGGGCATTGAATTGCAGTGTCACCTTAGTAGCACATTCATCTCATTGAAAAAGACACAAATTCCAGTCAATGAGGTGAGTCAGTGCTCTCATCCTCACCCCTCCCAAAGACAATCTCACCTCAGATTTCTTCCACATGTTGTGTGGAAAAGGAGTCTGCGAGCTTTATTCTCTTTTCTAACCGATATGTTCAACTTTTACTGGGGAAAACTATATCATTGGTCTATCCTTAGATTATGTGTGCGCCAAGCTCTTTCACCACAATCCTTGGAAAAGGTGATTTTAACTGATTTTATTTATTGACCAATAATCAAAAAGACTTTTCAAGGGTTGGGACACTTGTGGGATGGTGAGGGTGTTCTGTGAAGACTCTCATAAAAAGTGTATTTATTGCTTTCACCTTCCTCATATACTCGGAAAATGCAATATTTTCTGGACCTTGTCAACCAGATTTCCTAATTATCGAGAGGGGAGACTTCTGAGGTATTCTCAAAAGGCTAAAAGCAACTTAAGTCCCTTCCTTAGGGGATGAGTTAGGCCCAGGTCCAAAATTTACCCCAGAGAAAAAAATGCCTAAGCCTCACTCAAATGCAGCTAACCCTGTGAGTATAAATCTTCAGCTGAAGGATCACTTCTGCTTTAAAAAAAACTCGGAGGAGTAAATCCCTAAGAAGGCTCTAATTTCTGATACCCTCTTCTCCATAACCTGAATGTTGACAGATTAAAAGGAAGGCGTACACCCCACCTTTAACAGTGCCGTTTGACATTTTTCTGTTGCATTGTTGCGGGTACCAATGTCGATGATAATGTCGTCAGTAATCCATCACCGATGACTATAGTAAGGATGATACATGAATCTAAACAGCTTGTGTCTACAAGGCTACTTTTGACAGCACTGTCGCTGATAAGATCTCCACCTATGATGAACCAGTCAGTGATTTTCATCAAAGCCTTCTTCACCACTCCCATCTTCTACTAAGCCATCAATGAAACTTGTAGACATTAGACCTTTCTCCATTGGTGAGGGACTTAGCACAGAAAGAACTTAACCAACCATCAAATTTACTGCCCGAGCACAAAAGCAAGACAATCATGGACAGGACCTTGACACATCTGCCCTAGTGGACTATATATGCCATAAAGTTCAACATTTTGCAGACATTCAAGAAAAAGCAGTAAAAGTTACCTTCTCAAATGATGACTGAATTCCAATGTGGAGTAGGGTGAAGTTCGAGAACCCTCATGAGGTAGGGGTTAACTACCTACAGCAGAGCCCCCGGCCCTCCAAAAGACTTTCCATTCAATCACATTTCCTGGTATCACACTGGTTGAAAGGGCAGCCAAGAGATTCAACCTCTCTCTGACAAACTGCTTTTTGTTTGACTCCAGGTAACCTAAAAAAAGAGCAGTCAAAGTAATTTCAGTAACAGGTAATTTCTGGCAAGAAGGCATCAAGTTTTGCTCACACCAGCTTCTGTGGTGTACCCTGACTAGACCAAAAAATTAAAGTACCTGCAAACCGCCAGTCTGCTTAGTAGGACTCTAAATTGAATTCATTGATAATGGAGCTAGTCCAATGAAATGAATAACGGAATTAAATGAAAAATAGATTTATGAAGCACTGCAAATACCCAAAGGTGTCTAGATGCTAGCTTTTTGAGCAGATGAACGCTAAACACTAACCTACCGGACTAGAGATTGAAAAGCCAAGTTTTTAATGCTTTTCTAAAGGCCAATAGTGGAGGTTCTCTTTTTAGTTCTATGGGGAAGGAGTCCCAAAGTCTGGTGCCTACCAAAAAGCTTCTGCCACCCCAGCCATCTTTCCTGAAATTGGGAATCACTAGGTTGTGAGCAAGGTAAGACCTCAGCGACCAAGTTGGCACGTATCATTGGAGATTTTGTGTGAAAAAGCTCAGGCCTACACAGTGTAGTGCTTTGAAAGTCCTGCAGTGAGCCTTATAGTCAATGCGTCTCTTTACCAGGAGCTAATGAAGTTGTAGCAGATTTGTGATTGGGAATACCCAACCGCATACAGCAGCTGCATTTTGCACAATTTGATTTTGGTGAGACATTTTTTCCTTCAGTTCACGAAAAGATCATTACAATAGTCTGCTCTGAACAGGGCGAGGGCCGAGATGACAAGTTTTCAAAGATTGTAAGGAATAAATCGAAAAACTTTCCTAAGAAGCTTTAATGTGTAAAAGACCTTCAAACGTGAGCTTGGAGTCAACGGTGACTCCCAGATTCTTCACTTTGTTTGTTGGAATAGGGAGAGAGCCCAACTCCTGAGGCCAGTAGGAAGGTGACCAACAGGATGCCTTATTTCCAAACAGGAGGACCTCTGTTTTATTGGAATTACGCTTTAAACAGTTCGAGTCCATCTTGAAAGAGACAGTTGTGAAGCTAAACAACAAGAGTTTCTTGGTTAGGGATCTTTCCATGGATTCTGCCGAGATTGAGTTACAAGAACAAAACTATATGAATTGAAGTCGTCTAAGAATTAAAATCGGACGATTGAGAAATGATATCCAATAAGATTTCTGCCCTGGGACCAGGGGGCTGATAGATAAGTGACCATTAAATGAATATTGATTATTAATTTCCATCCTAAAGAACAGGGCTTCTAGGATCATGGTATTACTTTGGCTTAACTAAGCTAAGCTACTACCTTTTTTGCCCACTCGATCTTGCCTGAAGATGGCACAGCCTGTTGGAATGGCTATAGCTAGATTTGGGCCTGAAGAGTTGTCTGCCCAGGTCTCCTTTACAAATGCTATGTTGATGGCTTGTGAGTCCATGAAATCAGCAAACTCAATTGTGTGTTTACTTCAGGAGCACCCATTAATTAAAGTGCAACGGAATGACTCTGCTAGATATCGTGCCATAGATACTAAAGCTGAGTTACCGGACAGTGTTTTCAGCTTTGTGCTCAAGAGATTGAATTTGCAGTCGGGCAGTGAATCATCTCAGGGGCGAGGTCTAGGCAAAACAGGGGGCCTGGACAATGCTTACATGAAAGGTTCAGTTCGAGCAGTTGGTTCCTTGAATATGTCCTCCGACCAAAGTGCTGGAGATGAAAACTGCCAGCATGGCTGGCACTGAGCGCAGTCCGGGCGCAGACGGGCTGGTCTTTGGTGTGTGCATTAAGTAGCCCACCATAAAGGGGGCATGTATACCACAGCAGCACAAGGCGTGTGTGAAGATAAAAAAGACTACTTAACCCCTTCGATGCTCATGACGAGCTCAGCTTGGGTCCAGACACCCTGCACAGGCTCCCCTCTGGAGGAATGTTCCTAGAAACAAAGACAAAACAAAATTACAGAGGTGAGAAACGATCACATAAAGTGATCAAAGCTAAAATTGGGCCATTCAAGACGGCGCCCACAGTTGAGAGGGAGCCAGGCACCTCCAAACTGGGGTTGGGTGCCTAGTGCGTCTCACTCCTACAAGGAAATAAAATCCAAATTCTAAGTTGTCATGCAGCATTTATGCTCACCTTAGCTCTGGAATGGAGGTCTGGGAACCCTGGAACACCCTGCGCCTCTCCACCGGATGGAGAATGCTCTAGAATGATGGATTCCTTTTAGAAGAGAGTCTCTTCTATAGCAGCAATGTCAATTAGAGAAGCAAATGCTGTGGCTGCACTGGTTAGATATGACCACCAGATGTTGTCCGACATTGCATCTATGAAGGGCGTCAGCAGGGATGTCAACAACGTAGGATTCTGCCAGCTTGGAGGACTGACAGTACAGAGGAGGAAAGGTAGGCTATTGGTAAATTCCTTTACACCAAAGATGCACCGCCTTCCTCACCCCTGTTGTATACCTAATAGCATGACCGTACCATATTGGGGGTCATATCAGCCCGGGATATGCTCTACCTATCAACTGCAGCCACAATCTTGAAAACCATATGGGCCACACCAGCAGTGGTATATCGTCCACCTTGTAACCAGACGTCCTTTAAGACAGACCAAAAATAAAGAGAATGCATGCAGCCACTGATGGACCCTTAGCTCCAGCTACTGCTTCCTTTCATCTCAGTGTTGACACTGTAGGTGTGAAAATTGCAGCGTTCTTCATGGAGTGTACGTTCTTCATGGAGTTGACAAAATATTAGGACAGACAGAATGGTGTCAGATGTTGTTCCTTATGGATGTACATTAGAATTCACTCAACACATAATGCCCCGCCCAAAGCCAGACTCCAACATCCACATCTGCAGAAGGCAGGGGTTTGCAACATGCTATGGTAAGGAACATTCCCAAAGCAACATCAAAATGTAGGTTTTAACTCTGCATGTTTTCTCCCTCTTCCCCTCTCCCCCCTCCAAAAAATGCCCATGCTAGATTTACAGTAGCTCAATGCAGTGGGATCTTAATTTGTTTCTCACTTTCCTAACATGTACCCTATTTGAGCTGACGCATAGCTGCTCTTGGCATCTACTGACTCTCCAGATAGTCTTTCTCATGGCGATAACCTAAGGTTGTCGCATGACTGAGCTACAGGCCCCTTCCTTTTACCCACTGTGTACCACTTTTTTCCTAGACAAACTGGTGTTGTTGACGAGGGTGGAATTCCATCATAATGATGTGATAACTTTTCGTTTCAGACAATCCATCACCCTTCTGGCATTTTTTACACAACCTCACTGCTTAAAAGAAAAGACGAGGCTGAACTGCTTGGACAAGAGTCTTTCACTTTTACATTGATAGCACTAAGAACCGGTTGGATGATCATTTGTTTGTGAAGTTCGGTGTTGCAAAGAAGGGTAAAGCAGTGCAGCAAAGGACCATATCGAGGTGGATAGGGCTCTGTATTAAGATCTGCTATGGACTGGTCAAGAAGAAGCTTCTTGAAGGTTTGAGTGCTCATTCGTCCAGAGCCAAAGCTTCTACAAAGCATTGACATTGACCAACAGAGCACATGTTTTGGACATCTGTCAGGCTGTGACGTGGCCCTCAAATCATATGTTCACGAATCACTACTCCCTTGATAGATAATTGTGGTTGGAGGGGCACTTTGCCTGTTTGGTCCTGCATATTTGATCAGTTCTACTTTAGGACATACTGCTTTTGTTACTGTTCATGAGGTGAGGAATCTGCGATTAGAAGTATGCATCAGAAGAACAAGTTACTTACTGTCAGTAACGCTGTTCGCAGATTCCTCGTCTTCCTCATACTTCTCCGCTTTGTGGAATGGACTCTTTTATCCAGCTATAAAAAGTTCCCAAACTAGACATTTGCACGCTGTCCCCTCTGATCAGTTAAGAGGCATGGCGTCCTATGGCACACACAGTCTAAAACAAAACTGATGTCAGAGCAAGGGTGGTGCTTATTTGTGGCTATGGCATAACTTCTGAGCATTTACTTGGCAAAACAAAATGTTGATGTTTGGCAGTAATCCTGAGCCATCTCTGGATCCAGTCTGGTGCCTGTGAGTATTCACAGGGTGAGGAGTCTGTGGTAAGATAGAGTATACACCAAAAAGATGGTTATTTTTATTTATTTATTCATAAAGCGCAACATTCATCCTGATGCATATCACGGCGCTGTCTTGTGGAACACATGGTAGGTTATATTGGGTGCCTTCAGCTGCTCACACTTACGTCCTAGGAAAAAACTGGGTTATTCGTTTTTTCCTAAAAGTTACATCGTCCTCAGTAAGACGTAGGTCTTGGGGTAATGCGTTCCAGTCTTTAGCCGCCAGGTATGAGAATGATCAGCCTCCTGCTCTTACTTTTTTTATACTTCTGGGCATGCTAGAGCTTGGTGTCGTGATCTTAAGCCCCTCGTGGGTACGTAGAATTCGATTTTATTCTGGAGAATTCTAGGATAAAGGTTATGCAGTGCCTTATGTAATGACTCAGCAGCTTGAATCTTGCTCTATGGCGCATAGGTAGCCAGTGGAGCTGTTTCATGCATGCGGATGCTGAACTAAATCTACTTTTGTTACACACAAGCTTGGCAGCCGCGTTTTGCAGCACTTGTAGGCGTGATCTGCCATGCCCACATACACTGCATTTCCATAATCTAATCTGCTGATGAGTAATGCCTGTGTAACCATCCTTCTACATTCTAGTGGGATCCACTGGAAAAGCCTTCTTAGGATCTTTAAAATCGCAAAACCTCTTACACACAGAACCCGCACATGATCCTACATGAACAGGGTGTTGTTAATGGTTATACCCAAGTTTTTTGCGCATTGTTTAGGCGCTGGAGCATTTTCCAAGGATTGTGGTCACCAGGTGGCATCCCAGATTAAGTTAGCTTCTCCGAAAAGCAGTACTTCTGATTTACCTGCGTTTAGCTTAAGGCAGTGTTAGGACATCGAGGTTGCCATCTCTGAGAGGCAGTTATTTAACTTGACCCTGGTGTCCTCATGCCTTTCTTCAATGGTTATCATCAGTTGTGTGCCATCCGCATAGGAGCAGATGCAGAAAGCCCCATTTCTTGTTTATCAATGCCAGAGATGACACATAGGCATTAAAAAGTGTTGGGCTTAGGGAGACTCCTTGGGGAACACCACATCTGATGTTTTTTGGATTCGAGGAGAACTGGCCCATTTGTACCATCTGAGTTCTGTTCCTCAAAAATGAGTTGAGCCATTTAAGAGCTTTGGCGTGGATACCCTTTTCATAGAGAATTTCCAACAGGAGATTGTGTGAGACTGTGTCGAACGCCGCTCGACAGGACCAATAAGATCAGGGCAACAGCCTTTCCAGTGATCTTATGTTGTCTAGGACGGCTAGGAGAGTGGCCTATGTACTGTTAGTGGCTCTAAAGCCAGTCTGAGAACAGTCCAGTAGTTCGTTAACCTCCAGGTAGTTGGACAGTTGTCTGTTCACCAGGTTTTCTAAGACCGTAGACAGATATGGAAGCTGAGAAATGGGCTGGTAGATCTCTGGGTTATGAACATTTGTTCCGGCTTTCTTCAGCAGAGGAGTCACTACAGCCTGTTTCCATATTTCTGGAAATTCTGCCGTGTCCAAGGATCTATTAAGAAGGTGAGTGACTTAAGGGCATATTATTTTCGTAATCTGGGAGAATATGAAGTGGGGGCATGGGTCGAGGGGGGGATCCTGATTTTACTTCCAGCATGGCTCTCTCAACCTCTAGTTCTGTTAGATGGGAGAAGTTGCCCATCTCTATTGCGACCTCTGCATGAGGGGGTAGGTGTTCCCAGTTGGTTATGGCTAAGGAATTGTTAGTGTCAAATGAGGAATAGATTTTTCTGATCTTATCAGCGAAAAATTTGCTGATCTTTTCACATTTTTCCTCTGAAGGAGACAAAGTTTGAGACAGGCTGGCTGGTTTACAGAGCTCCTTCACTACTCTAAATAATTATTTTGCCGAGTTGCAATTCTCGTTTATCCGTTACTGAAGGTAAAGTAACTTGTTCAATAGCTCCAGCTGTGTACTAACCGTTAATTCATACCGAACATCCTACAGACTTTAACACAGATTATTCAGTAATTCACAAGCCTTTCTTCCAGAATCCTTCAGGTGCAGCAGAAACAGTACTTCACTAAC
The DNA here is from genome assembly GCF_964263255.1 of Lissotriton vulgaris. NCBI lineage: Eukaryota > Metazoa > Chordata > Amphibia > Caudata > Salamandridae > Lissotriton > Lissotriton vulgaris. The sequence continues at coordinate 1,859,302,238 of NC_141687.1, forward strand.
TCACTTGACATATGAAGATGTCTTAAGATTTATCTGGAAAGGACAAAAGTCTTCAGAAAATCTAACCGATTGGCTTCGTCATTTTATTATCCATGTAAAAGTTATCCAGTATCAAACCAAAGAAATTTTAGATGGGTGAAAGCAACAATTTCTGCCACATGAAAGACCACATACAAGGGCTGTCATGGCCCACTGTACATGGGCTGTGCTACAACAGCAGTCCTCTGTGGTGGTTGATCTCTGGTGGACATCTATCATACAGCTACATTGAGAAAACAGACAGACCTTCACACAGCGATACTGCCTTGATTCAATCAGTTCTGCCCATCTCTTTAGATTATGTGAGGCTTTCTTTTTTTCCACCTTCCGCAATGTATATATGAGAACATGAATTCTGAAGAAGAAAAATGTTACGTATCTATATTTGTTGTTCTCCAGTGTAGGTATCTTTAATAGATTCATATGCTTCCCTCACTCCTCCCCAAATACAGAGGCTCTCCCTGATTTATTCATTGTAGTGTTACCATTGTCACACGTGTAGGAAATCTTATGTGAGATGGCCTCTGGCAGGGTGAGGCAGAGTTCACTCACATCATTCACTGGTCTTTTTCATTGAGGTGAATGTGCTACTAAAGTAACACTATTTGAAGACTCTTCAGCCATTTGGTGCTTGGTACTGCTTTTTCAGAGACTTCTAACTGCAGATTCAGCACCTTTTGAATATTCCCCAGGCTTCAGACTGGATCCAGAAACTTTTGAAAAGTACCTCTTTACGCCACGCAGCTCCGCATTGATGTCATTCCGCAAGGCCAATATCAACGCCACGCACCGATGTCAGTTCCTATTTTTCAGTGCTACCAGACGTGGGTCTGGAGTTACTGCTTGTCTCCCAAGAGACCCATTTACCTCAGAAATTTGAAAATTCAACGTGCAAGGGAAATGTTGCCTCCCAAAAATACAGTGTTTAGACCTAATTGGGACGGTCACAAGCAGGTATGTGGTACCTGGGGTTGGAATCAACTCCAAGGCCTGCAGTGACTGCTTGTCAATCAACCCAAAGGACAAACGATACTGGGAGGTGAAGCTGTACGTTTCAGAGCATCAGAAGACCCCATGTACAAGACCGGTCCAAGGATCTGACTAGTTTTCGTTCCAGGGCCTGAAGTGAAAGGAGTCTATTTGAAGACACTTGTCTTCTCGCTCCAAATCATTGGATAAGTCAGAGAAGAAACATAAAAAATCCAAGCGGGACTCTGCCCCTTCCCAACACTTTCATACACTAGGAAAGGCATGAAGACAATCTCATGAGATTGTCTTCATGCCTCTTAATCTTGCTCCCGAAGTCAGTCAATGTCAGAGCCTATCCTGCTACTTGTTCCGGAACAAATTGAGTTTCCAGGGCCGTCTGCACCACTGAGACAAATCCAAGAGTTCTGCAAGACAATGCTTCAGTTCTTTGAATCCCTTTAGACTCCCTGTTGCACACCTGTGGACCGCAGGAAGCAGAGAAGCCCTCCATCTAGGATACCGCCAGTGGGTTTTTCCCTCCGCGCCAGTTGGACCTTCTGAGCTCATCACTACGCCTCTTACGGTGTCCTAACGACTCCATCACCAGCTCCACAACCCACGCCGATTCCCGTAACATGGATGGGGATGCAGACTCCATTGATGCTGGAGGACTAAGTACCCATTGTTCTCTCAAACTTTAAGTTGGTACCTCTTGGAACTCAGGGAGGGATGTGGTCGGTTCTTGTTGATCTGCACCCTTCATCTGACCACTAAGTGACCCACCATTGTAGGCCTGGTCTTGAAGACTGCGTTCTTTGTTTGGAGCAGACTCCAGCAATGATTATTATGCTGCTAATGAGATTGGCCAACCCTACCACGAAGAAAACTGGTATGATGACCTCTCGGATAAAAGGGTCTTGACACCTGACCTGATTCTGGCCTCATCTCACTCCCTGGTCCGGCCACTGAGGAAAGTGCCTCCTATCGATGGTCATGCAATGCAGAGGGCGGCCGAAGTTGTCAACTAATGTCCTATCAGAAGTCCTCCAAACCGATACTGAGCCCCTGCTGCCTGTCAACAAGACACTCACGACACACTCTAAGATGCCTTGGCCAAACCTTGCTCTGTCCCCCAGTCAATCGCCAGATAGCGAGGCACTACCAATTTGCCCCTGCGACCCTGCCATTTTGTATCAGCACCCCTGTCTAAAGCTTAGTGGTCTAAGCTTCCACTACTTAGAAATCCTAACATTTTCCGAACTACTCCCCATGATAGCGAATCTAAAACAGTTGAGACCTTTGGGAAAAGGACATTTGTTCCACTAGTTTAGCCCTCCGGTTGGTCAATTCCAGCTGTCTCTGGGCCATTATTGCCATCCTCTCTGGGAGTCTGTTGCTCAAATCCTCACAGGTGTACCAGAAGCTATCCACCTCATTCTGACCCAAAGCAGGCTGCCTAGCTTACAATAATCTGTGGCCTAGATACCACAGATTCCATCAAATAGACAATTGGCACTACTGTTGCTATAGTTCTGTAGTAGGGGATCTCTGTGTATAGTCATAATCTAGTGAATAGTCCCGCCCATGTGCGTGGACCCCGGAGCAATCAAAATAGTCTCTTAAGTTGTCTTCTTCTGCAGTCCTGCATAGACACTTAAGAGAAAATCAATGACAAATAATGCAGCCTAAAACTACAAGGCTACACTGGCCAGCACTTCATCTTGAAGTGAAAAAGATAGCCAATAATATTAAATTTTATACACCTTGTAAAGTTTCACACCTAGAGAAATTCCCCTTCACAAAAATCCTTTGTCATGATAGAGAGTAAGGTTTGGACAGACAAGCCCCATAGGCTGCCATTATGTGTCTGGAAAAGGGATACTGTACCTTTAAGGAACTCTCCAGAGACCCTTGGTATGCCAGGATGCACAAAGGCCTTTTACTTTCAATTCTTTTTTCCGGCTCCTGCTAGCAGGACCCTGGAGCATTGAGCTCTACCTTTTTGGGTATATCTTCTATTTGTGGAACTTTTCCAGTGTTTTGAGTGTTTCACTCGAAGTCTGGGTCTTCCTCTTCCAGTTGCTGTGTTTTTTGACCAGTTTTGCCACCTCTATATTGTTGAAATGCCAGATTTATTCGACAAGTGCACTGAGTGTGGTAGGAAGAAGGCTAAATCTGACCCCCACAGAGTGTGTATACTCTGTCTCCCTTCTAGCCATGTCCCTGACTCTTGTGATATTTGTCACTCTTTCTCCAGGAGGACCCTGCGTGACAGGGAGAAGATTCGTCTCCAAGGCCTGGAGCAGAGGAGACATCAAGAAACAGGTGGGACTTCTGGGCATGGAGGGACTCTGTCTTCATCCTCTGCCCGTGCATCGGCCTCTGGGGGGCTCTCCAGTTAAGAAAAGGCCCAGAAAAGGCACCGGTCCCGGTCTACGTCGATGGCTTGGACGTCTGCGTCGAGAGGTATGACTACCATCTGCTCCCTGTCGACCCGAGGCTCTGGTTCGACGCAACGTCGTCGTCGAGGGGTAGGACGTCGAGACCTCCGACGAGGTCGACGTTGAGGAGTTCACTGGCGTCGACACTGCTTCTGTGGTGAGAGTCTCGTCGTCCTCAGCGAGTCACCGGTCGCGGCGGAGCCGGCGCTCGCACTCAGAGAGGTCAGCCTCCAGAGTGTCCTTCCCAAGGCCTGCTTGTAAGAAGAGACGAGTCCTTGGGTCACCGGAATCTGATTACTCCCGGACCTACTCGCACTCAAGGCCCAGGACGCCTACTCCTCCTCCTCCTCTTCCAAAGCTCTGGAAGAGGAGGAGGAGGACTCTCCTCCAACGAGTGTGTCCCCAGTGGATGACATTGTGTCTTTCCAAGATGTGCTGCTGAGGGGGGCAGCGAAGTAGGGCATCACATTGACTGTGCCCACCTCTAACACTTCCATGATCTTTGAAACGTTTCAGCGCAGACACCTCTCTCGCCCTTTGGTGCCAGGACTGGAAGAACCGGCCATGGAGCTGTTTCTGATGCCGGCCTCTGTGCCATCGAGACTTCAAAAGAAGTACAGCCCCCCGGATTCGGATCCAGCATTCTTGAGAGCAGATCCTGTTCCGGATTCTGTCATTGTGACAGCGGCCAAGAAACAGCATTCAACTGCCCCATCGTTTACGGTCCCTCTGGACAAGGAGAGCAGGCACATGGATTTAGCAGGAAGGAAATTCTGTAGTAGGGCTGCCACTTTGATGAAGGCAGCTAGTGCATCAGCATTTTTGGGCAGATATGATCGCGAGTTGTAGGAGTCCCTGCAACAATTCATTGAGCTCCCAAGAGACAGGAGGGAAGACTTTCTGAATGAGGGCATGATGGTCTCAAATCAGGTCATCAGTTCGACGGCGGATGCCTCTCTCCTGGCCGCGCATGGGTACTGCCATGGCATTAACTTGAGGTGACATTCCTGGTTGTGCCTTACCTCTCTTAAGCCTGAGGCTCAACAGCGGATTGCTAATTTGCCCTTTTCAGGATCCTCCCTCTTTGGGGCTCATGCAGACGAGGAGATGGCCCGCATGAAGGGGGAAGTGGAAATGATGAAGGCTGTAGGTTTGGAGAAACAGAAGGATCAGCGGAAGTCGTACCGTCCCTTCCAGAGGCGTTACTCTTCCCAGAGGTATCAAAGGGGGCAAGGTCGCCAAGCTGGCCAACAGCAGGGCCAACAGCAGCAACAACAGCAATACCAGCGACAACCCTTCCAAAAACTTCAGAGGGGCAGAGGCGGACAGCAGTCCTCCTCGGCAAATAAGGGCCCGGCCGGGTCTAAGCCCTGAGGTGGTTATCCGCTCCGGTGGGTGGAAGCATACAGAATTACTTGGCAGAGTGGTGAAAAATTACTCAGGACAAGTGGGTGCTGAATATTGTTTGCAATAGATACAGTCTTCGGTTTGTCAGCCCTGCTCCAGCTATTCTGCCGGTTCCTTCGCACTACCAGCTGCGAGAACTCCAAGCGGAGGCCGATACCCTATTAAGAAAAAGGGCGATAGAAGACGTCCCTCTGTCTATACTCACTGTTCTTTCTGGTACGCAAAAAGGACAAGAACGAGTTCAGGCCCATTCTAGATTTACGACAAGCAAACAAATGGATTCGCAGGGAGAAATTTTGCATGCTGTCCTTGCACCAAATTTATCCTTAGCTGCAGCGAGGAGACTGGCTTTGCGCAATAGATCTACACGATGCGTACTTCCATGGCCCATTGCACGGAAACACTGGAAGTTCCTACGATTCCCAGTCGGCACCAATCACTATCAGTACACCGTACTACAGTGTGGACTGAAGTCTGCACCCAGGACTTTATCAGAATGCATGGCAGTGGTGGCAGCGCACCTGAGAAAGAACAAGGTGTTTGTCTACCCATACCTGGATGACTGGTTGATCAAAGCCTCCACCTTCCAGGAAGCACAATTGCATTTCAATAGAAAGGCTGTTCTGTTGAATCAGCTGGGTTTGCACATCAACATGTCCAAGTCCGTTCCGACTCCTGTTTAATACCTGCAAATACCTGCAGTACTTGGGAGCCTCATCAATACTATCAGAGCAAGCGTGTCTCCTTCGGAGGAGCGACGCTTATCGATCCTTCGGAAGGCTCAGGCTCTCCTGTCGGTTCCATCAACGACAGTAAGGACGGTGTCTTCTCTTCTGGAGTCGATGGCCTCTTGCATCTTCCTCACACCACATGCATGCCTCCACATGAGACTGCTGTAGGGATGTTTGGAGGATCAATGGGACCAGAAACGAGGGAGCTGGGACGACAGGATCCAACTGTCTCTACACGCTCAACAGTCTCTGAGATGGTGGTGTTCGGCAGAGAATCTCCTCAAGGGGGTCCTTTTCCACAAGGACATTCCCACACAAACTATTGTGACATATGCGTCTCTCCACGGCTGGGGAGCGCATTCAGACAATCTTCAGATCCAGGGAACGTGGTCCCAGGCGGAATCCACGTACCACATCAACTTTCTGGAACTCAGAGCTGTTCATTTGGCGCTGAAAGCGTTTCATCCGTCCTTCCAGACCAACTCCTTGCTTGTGCAGACGGACAATACGACCACAATGTATTACCTCAACAAGCAGGGGGGCTCGAGATCACGCACACTGTCCCAAGAAGCGCAGGCGATCTGGCACTGGCTGTTAGCCAGAGGACTGACGATAATGGCAACCCATCTACCAGGTGTGCAGAATGCTCAGGCGGATGCACTCAGCAGGCTCGTTCAGGAGAACCACGAGTGGTTCTTTAACAACGAGGTGCTAGGAAACATCTTCGAAAGATGGGGCACTCCAGACATAGATCTGTTCGCCACCGCCAAAAACAGCAAATGCCGAGACTTCTCCTCCAGGTTTTACCAAACGAGGACTCTGGGGAATGCGCTATGGATCAGCTGGTCGAACAGCTTTCTTTACGCTTTTCCACCCATTCCCCTGATTTCGGCAGTGCTCATCAAGCTGTCTCAGTCTAGGGCGCGAATGATCCTCATTGCTCCGGAGTGGACTCGACAGTGGTGGTTCACAGACCTGCTCCACCGGTCTCTCCAACCCCACCTGCGGCTTCCATGTCGCGCGGACCTTTTAACGAAGTTCGGGGGGCAGGTGGTGCTCCCCAACCTCTCATCGTTGAGTTTGGCGACATGGCTCCTGAGATAGTACAGTATGGACACTTGAACTTGCCTGGCAACTGCATGGAGATACTCAAGGAAGCTAAGAGACCTTCCACCAGGACTTCCTATGCCTATAAGTGGAAGAGGTTCTGCATCTGGTGCACGTCCAAGAATGCTGATCCTACCTCCTGCAAGGAAGATGTCATCCTTCCATATCTCTTGCATTTGGCTCAATCTGGCCTTAATTTCCATTCAATTAAGGTTCACCTCACAGCATTAACTGCGTATAGGAAATGCCCTTCACAAACATCCTTCTTCCAGATTCCTGTAATTAAGGATTTTTGGGAAGGATTGAAGAAAGGGTTTCCTCCTGTTAGGCGTCCGTCGCCTTCATGGGAACTGAATGTGGTGCTGTCTCGGTTGATGAAGGAACGTTTTGAACCCATTCATAAGGCTTCTCTGCCGCATCTTTCCTGGAAGGCGGCCTTCCTTGTGGCTATCACATCGGCCCACAGGGTGAGTGAGCTTCAGGCCTAGTGTTGCAACAAGCCTTATACAGTGTTTCATGCTTCTAAGGTTGTCATGAGAACTCGCCCTAAGTTCCTGCCTAAAGTAATTTCTGATTTTCATGTCAATCAGACGATAACTTTGCCTACGTTCTTTCAACATCCTTCCTCTCCGGCAGAGAGGTCTCTTCATTCCCTGGATGTACGAAGGGTGTTGAAGTTCTACTTAGATCAGACTAAGGACATTCTTAGGTCAGACCAATTGTTTGTCAATTATGGTTCGGTCAGGACTGGTCTTGCCACTACTTAACAGTCCATTTCTAAATTGAAAGTGTCCTGTATCCAGTTGTGTTACCAAAAGGCTAACAAGACCTTCGGGGGTAAGCCTAAGGCCCATTCCACCAGGGGCAAAGCAGCTACAGCGGCTTTGCTACGTAATGTTCCCATTGCAGATATCTGCAGGGCTGCCACTTGGAAGTCGGTCCATACCTTTGCCAAACACTACTGCCTGGACTCTGATACCAGAGCAGATGCTCAGGTTGGGCAGGCTTCGTTGAGAAATCTGTTTGCACAGTAATAGTATCTGTATTCTCCATCGCTGGTTTGGTTTGTTGGGATGGGCTTGCCATTCTATTCACTAGATTATGACTATACACAGAGATCCCCTACTACAGAAGGAGTAGTTTCTTACCTGTAACTCCAGTTCTGTAGTAGGGGTATCGCTGTTATAGTCATAAGCGCCCACTCTGCTCCCCGGTGGATGAAATGATAATGTACTGAATGCTACAGGCCTAGCTTTATACACCTTAAAAAATAACTGAAGGTAAAAGGCCTTTGGCTGTGCATCCTGGGATACCGAGGGTCTCTGGAGAGTTCCTTAAAGGCACAGAATCCCTTTTCCAGACACATAATGGCAACCTATGGGGCTTGTCTGTCCAACCCTTCCTCTCTATCATGACAAAGGATTTTTGTGAAGGGGAATTTCTCTAGGTGTGAAACTTTACAAGGTGTATAAAATTTAATATTATTTGGCTATCTTTTGCACTTCAAGATGAAGTGCTGGCCAGTGTAGCCTTGTAGTTTTAGGCTGCATTATGTGTCTTTGATTTTCTCTTAAGTGTCTATGCAGGACTGCAGAAGAAGACAACTTAAGAGACTATTTTGATTGCTCCGGGGTACGCGCACATGGGCGGGACTATTCACTAGATTATGACTATAACAGAGATACCCCTACTACAGAACTGGAGTTACAGGTAAGAAACTACTCCTTTTCCATACTTAGTTGTTCCTGAGAGGTTTTTCATGCAATGTCCAGCCGTCCCTTATGGACATGCCTTTTGGCCAAACGTACCTCTTTGAAGACCAGGCAAATTCTGCTCTGCAGGGTTTCAAAGAGAGCTGAGCCACAGTGAACTCCTTGGGCCTCAGTGAACTTCCTAGGCCTGCCTGTTTTACCATGCCAACCACACCAATCTTACAATTTTTTTCATGGCTTTGGCAGAACACCCTGCATAGACGGCCACTTCAGCCTCAGCGAGGTCCCCAGCTGTTTTATGGTCAAGGTCATGGCACCCGCCCACTTCCACATTCATGGACAGCATGCCAGGCAGTCTACTTGCTGCCCTTTCCTGCCAAACCCCTTTAGTGTGCTCTTAGTGGGGCAAGGCCACTCAACAATTCTTACCGGGTTGGTAAACCATATCATCTAACAAGTGGGTCCTGTAAATTGTCCAGAAGGGGTGGCTGCTCTGCCACACCATCTGTCATCCCTGGTATGACTAACGGAGGACAATATGTTTGTCTTTTGGCAGGAAGTGTAAGTTGTTTTTAGCCAGAGGCAATAGAGTGGGTGCCTTTGTCAGAAGTGACCAGTGGCTGTCATTGCAGCTACTTTCTGGTGACAGACGAGGATGGAGGCGGTCTTTTTGACCTGCGCCCTCTTAAAGCATTGTCCAGCAGAACAGATCCAAAATGCTTACCCTGCCCAAGGTCTCATCTACCCTCAACCCTGGAGATTGGATGGTAGCATTAGATCTGCAGGATGCCTGTTTCCATTTACCCATCTTGCAGGTCCATTGACGCAACCTGTAATTTATGGTGTAATATGAGATTTTTCATTTGCTGTGTTGCCCTATTTCTCAGTAGTGCCCCTCGGGTGTTCACACAATTGATGGTAGGAGTGGCAGCACATATTTGGAGTTAAGTGATCTCTGTCTTTCCCTACCTCGAAAACTGGCTGTTGAAGGCGGGCTTGCCGCAGGCAGTCCACTATCTCCAGTTTACAACAAACCACCTGCCATCTTTAGGGTTCACTATCAGCATGCCAAAGTCACATCTGACGTCTTCTCAGACACTTCCCTTCATCTGAGTCATTCTGAACATGGTTCGGTTTTATGATTTAAAAAAAAAAAACAATCCTGGAAAGGAGAGTCCAGGTCATCCAATCAATCAATCAATCAATCAATCAGAGTACTTGTAAAGCGTGCTTCTTACCCGTGAGGGTCTCAAGGCGCTGAGGGGAGGGGGTGCCGCTACTGCTTGAAGCGCCAGGTCTTGAGGAGTCTTCTGAAGGCGAGTAGGTATTGCGTCTACCGTAGGTGGGTAGGGAGGGTGTTCCAGGTCTTGTCGGGGAGGTAGGAGAAGAATCTGTCGCCGGAGGTTGTTCGTTGGTTGCGGGGGACATCGGCGAGGGCAAGGCTGGCAGAGCGAAGCTGGCGGGTGGGGGTGTAGAAGCTGAATCTGCTGTTCAGGTAGGCTGGTCCGGCGTTGTGGAGTGTTTTGTGTGTGTGGGTGAGGAGCTTGAAGGTGATCCTCTTGTCGACGGGGAGCCAGTGTAGGTCTCTCAGTGGGGGGTGATGTGGCTGCGCCGGGAGACGTTGACTATCAGTCGGGCAGAGGCATTTGGATGCGTTGTAGTCGTCGAAGGTGTTTGGCTGGGATTCCTGTGTAGAGTGCGTTGCCGTAGTCCAGTCTGCTGCTGACTAGGGCCTGTGTCACGGTTCTTCTTGTTTCGGTCAGGATCCACTTGTAGATCCTGCAGAGCATTGCAGAGGGTGTTGTAGCAGGAGGAGGAGACAGCTTTGATCTGTTTAGACATGGAGAGGGAGAAGTCCGGGATAAAACCTAGGTTGCGTGCATGGTCCGTGGGTGTCGGTGCTGTTCCCAGTGTGGTCGGCCACCAGGAGTCATCCCACGCTGAGGGGGTGGGTCCGAGGATGAGTACCTCCGTCTTGTCAGAATTCAGCTTCAGACGGCTGTTCCTCATCCAGTCGGCACCTGCCTTCATTCCCTACTGGAGGTTGGTTTTGGTGGTATGCGGGTCCTTGGTGAGGGAGAGGATAAGCTGGGTGTCGTCAGCGTAAGAGATGATGTTGAGGTCGTGTTACCGGGCCACTTGCGCGAGGGGGGCCAGGTAAATGTAAAAATGTAAATGTAAATTGATACTTGTATAGCGCACTACTCACCCGCAAGGGTCTCATGGCGCTTGTACGAATACCGCTGTGGAACCCATCCTGGCTTTCCCTGTGAGGCGTCCACTCCTGGACACCCCCAAGGTGGAGGCCAGGCATCCTTAGCGTTGTGGTGGCCGTTGTGGAGATTAAGCAAGCTATTGCCCAGAGTTGCAGAGTGGGACACTGATTGGAATAGGCACCGAGGCGAGAATTATCATGTCCGTGGAATTTTTGAGCCCAAGACCCGCCGAGGCGGGGAATTGAACCCTGGTCCCGGGCTAGACCTCTGCATCAGGGTCTGCCGCTCTAACCATTGAGCCACACTTCTCCACTGTAGACGTTGAACAGCGTCGGGCTGTGGGGTGAGCCCTGGGGGACGCCGCAGATGATGTCGGTGACCTCGGATCGGAAGGGCGGGAGGCGGACGTTCTGGGTTCTGCCGGAGAGGAAGGACGTGGTCCAGTCAAGGGCCTTCTCTTGGATTCCGGCTTCTCGGAGGCGTGTCTTTAGAATGCAATGGCAGACCGCGTCGAAGGCGTTTGACAGGTCGAGGAGGATGAGGGCTGATGTTACACCGTTGTCTAGTTGGCGCCTGATGTCGTCTGTGGCTGTGATGGGGCTGTCTCGGTGCTGTGGTTTCGTCTGAACCCGGACTGGGACGGGTCCAAGATGCTGTTGTCTTCCAGGTGGCGGCCCAGTTGCATGTTGACGATTTTCTCGATGTCCTTCGCCGGGAAGAGGAGCAGTGAGATGGGGCGGAAGTTCTTGAGGTCCTTGGGGCCCACCTTGGGCTTCTTGAGGAGGGTGTTGATTTCGGCGTGTTTCCAGGTTTCCGGAATGTCACTGTTTCGAAGGAGATGTTGATGACCTTCCCTAGTTGGGGTGCGATGGCAGCGTCTGCTTTGTTGAATACGTGGTGTGGGCACGGGTCTGACAGAGATCCTGAGTGGATGGAGTTCATGACCATGCGTGTCTCATAGTCGTTGACGTTGGACCAGGTGGTCAGGCGGTTGGCGCTGGTGGTCACAGGGGAGGTGGGGTCTGGCGTAGTCGGGGCGGTCATGGTGTTGAAGCTGTAATGGATGTCAGTGATCTTGCGGTGGAAAAGATGGACAATGAGTTGAACAGTTCTTGTGAGAGCGGTATGTCTTTGACGCTGGGGTTGGAGAGTTCCTTTACGATGCTGAAGAGCTCTTTGCTGTCGTGTCCGTTGTTATCAAGGCGGTCTTTGAAGGAGGATCTCTTGGCTAATCTGATGAGGTGGTGATGTCTGCGGGTGGCGTCCTTGTGGGCTGCGTGGTTGTCCAGAGTGCGTTCGTGGAGCAATATCTTCTCCAGTTTCCGGCATGCGCTTTTGGAGGTCTGCAGCTCGTCGGTGAACCAGGTGGCTCTCTTGCTGGCGTGGTTGTTGGAGGGTTTCTTGAGTGGGGCGAGGGTGTTGGCGCAGTTGTCGATCCACTGTCTGAGGTTGCGGGATGCGGTGTCTGGGTTGGTGGGGTCGGTTGGTGGGTTTTGGGCGAGGGTGGTGGTCAGCTGGTCTTCGGTGACTTTGCGGGAAAAAAGGAGAGGTACCCCTTAACTCAGGTCAAGGGAAATAGGGTTAACCAACCAATATAAAACAACAATTCCCTTGAGCAAAATCACATATTTGAACACCATGTAAAGTAAAAACTAATGACTATTACAAGAAAATATTGGGTAAATAAAACTGGCAAAATTTATTGTATACAAATAAAATTAAAAAAGCAGAAACAAGATATACTGCTTGACACAGGTTAAAACAATTATAGCAATAAAATGACAAACATTCATTCAATATTGACCAGCAATATTGCTAAGGGCAGACAGAAAGACAGTAAGACATGCAATTTGTGCAATACAGGATGTGTGTTCTGGTCTCTTTTTTTATAGCACCGATGTTGTGCACTCTTAAAACATGATATGTCAACATCAGTGTCTGAGTTATGAATCACTCTGTACAGAAGCGTCGACGCGTTTCGGTGGTTTGTTGAGATTCTATCCACCTTTATCAAGACAAAGAAGAATTGGTTTCTGTCGTAGTCTAGATACAATCGTTCCTCTTCAGTAAAAAGAACCATTCTATGAAGTCTTCTTGTATTATAACGATATTTAGCAGCACGAGCATTTGCTTGAAATCGATACTCGTACTGGACCTGTACCAGTGTTCCTTCTCCAATGATTGGTAACGGGTGAGGGCGGTTGATGTTTTCAATTATGTTGGTAAAATTTGGTATCGCGGTGGTTTCTTCTAACGAAACGTCTGTATTACACTGCCGGTAAATGTGCCTGTTAAAATAACTCTATTTCAGTGGCAAAATGATACCGAGCTGTCAGGCCTCACAGCGCTTTTCTTTCAATCGCGTTCATGCAGGACCAGAGGCGCCTAAATCATGCCTAGTAACGTGAGTCTCAGTTCCCTCTACGTTTGCTGATGGCTGCCCGCTTCTCTGGTCGCATGTATTCTATATATATACACAGAGTTATTTTAACAGGCACATTTACCGGCAGTGTAATACAGATGTTTCCAAAGGCCCCCCCCCCCCATCCCTAATGCCGGCCGCCACTGAAATCTTGGTTCACTTCTCGGCTCCGGGCCTACGAATACAGCCAGGGCTTCAGAATCCTAAAAATGAGTTAAATAGTTAGTTTAATGAATGATGCCTGGTTTGGGGGTCACTGATGGATAAATTCAGAGGGCAAGTAACTGCGACGATAGTGTGCCGCTCTAGTAGGGGGGGTCGGTCGGTCATTTTCTTTTTTCTGGGCTAAGCATGGCTAACAGTGCATTAAACCTTGGCCTAGTCATCTTTCAGCAAAAGCAAATCAAGACCCACGGTTAGAATCTGAAAGGGAAGAAATAATCAAGGGCTTCACTGCAAATTTCTTATGCAGGTTTATCCTTGTGTTTGTTTATCAGAGGACAACCGTTAGCTGTGAATACTTGCTGCGTGCTTGTATCATAGGGCCGGGGACGTCTAGCTCTGGCTTAATTATTATACATGAAAAATAGGTTTGAAAAATGATGCTGCCATACATGTCAAAATAAAGCTATTTTCATTTAATACAGGTTGACTCAAAATGAAGATGTTACCAGTAAACTAGCTGAAATTGTAAACTCGTTTTAAATTATTGCGATGTCCGATGTAGGATTTATAATCTGACAGCATGGATCTGGCTACCTTCGTGTTATGGTCGCTGCATTGTATTTTATTAAAGCTTCCTGTTACCCGTGTGTTAGCAAATGATTAAACTAGCTAGAAAGGGAAAAGTGAAATATAGAAATGAGCAGCTGATTACCCTGGAGGTCCTCGTCTACTGTGCATATCCATACATACTTAAGATTGTTTTGTTAGTAGTCCTATTGGTTTGGTAGTACTAGTAGTGTGTATTCTGGCGACTGGTCAACCTATTTTGTAGCAGATTCTGTGGGCTTGCTATGCACAGTTTTGTAAACTACCTCTACAATGGTGTGCCAATGAAAATGTACACAGACAGTACAAGGCAGCGCTGTACTGACTGTCCAGGTGTGCAGTAGGAGAGGAGACATTGTGTACACTGCCAGTGCTGCATCAGCGTTGAAAGTGTGCAGTGTTGAGTGTTAACTTGTATGTTCAGTGACAAAATGCATACACAGTTCAGTTGTTCCAAAGATGCTAGGGTGTCCCGGGCTGCTTTTGAGCATAGTGCTGTGAGGGGAGTGAACAGCGCTGTGGGGGTGTGCTGTATGCCCGGTGGTGTGAGGGGTCTGATTGCATGCACTTGTGTTGTGAGAAGATTAAAAGTGCACAGTGTTGCACTGTTGTGCATGCTATGATGTTTCGGGATTGATGCTTACAGTGGTATCTCTGGTGACTGTGCACGGTACTGTGTTAAGAGTGCCAGTCTACTCTGCCCTAGAAGGCCCGACACCAGCATTGTCAAACGTCCTTCTTTGTGTAGGATACTGTATCGAGGTTGGCCTTGTGCACAAAGCTGCACAGAGGCTGGGCATGTGCACAACAATGCTTCATCAGAATTTTACGCCTCTCCACTTTCAAATGTCACCAGCCGCCACTGCGTGGGGAGCGACTTGCCTGCGAGCAGGGTCAGAGGTCGCTATGATCCTGGATTTATCACCCTCTGTCCTGGATTTCAGTGAGGTCAACTCTCAGGCTGCTAGCACTGATGGCCTCCTGCATGTCCCAACATCATGTCCAGATTTCAGAGGAGACAGTAAAAGAACTGCAGTGGTTTTTACTGGACAAAGATTGGGTCAGCAGCAGACCGTTCTTCGTACCCCACCCATCGCTAACAGTGGTGACTGATGCATGACTTCTGGGTTGGGGCAGCCACCTGGGTAAGTTGGTGATCAAAGTGCTATGTTCCGCAGTAGAGCCCCGTCTCCATATCCACCTCCTAGACCTGTAGGCCATCTGCTTGCTGTTAAAATCCTTTCTTCCATCCATCGAAAATAGGCTTGTACAGGTGCTTAAGGACCTCACCCCACCATGTGGTATTGCAGACACACAGGGAGGGTGAGGCCAGGACACTGTGTCAGGAGGCACTATGTATCTAAAAATGGCTGGTCCATCAAGGAATTTTCCAGGTGGTGATCTTTGAATGCCAGGTCAGCACAAGGCAGGTCATGAGTGGCAGTTTCGCCTGGAGGTGGCACAAGGACTGTTCCACAAATGAGTAGAACCCTTACTCGATCTATTTGCCAACGCAGAGAACCCACAATGTCAACAGTTGTGTGTGTTGGATTTTCCAAGGCATCTCTTCGCTAGGATTCATTCCATCTAGGGTGGAACTTGGGACTCTTGTATGCCTTCCTACCAATAACACTTCTGCCCCGAGTTCAGAAGAAGATCAGGTCCAATCGTCTCAAAGTCATTTTACTGGCCCCGGCTCAAGCATAGAGGGCTCTTAGGCATGATCATCTGTCCTCTGATCAGGCTGGCCCACTGGGAGCATCTGCTGCTGCAGCAACCAGGCATGTTCCTGCACCCGGGCCTTCGCAGTCTCCACCTTAATTCTTGGAAATTGAGCGGCAAAGCTGGACACCTTCAACCTTTTCCCAGAGATGGGGAGGTCATCTTGGTAGCCAGATATCCCTTGACAAATTCAGTATATACCTGTCAATTGGGCAAATTTCTAACTTGTTTGTTTTGGCATACTGCATGCAGACTGACCGCCTCCAGGCAAAGTTATCTGACGTTTTGTTGTTTGTTGTCTTTCGCTCTTTCGCCTAGCCAGGTTTTACTCCGGGCTACGTTGAAGGTTACTTTTCAGCCTTTTTGTTACCAGGTCAGTCCTTATTATTTAAATTATCTGCTGTGAAGTGATTTTTGAAAGGCTCACAACATATGTTTTTTTCCTCTCCATTTGTTATGAGACAGTGGGACTTGAACTTGGTCCATCATTGATGTGTGCTGCCTTTGAGCTGCTTCACATCTGTCTTTTGTGGCATCTCACCCAGAAGACTGTGTCCTCTTTTCCTTAACTTCATTACAGCGTGTAGGTGAGTGTGTGGGTCTCCGTGTCAACCTGCCATACTCCATCTTCTTCCCAGACAAACTGGTTCTACGGACACAAGCATCCTTTTTGTGAAAGTTGTGATGCTGTTTCACGTTGGTCAAAATATCATCTTACCGGCATTCTTTGCTCCGCCTCACCTTACTAAGAAAGGGGAGAGACCTCATGACTTGAACCCCAAAAAAGCACTTGGTTTGAACATTTGTGGTAACCAAAACCACAGAGTGGACAATTAGTTCTTTGTGGTGTTCGCCAGAGCGAAAAAAAGGCAAGATTTGCAGAAAAGGAACATCTTCTGCTGGATTGTGCTCTGCATTAAAATCTGCTAATTGTTGGCCGCAAAGCAGCCTGTGAAAAGGCTGCAAGCTCATTCAACCAGAGCCGAAGCGGTTGCCACTGTGTTGGTTTGCAGAGTTCCTGACTTGAACATCTATCAGGCAGCTACATGAGCATCACTCCATACATTCATGAAGCACTACTGTCTGGATAGCTAGGTTCACCGAGATGTCCATTTTGCCCACTCAATCCTACAGTACTTTTTGGTTTGAGTCCTTTAACCGCCCCACCTTCTAGTAGGTACTGCTTTGGTATCTATTCAGAAGGTGAGGTATCTGCGGTTAGAAGTCTCTATCAGAAGAAACATGTTCTTTAAAGTTACAGTGGGACGTGCTAGTCATCGACTGAGAATGTATCAAGCATTTAAATTTATGAAAGATACCAACACTGGAAAACTACTGTTGGAGATAAATAACTTTTACCTTCTGGTTTGATGTTACAGTGCCTCTTGCCACAGCTACAGACCAGGTTTAAAATAGCTTGCTTGGATAATAGTCTTCGATCTTCATTCTTTTGGACTTTCTGATCTAAAAATCCAGTAATTCGTGCTGAACGTTTGTGTGATGCGAGAGACGGACCCCAGCTTGCATATTGTTGGGTTTATTTTCTCAGTACAGATTTCATATACGCGGCCTGGAACTCTCATCTGAAAGTGCAAGATACCACAATATTTAAAATGGGTTTGTGAAAGATTGGAGTGTGCAGGTTTGACCCTTTTATTTAACGAAATAAAACAGCCCATATTGGAGGATATTGCACATAATGTCTGAGTTTGTGACCTTCTGAATGTTCTCTTTGGCAGCATATAGTTGGTTGAGGCAATTACTTTACAACTTTTAATATCCTTCATCTTAAAATTTAGATGATTTTATTCTCAGTCACAAAAGCCTCACAGTTTTCCCACTGTCATTGGGAGTTGCCTCTTTCTGATTTGGTGAAAAAGCTTTGGAGGCTGCGAGGTCTGGATGGGTTAGTAGGAGTCTGGGCATGGATGGGGTCATAATGATTGCAGCCTCCCACGGGCTACTTTGGCCATGGCTGTTAAAAGCTGCATTTACAAACATGTTGTGAAGGGATGAGAAGTATCTCAGAAATTGATTCATCTTAAAAGTCACTTTCCATTAATTTCACTCGCTTTTCTTGCTCTTTGGGGTATGATTGCACACAGCTTTGAAATGGGAATTTTATTTGGCATGTGATGTATAAAAATGAATTAAACTGCAGTCAAAGATGCTTGTTTGGTATGTTGGCTATGGGTTCTTGGATATATTGGTTATCAATATGCTCCTCTATTTAAATGTTTAGTGAACATGAATATAGCAGATTCATTATTTATTTTCGTTCTTTTCTATTATTTGTGTAGTATAAACAAGTCTCCTTTTGCTGGCTTCAGAGTTTAATGGAACCCTAAATCGAGTAAGTAGATTAGGACACTAGGGGATAATGCAATTAAAATTTCATAAGAACTGAGAGGCCCGACAGTGTGATTGAGGTGAAAATGAGGGTAACAACAGAAGTAGGTTAATCGAGCATAAGTCTCATATTCACGTTTGTTATTGAAAATAATCTAGAATTGTACTTTTGTATTTAATCACAAATAGGTGCATCTTTTTGGGGCGTCTTTAGGAGGTTTTTTGGCTCAGAAGTTTGCTGAATACACCCACAAGTCCCCTCGGGTCCAGTCCCTCATACTTTGCAATGCTTTCAGTGACACCTCCATCTTCAACCAGTCCTGGACAGCTAGCAGGTAAAGAAAGCAAGCACAAGCTGTTGTTTGGCTAATGTGTATGTATGAATTTGTGCAGGGCTTCCTGTTCATTATGACCTTCCTCAGACTAAAACAATAACTCAAGACGTCAAAATACTAGTTTTTGGGATATGTGTTTGTCTGGGTAATGCCACTGCATGATGATGACGGCAC
This sequence comes from Lissotriton vulgaris, assembly GCF_964263255.1. NCBI lineage: Eukaryota > Metazoa > Chordata > Amphibia > Caudata > Salamandridae > Lissotriton > Lissotriton vulgaris. The sequence goes on from NC_141687.1 coordinate 1,859,320,633, forward strand.
AGTCAGATCAATATGAAATAACTGAAGGCTGCGATTCTCCAATATTGTTTCATACTGGAAGCAAGTCTTATGTATAGGACCAGAGAGAAAATCCCACTTGTTCATTGTATAAATCCCCCCCAAAAAAGTCATTGATTGCTGTGTGCTGGTGCAAAACTAACCCAACAGAAAGTGTTTCATAATGAAAGGAAGTCTTGTGAATAGAACCGGATACAAAATCCCACTTGTTCTTTGTATATATTTAAAAATAGTCATTGATCACTGTGTGCTAGTGCAAAGCTGACCCAACAGAAAGAGTTAGTTATCAGTGGTGCAACCATCGAATCCCAGGGCACAATTTGAACATGCCACCAGCTCTTGGTCCCAAATACTCGTGCCACATTATTGTCCCCTTGAACAGCTTCTGGGAACCATATTGGCCAAATCTACACTCTGATGTCCTGTCTGATTGAGGCTCCTGACATAGTCAGGTTCAATGTAGGCACTCAGATGCATATTTTTTTTAATACTTCAATTCTTCCTCCTGCCAAGCAAAGTTGGCTTTCCAAATTGCATTTCAATTCAAAGAGCATATGTTAGTTTTGGTTAATAATTATTTTAACAAGGCTGGTGCTGGGACAGTATATTTTTAAATAGATCCCAGCTTGTTTTTCCTCTCTAAATCTTTTTTTCAGGTGGGCTTCGTGTAAAATGAATCATGCTTTTTTTACATGACCATTTCATCAGCTTCTTTAGATAGCCACAGTCTTTCTGCCTGTTTTAGTAGGGTTTTAGAACTGGTATAATAAATTCAAGAAGTAAAGAGATTCTAGATCCAGGAAGTAAAGGGATTTTATTCCCTTTACTTCTTTGATTCTAGGAAAGATGAATAGATCGGGCAATTCCGGCGCTCAGGCTTTTGAACTTCTTTGTGAGAATGGCCAGGTTCCAATCTCTGTCTTGTGGTCAAACCAGTATCCTACAAGATTTCATGAAAGCTTTGGCCTTCGTGGAATATTTACTCTGAAGATCAGGAGTTTATGTATGTCTGTGCTTGGACAGCTGACTAGTAAAAGCAGCTCATCTTGTGCTAGTCACCGGATATCTTCAGCCCTCCATGACCCTTCTACATGACTTGGGCTTTTCCATCAATGCTCAGAAGTCACTTAGTCTTGGGCAGAGGTTGACCTCTTAGGTGTTGTGTTCAACACAGTCTGAGGGCCTTTCTTCTTCATCTAAGGTTTGCACCTATTCGGGATATGATTCCAATCTTTTTCAATGTGGCTGCAGTCCTAGTTCTGTATGTCATACACTAGTTGGGCTTGATGGTCTCGCACATCTGGTCTGTCCCACATGTGAGATGGTAGATGAAGGCCCTTGAGTAGTGTTTAAGAAGATGGTGATAGCTCTAGCACAAGAGGATTTTCTTGGTTCAGGCGCACATGTTCCTTTCTGTTCTTCGGACCTGCATTAGAGAATGGGCCATTGCTAGCTTATGGAGGGTTGTCCCTTCAGCCTTTTGCAGCTACAAGACACTGTACTTAATAGGTGCCTCATCTTTGTGCTGGGGCGCTCATCTGGGTGACATGACTGCACAGGGCCCTTTGTTTCTGTTAGAGCGACAGCTGCACATAAATGTTCTGGAGTTGCTGGCAGTCTATCATGCCTTGAAGGCATTTTTCCTTTTCATCTTATGAAGGGCCTTAGAGATTCCATCGAACACTAAATCGAATGCTCACTATGCCAACAGACAGTGTAGTGTACTTTGGTGGACCTTGTGTTGGACCTTGTGTTGTAGTGCTGGACCTTGCAGCAGGCATCTTCCTGGCGAAAGTTGCCCTTGAGGGCATCCTCACTGTGATAGTAGATGCACAAATTCTTCTCTCACTAGAGTGCCGTGAGTGGGAGCTTCATCCCAAAGTGACAGAAAAGGTCTTCGCATTCGGATATCCATGCATAAATCTCTACGCTACAGTCACAGGAATTGTGCTCCTTTTTGTGAAATATGCTTCTGTCCAAACGGTTACACGGGTGAAGACTTTAGGATCAACTCGCCACTGGGTCTGCTTTAGGTATTCCCACTCATCCTGCTTTCAAAAGTCCTGCAGAAGGAGGGTGCTGGACGACAGACCTCAACTGATCGAAATGACCTCCGATGAGGTGAGGAGGATTTGATATGCTGATCTTGTATAACTCGTAGCCCTCTTTCTCTCCCACACAGGGGAAACATGCCTTTTCAGCAGGATGGCACTGCAGTTGCATGCATGAAGAATGATCTGTATAAACTAGAAATGGGTTTACCACCAATAGTGGCAGATGTCATGGCTGCTGGAAAGCCTGCTACAAAATTCATTTGTATGGGCCGCTTGTTAAAATGTGTTGCTCACAACTGAAGGATTTAACCATTTCTAGCTTTGTCTCACTGACTTCTGTTCTCTTGTACTTTCTTTGCCCATCAGGGTTTGGAAGTTGCCAGTCCCAAACAATATCGTGTGGTTTTGCCTGTTTTTCTGTCACGCTAAGTTAATTCCCTGCACCAACCCTTCCTTCTTCCCGAAGGTAGTTTCTGCTATAAATATTGTCACTGAATGTGAATACTCTTCTCTTTGTGGTGTTGCTGCACCCCCTTTTCTGAATCATTTTGTCCACCATAAGCGTGGAAGGGTATACTCAGATGTGAGTCCCTTGCTCATTGCACCATCAGGATTCAAGCAACCGGGGCCGACGACTGCTGAAATGCCAGAAACCGGTCCCCGGTAGCTTGTTTCCTTCCCAGTATAAGAATTGGCTTGGTAGTTTGGTTTGCCCTGTTCCCATCATGCAATGGGACAGGAACAGACTAATTTGCATGTAGCCAGGTTCTGAGCTGGGATGGTGCAGTGAGCTAAAAAACGGTGATGGATCAAGCCCTGATCTTTGGACTGGGTAAGAGTGGTCTGCTTAATTCAGACACTCTGTTCATCACCACCCCCTTTTCTGAATCAGCACCGTATAGAGGGCAAGCATGCAACAAGGGTTAAAAGCATCTTGGGTAAAAACAGTAGTGTTTTCATTTAGCTGTGCGTGAGTCTGTTTGTGTTACATGGTTTTTAATAACTTATTTCAATACTCTATTTTAACTGGGTTTTTTTTGTTACAGCTTTTGGTTGATGCCAGCATTCATGCTGAAAAAAATAGTCCTGGGGAACTTTGCGTCTGGGCCCATGGATCCTGTAATGGCCAATGGTATTGATTTCATGGTAGATCGGGTAAGGTTACGTGTGATATTGTGGGTGTGATGACCTCACCAGGTTTGCTTGTCTTGGTTCTCAGTCCTTTCATGTGTACAAGTATTATGCAGGTTAAAAGACCTTGGATATGTAATTACCTGCTTAAAAAGTTGAAAACTGTTTCCTGGTACATTTCCTTCTGTAGTTTCCAGCTGTATATGTATGTATGTATGTATGTATGTATGTATGTATATATATATCTATCTATATATATATAGATAGATATATATATATATATATATAATTTATTTATTACGTTTTGGTTCCAGTTTGTTGCTACAAATTAATACAAAGCTGTCTGGTTCATACTGGGCATGCATAGCAAGCTGACCACATAGCACTATTGTCCACCAATGTTTTTTTGCCATATTGTATTAAGATCTACAATTGTACAGTTTGTCAGTGGACTTGTGCTTTCCCTTAACATGGTCTCTCTAATGCACTGTTCAAAGCATAAAACAGGACAGATTAATAAATGGCTAGTGTAAGTTTTATTAATTGATGTGTAAAAAAAAAAAGCATTTTATTTCACGTCACTTTTTTAAAAAAAATTGCTTGCCTGTGTTGAACTTGTCTTTCTTTTTATTCATTTTTGTCATTCTTTTTATTTATTTTTGTAGCACAGGCAGTTGCTATATTTGTCTTTTAAAGTGGATTCAGGAAAGACAACGCCACTATCAACGTGTAATAGGAAAGATTCCGGATTTGGACAGCAGTTAAAATGTGTTTCATGAGATTGTAGCGGACACAAAATTACTTCAGAAATAGAACTTCTAACTTGTTTGTCTCTTTTTCTAAAGTTGGAAAGTTTAAATCAAAGTGAGCTGGCTTCTCGACTAACTCTGAACTGCCAGAATTCCTATGTGGAGCCCCACAAAATCAGAGACACTGCAATAACGATCATGGATGTAAGTTTGCAGGCGAAGTTTTAAAATGAAATTGCCTTGAATATTCTCTGAAAAGAACATAACGTATTGAGTTGCCTGCAATACATTTTTTTTGTAAGGAAGCTTCTATTGAATGTCACAAACATAATCACTTTCGAAAAGGTCTTCTTGGGCCAAGTTCATCAACGGTCTTGAAAGGCATGTGTAAACTAGAGATGGTCCCTCACTGTAATGTGGGATCTTTAACTTTTTTCTTGTTACTATCATTGGCCTTCTTTCTTATACGCAAACATATATAGTTCTGATAGCATGTTATATATATATATATATATCATGCTATCTTGAGATTCAACAGATAGCAATCTAGAATGAGTCCTTCCCTGCTTGTTCCGATCTTAGCTCTAGGAGGTTGATAAAGTCATCTTTTGTTGACTGACAATTGTTTTTAATGGCCCATGTGAGCATCCTGCCCTCTGAAAGAGGCATCTGTGACCAGAGTTTGAACTGGACAACCGTGAAAGAATGAGATCCCTTTTAGTAAGGTTTTCGGTTGTTTCACCCATGAAAGTGATTGTGCAATACCCTGACAATGTATTATCTGAACAAACAGGGAAGCACTCATTCCAGACAGCAATCTGTTGAATCTCAAGTCATATGGAAATGGCTAATAACAGAAAAACCTGAACATCTCAGCAGTTCATCTACCAGGCATGCAAAGTGTGGAATCAATGTGGCGTACTGGAGTGTCGCGCTTTGTCCTTTGGCTTTCCGAAAGGTAATGTGGTTGTCAAGCCTCCACTCAACTGCTCACCCTGTAGAGTTGGTTTCCAGAAGTGACTTTTACCTCTTTGTTCTCTTTTCTTCTGGGTGTCTTCCTTCCCTTCGGCATTGTCTCCACTGGGAAATTTATTGTGGGGAAATTAGCTTTTAGAACCAATGTGGTTGACAATGTCTCTGGGAGAAACAGACTCTGAAAGTAAAGTATATTGCTTCCTGAGAAAAAGGTGTTTGGGCAGATGTGGAAGGACTCCAACCAAATGGGGATGTTACTTTTCTCAAAATCCTAGGGTAACTTTAGTTTAAGGTATTTATTTATTTTTGTGTTTTATAGAGCGCAAACTTGATCTGTAAGGGTATCCGAGTGCTTTACAGGAATCATGGAAGTGTACAAAAAGCTAGGAATCATAAGAATATACAAAAGGTTAGGAGGGGACGGAGTGCTGGGTACAAAAGGGATAGCAAGACACGAGGGGAGGCAGTAGTCTGAAGTAAATAAGGATCTCTGAGGTGGTTGAGGGCAAAAATGTAAGCGAAGAATGTTTTGTCATCCTTTATGAAGCGTGCTAGAAAAGGGGTTCTTCTGATGGCGAGCAGGAGTGAGTTCCATATTCTTGGTGCGGCCCCAGAGAAAGCCCGATTATGAGTTGTTTTTTTTCCAAAAGCGTGCAGGTTGGAGCAAGAGGTCTCTGGTGGACCGGGAGTTTCTGATTCTTCCGGATACCACAAGTTCTTGTGCGAGATATGCAAGGGAGTTAGAGTATAATGTCTTGTGTGTGATCCAAGCCAGTTTGAGCTGGATTCTGGCCTCGAGAGGAAGCCAGTTCAGAGCTTTCAGGTGTGGCGAAATGTGGTCGAATTTCCTTGTGCCGGTAAGTAGTCAAGCGGCCGCATTGAGGCAGGCTTTTAAGGGTGCCAGGGAGATCTTGGGTAAACCCGAGAGGGTAGAGCAGCCACATTCCAGTCTGGGGATGACTAGTGCTTGGACTGCCATTTTTAGGTCGGGAGCGTCGAGGAAGGGTTTCAGTTTCCAAAATAGCTCAGGTGGAACCTGGCTGATTTGGCCATCGAGTTGATGTGGTCTCGCATGTTCAAGTTGCAGTCAAGGGTTATTCCCAAAGATTTGGCATAGACCACGATTGTCGGTGGGCAATTTAAGGCTGTGATAGCCCTAGTCCACATCTGAATCTCAGAGTTGGTTTTTGGAAGGGAAAGTAAGAGACATTTTGTTTTCTTCGCGTTGAGTTTGAGTTGATTGGAGGCGAGCCATTGGACAGTCAATTTCAGGGTCTCGTTCAGGGAGAAGATCTCCAAAGATGAGGTTTTGATGTAGATCTGAGTGTCGTCAGCATACATATGGAAGGAGGTAATCGCTGTATGTAGTACTTGGGCAAGTGGTTCTAGGTAAAGGTTGAACACGGTGGGTGACAGCGTTGATGCTTGAGGGATTCCAACCATGACCGGAGAGGGAGCAGACTGGTTGCCGTTAATTAGGAATCTCTGTGAACGGTTTTGGAGGAAGGACCTAAACAATTCTAGAACAGGGCCATCCAGTCCCATCCTGAAGTTGAGGCATTCGAGTAGTTTTTCATGATTGACAGTGTTGAAGGCCGAGGATAGGTCTAGGAGGATTAGGAGACAGGTTTTGCCTTGGTCAAGGGCTTGGAGGGCATCATCAACAATGTGGAGCATGGTGGTTTCAGTGCTGTGCCCAGGTCTGAATCCGGATTGGAAGTCATCTAGTAGGTGAAAGTTGTTGATGTGTTGACTTAGCTACGGTTGCACACACTTCTCCAACACCTTAGCTAAGAGAGACATGTTGGTGATAGGTCTGAAGTTGTCTGGGGAAGCTGGATCCAGCGATGTTTTTTTCAAAACGGGGAGGACTTGGCTGGCTTTCAGAGCATTAGGAATCGATACATGCCAGAGAGAGGCGTTAATTATTGCATTCTTTTTTTTGATTTGAGGATGTTTCTGTTGTAGGCATTTCTGGCCGAGGAGTTTTAGGTGTGCGGCAGAGGGGTGCTGTCTCCAGATTCTTTAGGATTGCCGGAGTGATCTCCTCTCATTGTTGAGGAATCCAGTGAACCAGGGGTTTCAGTTCTTGATTTAGGTTCTTTTTAGCTTTAGTGGGGCTAGGTCATCCAGAATCTTCAATATAGCAGCAGAGAAATGATCGTTGAGTTCACTAGCATTTGCAATATGCGGGGGGGGAGGGGGTCCGATAAGCAGCGAGCTTTTAGTTCCTGTGGTCCAGGTTCTTGGTGTCTCTGACCCAGCGTTTAGGAATCACCGGTTGCGGTGCTCTTTTCTTGTGAGTGCCAGGTAATAGGAAGGCGATGGCGTGATGGTCAGACCAGTCACATGGGACTATAGAGATTAGCTTCACTGTTGATTCCTTAGAGATGATCCAGTCGAGAGTGGCCCCTTTCGAATGAGTTGGGAGTGAACAGGCTTGGGTCAGGGCTTGATCAGCCATGAGGTCTTTGATGGCGTTGACATGGGTTTCCTTGGGATCATTCCAGTGCAGGTTGAAATACCCAAGGACAATATCTTTATTGTTGGAGGAAATCTTAGCTGTGATGAATTCCATAAGGTGGTCAGCAAAGGAGTCGTTCATGCCTGGGGAGTGGTAAAAGATGTGCAGATTGAATATTAGGGTCGAGTAGCTGCAAATGGAGAGGGTGAGGTATTCGCAGGAATCAGTTGTCTCGGCAGTAGTTCTGTGACGAGGAGGTTAGAGCGGTAGATGCAGGCGATGCCTCCTCTTTTCTTGCTAGATTGCCTGTCCAGCCTTACAATGTTGTAGTTGGGAGGGCCTAAGAGGTCCAGGCATGGTAAATGAGGATTCGTTGAGCCATGATTCTGTTAGAATTGCTAAGTCGAGATTTTTGTTCAGGATGAGATGAGCAATATCAGCAGTGTGCTTTACTGCCGATCGACAGTTGATTAAGAGGCCAGATAGGGAGGGGTCAGAGGGAGAGTCAGGAGTCTGGTCAGACAGGTGTATAGGCGCTAGGTTGCTTTGAATCACACTTCTGTTCCGGAGGGTAGCTGATCTGTTGGGGTTGAAAGTGACCGAGCAGATGGCATGTTCGGTACTCACGTCTGGTAAACAAGGAGTAACTGAGGCAGAGTTGTAGTCCCTGAGGATGGCAAGGATTTTCTTTTCAGTGAGGTCTTTCGACCTGGGAGCGGCAAGGGTAGAGTTGTAGGAGAGGACGAGAGCTAGGGTTTCCTCCTCCGAGAGGTGGCATGGTTGCTTGCGAGGGCGAAGGTGTCTCAAGGATAGCGGTAGTGGGTGGTTTTGGAGCTCTGTGAAATGAGGGGGGTGGAGTTCCGCAGGGGCTTGAGGTTAGCGTGGGTTTCCTCATCCGATAGATGTTTGAGATTTTTGTATGGTTGAATTTGTCTATTTGATGGTGGCATGCCTGTCCATTTACGCATTCCTTGAAGTTCAAGAACTGAGTCTTGTAGGAGCTAAATATTTGAGTGAGAAGTCATTGTGACCTAGTATTTTCCTCTTAAATTGTAGTGCATTTAGTATGTCCTGTGAAATACTGTCGGCTTGACTTTTGAGATTTTCGATTTCCTTTAGTGTAGCCGTAGGTGTACTTGCCTATTTTGTATTTTGCTTGAGGGTCTAGTGACCTGGGGAATCTGATCAGTGACTTCTCCGATGTTCCTTTTTTCCTCATTTGAGCCTCTCCTGCATATGATATGTGATGAACTACGTTTGTCCAGTGATCTTATTATCAAACTAGGAGGAGACCAGTTTTGTATGGGACCCAATGCTGTTTGTACTGTTGTTGTGAGGGGTTTGAAAGGAGGGTTAAGCTCCCTACTCTCTATTGATGGAAGGGGGTTCCCACTACATGGCATATGAGTGGGGGTAGGCATATCCTGGGGGATTCGATCGGACCTTTCCCGGTGTACTAGCGTTGGGATGAATTTGGCGTATTGTAGTGGTTCTTCTTCTAGACCTGTGTCAAGTGAGTCCCTGGAGATAGTTGAAGGTAGTGGCTGTTGGGGGTCTTCTGTTGTTCTGATGGTCATGGGGATAGATTGTTTGTCTTCTTGTGTAATAAGGTATTATTTGGAACTTGTGTTGAATACACAATCTGTTAGTGTTGCAAAAACGTCGTCAAATTTCTTCAACTCGTTGGCTGCTTGTATCAACACAATGCCATTCTTGTAAATGGTTATGCATAGTTCAGCTCTTAACCTTAGAGAAGGGACGATTGATAACTTGGTACCATGTGGGATATTTCTTATATTATTTATGTTGAGCATCTCCGTCAAGGCATTGCCCAATTTCGCATTTCTTCTGATGATAAATATAAGGTCATTTACAGTAAAACCCTTTTTTAGATGGAAGGATGGGTCAGAGATTAGCGTATCTGGGTTTTTCCTAATTAGGTTGTGTTTGAAGTTTTTGGCAGCGTTCTTAGACAGGTTAGAAGGGTACATTATGGTGTAGGAGTTACTGCCTGCTGTTTTCAGATTGATTCTGGACATAGTTAAGGATAGATAATTGAAGGTAGGTATACAACACTTCGGGTGGTCCTGCAGTAGTAACACCTACTTTGCTGTATCCTTTGGTGCTTGTTGGCATCTTTGACTATCCTCGAATTGCTGCATATCTATGCCCATTAAGGGAGAAAGTAGTTGTATAGGGCGTAAGAAAACAATTAAATTCCCTGTGTTATTCTAAACCCATCAGGACATTAATTGAAAACAATGGATGTACAAAGCCATTCACCGGTTGGCCGCCACTTGGTCGAGATTGGCTAAGCTAGTAGCTGTAGTACTTTGTTTGTCTCCCGTGTGCCGTCCTCTTTCCATTGCCAGCATTAGCATGGTGAGCCAAAAGCTTCCATTTTGCAGGGACTGGCAGTGGAATATATCTGTGAGCTCAAAATGGATGAGCAGGTCTGTTTTCAATATTTAAGGGGTAATGAATTTGCCATGCAACTGGCTTCAACTGATTGGGCAGCGGGGGGTTTCCCTTTACCTGTGTACATGCTGCAGGTACATTTTTGCTTCTCTTTGATTACATGTGATTGGAATAATTTCCCCTTGGTGTTTCTCTGGTGCATGGTCGGAGCTTAGCACTATTTGCAGACACCCACTGCCTACCAGGTTGTGGGCGATGATCCCATTCACACTTACTTCACACACATATGGGCCGTATGGAGGAATGATCCCCACCTTTGTTTTAATGCTGGTAATTACTCCACATATTGTTGCAGTAACACATATACTGGATCTCCTTCTTAGTGGCATTGTTGGTCTGTAGTCACTTGTCCGTCTTTTGTGCAAGGCTACAGTTATCAAGGGGATTCCATGCTCTTCAATTGGAGGATCAGAACTTTGACCATTGTCGTCCTCATCATAACAAGCCTTTCCATAATTTGTTTCCCCACTCCTTCTTATTCACTAACTCCAGTAGGATTCACAACATGGTATGTTTACTGTATATCTTCATTTAGGAGAACGGTGAGATGGTGGTAGCAACTTTCTCTGAGTCATGTGATATTCCTCACAGCCCTCTGAAAAACCATAAATATATTCAGTCATCGTCTTCCTTATACTTTTGCAAGATGGAAGAGTATGTTTGGATGTGGTGGCATTGGTATCAGACAACTGTATTAAGGTTGCTTGATTCTTACTGGCTGGCCAAATGCTGAGTCCCGCCTATTGTACCTGTAGGGTTTGTTGAAGGGCATGTTCCTTTTCTTGGGTTTGTTGCATTTGAAATTGAGTGCCTGGTTTGAATGTTGCAGATCCACTAATTTATTAATCTTATTTTCAAATACATGGGATTCCAAATGGAACATTTTGGAGTAGATTGCAAGCTTGCAGTATCTGGTGGAGTGAGAAGTATTTCCAAAATATGTTTATCAAATGTCCTGCAAGAAACAAGGTCTGATTCACAAGACATCTCCCCAGTTCTGTAACCTCTCCCACCTGCTATCCTATAACCTGAAAATTCTCCCCTCCTATCTCCCCACTTGTCTGCAAAAAAGCAAGTTCTGATCAGCAAGGCATCATTCCAGTATCTACCATCATATTGACTTACTTGATAATCCTGTTTAGATCGAACTACTCCCCACGATGACACAATCCTGTTCCTCACCTCCGTTTTCTGATTAGTCCCGATATTGAGAAGCAGTTCCTGTTTAGGAAAACTAGAGCTGTGATCTGTTTAGTGAGGAATAGGACTTACCCTGCCCCTCTCCTTACAAGGTTTGACCCAACTCCTTCAAGTCTCGTTTGGGGGGACAGAGATAGCAAACGTGGTGTCTCCTTGGTGGCCTGTATGGCAGTACTTCAGGAAGGCAAACTCTTTAAACGATATGGGGGAAAGGTGATTGGCTCAAGTATTGACATGACTGTGATTCTTGCATGTACTGTTTAAATTTGTTGCATCACTGTTGTACTTTGTGAGGCTTTCTATGTTGGGAAACCCTGTACGCTGCCTAAATGAGTGCTCCTCTCTCTGTCAGACAACTCTTCAAGTGTGGCGCACCTACCACAACTTGGACTGGGAAACCACGGCTTCCTGGACAGCTCCCTCAAGAGAGGGGCAGAGCGAGATAGCCAGGGAAATTGAAAGGCCAGGATCGAGCCTGGGGGATGAGGGACTGGGGGATGGACTGTGTTGAGGAAACCCAGCCCCATGTGCCTGTCGCTTTCATTGCATTGACCTGATGTCAGTTGTAACAGACTACTCGAGTAATTTGGTAAATCATACATGTAATATGGTGGCACGTTTTGTTTTATTGTTTTTAGGGGAAATGAAAACCGATTAAAATATTATATTTTTTAATGCATTTTCATCCTTAAAGAGTTGCAAGTCCTTCCTCTAGACGTTCTACTATCTTTAATTGGTGAAGGTTTAACGTATAATGCATTAAAAAAAACCATGACCTAATAAAATGCCAAGAAGAAGCAATTTTTCCTCACATGCTTTATCTAGTCAAATGTGGTCGATAGTTTTCCTCATTAAAGGCTTGGCTTACAGCGTACTGCAAGTATCCAGGTCAAATCTCTATTTTCCCCCAGAGTCTTGTGATAACCGAATTCTTGGAGGGTATTAAAAATATATTTCAACGTCCTGCAAGGCCTTCCCCTCTGTGGGAACTGTATATTGTCCTTTCTAAACTTGTGACTACCTTTTGAACAGATACAGCCTCTTATTCAGTACTGGTCTTGTAATGCTGCATTTTTGGTGGCTGTTATCTCAGCCAATCAGGTTAGTGACAGGCACGCAAGTCTTATGCGTTGTACATGGTGTTTCATAACAATAACAGAGCAATAAGAAAACATCCTCTTTCCAAACTAAAGTGGTTCCTGATCTCACCAAACAATATCTTTCCTGACTTTCTTTCAGAGTCCTGTGTGTACAGCAGAGGGTTCTCTTCAAATGCTAGATGCTAGAAGGCTTGGCAACCCAAATACCTTACTATAGACAAAAGCTGTTTATCTGAAGTGTGTCCACTCCTCCCTTTTCACAGACTGCTGTACAGACCAATTTGAGATGGCTAGTGCCTGCTATATTTGTTTCCCATTAAAGAGCTACTAAATCTTCGATGGGCAGACCAAAGATTTCTTCAGCTGGAAAAGTGGCCACTGCCATGAAATATTAGATTATTGAAAAACTGTATAGGAATCTACCTGGAATTCAATTAATATCTATAGGGGACACTCCTATCTTGATCAAAATCTCTGTGTTGATCAAGTCTCCATATGGAACCTCTGCAGCCATAGGGAAATCTACCCGATGTGTTCTCCTTCAGTTTCTCTGCTTAGGATTGACGATCTCTTGTAGGAGAATGAAAAGGTATTTGGAATCTTAATTCTCGTTCAAGTGGTTCTTCATTAAACTCATTAGCAACATCTGGTAAAAGCATCAGACCGGTGTACCAATGGTTTTCATATTTGTGAGATCCAGTGAAAGTTAATTGAAGTCACTGCCACTCCAGCGTATAATGGCATACTAATTGTTATGACTCCCTTAAAAAGGCAATGTCTGCTTTTTTAGCCTCTCCACACTTTAGTCTATCCAGCTATTTTACACGGTACCCTGTTTGAAATACGTTCTCCTTTAAAATTGTTTTCATCTCATGTTTCTAGGTAACCGATTTTTACGCAAGGGTATTTAAATCTTAATTGCATTTTTTTGTAGAAAAGAATGAATTAAAACCTGCCAATTAAGTCTGAAAATGGACTACTACAATTTGTTTTAAAAGTCAAAATAGACTTAGTAAATATTTTTTTAACTCCTGAGGGATCCCACACCTGGGCAAAACAATTCAGTTCCTTAAGAGTCCAATAAAGATTCCCTTAAAAGAGAGCGAGTACTACAAGGAAGTGACTTTCCATTTTAATAGCATGAAAATGCTTCAGTGAAGTATAAGGTCATCTGATCAGTTATTATGAATTAATAAAAATAAAATGTGCTGGACAGTCTTTCTATTAAAAGCAGTTCTTTACATATAACAATTCTTAGTAATTTTCTACTTTCTATGTAGGTGTTCGACAACAGTGCGCTTTCAACTGATGCCAAAGAAGAAATGTATAAATTGTATCCTAACGCCAGAAGAGCTCATCTCAAAACAGGGGGCAACTTTCCTTACCTTTGCAGAAGTGCTGAAGTAAACATTTATGTACAGGTGTGTATTTGGTTGACTCTTAACATAGAAAATAGTCTCCTCAGTAATGCAGCAAGAGCAAATATAAGAGAGAGCGTACTTACCTTGTTATAGTAGTGTCTTAATGCAATTTGTTCTCCCTAGGTACTTAAACAAAATGTTCATAGTGGGAGAGAATATACCTTGCTGTGGTACATTTTAACATGTTTGAATTCTTCCCTGACTTTAAGCTGGGTACCTTTGGTAGTCATTGTTAGCATAGCAGTTTGTCTGATACTACTTCTAACCGCAGATTCCGTACGTTAGAATATTTCTCAGGCCTAAGACTAGATTGGGAAAATCTTGAGTAGTACCTCTACATGCTGGTAGGTGACGTCAATGTAATCCGCGTCCGACGTAAAATGCATGGTGTTGTGACGTCACATACTTTCTTTCTGAGCCAATAGCACGGATCGGGAGAGCTGCCTCAATCACTTTTTGACCACTTTTATTTGTATTGACTCTTTGCAGATTTGTTTAGAGCTATTGCTCCCAGTGTGCTGTGGACAAGTCCCCTAAAAAAACCATGGGTTTCAAACATCATGGGGACTGTCACAGGAAGATCTGTGTCAGATGCTCACTTGGTCGGTCTTTGGTGTCTGACAACGACTCCAGGGCCAGCACCTACTGTCGTTCGATGCACCCAAAAGCGATCCGTAAGCCGGCTATGAAGCTCCTTGGGTATCAGTACAGCAATCAGTTGTCTACTAAGTTGTCTTCAAAGTTATCAAAGTAAGGCGAGTCCAAGAAGCACAAGAAAAGGAAGTCGAACCATACTTAATATTCCCCCTCTCTACCTCGTGCTTCTAGGCCCTGCTCCCGCACTCCGTCTAAGGAGCTGGATGCCTGGACCACTTCATGCCTCCCTAAATTGCTTGGAGCCGGAGCAACCCCTGTGTAAATTAGGAAGGTGTATACCACCATGCACTCTGTCTTTCAGCCTCCTACGTCGTCTGGTGTGCCTTAGACCCCATGGAGTTGAAAGGGGTCCTTGTTGTGTTACAGCCGGATAGCCTAACCTAGACGCTAACTGGGACGAGAGAGAGTCCTCCCAATGCCACATTGGATATTGCCAGCGCCACGCAAACCACGCAGAACCCATTGTCCTGTCCAATTTCAAGACAGTGCCACCTTGATGATGTCGACTCCGGCACCAACTGAACCTGACCAATCCGGTTCAGGTCCACTAATAGACAGGGGACGGCTTGTACTTCAGGGATGCTGATGACGACATCTATGGATTCCGTGCCCAAACCAATGATCTGGGCCATGTCATCAGATACTGACCTGGTCTCTCCTGAGGAGGGCGCATCCTTCACTCTGGTGGTGGGGAGGGCGGCAGAGGATCTCTACCTTCCTCTTCCCTCCATCACAGTTAAGTTCAACATTTTGACAGAGGTGCTTCAACCGGGGCTCTCTTCTGCAGAGCCACTGCCTTCCCTTCAGTGAAGACCTTACTGACATTCTTCTGAGTCCTGGGCCAAACCCTGCACAGGTGTAACTGTGCACAGGATAATTGCTTATTGCCACCGCCCGCACCTGAAGTCCCAACTTTCCTCACTCAGCATCCCACCCAGAGGCCTGTTAGTGCAGGCCTCTACTTCCAAAGTCAACCTGAGTGTGTTCCCTACCACTGCACCGGGCAGGGAATCCAAGAGGCTGGATACCTTCAGGAAGATGAATTTTAATTCTCTCAGCCTTGCATTACCGTCCGTGAACACTGTGTGTCTCTTTAGCTGGTACTCCCACAACTTGTGCCCTTAATCATGGTGGAGAAAGAATTTAAACTGAGCAATACCATCTTTGATGGCTTGGATGCAGCAAGGTTCACCATCCGGTGTGGATCGGAGACTACCTACTTGCTGGGCAGGGCCATTGCGTCCACTGTGGTATTCCTCCATTGCGTGTGGTTGAGGTCCACTGGCTTCTCTAGGGATGTCTAATCATCACTAATGGACCTGCCCTTCGATGGCTCCCCCTTGTTCCGAGACAGAAGACATGGGACTCAGAGCAAGTGTACTGTCAAATCCCCCATCCTTCTGGCAGCATCCGACATATTTATTTATAGTGTTTATAGAGCACTCTGTGGGTAGCCTGGTATCCTGACGCTAAGCCTCCAAGCCTCTTTAGCATGTCCTCAACACAGCAACACCCTGTTGGCAGCAGGATCAGACCCTACCCCCAAAGGCAAGCAGTAACATCAGGCATTTGGGTGCTTCAGATTGTCATTTGGGGTTTTGCCCTGCCATTTTTGGAAACTCTGCCTCCTTTGCCACATTTGAGGGAGGGAGGGAGGGAGAGAGAGAAGAAAAAAAATATATATATATATATATGTCAGGAGCCGACTAGCCCAGACTTTACACACGCACGTTCCCGTCCATTACCTACACTTTCACAGGCTCCTAGCTTACTCATAAAAGAGGGATGCTGTCATTTTCTTGAAATTAGCAGTAATATATGTGTTACTGCTGATCTTTCGGCAGTCCTTAATAGGGGGAATGCCCATCTACACACCGTCATTTTATATACCTCATGGTGAAAGATCTCATCATTTGATAACAGTGCCATCCACAGGCACACTGATTGATTTATCTTGGTCTGGACTGTCACGCTGCGAAGAAGGAAGGACACCAAATATATTTTGGACATAAAATAGGGATACTTTCCCGAAACAATGAAGCGTGTGCTGGCTAAAGGAGGTCTAACTGCTTAAAGAAAAAGACAGAAAATAAAACCAACAGTCAAGACAAGAATATCTCTGTGTTCATTGTACAGTACAATTTAAATAATTGTGATTATATGAATTGTGTGTGCCTTATGAGTATAATCATTGGCGTTCAGTCCTAGGATTGATAATTAGGGGAGAAGGGTGTATCTTCCCATCATTTGAGAGCACCACAAACCTAAACCTGGTTTATTGAAAACTATATATGATGGCTATCGGAGGACCGCAGACCTCATAATCACCCAAGTGTTAGAATCCGTCCAAAGGTGGACCCTTTTCATATCTGCCAAAACATTGCACTGCTGACATTTTTCGCTCTACCTCATCCTTCACAGGCAAAAGAGTCTTCATTGTTTGGACCCAAATAGAACTTTCTCTTTTAAATCAAACGAACTAAAGAACTCCAGGTGTACGATCAACTCTTCATTGAGCTTGCTGGAGCAAAGAAAGGCAAGGGAGTGGGGAAATGGGCTATCTCTCGATAGATTGCACTCTGCATCAATATCTGCTACACACTAGCCAGGAAGCGGCTTCCTGAAGTCTTTGAGACACCATCCACTAGAGCCAATGCTGCTACTACTGCGTTAGCTGCTAAATGGGTGCCACTACCCATGTTCATGAAACAGTACTGCCTGGATGCTCAGTTCCTCTAAGATGGGCTTTTTGCCCATTCAGTCCTTAAGGACTTTTTGTTTTATGCCAGCTCACAGACCCACCTCTGAGCTGGGGTTATTGCTTTGGTATCTATTCTAAGGTGAGGAATCTACGCTTTTTGTCGTAGAGACTCTACCTAACCGCAGATTCCTCACCCACACCTCCCTAAAAATCTCCCCATCCTGCCAAATGGGCTCTTCACCTATAAAACCTCAATATATCCTGCACACTGGTCAAACGTCATTTAGACATGGCTCCTTGTTTTTGGTGCGGGAATAGGCATGAAAAAACAGATGTGAACACACTGGGGGGGTGTCTTTATAGGCACTGCGCATTTCATATCCAACGCAGATTATGTTAACGCGGAGTTGCCGATACCACCTACCAGTGTGCGAGGTACTGCTCAAGATTTTCAGGACCCAGTCTGAGACCCGAAAATATTCTGAGGTGAGGAATCTGTAGTTATTCTCTCTCTCGCTCTCTCCATTACCCAAGGTACGTAACTTGTTGTTCAATGCAGCATTTGACATTGATAGCAAATGGAAAACATTCATAGGCCTTAATTAACTCCATGGCTGCTAAGGCAATTCCCCTCCTGTGCTGGGAATTGCTATTTTACTTGTTTTATGACGAGCTGGGCTCGTCATCAGTGTACGAGGAGGCTACACCATGACGAGCCCAGCTCGTCATCAGCTTGGAAGGGGTTAAGCCATCCTCCTGATTTTATAACTCAAAGTCCAGTCAGTGAGGTGGAGGGGCTCAGGCTTCCAATCTTCCTAGGCCAGATTTTCTCTAGCTTGGTATCTGGCAACAGGGAATCCTCCGAGCTCTGCTCAGCTATCCTTATTGCAAACTTTGACCTGAACTCTTTAAAGAAACTTAAGGAACAATGGGCAGGCAATACTCTCTATTTTTTTGTCTCAGGATTTGAGCTATATTTCATTTTTTGGTGACTAAAACCATGAGTGAATTCTCACATTCAGGGACTCTTTTCAAGCTATGCGAGGCCTGGTCGGTTTGCAACGATGACCCCCACAAAATATATATATATATATATTTTGCCTGCATAAATCTGACCCCTTAACTGTGACATCTGTGCAAATTTCAGCTGAATGCTAAATCTTGAGGAACATCTTCTGATACAAATGCTCCAAAGAGCAAGATGTGCAAGCTGGTGAGACCTATGTGAAAAGGCTAATCCAATGGGCTTCTCGGAGTCCTGTGAAATTCACGAACAGTTTGCTTTGAAGGGAAAACTTCTGGCCATGGTGAGGTCACACAAACTTAGTCAGGAGGTTCACCATCAGAGAAAGAAAAGTTCAGACTCTTAAGACTGTGCCTCCTCTGACTTAAAAGTGTGGCGCACTCTGTTTCATTTGAATCTGTTGACGAAAACCACATTGACAACACCAAGATCTAAAACCTCATCTACAATGACTGTCTTACCATCTGCAAAAACCACACCGTTGGTGAGCATTAAAACCTCATTGTCAATAAAGTATCCATGAACCACATTGGAATCTCAGACAACTCAATCATAGACTTAGGATTTCCCCATCAACGAAAAACACACACAGAAATCACTGTCAAAGACCAGGTTACTGCTGTCGATGAAATCACCATTGGTGTACCTGTCGATGGCAAAACCATCTCCGTCAAAGACAGCATTTACTACTCCTGTGACTACAGTGACTGAAACATCTGGGGCAATTAATCATAGCATATGCATGCCCTGCCTTCCATTACTGTGACATCTGCCTCATCCACTCACACGACACTAGTAGCCTTGGCTTTGTCTCAGAAACCTATTACCATTACATTACCATTATTGCAGTTGGTGTCTCCTATATAAATCCCTCTACAACCACCAACCCAACTTTTGATCTATTCTGTTTCAGGCTCCTCACACAGTGAGGAATTCAGTGAGCAATAATCGGTTAGGGAGATGATTTATTCAGATGAAAATATGCTGTCAGAGACCGCTTCTGGGGACGAATGGCCTCACCTCGTGGACATCCATATCATGTTATAGAATTCAGGCAAAGAAAAAGAGCTGTATGACTACCAAATGGCAACTTACTATGGTCAACCTCTAGAACTAGAAATACCACAAGCTCCCAGTTCACAAATGGTCCTAGGTACCAGTGGATTTTTTACACTTTTCAACTAGCATACACTACCAAGTAGGGATACTATGCATGATACACCATCAGAAGTAGGTGATCGAGGGAAAATGATAGACATGCAAATCATGGCAGTAACACCTCACAGGAAGATAATCATGCCCCGCAATGTGAGGACTGTGTTCCCAGAGAGCAGCTAAGCCCAGAAATATCTCAAGAGACTGCGCCAGATGATGTGTTAAAGCTTCCACATGCTGGTGGACAAGGAGGCTCAGAAGTTTGATTTGCCCATGACCACTACTGAAAATAAGCCTTTTCTGTTTAACAATCTTGGTCTTCTTATAGGCAGAGGGCCTTTTCTGCATGTGAAACTGTGTAACAGGATCCACACTGATTGTAAGACTAGGAAAGAAATACAAGATGCCCCAAATAATATCAGCATGCTTTCTAACCCGAGTCAAAATGGTCATTTCAGTAGAAGCACGACAGAAGTCAAGTATTCCAGCGACACCATCTCCGATCCTCTCAGAAAGGGATTCAACACTACAGGAAAAAGAGTGGCATATTTGCAGCAATGGCTAACATAGTGAGTGTTGAGTTATGATGCACCGCTATAGAACGACATATCCCCCGTTCATCAAAAAGCTCACTGATGACTGAAGAGAACAGACTAACACCACTCTAAGATAAGGGAGGTCCTGTCTTTGACCCTCATAGCTTCATCAATGGATGATTCAATCACCATTTTCAGACATACTGCTTTATAGTACAACTTTCGAGCCAGAATACAGTCAAGAGTGATTGATATGCCTTCCACTGATCAACATTTACTTGGCAAGTGTGTTAATGAGATCCTGCAAGTTATGAAGTCAAATACTGACATAAGTTAACCACTTGGCTTTCTACATTGGAGACAGCCCTATTTATATTACAGACTTCAGTAATCAGGTCAAGTTATCTTTTCAACTGTGTCGTTGGTCTCCCTTTCAGACTGCTATCCAGTCTCAGACCACCACTCAATATGGGAAAGGAGTAACAGGAGGAATGCAGCATCGCACAAAACCCATCTTCCAACAAAGGTTAAGAAAGTAGCTGCCACTCCAGAATTTCTGAGTGGCCTATCCCCCTTACAGGTAATGCCTGTGTGTGGGGGGTGGGGTGGGAGGGGGATTACGGGCATATCTATCAGGCTGGCAAATCAGACCACTGATGTTGGACATAATTCAGCATGGTCATCAGTAGAATTCACTTTGGTGAATTAACATCGCCTCCAGTCAAGGAGGCCCTAGAGCCAGTGCCACAATACTATTGAATCATTCAAATTTGGAAAAAGAACAGAGCATGGAGGCCCATTCTAGATCTATGGACACCAAACAAGTTTATAAAGAAACATTCAGAATGCTACCAATATAAAGATGTATTACAATCAATAACCAATACTATTTTAGATTTAGAAGGTGTCTATTTCCATCTGCTGAGCCTTCAAAAACATCGAAAATACCTCCTTTTCATAGTAGATAGTCAATGCTACCACTTCAAGGTACTGCCTTTCAGCTTTAACGCGGAACCTAGCTTACTACCAAAATACCTTGTTTCAGCTTACCTACATCATCAAGGTGAAAGAGTAAGTCCATACCTCAAATAGTGGCTTATCAACACTCTGTCATTGAATCAAACATCAAGGGTCATCCCCCAGACCATGAACACCTTACTACCCTGTTGTACTACTCTTACTTGAAACCTTAAAAACCATTACCAGCCACATATACAATCCATCCCTGAACCTTTAGACTACCTTACTACCCTCAACACATCCCGAGGCCTAAAACACCTCCCTAACACTGTGCACTACCCATACCTGCATCCCTGAAAATCCATACTACCTCCATACACTACCCATCCCAGAACCCTAATCACATCATACTACCCCTATTCACTACCTGTCCTCCAAACCTAAAAACCTTCACTGTCTCTATATATCACCCATTCCTGAACATACGTACATGTGTGTGTGTGTGTGTGTGTGTGTGTGTGTGTGTGTGTGTATAGATAGATAGATAGATAGATAGATAGATAGTTGGGAGTTCTAATTAGGACCTAGTTTCAGTGGGGAAAGTGTTTTTTGACTTGCCTGTATCTTTGGTACCATTTGACCAATCTTCACTACATTTTTTTTCAACAAAAGGGCACAGGTGATTCTAGTTGTGCATGGGACGTTTTGGTGTGATCCATCAAGAGGGAGCCGAGAAAAATTTTGAGGGGGTGTCAAAAGAAGGGTATTTCCCATGTTAATTCTCATAGGAATTTCAGACACAACTGCAGCCTAAACTGCAGAATGGAATTATACCAAATTTGTCAGAAAGCCAGCTCTTGGTCCAGAAAAGACTGCTTTTTATTATTTGGTGTAAATCTAGTCTGTAGATTTTCAGGTATTTAAAAGAAAACCAAATGTGTGTATCTGGAGGCGCGTACCCTCGGAGGAGTCGACAGTCCCCGTGCTGATATCTGAGTGACTGACAACATTTCAACCAAGAAGAGTTAACAGCCATCTAAGGACTTTACTTCATCAAAGCCAAAAAAAAAGAAAAAGAAAAAGTTAAAAAAAAAAAAGGGGGGGGGGGTGGGACAGGGTAGGAATACCACTGGGACCTCGCCATGGCAAAAAAAAGATTTTTCAATGATATTGCGACGGAGTAGCAAATCTGCAGCAAAAACAAAAAAGTGCGGGTTCCCACGCTTGTTTTTAATGAAGCCCCCATGTGGGCCAGGTTCCTGGGGCATGCTAGGTTTATCAAAATAATGGAGGGGGGAGCATGTGGCCCCCCCTCCGAGGGCATGTTTATGCCCTGGGGACCACCACCTCCCAAGGGCCTATTTAAACAAGCATTTGCAATGCAATAGATCTCGCATTTGCGAGAGTTTAAGTAATTGACAATGTAAATGAAAATGCCTTTTATTTATCTGTTTTGATAACTATCATAAATAAAAGACATTGTCATTTGCTATGCCAATAGGTATAATTAGTACTGAAATATATGTTGAGATGTTTACAGGTAAAACCAAATAATGAAAGAAAAAATCTTAAACCTACTATCTAATTTAGTTTATAACTAAAAGCCCATCCAACGCAATGAAGCCGACAGGAGCAAATATGATTACCATGCTGTCTCAACAAATAATATTAGTTAACTTCTACAATGTTATTTCCTTGCAGTGTTAACTACAGTACTTCGAAAAGAGTTTTTGTGTAAAAATGAACTTTTCAGTGTGGCTCAAGGCTTGTGTTTATTTGCTTTAAGGAGAACGCTGCATAGTTAAATAGCTACTGTGTGCTTTTAACGAGAGAAAAAATATTTCTATTGGCAATTACAATGTGATTAGGAATGGAGCATATGCATTTATGCATTTAGCATGATATTACAGCGGAATGCCCTCTAAAAGGTTAGTTCTTTTTAGTTCTCATATATAGTAAACTGTGGTACAAAATGTTTGAGCCAATTGCACAAAACGTTCATTGGCCACGGTGCTCCTGTAGTTTCTGTATTGGGAGATGATTCACTTGATGCAATCTATTAGTGATTTGGTGACTAATTTATTTTAAAAATAATTATTAACTTATGAAAATAGGACATCAGCAGCCTGCTTAAAGTTTACTATCCCAGCCAGTCTGACCTGCCGTCCTCTTTAAAGAAACCCATTAAAAAATATATCATGGGTGGCGAGGTCAATCTTTGTGTTGCTTGCACTGACGAGTACATCACCATCTTAGCATGGTAAAGGACGCAAGGCTTGTGATACAGCGCATGAGTTCGTAACATCTGTGAAGATTAAGGTTTTTCCCAAAGAGGCACACTGGGAAAGCAGGGGCACTGACTGGGGATATAGGAAGATTGGGAAGCAGAGCAAGACAATCAAATATGCATGCACCAAAGTATAAAACAGGGTATTAAGAGAATCTGTCAAAAGCAAAGCAAGTGTAAAACTCAGTGAAGAAAACTGAAATAACGAGCACCTGAATTCTCTGTACAAATATATTTTGTAATCCGAAAAGTAAAGGTTTAACTGTTCTTATTATGTAAATTAAAAACGCTGTGCTGGGTCCATACTAGACTGTAAACCTCGTTTATCCAGAAACCAGAACCACGCATGCCATTACAACGCGGTCGTTACAACAACTGTGTTGTTACAATGCATGCCATTACTCCGCAAGTCAATACGACAACCTGCTGTAGGGGTCGGAGGGTGTTGGATTTAAAATCCAACACCTTCCCTACTGTTACACAGACTTGGGTTGGAATAGTAAATTATACTATTCCAACATCCAGCGTCCCCCCAGAGCAAGTCGTTGTTCCGACTTGCAGAATAATGGCATGCTTTGATCTGGTTTGCGGGAAAACGAGACACGTATCTATTATACAAGAAAGCCGTTATCCTGTTCCAGCCAAATGAAAGTGCGTGACTCAGACATTCAATAAAACAACTTTACTTATAAGCGAACTGCAGGAGGTTGGGTGAAAGGGATGAAAGGATCCAGGCTAAGGATTATGCTGACCTTTTGCTCTGCAGGCATAAGCCTAGTGCAGCACCGTTCTTGTGTTTTCAAAGGTCTTAAGTAAAGAAAGTGACTGTAAACCAGACTTCTGATGGATACATCTGCCTGTGGACTCCTCACTTGAATATCCCCTGTGCCAGCATTTTGCGGAAACTTTTTCCTAGGTCTCCACACAGACGAGGACGTCCCAATACTATGGCTCCGCTCGCGACTCCGCATGACGTCACCGGAGCCATAAGGGAGCCTCGTCGGCGTGATGACGTCAGTTCCCTTTTATCCACCCCGTCGAAGCATAACAGTTTTCTGGACTCTCCATAAAGTGTTGAATTACTTTGTTGTTCTTTCATCTTTAACTGTTGCTGTTGAGATGGCATCTTTGAGGAAGTCCAGGTTTAAGCCCTGTACGGAGTGTGGGGGTCACATGTCTATCACTGACACCCATGAAGATTGTTTATGGTGTTTGTCGTCGGATCATGATGTGGAAGACTGTTTCAGTTGTCGAGAGATGAAACCCAAAGGCTCTAAAAGAATGGGAGGCCAAGTTTTTTATGGCAAAGGCAAAGAAGGAAGTAAGAGACGTAAAAGATCGAAATCGTCGATTTTGCATGCGTCAAAGTTGAGGAACCACAAGAAGAAGGGGAGATATGGTTCTCTGCGCCGTTCATCGAAGGGTAAGGCTTCGAGGTCACCTTCACCGGCTCCTCGATGTCGTCAGAAGGACTTGGTGTCTCCTTCGCCATCTCCTCAGGTGACGCCGGAAAGATCTCCTTCTCCAGAAGGCACTCTGGCGCAGTCTCCGGTGCCGAGGTGTTCGCCGGATTCGGGGGGCTTACCAGTTCAGGATGATCCATCTCCTGTGCACAAGGTTGAACCTGTGGCTCCACTAGTGGATCCGGCTGTCCCGACATCGGATGCTCCTCGTGTGGATGCTGACTCGATTCAATATCCACAGTTTCCAACTCCAGGTTCGGATCCAACGTATTTTTTAAATGCAATGTATGGGGCATTTGCCAAGGCAACCTTCCCCTCTGCAGCACCTTCGGGTCCCGTGGGTCCACTTGTCTTCAATTTGGGCGTTACTCAGCATTATGCCCTGGCACCCTTTGTGCCTTCCATGGCGACGGCCGATTTCTCCTTTGGATCAACTTTCGACGCTGGCTCCAGAGCTGTCTGTGCTGCGTATGGCACCGCAGACTCTGCATCTACGGTTTCGCTCAAGGAGAGGGGCACAGAGGCTGTTGAAAGAAGAACAGTATTGGAGAGAGGAGGTTGAAGAGGGTGAGATAGAGGGATCTGTAGATGAATTCGGAGGAATTCAGGAGGCAAGTGGACTAGATACCTCCCCTGAGTGGGAACTTTCTTCGTCAAGGGCTTCTCCACCTCAAGAGATAGCTCCATATCATACTGTTATCAGAAAGGCTGCGGAGCTTTTAGACTTACAACTACCTACTGCTGAGTAGAAGCCGAATTTGCTCACTGAAGTTTTGCATTCGCCTTTTTCAATAGTAGAGCCCTTTTTACTTTTTAATGAAGCCTCAACTGAGCCTATCCAGGAAGTGTGGCATAAACCACTCTCTTCTCCTGCTGTATCTTAATCTGTGGCAAGAAGATCTAGATCTGCTCCAGAAGACCCTCCCTTTCTGCCTTCACATCCTTCTCCAGAAAGCTTGGTGGTGCAGGCATCCTGCTCTAAACAATCTTCAGGCGCATTTCCTCAGGCTCATGCTGACAGGGACTCTAAGAAGTTGGAGCCGTCAGCTAAAAAAGTATTTTCTTCTTCTAGCATGGCACTAAAATCAACCAATGCTACCTGTTTGCTGGGCCGTTATATACATGCTTTAATGGAGGTTCCGTTGGATGTTCAGGCTGCTGCTAGACAGTTTATACAATCTGACCTGGAAACTGCTGATTCGGTGGCCAGGGTTATGAGTTCCTCCATAGTTACCAGGAGACAGGCTTGGATTTTCCCCAGACGTACAGGCTACCGTTCTTGATTTTCCCTTTGATGGTTCAAAACTTTTAGGAGGGGAGGCTGATTCTGCTCTTCAAAGGTTCAAAGACATCAAAGCCACGGCACTATCGTTGGGATTACAACCCAAGTCAAGGGGGTTCGGTTATAAGAAATATCGAGGGTTTGGGAGGTCCTCCTTTCGTAGCTTGTGACAACTTCAGCAGTCCTATAGAGGAAGAACTAGAGGTCACCAACGTGGGTCGGCCCGCAATCTCTCCTCCTCCTCTTCTACCTCCTCTGCTCCCCCTGGTGACGCAGGAAAGCAGCCCTATATCCCCCATCCTCGATCATGTGGGTCCTGCAGGGGGTCGGCTGTCTCACTTTCTACAGGGTTGGAAATCGGTCACGTCAGACCGTTGAGTTTTAAACCTTGTAGAAAATGGGCACTCCCTTCCCTTTAAGGAATTTCCTCCTCCTTACCATCCTTGCCAAGGTTTTTGTTCGGGGGACCATTTGCTCCTTCTTCAGAAGGAGGTCCTTGCTTTATTACAAAAAGGTGCGATAGAGGTTGTTCCGGAGCAGGAAAGGGGTCAGGGATAATACTCACAGTATTTCCTGATCCCCAGAAAGGATGGCAGGTTATGTCATATTCTGGTCCTTAGGGTCTTGCTCAGGTTCATCTGGCGCTGCAGCTAGAGGACTGGATGGCGTTGATCGATTTACAGGATGCATATTTTCACATCCCCATTCTGAAGTCGCACAGGAAGTATCTCCATTTTAAGGTGGGATTGCAGCACTACCAGTTTGCGGTCCTACCTTTTGGTCTTACTATTGCACCTCGAGCCTTCACGAAGGTGATGGCAGTGGTGGTAGCTCATCTCAGGAGGTCGGGGATTCCAGTTTTCCCTTATCTGGACGATTGGCTGCTCAAAGCGGAATCGCCAGAGATGGTGCTTCATCATCTGCGATGAACAACTCGGCTGTTGTTCAACTTGGGCTCTTCAACAAATGTGCCCAAATCTCACCTGGTGCCTTCTCAGCGCAACCTGTTCATAGGGTCGGTACTGGATACTATTGTGTGTCAAGCTTTTCCACCGCCACAAAGAATTCTCGACATTCAGGAGATGATTCCTTTGTTTCGCAATGGAGCTGCTGTTCCGGTCTTGAAGGTCCTTCACCTGCTCGGTTTGTTGGTCAACCATGCACGCTGGCACATGAGGGCACTCCAGTGGTGCCTCCGCAGGCAGTGGTATCAACACAACGGAGATCTCAGGAAGTCAGTCAGAATCTCCAGAGATGCTGCAGCGGAGCTGACTTGGTGGAGTTTGCAAGGCAACTTGACTCACGGAAAGCCCTTCCAGTGTGATCACGGATGCCTCCACTCTATAGGGTGGGGTGCTCATCTGGACGATCTAGAGGTCAAAGGTCTTTGGTCTCCAGAGGAAAGGTTGCTTCATATCAACCTTCTGGAATTGCGGGTGATACGTTTGGAACTAAAGGCTTTCCTTCCTTCCTTTTGCGATCGGTTCAGGTCTTGACGGACAACACTACTTTAATGTGGTACATCCACAAACAGGGAGGTGTAGGGTCGTATTGTCTTTGTCGAGAGGCTCTGCGACTCTGGTCCTGGGCTCAGAACCATCAGATTTGTGTGTTTGCAAATCATCTTGCCGGCGTGCTGAATGTTCGTGCTGACAGTCTGTCGGCATTACTCTGCCGATCACGAATGGCGCCTTCATCTGGAGGTGGTCCATTACATCTTCCAGATGTGGGGGTCTACTCGGTCGGATCTATTTGCCTCTCATGAGAACGCGCACTGCCCGTTGTTCTGTAGTCTCCAGTATCCGATGCAGGGAGTTTTGGGGTGCGTTTCAAATTAATTGGAGCACGCAACTCCTTTACGCGTTTCCTCCCGTACCTTTGATTCCTTGGGTTCTGAGGAAGATTCGCCAAGACCGGACCTGTTATATTCATCGCCCCGGATTGGCCAAGAAAGGTGTGGTACACAGATCAACTTCACCTCTCATCGGGGGGCGTGGCCAAGCAGCATGGGCCGACAGGATGTGAGCTCCACCAGCTCCCGGACTGTGGACCCAGAAATCCTGTTTATATCATCCTCTTTGGGCTCTTACCCACTTGAAATCGGGAGTCGAGGGCTCCTCTCCCACCGGTGGCCCCTTTCGTGTGCGGCAGAGGCGGGACTCCGCGTGTAACACCAAAGAAGACGCTGGCGCTGTGCAGACCGGGCCTCTGCCTACGCGAGGCCGGGGTCTGCGGCCTACTACGGAGTGGACTCGGAGGGGCGGACCTGCGGTCTCCGGAGGTCATGGTGCCGCTTGACGACGACTGAGCCCGCTGCCATCTGGGGTTTCGTCTTGAGGCAGGCTGTGGACTGCCGGCGAGTCTTGCTGGCGGCCCTTCTCCCTGGCGTTGCTTCGGGGGCTGCGGGGGGAGACGCGGCGGCTGCCCCTCCCCCTGGCCGCGGCGCGGAGGACTAGTCTATTGCTGAGCGCTGCCTAGGAACCTTTTCTCCTACCCTGGGAGTCCTGGAGGGGTTCGGCGGAGTCTGTGGCGGACAGAGGATGAGCGGACCTGGAGGCACAGGGGGCCTGGTCTGCGACTCCTTTCCCTGCTCAGCCGGCGTCTCGCTACTGCGGGAGTGCGGCCATTGCCTGCAACGGAGGGCCTGATTGCTAGGGGACTTGATGCCCATTGACGGCGCACCGCGGCGCCCTGCCCTGGTTGGAGACTTACTGGTGGGGGGCCTGGGAGGCCCTGCCTGTGGCCGTGCGGTGAGGGGCTGTGGGTCGAGCTGTCCGCTCCTGCTTGTTGGCCTGAGTGCCCCCGGGGGCCGGGTGGCGCGAGGGGCCTGCACCCTACAGAGGCCTGATCATCCTGGACCCTGCTGCTGGACGGTGGACTGGGTGGCGTGTTGCCTTGCCACCGATTTGCCCTAGCAGGCCCCATTCCTTTCCTGTGCCCCTCCAGTGGGGGCTGGCTGTGGCCCCGTATTGCCCCTGAGGACGCTGCCTTGGTGACCCTGTGAGGACCGGCGTGTGCGCCACCCTGCTCAACCGGGACAGCGCCAATGGCCTGGGCGCTCCCCCAGAGGATACCCCAGCGGTGTTTTTCCTGAGTACTGGCCCGGGCGAAGTCGCTTCGATCTACAGCTGGGGACGACCGACCTGCCTGGTAGGCCTCCTGGGTTGGGGCTCTCTGCCCTTCCCCCCTCCCCGAAAATAGGATTGCGGTTTATGGGGAGAGTGGCCCCGCACTCCGGGTGACAACGCTCTGCTGAGATTGGCGACCCCCTCCCGGTGACTTCTGGCCTGGAGATTTTTAGGGTTAGCAGGCTGAGGACAACAGGCGTACAGTGAGCTGGCCCGGGGGAACCGGCCTGTGCCGCGCATTGAGGCGATAATAGCTGGGAGTGCTTTGGATACCCCACTGGAGTGCTGGTTGCGACGTCTCGGATAGTGGCAATGCGCAAGGACATTTTGTCGCGCTCCACGCAGCCCAACACTGTTACACAATATACCACCCCGCGCCTGCCCTCGCACCGGATCGCGCGCCAGTCGGGTCAGGACGGGGGGCGCGGGGGATCCAGAGGGCTCCAGCGAGCCTTCCCGGGCGGAACTGCTAAACATGATATAGCCAGGGACCAGTATAAAGCTTTCCTTTATAGGTATAAAAAACTTATACTGCAAACAAAGGCGGAGCGCTATGAGTCTCGTCTAAATAAAGCCGGGAATATTCAGAAAGAGACCTTCAAAATTTTAGCTGAGCTGAGCAAGAAACCGGAAAATTCAGAAACCAGCATAGATTGTAATACTTTTCAGGGATATTTCCTAGAAAAAGTGGAGAACATCATCTCAGAAATAAAGAGTAACACGATGAATGGACTTGTCCTACACCCTGATTCTCATAACTCCACGGACCACACTATCACGGAGTTTCCAGAGATGGATGTGCTGAGTCTGGAGCAACTGATGGGTAGAACTAAATCAGGTTCCCCAGCTGACCCGTGCCCTCCCAGGGTATTCCGAGAGGCACGTCCTATACTGGAGGAGCGTGTTATCTCCCTCCTTAACAGATCTTTAGAAACTGGGTACT
Organism: Lissotriton vulgaris; assembly: GCF_964263255.1. Taxonomy (NCBI): domain Eukaryota; kingdom Metazoa; phylum Chordata; class Amphibia; order Caudata; family Salamandridae; genus Lissotriton; species Lissotriton vulgaris. Next base: position 1,859,350,359 of record NC_141687.1, read on the forward strand.
TACCTATTGAATTCTAGGAAGCGCGTGTGAGGCCCTTATTGAAGAAACCCGGTGCTGATCCTGCGGTCTTAAAGAACTACAGACCAATTTCGCAGCTGCCTTTTTCTTTCCAAGATTTTAGAACAGCACATCCTGAAGTTCCTATCCCTTCACGTGGAGTCCCATGATCTACAACAAAAACAAAAATGTGTATGGAGGGTCGAGGGGAATATTTAATGACCTGTCTGTTCATACCCCTAATATCAAGACAAAAAACACTCAAAGGAACAGACCAGGTCTATGAGATGGTGTCGCCATAACAAGAGACTGTGAAACAATAGGATGCGTGTATGAGCAAATGCTGTCAGAGACATGAGCTAGACCAAAACCCATCAGCCCACCCTTATGGTGGAGTTAACGTCATGTGGGAATTGCTGATCATTCAATACCACAACCGACCATGTATTGCCGGTGTGGGAGTGAATGTCCGTGATCTTAGCCATATTGTCTGTGCTAGAATGAGGTTGGTGGAGGTGCAGTGCTCTGGTGAGAGTGAAAAATAAAATTGACTACATAGACTTTGAAAACATTTAAAAGAAAGTCAGTGTGTCAAAGGTTAAAAACACGCCTAGTAGTAAGACTACCTGATGGCGCTATGCAGAACGGTCGACATGTTTCAGCCATAGGGGCACTGCCCCGGCTTTCTTCAGGACCAAAGATGTAGAAAAAGCTACTGCAAATGAAAGTGAAGTGTAAAGTGACACATAATAAATGTACTCATGTCTCTGACAGCATTTGCTCATACACGCATCCTATTGTTTCACAGTCTCTTGTTATGGCGACACACCATCTCATAGACCTGGTCTGTTCCTTTGGGTGTTTTTTGTCCCATGATCTACTCCACGAGCGACAGGCAGGATTTCGAGCACATCACAGCACCGAATTGGTGATGCTTTCGGTGCTGGATGAACTAAGAGGCATGGCTGACATCAAGAAATCGAGCGCCCTGATTCTTTTAGATCTGTCAGCGGCGTTCGATACTGTCAGCCATGCCACGCTCTTGGAAAGGCTTGACAGCTTCGGGGTGAAAGGTGTTGCTTTTAAGTGGCTGAAATCCTTTCTTTTGGGAAGGACACAGAGGATACAATTGGGGGACTTGACATCAGATATGGGGACTTTAGGGTGTGGGGTGCCCCAGGGCTCCGCACTGTCCCCACTGCTGTTTAATTTATATTTTCAGCCTCTGATTGTGTCTCTGGCCAGCATGGGTTGCAGAGTTTTTAACTATGCTGATGACACTCAGCTTGTTCTGAGTATCGATAATACTGAGGCCGCGCAGTCCCAAGTACAGAACATTCTGAGGTATACGGTTGGGTGGATGACGGGAAATCTGCTGAAGATCAATCCAGATAAGACTGAGGTATTGGTAATTCCATTGGCCACCTCACCTTGGAGCGATCTTTACTGGCCACCAGAGTTAGGTCCAACTCGGAAGCCGAGTGCAGCCGTAAAGAGTTTGTGGATTAAGTTGGACTGCGATTTGTCAATGGGCAGCCAAATTTCTTCTGTTGTTGGGAGCTGTACGAACATCATCAGGCAGCTACGGAAGTTAGCTCCAGTCCTTTCTCAGGACATGCTGCGAACAATCGTAGCGGTAACCATTATCTCTAGATTAGATTATGGGAATGCCCTTTACCTAGGCCTCCCAAAAACTCTGACTAACAGATTGCAGGTCGTGATGAACGACGCGGCTTGATTGATTTTTGGACTCCCAAGAAGGACTAAAGCTTCTCCCCTATTGCAGAGCTTACATTTGCTCCCCATAAAAGAGAGGGTAGAGTTCAAGAGTCTATGCACGGCTCATAAAGTAATTTATGGCCATGCACTGGCCTATATTAAAGACCGTTTGGCCGTGTATAATCCAAAAAGAACACTTAGATCCTCTGCTTCTCAGCTGCTGATTTGTCCTCGGTACAGATTGGTGACTAAGGGAGGGAGAGCCTTCTCTGTGTTGGTCCCTCAGTTATGGAATAAGCTGCCAGAGGCACTGCGCAGAGAGTTAAACCTCCTAAGGTTCAGAAAGTCTTTAAAGACATGGTTGTTTGGGAAGGCTTTGGGTGCAGTATAGGCTGTTGTATTAACCTTCTGTGTTGTATGTAGTTATGGTACAAATTCCATCGGTATAAATTCCATCGATTTCCAAGCGCCTAGAAACCTGTAGGTGATTGGCGCAATATAAATCCAACATAAAAAAAAAAGGCCATACAGGGCTCACATACTGCACTGGAGCGCCAGATTGAGACGGTCTCAATTGACGTCAACCTGCTCCGAACAGATCTCTGGAAGGTTGCGGATAAAGTCTCGGACGCTGAGGGCAATATCACACAACTGCAGGGTGAGGTGGCCTCTCTGAAGAAGGCGGTCACGCACCTCACGGCCACGACGCATGCCCTGGAGCGCAGAGCTGAGGACGCAGAAGGGAGGGCGCGTCGCAGCAACATCAGGTTCCTAGGGGTACAGGAACGGCTTTAGGCTGGTAATGCGGAGAGATTCTTGGAGACCTGGATCCGAACGACGCTGTGTCCGAGGGGCCTCTCCGATGTCTTTGTCATCGAGCGGGCGCATCGAGTTCTGGTCCCGCCGCCGCGTCCTGTGGCTCCCCCGGGCGCTGATCGCAAAGATTCTGAACTATAGGGATTGTGATGGTATCCTGAGAGCGGCTAGGGAATCAGCGGATCTCACCATTGAGAATAGCCGGGTGTCCATCTACCCTGACTATACCCAACAAGTTCAGGAGCAGAGAAAATCCTTCTTGGGGGTAAAGCAAAAACTCCGGGAGATGAAACTACAAAACCGCTGCAATTATTGCTGTGTCTCTCTCCTTGACGGTTACCCACCAGGCCCATTTTCTGTCGGACCATGCTCCGGTGACGTGCGTGGCGCAGTGGGTTGACCAGGCTTCCCGTCCCTGGACCTGGAGGATGCATATGGACCTCTTGCAGGACCAGGTGGGAAGAGACCATGTGGCGACGGCCCTTACTAATTATATAGATCTAAACTGGGGGGACGATGATCTGCCCTACTCCACTAAATGGGAGGCTCTGAAAGTGGTGGTGCGTGGGGCCTGCATGGGCCTCACCTATGGGGTCCGGAGGCACTTGCTCTGTGAGTTGCGGGACGAGGAGGATAGACTTCGGCAATGTCAGTCTCTATCGGATCCCGTTGACTCTGATCGAGAGACAGAAAGAGAGGCCCAGGTGTCCGTTCATGACATTCTTACTCGTTTGGATAAGTACACCCTGGGTCAGTATCGGCAGCGTCTCCATCGTGAAGGGGACAAGTCTGGTCGACTGCTGGCCTGGATTCTTAGGCGAGAATTTGCTCCGGAGCGGATAGTTGCTTTGAGGGATCCTGCTGGGGACATGGTACATTCGGAGTCTGATATTCTCGGAGCCCTCCGATCTCACCTGGAGGCGGTGTATACTGCCGATCCCTCGATCACGGAGGCCTCCTATCGGCCTTATCTCCAGGGATTGACTCTCCAATCCCTCTCGAAGGAGGCAGCGGAGGAACTGGACGCAGTTTTAACGCTCCGGGAGGTGAGTGGCGTTGGCCGCCCTTCCGTGGGCTAAGGCCCCGGGCGACGACGGCTTCCCGCCTGAATTCTACCAGTCGTTTGGTGATGTCCTGGGCCCCCTCCTCTTGCAGGTCTATGATGAGGCCCTGGAGTGTGGCGTCCTCCCGCCCACCATGAATCAGGGGGAGGTTTGTAAGATTCTAAAACCGGGAGGAGATAGTTGCGACCCTGCGGCGTTCCGGCCTATAACTCTGATCAATATGGACGTGAAGATCCTTACCAGACTATTGGCCACTCGGCTGGCTCCACACATGGCACACTTGGTCCATCTGGACCAGTGTGGATTTATCCCTGGTCGCAACACCGCAATGAACTGCGGCGCCTGAACCATATCCTCCATGAGGTGCGTGGTAGGGAGGATCCCCAAGTCCTGGTGTCAGTTGACCTGGCAAAGGCCTTCGACACTGTCAGCTGGGGGTATCTCTTGGAGGTGCTCCGAATGGCGGGGCTGGGGACAGTGTTCTGCAATTGGATCCGGATCCTGTACGGAGCACCCCGGGCTAGGGTCCGGCTTGGGTCGGCCCGCTCTGAGGAATGGTCTTTGGGAAGGGGCACTCGATAGGGGTGCCCCCTGTCGCCACTCCTCTTCGCCCTGGCGATGGAGCCCTTGGCGGTCTCTGTTCGTACGGAGATGGAGCAGTGGGGTATCAAGATGGGAGATACTGTGAACGTGATTTCCCTCTATGCGGACGACGCTCTATTTTATTTAACCTCCAGAGCGAATCGCTGCCCGTTTTACTGCGATTGCTGGACCGCTTTGGTGCAGCCTCAGGACTGCGTATAAACCCTGAAAGTCCCTGATCTTTCCTCTGGCGGGCTGTGCGGTCGATCCGGGAGTGAGCCTTCCATGTCTGGGGCTGAAATGGGAGCTGGAGGCCTTCCGATATCTGGGAATCCAGGTGGCCTCGTCTGATTAACAAATGCTGGTCCAAAATGCTGACCGGGTGCTCCGCTCCCTGCACCAATCTGTGTCCTTCTGGAACACGCTCCCTCTTTCCCTCATGGGGCGGTTAGCGGTTGCTAAAATGGTGATGTTGCCGAGAATGCTCTATGTTCTGCAATATACACTATGCCCGCTCCCCCGCGAATATTCCGTACGCTCAACACGCTGCTCACATCTTTGCTCTGGGCAGGCGGGCGTAGTAGGGTCGCCCTGCATACCGTGGTCCAGAGCTTGGAGGAGGGAGGCCTAGAGGCTCTGAGGTTTGACCTCTATTATTACGCAGCACAGCTCCTGCCAGCCGCGAGGTGGTTCGCGGGCACGGATAATTGGGAACTACGGCTCCTGACAGGCAGGGCGGACGAGACAACACTGCAGGTGGCTCTGATGAAGAGACGGGGAGCAGGCGATGCCCTGCCCTATGTAGTGCGACATGCGGCAGGGGTCTGGCAGCTGTTTGTTGAAAAGATCTTGCGGCGGGCCCCCTTTCACAGGGAGCTGCCAGTGTGGATTTTGGCCCCGGTGACCCTTATGGAGTAGATTATGTCCTTCCGGGACTTGCGGGACGGCGGATGCGAGACTCTGGTGGACCTTTATCCAGACGACTCCTTCGTGTCCTTTGAACGAGCTACGGAAGCCTTTGACCTGAACAGGGGACAATATCTGCACTATAGGGGACTCCAGGCAAGGGCGACCTGGCCCCAGTTCCCAGAGGCGCCCCCGTTGACCCACACCCTCAACATCCTTCTTTCCTGCGGCAGGGGGAAGCGGCTGATCACATTACTGTACTCGGCCATGCGACGGGATACCGCCCCGCCGGTCGTGCCGTCCTGGGCGGCCTGGGAGGCGGACCTGGGATTGTGTGTGGCATAGGGAGGGTAAAAATATATTTTTTGTTGCAGTGCATAAATGTGTTAAAGTGATAACAGTGAGTGAATTAAGATTGGGTTGTAGAAATGGAAAAAGAACGGTTTAATAATTTCCTATCCACACCCAATATTAAAAACAGTGCATAGTGGTATCCAACATATAAATACTCAGATTGAAGGTCAACATGTTTCTGCGGTAGTTGGAGTCTCAAGATCTCCTCCAGCTTCGTCAGGACCTTATGTCAATGCTACTGCATGATGTGGTTGAAAATGAAAAGTGAAAAATAAATATCACCTGAAATTCGCCCAATATGTGGGGAATGTGCTCTCCACCTCACCTGGCTACAGCTCAGGTAAAACGGAGCACCGCTCTGTCCGTCGGAGTACAGAGCGGTAAATATATTTTTACCCTCCCTATGCCACACACACAAACCAGCACATTTGAGTTTCTCCCACTTGATTAGGTTACAGTTCACCTAATCCTAAGTGGTTAAACATCTATTCCTTCTGGTGAAGGATCCCAAATGATGTAGGGCGGCACAGGACGGGTATCTGATGGGAATCATTTGATGGCCACCACGTACCATTCAAACTTGGAGTTGGTGACTGTTCCCGAATCAACACATACCTTAACAGTTTACTCTCATTTTCTTGTGACCCGATGGTATCTTTTGGTTATAATTACAGTTAGGGGATGATACCATTGCTCGGTCGTTAAAAATTCCCCACCGACCCCCCACATTTGTTTATAGTCTATATTAAAATAGCCTTTGTATTATACCAAAACACCTTAGATAAAAACACACACTTTACAATGTGCCAACAGGCACGGGCAGAATTTACAGGGGATATGTACAGGACAGGGCCACATGGACCACTGTCAGGAATATGCACTTTTAGAACTTAGCACTGGGTACAATTAGCACTTAGAACATAGAATATAAAATTACTGTAGCACAAAATAGCAACTGTAGCACACAACCAGTAACCACTGGTAACAGGTAAGTACCACCTACGCAACCCTAACCACCTTAGGAAAAGGTCACGCAGGAAACCAGGATCTCACCAGCAACACCTGTACTAGGAGAAAAACCACCACCTAAGTATCACACTACCTGTAGGGGTATAAGCACATTACACATGATGCATCACAACACATTCAGATTTGTAGGGAAGGAAAACAATGATGCATAATTATACATTCAGCGGTGTAAGAACAAGGCACATCACGTATAAAAACACATTCAGAGGTGCAGGAAAACACAATTGCGCAAAACTCACATTAGTCACCACCTGTGACTGTCCCTAGGCCCTCTGGCCTTGTTGGGGCTAGGATGCCCTGTGTCCCAATGTCAGGGGCCTAAACGAAGCAGCTGCCCACTAAGTGCTGGGCAGCTGTAGGAGACAATGGGGTGGCCAACACGGTGGAGCCCCGCAGGCTCTGGTCAAACACTTGTGTCCCTGTGAGCCTCGTGGGCTCTGAGCAAAAGGTGGGGCATGGTGGGAGCCTCGCAGGCTCTCACAACCAAAACAACTGTGCCCCTGGGCCTCTTATGGGCTCTAATCACTGCTGCCTCCACTAGGTGAGCGGCCCGCTGCCAGCTGGGGCTGCTCTACCCTCGCAAATCCCCCTGGAATGTAGGAGTCTCCCAGGGCTCGAATAGGATTGGGCCCGTTGTTGGACTCCTTCTTGGACTCAAGAACAAGTAATGCCCCCAGAGCCCTCTCGGGGCTCGTTACAAATGTGCCTCGAACGTTGGAGTCCCCCCTCGGGGGACTCTGAATCAAAGAAATGCCCCTCAGAGCCTCACAGGCTCGTAATTACAAAGGGCGCGCTGAGCCTCGATTAACAGGGAATGCCCCCTGGGTTGGAGCGGCGGGGCCCTAAAGAAATGCGGCCATCGGTGGAGTCCCCCCTCTGGGGACTCAAAGCACAAGATGCCCCCGAGCCTCTCAGGGATCGTCCCTCGGTAGGCCCCTGATACTGCCCGACAGAGAAGCGACCCGGGGCACGCCCGCACTCACCAGATACTTCGGGAGGCGACGTCTCCTCGCAGCGTCGGCTCTTCTCTGCTGGGGTTCTCCGGCTGGGACGAGGTTGCGGGGGAGGGGGCAGCGCGTCTCTTCCCTCGTGGCGGCGCGGGGCTCTCCCACAACACCGGAGCCCCGCCTGCCTTCCGCCGCCCTGCTCTTCCTATCGTGCTGCAGGTGGCACCTTCGGCTTCCGGGTCGTCGCAGGCAGCGCGGCGGCCTGGTGGGGGGAAAAGCAACTTGTGGCACGCTCCGGTTCTCCAGCAATCAATCAATCGAGGTGGGCACTCGTAATGCCGCTATCTAGCGAGGTAATGCCGGGTGGGCACCGGCTGTGAACATAAAGCGCTCCCCCAGCGCTAGTGGAAAATAAAGCGCTCCTAAGCGCTAGAAGGGCTCTAGGTAAAGCGCTCTCAAGCGCTATAAGTAACATAAACCGCTCCCCAGCGCTATAAGGAAAATAAAGCGCTCCCCAGCGCTATAAGGAAACATAGTTCAGCAAAGTTCTTTTAGGCAGGTAGGGGGGCAAGGCTGGGCCCAGAGCCAGCTCACTGGGCCTCCAGGCAGGGAGGCAATCCAAGTGGCGGTCCTCCTGGAACCAGCAACAGCAGCAGCCCCCCCTCAGATAGGATCCTGGAAGAGAACATTTTCATGGGGTTACAGCCCCTCTTTTATACACCTTTTCCCTTTGTCTTTGCTCAGGGTGAGGGGGAAAACCAGTCGCAGCTGGTTTGTGAGCACTCTTGATGTGCTTATCCCCTTACTCTATTCACTGGCAGGGCTAGGGTCATCAGTCGCACCACGGGGGGCGGAGCCAGCATTGTGTGGGGAAAGCCCAGCCCTATTCAGGACCCAGGTGCACTCCTCCCCAGCCATCAGCATGCTAATCTCCACACTCACCACCGGGCAGACCCATCCAGACTCCTGGAGCCAGGCTCACCAGCCACCTCCAGCCAATCACGTGCCAGCACACTCACTGCACACGCACACCCATGTCTAGAAGTGGCACTTCCATATTAGAGACAAACATGCATACGTCATTGCACAGCATTCAATCACATGAGTCCGCACATACCAAACTCGAGCCTGCACACCTCACGCATCAGGAACTACCAGGGACACAGACATTCCCGATGCATTCCTATGGGAGGGCAGGCCTATCTCACCACATGCACTCAGAGTGCGCACGCACTTTCCACTGCGACACAGTGAAAGTGCGCAGAAACCAAAAATCACCATCACCAGGTCACCATTAAAAGCAAAAAGTTTAGGGGTGAACCTGCCAGAAGGGCCAAGTCCAACAGGTGACAACCATTTTGAAGTTCATTTGGGATGTACGGTCTAATTTGTGTCGTTTCTTTTATGTCTCCTCGTGAGAGCGTAGTTCATAATTCTCCCAATACCCAGATGTATGCATATACCCTAACTCTACAACACCACTCACAAACCCTTACATAGACCCAGACAGGCACTCTCGCACATACCCACTCACACCCACTAACATACCCATAGCACCAAACACCACTCACGGACACCTAGCTCCACTCACTGTCCCAGTCACAGACCCACAAAGGCACTCTCAGACACTCACACACCCACTCATACCCTCACACAGGCATTCACAGACAGACACTCACACACATACTCACACACATACTCACAGGCACTCGCACACAAACACTCGCTCACACAGCAACTCACACACCAACTCTCAAAGACGACAGGTTACTGTTGGGATAAAAAAAAATGTAAAACAAAGGTTAAGGGACGTTATAGTTAGGCTCATGTTTCACACGTACAAAACCAGTGAAATTCAACACCTGATCTAACTAGAACTTATGCCCCCACAATGCACTGCTTATGACCTCACACGACATCACTCATGAGATGGTCAATGACTTAATTTATGACATCAACAATATCATTGAATGGGTGTATAAGTTTGTTTTATAGTTTACATAGTGGCGAGAAACTACCATATTAATTCTACATAATTGTGTACAGCTTGGGTGCAGCAAATGGGTGTAAGTGTTTACAAATGTGCATGCTTCTGTTGCATCATAGCTGTATAGAGGTACTTAACAGGTTATAAATGTTTGCATTCAAGAGTAACTCTGTGTGCAAGTGACCATTGACTTATATTCATTATGCTACACACAGCTTTTTGGTTCTGCAGAAAAAGTTTTCAATAGAAGAAAGATTCTACATAGTAGTTACTATCTTTTGTGAGCAGACTGAGTTACTAGAGAGAATTTTGTTGGCACAATTTGTACTTAACAAGAAAGTGTGTGCACCTGGTAGTATCCTATGTACGCATGCTTGTTTTGCTTCAGAACAAGGGCTATCTGTACAGTTTTGCCACAGTATGAAGGATGTCGGTAGTATGATTTTACGCACTTTCAGATCTTGATTATTTTTAGCAAAGTGTTTTTGTGTGTTTTGTTTGCAACTGTTGCAGAGAATGAACACTTTTCTTAGTAGATTCTTTTGAATACTCTGTGGTGTATTTCTCATGAAAGTTTTACTGTTTGCAAGCAGTGTGGTATAAAATGAACTCTCTCCTTAGAGTAAACACTGTTTATAGTTCCCAGTTCTCTACCAATATCAGCTTCATTTTTTAATGTAAGTTCCTATTGTGTTAAGGGTTTGATACAGATAAAAACTGTACATAGTAGGGCATCGGTTTTGGAATTGGCATTCACTATTTTGGATTTCTCTCAACAGTTGTATACAGTTTTACACCGTACTTAATGAGCGTTAGCCCTATATATGTGGTTGATAGTTAATGTGAGCAATGCTATGTGTAAAGCCATAGCAATGTATACAGCAATGTGTGTGAAAACAAAGCTTGGATGGTGTCATCAGTGATGTCATCAATTATGTTTTTTGAACTGTCAGTGATGTCATAAATGATGTCATCGAACATGTCATCAGTGATCCCATATGTGAGGTCATGAGCAGTGCATGCCCGGGACACAAGTTATAGTTGGTGCTACTAACTAGAATTGCTGAATTTCTATGTGTTTTTTTCAGTTACAAATGTTGATATTGTCACTGAAAAATTCATCTAACTAGAACGTTACTTTAATATTTGTTCTTCTCAGTGAATTTCTACGGTGTTTTTTTAAAATGAAAAACTCATATTTTCATTAGACCTAACTATGTTACTTCAACCTTTTGGTTTTTTTTCAGTGAAAAACAAAAATATATTTAAAAATACATAGAAACTAACTACTACAATGTTTGCGTTGAGAATGTTACATTTCTTAGTTTTTGTAACTAATATACAGAAATATTCCCAACATAGTTTTAATAGTCTTTATATAAACTTCATATTTATATTTAAAAAAGATGCTGATCATATTTCCTATAATATAAACTGTGGTTTCACTATGTACATCCATTTTTAGGTCTCAGGCCTACCGTCCCACTGCTTCAGCAGTGGGCCTGGCCCAGAGTCCTATTCTCAGGGCTTCGAAAAACGTACCTACGAATTCCAGGCTGCTCGTGCTTTTTTGTGTTTTTTTTTTGGTATGTGCAATGCTATTGGTCTTCGCGTGCGTGTGCTTTAGAAACAGAACACGCAGTAGGCCATAGGTGGTCGAGTAGCTCCGCCTATGCCCCATTGGTGTCTGTTACGCGCACCGGAAGGCCATATATCTTCAATTATCTCGGCGTCACGGCAGAGATAATTGAAGACACATGCTGGGCGCTCGTGCACCACTCTCGAGTTTCTTTCTTTTTTAGGCCTCGGGCCTACCGTCCCACTGCGTTTTTTTTTTAATCCATTTCATGGAGCTCTCCCTGTCAGCGCGTCTTCTCTGTGAACACTTTCGCCATCGCCATGAAAGAGTATAATAAGTAATTCAATACAATGCCACATTTTCGGTATTAAAAACGCTTCTTTTCTTAATCTTTGTTGTTAGTGCGGAACCACAGCTCTCTCCCACCCCGCCTGTGCCTTTTTTTTTTAGGGACGAAATGGGAGGCCACAGTGAAAGGGTCAAAATGATAGAGGAGTGGAAGTGAGAAAAAAAACAGATGGCTCATGCTGTTTTCAAGAGGTGCATACAAGGGTCCCTTCTATATGTGTATCGTTTATTTCCATTTTAGTGTGCAGTTAAAAACTGTATGAAGTAGAGATTTCGAGTACAAGCGTATTTCATATCGACAATCATCGTTCATCGGACAGTCACAACCAGCATTACACAACGACAATCATAGTTCATCATAGCAATTTAAAGTGCTGTGCCAGTCTTATAAAATTCTCAAGGGCCTCTCGGCCCCGATTCTTAGGAATCTTTTGACGCCCTATGTTCCTGCCCGCTCCTTGAGATCTCTGGGTCAGGATCTGGCTGTTGTTCCTCGGTTTAAACTCAGTCGTGCTGGAGGACGCTCTTTCCGAGTTCGGGCTGCTGCCTTGTGGAATTCTCTTCCCTTAGAGATTCGTGCAACTGATAATCTCTTTTTATTCCGTAGAGCCATCAAGACTTTGTTATTCCCCTGAGTTTTTCTTTCTGAGTCCATGGTCCCTTGGTTGTGTTGTGTTGGATACCTTGTCAAGCGCCAGGACGCTCCTTCGCTGGAGCAGCTGTGCGCTGTATAAATACTCCTAACATAACATAACATGAGACACCTACCACGATTACACTTTTTAAGCATCAGATAATTATAAGCATTAAACGTCGTAAGCAGGTTACATTTAGTGTTCTATTTTGTATTAAACATTAACTTGTAATGTAAGTTATTACGGTTTAGGGAGTTTTTATTGTGGAGAAAATCTTGCTCATTTCTTCGTTTCTTAATAGTTGTGGTGTTAGTGGGAAAACAAAGCTTTCAATCTCCTCACCCGCCTTCTTTGAAACATTTAGCAATCAGGTTTATGTGAGGCCAGAGGAAAGGGTAGGAATGTGACACAACTGTAACAAATGTGCTATATGAAGTAATACGGACATGAATTCTGTCCGTGCGCATGAGAGTGACAGTGAGTGCAGAGTGAGTGCGAGAGTGCAGAGTGACAGTGAGTGCAGAGTGAGTGCGAGAGTGACTGTGAGTGCAGAGTGAGTGCGAGAGTGACTGAGTGCATGGTTCTTGCGACACAGAGGTGCGCTGGGCTGGGGCAGTGTCAGTCTGGTCGCAGTGCATGGTTCTTGTGACACAGAGGGACGCTGGGCTGGGGCAGGGTCAGTCTGCTGCTAGGACCTGTTAAAGTAGGAAGAGTCACGTCCGACTTAAAAAGCTTTCGGCAGCATGAAAGCGTATAATAAGTAATAAATAAATACAATGCCACATTTTCGGTATTAAAAACTCTTCTTTTCTTAATCTTTGTTGTTAGTGTGGAACCGCAGCTCTCTCCCACCCTGCCTCTGCCTTCTTTTTTTAAAACATTTAGCTAGGGACGAAATGGGAGGCCACAGTGAAAGGGTCAAAAGGTTGGGGGACTGGAAGTGAGAAAAAAACAGATGGCTCATGCTGTTTTCAAGAGGTGCATAGAAGGGTCCCTTCTATATGTGAATTGTGTATCTTTATTTCCATTTTAGTGAGAGTGAGTGCAGAGTGAGTGCAGAGTGAGAGTGAGTGCAGAGTGAGAGTGAGTGCAGAGTGAGAGTGAGTGCAGAGTGAGAGTGAGTGCAGAGTGAGAGTGAGTGCAGAGTGAGAGTGAGTGCAGAGTGAGAGTGAGTGCAGAGTGAGAGTGAGTGCAGAGTGAGAGTGAGTGCAGAGTGAGAGTGAGTGCAGAGTGAGAGTGAGTGCAGAGTGAGTGCAGAGTGAGAGTGAGTGCAGAGTGAGAGTGAGTGCAGAGTGAGAGTGAGTGCAGAGTGAGAGTGAGTGCAGAGTGAGTGCAGAGTGAGTGCAGAGTGAGTGCAGAGTGAGTGCAGAGTGAGTGCAGAGTGAGTGCAGAGTGAGTGCAGAGTGAGTGCAGAGTGAGTGCAGAGTGAGTGCAGAGTGAGTGCAGAGTGTGAGTGTGAGTGTGAGTGTGAGTGTGAGTGAGTGCAGAGTGTGAGTGTGAGTGAGTGCAGAGTGTGAGTGTGAGTGAGTGCAGAGTGTGAGTGTGAGTGAGTGCAGAGTGTGAGTGTGAGTGAGTGCAGAGTGTGAGTGTGAGTGAGTGCAGAGTGTGAGTGTGAGTGAGTGCAGAGTGTGAGTGTGAGTGAGTGCAGAGTGTGAGTGTGAGTGAGTGCAGAGTGTGAGTGTGAGTGAGTGCAGAGTGTGAGTGCAGACTGAGTGCAGACTGAGTGCAGACTGAGTGCAGACTGAGTGCAGACTGAGTGCAGACTGAGTGCAGACTGAGTGCAGACTGAGTGCAGACTGAGTGCAGACTGAGTGCAGACTGAGTGCAGACTGAGTGCAGACTGACTGCAGAATGACTGCACAGTAAGAGTGAGTGTGCACGAAAAGAGCTTACACATAAGACCACACACATAAGACCACACACATAAGACCACACACATAAGACCACACACATAAGACCACACACATAAGACCACACACATAAGACCACACACATAAGACCACACAGATAAGACCACACACATAAGACCACACACACACACACCACTCTCACCACCACCACACACTTACCACCCCACTCGCAACCACACACACACACACACACCACCAGCCGTCACTGCACACTTTCACCGGGCACAAACACCATCAGCTGTCAGTGCAGGCTTCCACCAAGCACACACCCCTCCAGCCGGCAGTGCACGCTTCCACCAAGCACACACCCCTCCAGCCGTCTGTGCACGCTTTTACCAGGCACACACACCACCAGCCATCAGTGCACGCTTCCACCAAGTACACACCCCTCCAGCCGGCAGTGCACGCTTCCACCAAGCACACACACCACCAGCCATCAGTGCACAATTTCTACAGGCACACACACCACCAGCCATCAGTGCACACATCAATTGTTAACGCATCCACAATTAACTATTGTAGCAATCGCAGTATGGTGCACTTTATTTTTAAACATATTCATCTAAAGTGCAGAATGATAGTGAGTGCAGAATGATAGTGAGTGCAGAATAACTGCAGACTGAGTGCAGAATGACTGCACAGTAAGAGTGAGTGTGCACGAAAAGAGCTTACACATAAGACCACACACAAGACCACACACACAAGACCACACACACAAGACCACACACACAAGACCACACACACAAGACCACACACACAAGACCACACACACAAGACCACACACATAAGACCACACACATAAGACCACACACATAAGACCACACACATAAGACCACACACATAAGACCACACACATAAGACCACACACATAAGACCACACACATAAGACCACACACATAAGACCACACACATAAGACCACACACATAGGACCACACACATAGGACCACACACATAAGACCACACACAAAAGACCACACACATAAGACCACACACATAAGACCACACACATAAGACCACACACATAAGACCACACACATAAGACCACACACATAAGACCACACACATAAGACCACACACATAAGACCACACACATAAGACCACACACATAAGACCACACACATAAGACCACACACATAGGACCACACACACAGGACCACACACACAAGACCACACACATAAGACCACACACATAAGACCACACACATAAGACCACACACATAAGACCACACACATAAGACCACACACATAAGACCACACACATAAGACCACACACATAAGACAACACACACCACTCTCACCACCACCACACACTTACCACCCCACACGCAACCACACACACAACCACACACACAACCACACACACAACCACACACACAACCACACACACAACCACACACACAACCACACACACACACACACACACACCACCAGCCGTCACTGCACACTTTCACCGGGCACAAACACCATCAGCTGTCAGTGCAGGCTTCCACCAAGCACACAACACCAGACATCAATGCACGTTTTTTACCAGGCACACACACCTCCAGCCGTCTGTGCACGCTTTTACCAGGCACACACACCACCAGCCATCAGTGCACGCTTCCACCAAGTACACACCCCTCCAGCCGGCAGTGCACGCTTCCACCAAGCACACACACCACCAGCCATCAGTGCACAATTTCTACAGGCACACACACCACCAGCCATCAGTGCACACATCAATTGTTAACGCATCCACAATTAACTATTGTAGCAATCGCAGTATGGTGCACTTTATTTTTAAACATATTCATCTAAAGCACAGCATGCCACCATTGCTACAATTCCAATCCAACCCACATAATTCCACTGCACACCACATGCATACACTCCATAACACATGGCTAAAAGACATTGCCATTTACAATGCCATTAGCTCTAACTCAAATAAATCCGAGACCTATTGCATTTCTAATGCTTGTTAAGGTGTGTGATCATTTTTGCGGGAGGCTTGCAAGATCATAGTTATACATTTCGTTCTGATCTATTGCACAAAGATTTTTTACATGTGATTAGTTATTATTGAATTCTCATCTTTAACAATAAATTAAGTATGCTTATTGTATCAATTATTTCCTTTACAAACTTACGCCTCTCGCGAGACAATCGTGAAAGTCGAACACACTGTCTCCTGCATGGGCTTAGAGGTGCCTGTACTACTGTCCTGTTCTTGCGACCCCCTTGCGAGATTGTACATTTGGAATTACGTTTATAGCCTGCATTTTTGTCATTTTGAAGAAAGTAAGATATGAGGTGTTACTTACAGTAGAAAAATAGTTGATGTGTTTTTGAATTTGAGATATTAATAAAGTGCTCTGTTTTTGCAATCTTTTGGGCCTCTCGCGAGACACCCGAAGAGATGCCTGTAATAAGAAAGACATCCCAAGGAAAGATTTGTATTGGTTCTTTTGGATATCTTTATTTAGCAAAGAAAGATTCCTTCCTTGTTGCTTCATTTACCTATTGGGTATTGCTGTACTAAGGCCTTTTAGGCTACCTCTCCAACTTTGCTGACTTTCTGTGATCAGAATGTCATCATCTGATTCAGAAAAGAACTCTACTCCTGCGCTTGCAAGTTACCACAACAGCCTCCCAGGGAGGCCTTGGTCTGACACATTTTTCTTCGGAGGCTTTTTGGGAAGAAAGTGTCTTCCAAATAGGTAATTTGTAACATATGCAAAAAAGAGTTGAGCAGTGGCAGCCGGAGTAATCAATATTCTAGGAGTACCACTGGGATGTGGTAACATTTGAAGGCTATGCACCCTCTACGCCTAGCTCATGTTGAGTTAGCCCGTGCTGCAGAGCTTGATTACTCATCAGGGACATCTATATCTTTTCAACCTAGTAACACTGTTCCCGCCCAGGTATTCACCGCTTAAGCAGATAACCACTCTGCTTATGTGAACAAAGCCCCTTTTTGCTGCTTCTGCAAGGAGAGAATGGTTTCTTGTGAGACCAGCAGGGGCAGCTTGTCCAGGATCATATATGCCCACCTAGGCAGTAGTTTGTTTTGTTTTCCACATGTTTTTTTAAATAATTGTTTCTCCTTTGTTTTGTGTTTAAAGTATTTTATTAAGGCACAAAAACACGGGGAGGGGAGCAGGAGGTCAAGCAAACATACAGTACAAGAAGCGGAACGTTGCAGCGAGTCAGAAGAAAAGCAGGGAGGCAGGAAGCCCCAGAGGGTAACAAGGCAAAGACAGAAGGCAATAAGGCATTGTGAACGACCCCCCTGTAGACCCCCACTCCCTAGGCAAGGCCGAGCCCGAATAACACCCCGCAACACAGTAAAGGAGAAGCATACCGTTCCATCAACCCCCCGACCCCAGAAAAGAAGAAGAAGGAAAGCAAAGGAGGAAAAGAAAGAAAACAATACCCCCAACATCCCCGTCCGAAAGTCAGCATTAGAAGCATATAACCCCTCTTCCCGCCCCCAACCCCCGGCCCCCGATCCGCACTTTCACTCCGCCGCAGCCGCCGGCGGCGTCAGCCTAAGGAGGCGCAAATACCGTGGACACGTGAGCTCGTGAAATTCCGTGGACAGTAGTGCCAGAAAGGGGTGCCAGAGCTCCTCAAACTGGTCAACATTCCCAGCCACCGTTAGCGACATCTTCTCCATGCCCAGTACCTGCCAGAGCCTATGCAGCCAACCAGTGATAGAGGGGGCAGTAGGGGTGCGCCAGAGCACAAGTATGTTCTGAACAGCGGAGCCTAGCGCAATCGCAATCTGCCTGCCCCTGCGGGATTTCAGCGGGTACATCAAGTCATTGGGGAGGCCTAGCAAGACATACGCGGGGAAGCGCGGAAGCTCGATCTCAAAATGCCTATCCACCTCATCTAAGACTTCCTTCCAATAGGCCGACAGCACCGGGCACTCCCAGAGAATGTGCGTGAGGGTGCCCTCCTGTCCGCAGCCGCGCCAGCAACCTTTATCGCCGATTTTGCGCATCTCATAGAGCCGCTCCGGGGTGTAGTACCAATAGGTGGACACTTTAGTGAAGGTTTCCGTCAGCCCAGTGTGGTACGCAGAGTGCCTTGCCCGATACGCAATCCTGTCCCACTCCTTGTGACTCAGGGTCCTGCCCAGTTCCCTGTGCCAGCGCTCCCTCCCTGGGTTATGGTAATGAAACGGCGGGGGCTGGAGAAACTTATACAAATCCGTGATGAGCTTGGCGTCCGAGGTCCGGGTTACCAACCATCGCTCGTAGGGCGTAATCGAACGGGCAGCGACGTCACACACTGGGGGTTGAAGAGCCCAGTGGCGGACTTGCATGTATCGCAGTCTGTCCCCCTCCGTCAGGAAAAACTCCTGTCGGAGCTGCTGGAAGGGGAGCACGCCCTCCGGCCCGTAGATCTGGAAAAGCGCCCTACAACCCGCGCTCACCCAGTGGGAAAAAGCTCCCGGCTCCAGACCCGGGGTAAAGTCCGGATTGCCAGCAATGGGAGTGAACGGCGATGGAAAAGTGGTGAGCTCACGCAGCTCACACACCGCGTCCCACACTCTGAGCGGGACCCGGGTGATAAAAGAGGCGTAGAGATTAGGCGGGCGGTGAGTGCGCCGCAGGAACGGGACCTCCTGGAGGGTACGGCCTGCAACTGCCTGGTCTTGAAAGAGCCAGTGTTTGTCCGATTCCCACCGGCTCCACTCCACTAAATACCGGAGCTGCGCCGCCTGAAATTACTTCCGGAGGTCCGGGACTCCGAGACCCCCCGCCTCCGGGGCAAGCATGGAGAGGACCCGCTTCATCCGAGGTTTACGGCCCTGCCACACAAAGCGGGAGATGTCTGCCTGCGTCTGCCGTATCCAACCCACGGGGGGCTGGAGTGGCAGAGCGCGGAAAAGATACAGGATCTGAGGCAGTATCGTCATCTTCACCGCCGCGATACGGCCCAACCACGAGAGCAGGCCCTTGTTCCATCGGCCGAGTTCCTCTTTGATCTTTTTGCCCAGAGAGGAATAGTTAGCTGCAACCATGGCAGGCAGGGAGGGAGCAAGCAAAATTCCCAGGTAAGGCACCGTGGAGGAGGACCACTGCATAGGAAAGAGACTCTGAAGGTCCCGCCTGGTGTCGGCAGAGAGCGACACATCCAGTGCAGCCGACTTGGTCATATTCATTTTAAAGCCCGCTACGCGGGCAAAAGCGTTCAGTTCCTGGACGCAGGCTGGAAGCGACCGCTTGGGGTCATCCAGGGTCAGCAAGACATCGTCCGCGTATAAGCTGACAGTGTGCGTGTATTGCCCCATCTTCACCCCAATAGCATCCGGGTTATCGCAAATCCTCTGTGCAAACAGCTCCATATAAAGGGCAAAGAGGAGCGGCGAGAGGGGGCAACCCTGTCTCGTGCCGCGCTCAATGGCAAAGCTGTTGGAGCTGTGTCCGTTGACACGCACTGACGCTGATGGTCTCCTATAGCAGTTAAAGACCATAGTGCGGAACTTCTCGCCGATCCTCAGTTTCCCAAGGACCAGCTCGAGATATGGCCAATGTACCCTATCAAAGGCCTTCTCCGCGTCGACCGATAGCAGCATCCGCTCCCCTGGGACGCGTGAGGCCTTTTCCAGCACGTGCGTCACCCTCTTTGTGTTGTCGACCGTCTGCCTACCGGGTACAAAACCGGCCTGGTCCACCTCCACCAAACCTGGTAGGTGTAGCCCCAGTCTGGCCGCCAAGATTCCGGTGTAAAGCTTGAGGTCCACATTTAGGAGCGAGATGGGCCGGTACGAGCCGCACAGGGTCCGGTCCTTCCCCGGCTTGGGGATAACCGACACAGTCGCTGAGAGAAGGTCCGGTGGGATGGCTCCCGGTTCGGAGAAGGAGTTGAATAAGCGAGCCAGTAGAGGCGCGACAGTGGGACAGAAGGTTTTGTAAAACAAGGCCGTATAGCCATCCGGGCCCGGGGCCTTACCATGCTTTAGCCGTGCAATCGCGGAGATGACCTCCTCCACGTGAATGTCCCTCTCTAGGTGGTCCGCCTGGGAGGAATCCAGGGCCGGGAGGGTCACGGATTCCAGATAGGCCTCAGCCTCTCCCGGTGGGGAAGGCTCTGCAGCGTACAGCGCCTCGTAAAAGGAACGAAAGGAATCTGCCACCTCCGCGTCACCGGAAACCGGGATCCCATCCACTCCCACCAGTTCCTTCACCACATTGCGTTGCTGCGCAGCCCTGAGCCTATGGGCCAGGAGCTTACCGCACCTGTCTCCGCCGGTGTAAAAGGCATGCCTCAGGCGCAGCGCGGCATACTCCGCCCGATCTAGATCCAACGCAGAGAGGAGTTTCCGTGCCGCCTTCAGCTGCTTCCAGACCCTAGGAGCCCCTGTTCGGCGGTGAACCTGCTCAAGCTCCCTAACCTGCGCCGTCAGTTCCTCCCTCTTGCGTTGGCGTTCCCTGTTTTCCGCCGAGGAAATGGAGATAAACTCCCCCCTGACAACCGCTTTCAAAGCCGCCCACTGCGTTGCCAGGGACGTGGCAGAGTTGTTATTGTGGGTCAGGTAGTCCTGGATGACCTCCTCCACTCGCTTCACAACCGATTTCTTATGGAGAAGCGTGTCCCGAAGCCGCCACATCCCCCTAGAGGGGGGGGCCGCCGGCCAAGCAGAGATTCCGGAAACCGGGGCGTGATCGGACAGGGACAAGACCCCGATGTCTGCCGCTGTGGCGGCCGAACGAAGCGGTCCGCTCACCAAGAGGTAGTCCAACCGTGAATACGTGCGGTGCGCGTGGGAGAAATAGGAGTAGTCCCTATCGGTGGGGTGCATGGCGCGCCAGAGGTCATGCAGGTCCATTTCTGCAATCTGGTCCTGTACCGCCCTAGAAAGCTCCCCTGTCTGCGGAAAGCGCTGGGCAGACCTATCCAGGGTGGAGTCGAAGACCATATTCAGGTCTCCCCCCAAGATGATATGGCGATCGGGCGAGGCAGTAACGTCCACCAACACTGATTCCAGGAAGCGATCCTGGTGGTCATTTGGGCTGTATACCGAACCAACCGTAAAGGAAGCACCTCCCAAACGCATGCGATACACTAGAAGCCTCCCCTTCTGCTCAGCATGTTTATGCAACACCTCCCCCCTGAAGGAGCTGGCTAGGAGAATGGCCACCCCAGCAGTCTTAGTCGCAGCAGAGGAAAAGAGTTGCGTGGGGAACTTGGCTGAGCGCAACCTATGGCAATCTTTGGAAAGTAAATGGGTTTCCTGCAGGAGGCAGATATCCGCCCGCGACCCCTCCAACAGGGAAAGGATCGCCCTACGCTTCACGGGGTTATTTAGACCCTTAACATTAAGGGTCACCACTTTCAGGGGCGGCATCGCCTCCGGGGAAACAACGCGCTATGCAGCGAGCGAGGGAGCAGCGGAGGGGGCGCGCGAGGCAGGGGCGCAGGGGAGGCCAGAGGCAGCAGCGCACAAGGTCGGACAGCTTCGGACGGGACCCCCCCCACACCAAACCAACAGTTAAACCCCCCCAGAACCAACCCATAGCAACCAACCAAAACAAAAAACAGAAAACAACACCCCATAGTCTCAGTCTAGCCCTCCCCCCTCGCCCCCCCAGCTCCCAACCCCAGCCCAGCATCGTTAAAGCGAAGAGTCTCTCCCCCCGGAGAAAAGTTAGGCCGTTAGGGCCACACCAGTTGATTCAGGCAAGTTCCTGGCCGCAGTCCTCAGGGCCTCCTCCATTTCTGCTCTTATGGTGGGCGAGTCTGGACGACTCGCCGCCGCTGACGATGGGCGCCTCCTCGATCTCCGTCGGCCCCGCCGTTCGGGGCGCCGCCATGCGGGTGTAGCCCCGTCCTCCTCCGTAGCAGTAAGGCCCAGTACTCCACAGACATCTTGTAAAGAGCGCAGCTGATGCAGCACCCCATTCCATCGAAAAATAAGACGGAAGGGGTGACCCCAGGAATAGGCTGTCTCATGCTCTCGCAGAAAGTCCGTAGCGATGCGGAAAGACCTGCGCTTCTGCAGTGTGATGGCGGACAGGTCCTGATAGAGCGCCACCGGTCTTTCTCGGAAGGTCAGCGGTTGCCTCCTGCGGGCCTCCGTCATGATGCGCTCTTTTAGGGGGAAATCCGGCAGGAACGCCAGGATATCAGGCGGGGGTGCCGATGACTGGCGCTGGCGGCCCACCCTGTGTGCTCTGTCAATGCGGATCGGGAAATCCGCTCCTTCCTCCAAGATGTCGCGGAACAGGTCCTGCAAATAGGCCACTAGGTCCGCACCTTCATCCGCGGATGGAACCCCTCGCACCCGGATGTTATTCCGCCTGGACCTGTTCTCGAGGTCCTCCGAGTGGGCCTGGAGCTCGACACACTGCTCCCGAAGGCGGAGGACGTCCTGCTGGAGATGAGTTATCTCTTCATCGCGACGTTGGGCCGCCGTCTCCACAGCATCGACCCGCTCACCCAGGCCTTCGACTTCCCTGCGCACCTCCCGGACCTCTCCGGCCACTTCGGTCTTAAGAGTCTGAAATTCCTCCTTGAGGGAGCTGAATAAGTCCTCCATGAAGGACCTCGTGACCGGTGGCTCGCCCACGGTTGCGTCTGTTGATGTCCGGGAAGCCCCCAGGGACGGCTGCGCCCTGTCGCGTAGTTGCTGGGACCTGCCGTGCATTTCCGGCAAAGTGCGATCTCCTCGCGCCGCGTCTCCCAGTCATCTTGGCCCCCGTTGAAGCCCAGGGCAGTTGCTGTAGGCGAGCGCCACCGCTCGCGGGCACCAGATGTGAGGCCCTCGTCGGGGACAAGGGTAGTGCGTCACAGGCGACAAAATGGCGGCCCGGGCCTGGGCAAGACGACCCCCGGGCCAGCAGGGCAGGCAGCAACGTCCAAAGTGTAGGCCTCCAGCCTCGTACTCCCAGGGGGGGCAGCAGATGAGCCGGTACCAGGACGAGCCGAGGCTCCCGTGTGAGAAGGGCGCGGGCAGGGGCCACTGGGCTCAGCTACACAAAGACAAGATGGCGGGAGGGTGGAACCCAAGAAGGCAGCCCGGGCCAGCAAGTCCGTGGGCAACCCTCAAACGGCAACGGGTCCGGAAAATGCGAAACCGATGTTTCCCTTCACCACCAGTTGATGGCCCGGCTCGGGCACTGCTCGAACTCCGCCATCCAGAGCCTCCAGGCGCGGAGTTCGCAAGTCAGCGCTCCTCGAAACCCAGAGCAGGGGGAAGATCGCCGGGGCAGGGCCGGGGTTCGTCGCCCAGCAATGGTGCTCGCCACCAGGCCGCCGGCCAGGAAGCCACCACACTCCGCGGAGTCCGTCCAGTCCGCTCCCCCGGGATCTCCGGCTTTCAGCTTTTCAGCACTCGGCCCAGCCGAGGCGTGCGGACAGCGCCGCAATACGCTCCGCCTCCCGGCTCTTCACCTCGGGGCGACCCGGGCTCCACTCCTCGGAGCGGTCTCCAAATAAACTTTTCGGGGACTTCCCCCAGGGCCACAGAAGTCAAAGTGGTCTCAAAATGTGCCCCGCGAACTCCGGCACAGTTCTCTCACCCGCAGTGCAGCCGCAGGGGGAGAGAAGCGCAGGAATCGGGGCTCGGGCTGAGCTGGGCCGGAGGAGCTACGGGAGGAAGCGTCCGCTCACCCCGCCATCTTGGCCACGCCCCTCTCCTTTGTTTTGAAGTAAATGTTTTTTATTTACTCCGTTTCATATTTGCGTTCCATCCTTTTAAAAAAAAAAAAAAAAAAAAAATTACAAAAGAAGCTCAAAATGTTAAACACAAAATAATTGTTGTTCAAAATGTTATTTGGAAAAGCTCTTTTCAGAGCAGCTACCATAAGCTTCCATTATATATGTTAATTGTACTATAGTACCTTAAACATACATATGAATGCAGCAGTACAGTTAGTTTTTGAAGATGGAACTGGCACGTTAAGTCAACATTGCAAAACTGTAATAATATTGAAATCTTTAAAAGCTATTAAAATTAATCTGTAGTAATTTTAAACATTCATTTAAAAAAACAATTTAACAACATTACAAACAACTACATTAACAAACTACATCAACAATTGTAAAACAAAAAACAACAAACTTTATCCGTTTTTTATATTTCTTACATCAACAACTGTAAAGCAAATGAATAATTAGCGTCATCAATTTTGTACAATTTCTGTTCCCTCCGATCACAAGGCACCAACACCTCCTCTTCTTTTGCAGAATTTGCCTACTGGAATTTGTACTACATAGATCTTCTTATTCGAGGCATATGAGCTGCAGATCCTACATTTAGCAATAGATCGCCACCTGGTGTTGGGCTCGGATGATTGCAGGTTGTTGTCTTCTTGGAAGAAGTTTTTTGTAGTCACGAGATAGATGGCTCCTCCCTTGGACAATACTGCGCATGGTCATCGACTCCATCCTCAGATAGTTTTTTTCCCCCACTGGGTTCGGATGAAAGTTTTCTGCTCCGGCTAGAAAATACTTTTTCTGCTTTTTCGAAGCGAGAAACTTCAAACAAACTTCTTTCGACATTGAATAGACTTTCGGCATCACCAGCTACATTCCGGTGCGTCGATGAGGGTCGTTGGGCCCATCCGCGCGGTGCGGCCTACGCCTCATGGACAGAACTACATTCAAGGGATGCCCGGTATGTCGAGCAAAATTCCCTCATAGCGACCATCCCGAGGTTTGCAACCTCTGTCTCTCGCCAGAACACGACCAGTCGACCTGCACAGCCCGTGCCTCCTTCCGATCGAAGAAGACCATCCGGGATAGGAGGGCCCGTCGACACGAAATGAGATCAGCACCAGCACCGGAGGTCACCTTTGAAGAGGAGATCGTCGAAGAAGACTTCTCCGAGGACGAATATCCAATCGAAGATATCTCCGAGGACGAGACTCCACTTGGCGCAGAGGAGGACTCGCCTGATCTCCAGATAATATCAGGGCAGAGGATTCGGACGATTCGATTCCATCTCGACAACCCGTGAGTACATCTGCACCTGCACGACAGACATTACCCAAACAGAAAGCAACGGTCAGCACTCCGCCCATGGGGCCCAGTCGAGACCGACATTTACCCTCGAACGCCCGCCTTCGGGCCCGGCTCCGAGGAAAGAGAATACGCCTTCCGGTGCCTCGGCACCCAAGAAACACCATGTGCCAGTTACACCTCCTCCATTGGCACCAAAACATCCTTCGACACCGAAGGACTCGTCTGCACCAAAAACAAGACACCCTTCGGCACCCAAAGACAAGGACACTTCAGCATCCGTACCATCGGTGCCGAAGCCAAACCCTGTACCAAACCCGAAAGCTTCAACTCCGAAACCTTCCGGTTCAAAAAACAAAAAGGGGGAGCCAGTTTCCGGCGCCACAGGACCAGCAAAACCTGTCTCCACGCCGAAACCTCTAATATCGGTACCAAAGACCCCAGATAAGGCTAAACAACCTTCGGCACCGAAAACATTGCCAAAAGACTCAGTTACTCCTCCTAAGGCAAAAAGCACTAAACAACCTCTATCTGCTCCGAAAAAAATTGACGCCGAAGAAGATTATAGAAGAGGAAGAACTGTTTAGACCAGATCCTAGACAGAAAAAGGTCCATATTAATCCAAAAACTGGACATGTGGAAGCAATTCCTTATAAGAAGAGACCAGCAGACACACCACTTACACCTGTGGTTCCTGCCAAAAAGGACTGTGCAACTTCTCCAATGCACCCTTCCTCTCCTTCACCTTCTTCCTCTCCTATTACTCCATATGTGGAACCTATAACTTCTCCTATTCAATCTCCTGCATCATCACACCACACTGATGAGGAGTATGATTTGGGTGGGGGGGATGATGTTCCAGAGCCACATACATACCCTTTAGATGAGGATGTTAACACAGAATACCCTAAGAATGATGATGCATATAATTTTGCACCAAATAATGCACCAGACATCCCTGATCCTCAGTACTACCCAACATAACCTTCCCCTACAGAGGATAGTATTGGTTTTAATCATTTATTAAACAGAGCTGCACTTTACCATGGGGTTCCTATGCACTCTGATGCCATTGAGGAGGACTTCTTGTTAGACACTTCCGAACAGTCACAAAGGTCTACCCAAATATTACCAATGATCAAGGGAGTCATTAAACATGCTCCAGAGATTTTTAAAGATCCAGTACGGTGTAGGGTGCTAAATCCTAGAATAGAGAAAAAGTATAGGCCAGCACCAGCTGATCCAGTATACATTAAGGGCCATCTGCCATTAGACTCCTTGGTAGTGTCAAATGCACGCAAAAGGGCCAATTATCAAACTTCTGGGGACACACCCCCGCCTGACAAAGAGTCCAAAATTATTGATGCGTCAGGGAAACTAATTGCTGCACATGCAACAAACATATGGCGCATAGTAAATACACAGGCTTTACTCTTACGCTACTACAGGGCTCATTACGATCAACTAGAAAAGTTAATGGAACACCTACCAGATCAACACAAGGATCTGGCAACAGAACTTTTACAGGAAGGCAAATTAATTTATAATGCCTCAATTAAATGCACACTAGATGTGGCTGACACAGCATCCAGAGCAGTGAACACTAGTGTTATTCTCAGGTGTCACGCATGGTTACGCATTTCGGGTTTTAAGCCAGAGGTACAAACTACCATCCTAAACCAGCCCTTTAATCAGAACCAATTGTTCGGGCCAGAAGTAGATAACACATTAGAAAAGATGAAGAAAGACACAGACACCGCCAAGTCTATGGGGGCATTACAATCCACCCAAACTAGAGGTTCTTTTTGCCGCTCCTCTAATAGAGGAGGCTCCAAGCAGACCGGCGCAGACACAACATCATCTTTTAAAACACACTCGCAGACCTCCTCTAATATAGGCTATTTTAGAGGAGGATACAGAGGCAATAACAACAAGGGAAGAGCTAGAGGTAGTAACAACAACTCCTAAACAGTGACTCCCCTCTGCCTCCCCTACAGCATTCCACTCCTGTGGGGGGCAGACTTTCACAGTTCCTACCTGTCTGGAACTCCATCACAACAGACAGGTGGGTAAGACAAATTATCCAACATGGCTACTGCCTAGAACTCATTTGCAAAAATGATTTCAGCAGTGAAATTAGAAACAACTAGTGTATATTGCATCCATTACAGGAATCTAGATCTGCTCAAGCTGATCACTCCTTTTGTGTATAAAGCACTTTTTCCTGTTTAAGTAAGCAGATCATTTTGTCATCAAAAACAAGTAGAGTTACACAGAACAAACGTATTCACGGGTACAAATGTTGCCGTAGGCACCAACAGCAAATCTCAGTTGTGCAATTTTTTTCCCTCACTTTCTTTTTGCATTTTGCTTCCAAGAAAGCAATTTTTGTTTTATCCTCCATATTTTGATATGGTACTTATGTTTTACAGAGCTTCTGTTTTCCATTTTCTCATTAATAAAATAGACAAAAGAATCCAATAATTAAAAGTTTCATACTGATCAGTAATTGATGATATATCACTACATTCTCTGAAGATTTTTAAATTTTTCACCCACAATCACATATTTAAATGTTCTGCACCACTAACTTAATGTTCCTTTCTATTCAAATATTCCGCAGCCTCACACACTGCAGTTTTTTTTATTCACAATTAAGTTTTAATATGATTTTGAGCATGGTTTCATAACAATTTGTAAAGTAACACATTCCTCTGTACACACCTTTCCTAACAATGAGCACAATCATCAGAAATTGCAATGGTGCAGAGACAGAATATTGAGTACAAAATATCGAGTTGCACAAATATCGAGTCATTATTACTGTGGGTCAGAAATATCGACAGCAAGAATGTCGTGGTCAAGAATATAGACTTAAGGTAAGTAATAGCGGTTTTAAAAATATCAGTATTTAATATAGTTTGCAAAAATATAGTTAAAAATATGTATTTTAGTATATATTATATATATATATTTGTATAAGAATTGTTTGTATTTTTAATATATGTTACATTTTTAGTAGTTAATGTTTATTTTTTATTTGAATTTTGCGCTTTTAGTTCCATAGTGGGTTGTGGGTTTATAGGGGTATAGGGTGGGAAGTAATTTAGTTATATTAAATGTATTGAATAATTGGTATTTATTAATATTGGTTTAATTGAGATGTTATAGTGTTAAATGCGAAAAGTAATTTATTAATAATTAATTATTAATTGAATGTTAATGAATTTTAATTAATTAATGGGTCAATTTTGGTAATGGTGTAATTAATTTTAAGTGTGTGTTGTGGTGTTTATAGGTGTAAAGGGTGGGAAGTAATTTATTTTCAATATAAGAATTGGTTGTTAATTTTAATTAATTGATTTTTAATTAATTTTGGCAATTGTGTAAGTTATTTTAGGTATGTCCTGTGTGTTTTATAGGTGTAAAGGGTGGGAAGTAATTTTTCTTTTATTTTAATAAACAATTTT
This sequence comes from Lissotriton vulgaris, assembly GCF_964263255.1. Lineage (NCBI taxonomy): Eukaryota > Metazoa > Chordata > Amphibia > Caudata > Salamandridae > Lissotriton > Lissotriton vulgaris. The sequence continues at coordinate 1,859,378,659 of NC_141687.1, forward strand.
AATGATTTTTTAACAGACAAATAGCAGCATGACACATTTGATCCCTGTTTCATGACATCGCAGATTACATTTGCATTGATCAGGTACATGTAAGCTTCACGGTCCACAACCATGACATATAAACATTACATTTGTGTATATAGGCGCGCTCCAATTATAGTCAGTCTAACTGATTCGCCTATTTGCACCATAACCTGTGGTATTTCTTAGGGCATCCCCGGGCCTCAAATAGGGGTTCTCCTGTGTGGCACACCAGTCCACTCCCTGGCTTCACCTGGTTATACTTGGGGGGGGGGGTTTGGGCTGTGCCCATGTGGCGGCAATATCGCATTTAGCTACCGCGATAGCTGTTCCCAGGAACACCTTGTCAGATCTGGACCCATCTAGGCAGTCCATTACTCCTAGAATGGGTTGTATGGGATCGTGGGGAACCTGCCATCCCAAGATGTGTGTGTGAGCTTGGACTCTATTGCAGCCCAGTATGAGGCTCGGCGTGGGCAGGTCCAGGTCATGTGATAAAAATCTGCCGGTTCGTGGCCACAGCGCGTGCAGCTCAGAGATGGGCGTAGGCCTACTCTGTAAAGGCCCTCTGGGGTGAGATAAGCGGTATGTAGGTAATATAGTTGGATTAGACGGATTCTGGCTGAAGTTGTAATGGTTTTGGGGCCATTAGGGACGTTGCCCCAGTCCTCTACCTCAAGGGGGCCCAACCATCCCTCCCACCGAGTGGGGCGAGCGTTATCGGGGTGTTATTAATCAAGGTACGGTATAGCCGAGATACCCTTCCCCAGGTTTCCCATCATGACCTGAGCCTCTAGTGGGCTAAATTTGGAGAGTGTTGTGCCCGTTGAAATGTGCACAAGGAGTGCATGACGTAGCTGCAAGTAATACTTAGAGAATTGTGATGTATGAAGAGTGTAGTGTCTCTGCAGGTCTTGGAACTTTCTAATGTGATCCCCACCCAGACATCACCCAGTAGTGATATGCGGAGATAATCCCATTGTTTGAATCCCGTGAGTGCCGTCACCTCTCCCAGCCACCTACCCTGCCAGAGAGGTGTCTGTTGGCTTAGTTCTTTGTCCCAACGTGTGTGTCTTAGGCTCGTACGCCAGGCTATCAGGACTGCCGCAGTGATCGGCGGCATTGCTGTCGTTATTTGGCTTCCATATAGAAATACCTAAATCTGGGGACATTCCTGGACCTTGAGCTCTGTTCTATAGGCCAGGTCAGACCAGCCCCCAGTGAACCAGTCGTGGAGGGCCAAAACCCGGGTAGCCTTGTATTATAGGTGAAGGTCAGTCATGCCCATGCCTCCATCAAAGGGCGGAATCCAACACCAGGCAAGGGCGATGTGTGGTTCCCCCGCCCCCCCCACCCCCCCCCCCCCCCCCCCCCCCCCCCCCCCACAGGAATCTCGTTACCACACCGTCCATTTCCCTAAATCAGCTGCATGGGAAGTGAAAGTAGGTATTCTGGATAACATAAAGGAATCTTGGAAGGATCATCATTTTAAACAAGGACACTCTCCCCAGAGGGATGAGTGGTACGGTTTGCCAGCACTTGAGGTCCCCATTGTTTTTTTTAACCAGCGGGGTAATGTTTAATCCCCATTCTAATTCAGGGAACAGAGCGATCCATATCCCTAGATAATTGAAGGATTGTCGCCTAATGGGGCTGGATGTTTGCCAGTCGAAGCATTCCCTCGAGGGATCTCGGGGGACTATGGCCGATTTTGCTGGGTTAAGCTGTAGTCCTGAGATGCTCTCAAAGGTTTGGAGGGTCTGGAGACACAGAGTGCCAGAGTTGGCTAGGTCGCCAGAAAAAGCAGGACACTGTCCGCATATAAGGCAATGTTGTCGATTTGGTGGCTCTCCCAAGCCCAGCCCGGATCAAATCATCCGACCGAATAAGGCACGCCAGGGGCTTCATTGCCAGTGCAAATAGGAGAGGTGGGAGGGGGCATCCCTGTTTCGTGCCTCTTTGAAGGAGAACGCCTCTGACAGGTCTCTATTGCTGTAAAGGACCTGAACGAAGCGTCTGAATTGCTGCCCCATGCCCATCGTCTTTTTGAACCTCCTCCAGGTAGAGCCAGTCCAACGTGTCAAAGGTTTTTTCAAAGTCGACAAGGAGGAGCATCAGGTAGGGTGTGAGATGACAGTGTGCTAGAGCCAGGTGGATGCGCCTCAGGCAGTGCCCAGTGCTGCGTGCTAACATGAAGCCGCATTGGTCTGGGTGTATTGGTTTGCTCAGTCAACGCAGGCGCTGGGCCAGTATTGTGGTATATATCTTCACTTCGGTGTTGATTAAGGAAATGGGGCGGTAGTCCGCACAGGATGCTGAGGGCGGTTGGGTTTTGGGGATCACCACTATAGTTGCCACGTCTTTCTCAGGGGGAAAGGACTCGGCCTCAGCAACATGTCGGTACAATTCAGCAAGGTTGGGAACCAGTAGGTCCCGTTAAGTGGCATAGTACTCCTGCGGGAAGCCGCCTGGCTCTGGCGTTTTCCCCGCTTTCAGCGAAGAGATTGCAATGTGTATTTCTTTCGGGGCAAAGGGAAAATCTAGGTCTGTCGCCTTGGTTTCTGCGAGGCAGGGGAGCTGGACCCCGCTTGGCTAAGCATGTCTGGGTGGGAAGCGTCAGGCTTACGAGCGGAATATAGGTGGGCTTAGTAGTCTGCAAATGCCTGCACGATTTCAGGTGAGATGTGCATAGTGGTCGCTGAAAGATTACGGACTTCGGGATTATTCGATTGGCCAAGGGATAAGAGACTAGGCTGTGGAGCTGCCTCCCATTCTTGTCCCTCCCCAGTCTTACACTCAGACTACAGAGGCGTGCCACAGCATCTTGGCCCACTCCAGGGAGATAAGTTTGATCTCCTCACGTATGGCTGCGAGTTGCCTGTCTCGCAGATCACTTGGGGCTGTTTCGAAACGCGTTGCTTGCGCCTCAAGAAGGGTTAGATGACTGGTCTGAGCCAACCGGCGTGCCTGGACCTGGCCTCTGGCTACTCCCCGGACGGTGGCTTTACTTGCCTCCCAGAGGGTGCTCAGGAAGGGGACCAACTCCAGATTAGCGGGGAAGTACTGGCGCAGCTCCTCCCCTATCGCTTTCTTGACCTCCTTGTCCTGCAAGAATAATGCATTTAGTTGCCACAGTGAGCGAGGCGTATCGGGTGAAAAATTAGGGCCAAGTGAGCCGAGACTCCCCGGGGGGAGGACGGCAATGTTTGATACCCTCTGGCACTTGGGGGAAGGCATGAGGATCCTCTTAATTCGTAAATGCGTGTAGTGTGCCGCCGAAGTATGAGTAAATTGAGTGCTTCGGGTGTTCCTGACTCTCCAGACATCACACAGCTGTCCAATCAACCAGTTTCTTTGTGTTTGTTATCCTAGCAGGAGTGGGTGTGCCAGTTGTGTCAAGCAATGGTTTCATGATTGTATTAAAGTCTCCCCCTATCACCGTCCGGCCCATGGGTAGGGCAGTGAGGTGTCTCAGAGAGGAGGTGAGCGTTGCTGGTGGTATGTGTATGGATACCAAGTTAAGGGTGTTCCCTTCCAGCGTCCCAGATAAGGTGACAAACCGGCCTTGAGGATCTGTAGTGATGTGGTTGGGCGTGAAAGGAAAGCCTTGTCGTACCAGGATTGCAACCCCTTGGGACCCTCGCTCGAACCCAGATTGCCACATCCTATCGAAGCCATATCTCGCCATGAAGGGGCACTGAGTTCCCAGGAGCGAATATTTAAGGGCTGCAGTCCGTTTAATGTGGTCTAGCAGACCATTCATATTCCAGGATAAAATTTGGAGGGGCTTACCCCTAGTAAATGTTCATGGAGTACGGGAGTGAGGAGTGAATGGGACATGGGGCATTGAGAACCCCGGGGACTGGTACAGTTTTATGGGAAGGCGCAGTTGCGATCCTCTCCCTGTGGGGTGTGTGGTTGCGACGCCTACGTGATGAACGAGTGCCGAGGTGCTGCAAACAATGAAACAGAGAAACATTGGCAAATCCCAACATGAAATTAGACAGAGAACAATGGTCCTAACCCTCCCCGCCCTACTCTCTCCCACCCCCTCATCCTATACTTGTGGAACGGACGCATCTGTCGCCCTGCAAAGTAAAACATAACTAGCTAAACTAAACTAAAACGTTTAGCTGAGAACTGCGTGGTGGACCCCTCCATATAATCGGATATAATGTTCGCATTGAAAGTTATCTCTAAGATCTGTATTGTAATTGTATTGTAATTGCATTTATATAGCGCTTACTACCCCTGACGAGGCGTCGAAGCGCTTTTTCGGCGAGTAGCACGCTACTCCGGGACCCATAGAGGATTAGTGTTGAATTAGTATAGTGAAACATGCAAGTACATTTTAAGTGGTGGATTGGTTAGTCAGTTATTTGGATTTGGAATGATAGCAGTAGGATAGAGGAGGACAAAGGTTAGTATTTATATAGCGCTTGTTGACGCACACTATTCAGGAAGCCTACAAAGGATTAGTGGTGAATTAATATGGTGAAATATGAAGTAATTTCAGTGGTGGATATTAGTCAGTTACTTGGAGTGAGAAAGGATTACTGTTGAAAATTAGTTCAGTAAATATGAATTAATTTGAGTAGTGGATAGGTTATTCAGTTATTTGGGTAGTATATTAGTATAGCTTAATATGGAATTTGAGAAGTGAACGTGTCAGTCTGTTAATTTTGATTTAAAAAAAATCTTTCACTCTTTTATCCCTCCACTATCCTTTTCAATTTTTTTTTTTTTAGGTCTCCGCAACAGGAGGATTGGATGAGTAAAAAGTAGTTTTGGAGGGGAGGACTCAGAGGAAAGAGTTTAGAAAGGTTTGTTTTAGGGGATCGGTATAGTAAACTGTGTCAGATGATGCAAGGAGGGGTAGAGTAGGAGATAAAAGGTGGTCTGTTAGGTGTAATTGCAGCAGGGAGAGTGTGTCTGAATGGGATGTAGTTATGTATGGTGTTGATTGGCGTTGTGTTAGTGATGAGTGTATTGTTTAGTGGTATAGGATAGAGTTGTGTACTGTTTGTAGGTGACGGTGGATATTTGTGGTAGTTGGGATTGTAGGGTGTGTAGATGTGGTTTGGTTGGATTTGTAGTGCAGGCTGGTACATTAATTTGTGCATAGTGTTGTGCATGGTGTACATTTGGTGTGAGTGTGTTGCTCTGTTTGTGAATGTGGATGGTGTGGTCTGGGTATTGCTAAATGAGAAAAAGGGCAGCATTTCTGGCCCTAGTCCCGACAAGTCTCGAGCAGGCTCAAACAGGAAACTGCCCTTGTCCTCTCTGCTCTTAACAGGCTCAAACAGGAAACTGCCCTTGTCCTCTCTGCCCTTAGCCTCGACGCCCGGGCTGAGACGCCCTAAGCCTGGCCTTTTTTATAGCTCTAGTAATCAGGTGACCCCTTCGGCCAATGGGAACCCTAGCTCTAACCATATCCAATCACAACACTAGCCCTATAATCTAGAGCCAATAGGAGACCAGGACCTTACAGCCAATCTTAGCCCTAGTCCAAGCACCCAATCAGTTCAAAAACCCTGATCTCTACGTCCAATAAAGGCCCTAGCCCTACCAGTATTCCCAAAACAAGTCCATGCAACCAATGGCACAGGTAGCCCTTGTCCCTACTTCCAATAGAAAGCCTAACCCTATTCTAAGTCCCACACCTAGTCCAGCAACCAATCACACCAGATGCCCTTATCGCTACTTCCAATTAAAGGTCTAACCCTAGCCTTAGTCCCACCCTTCTTCCAACAACCAATAACATAGGAAGCCCTAGTCCCTACTTCCAATAGAAATCCTAACCCTAGCCCCAACCCTACAATGATTGAATCATAGACCCAGAAACCAATCCGCACCCTCAAATACCCAACCAATGAGGACATTAACCCTAATCCAATAGAAACACCAGATACAACCACCAATCAGTGTAGACATGTACCAACCTCTAGCATACCATATAAGGTTCCAGCGTTCCCGTTGGAACCTCTCAATCCCGCCCCTCAATGGTGGTGTTGATACCTCAAATCGCAGGGCTTCTGGAGAGATCAGAGTCCGTGGTTGCCGGATCTAATGTCGTGGGGGGGACTCCGTGCAGGGGATAGTTCATCCGCAGAACCATCCTGATGTGGGGGAAAGAGAGGCTTGACAGGCTGCTGGGAACATCAGGTTTTCGTGCCATCTCATCAGGTGTTTTGGAAGTCTCCTTGCGCGCTCCACGGCCTCTACGTTATTGTGTGCGCCTCCTACGTTGCTTGGGGGACGGTTGATCAGTTACTTGTGATCTGGATGGCCCAGGCGAGGATCTGGAGCGGACCCAGAAAGGTCATTCTTCAGTTGTCCAGGCCGATTGTGGAGACTCCAAAAAATGTGTTTTGTTTTGGGACACAACTCGGAGGCGGACATGAAAGAGAAGTCTGTATTGAAGGCCCAAGTTGCAAAATGTTTGCTTGACCTCTGTTTGAGAGCGCAGCTGGGCCTGAACCTCCTTAGTGTAAACTGGGAGAATCATTATTGTTTGGTTCTGAAACTTCAAGGTGCCCTGGGCCCGGGCCGCACTCAGGATAGCGTCTCTATCTTTAAAGTTTAAAATTCGGCCTATGTGGGGTGCCGGGAGGTGGTTTAGGCGCAAGGAATCGATAGGCCCGCTCGATAGCGAACTACGGTGACAGAGCGACCCTGGACACCCACGAGGTTAGCCAGTTTTCAAGGAAGGCTGCCACTTGGTCTCGCTCGACCCCCTTATGGGATTCTCACCAGGCGGAGGTTGTTGCGCCGTGACAGATTTTCGGCATCTTCGGCCCTTCTGTGTAGTTCCTTATTGTGGGCTTGTAAGTGGGTTACCTGCGCTTTCAGTTGGGGGATGTCTTCAGCTGTAGAAATGTGGGACTCCGCTTCTGAAATACAGGCTGTAGCTCTGAGCAGGTCTTGGCGAATAAGGGCCACATCCACCGGACCACTCCAATCTTATTCTCTAATAGCCTGTAGAAATGCAGCGAGATCAGCTCCTGGGAGGGAAGAGCCCCCAGTCGCCCCTTCAACTGAGCCTGATTCGTTCGTGGTATACTGGTCCATTTTGGTCTGGGTGGTAGATTCCTTGAGGCCCGATCCTTCCCCATCTTGGATGCCGAGTGTGACTGGGTCCGCCCTAGTGGTAGCATGTCTCAACACTTGGACCCAAGGAGGGATTCAGAAGGAGACCGCTACTCCCTCTCGGAAGGTGGTCTGGCCAGCATTCGCAGCCGCTGATGCCACACGGCTCAGGGTCCAAGAGGTGGGTCCCGCCGCCGGCGTCCAGGCCCTCCGGGATGGCAAGCGCTGACATCAGGATTAGGTCTAAGAGGGGAGCGTACCTCCACACTCTTGTCGGGTAGGCTGGTTGGAAGGGGGGTTAGGTCCGATCGCCAGGTAGGATGCAACGATCTTGGCCATTGCCCCGGCGCGGGAGGAGTGGGGACCCTCGGGCCAAGTCCTCTCCACCTGCAGGATGGTAATAGTCAGGGGTCCAGGGAAGGGACCCAAGGAACAGCTGAGGTCTTCCTCATTGAGTGCAGGTTGGGAGGGGCCCCTCAGGACTAGAGGACCAGCCAGGAGTACAAAGTCTGAAGGGGTGCTTCAGAGTCTCTCCACCCCTTTACGATTCTCCCCAGGGCCCAGCTCACTTCCCTGTCAGTCCGGATGACCTCTTCTTCAGGCCCGATCGGCACACGCGCGGCTCCAGCAGTTCCCACCAGGGCCTGTTCTGCGCAGTCTTCTTGTCATGGGGGCCAGCTGCTTAACGGGGAACAGCGCACAGTGCAGTTTCTCAGGGCATTTGCTGTGACATGGGGCCCAGTCCATCCAGTTCTTCCAGTGGCCGGCTCTTCAGAAGTACAGTACTATTCGCTCAGTCACTCGTGCTCACTTTGTCTCAGAGAGATACACAGAATTAACTGTGGGGACGTTTTTCAATAAGTATTTATTGAACTGGCGTCATTCTAGTGTGAAATAAGTGTGCTGAAACAACCATGAGACAGAAACACATATAAATGATTATAAGCACCAACAGAGTAAAGAGATGGTAGATTCCTACCATAGTGCTAAAAACAATGCATATATGCAAGCAATACATGACAATAATAATGCGTACTCCTACGATGCAACCCTAATTGATGTACCGAAGTGTGCCTAGCATGTATGTAGGTGTAGAGCCAAGAATCCCCCTAGGCTGTAGCCAACCCTATTACCTGAAGGCTATGGACACCCCTCTGCGCGCTGGAGTGTCTGCATGCAGGAACCGCAGCGTCCTGCGCCAGTCTCCTCTGCCCACCCTGGCAAAGATGTAGTGTATATATACCCAAAAGGTACCCTCCGAGGATTCTACCGTGCTGTCATGTCAGCCAAGGATGGCTGAAGGGGTGATCCTGCTGTGATTCTGAGAATCCTTATGCATAATTATTGAGGCTAGTTTTCAGGGAAAACTCAGCATTTATGCAGCGCTTAACTAGGTAAAAGGTCAATACCAAAACCTGTTATGTAATACAGTGGTACGGTAAATGTAGGTGAATGGTCAGGTGACTACTCAAGCCTATATTGGGGTACTCTACGAAACATAACAATGCCTTCCTACAGTAACAGGTGTGCATTCCAGAGTGTATTCAGAGATCTACTACTCCTTTCTACTGTTCACAACACTGCGAGATTCAAGTAAGATAGTAAAGTTTTGTGGGAAAATAGGAATTAACAATCTACTCAACACAGTACTTCTCTCTTAGACCCTCGCTCTCAAAAACAATGCCCACAATAGGCATTACTACTAATGGAGTGTATTCAGAACTCGTCCACCCCTTTTTACTTTTCGCATTCTCACGAGAGTCCTGCCAGATCCTAAAAATGTGTTAAACAATATACATTTATTTTCTTCATAGTAGTTATCCCTTTGAAGCCTCCTCTAAACTTAAGGGGGACGGCATTCCTTTCTGCTGCCCCCTCATATAGATTTTTTATTTCACTTCCACAACACCTCGAATTTTTCACAGTAATCGGTAATGGTCGCCATTTTATTTCTAACATTCTAACAGCTATCCAATCAGAGTGCTTGCTATTGCAGGACTCGCGGGAGCCTCTCGCTCCTGCGAGAACATGAAGGCCTATTTTTGAGTTTGCGCTTTCACGGGACGCCCATGGGCCTCTCACAAGACCAACTGCCAAAATATACAAATGTTTTTTACCCTTAATTTCTCAAAAACATCTGAACACTCATTGGAAGTTGCGTGAAGCTTTACCCAACTATTTCAATCATCCGCTCCTACTAAATGCTGTGGGGTGGCCCGGTTATTCCACTCCTCCCTCAACTTTCATCATTTAGGGAACAAAACGGACAGGGCTGGGCAAATCTTAATGGTTAAGGGTCAATATCTGGTAGGCTTTTTACTATTGCTGCAGTTTATGCCCCAAATTCAGCCCAGATCACTTTTCTCCAATCGCTTTTAGGAGGATATGCTGAGGGCGATATTATACTCATGGTCGATTTCAATCTCATCTGGGACCCACAGATAGATAGTACACACCCACAACAGGCAAGCACTGGCACCTTCATAAACACGTTCTTTACAAACGAATGGCTTGTTGGATGCTTGGCGATCTACGTATCGTTACACTAAGATTTACACCTTCTTTTCACATTCCCTCTGTTCCTATTCATGACTTGATTATGTTTTTATTAGTTGATCTTTAAGTCTGGCTATTTTAACATGGGACTTTCATCCTATAACAGTGTCGGACTATGTCCCAGTCGAGCTGATGCTAGTATAGGCCCCCCCCTCCCCAACCGACACTCCGTTGCTGATTCTTTACTGAATGCCTTACTAAAGACTGTCTTTTTAGAGATGAGATTCGCAAAACTTTTCAAGAATATTTCCAACTAAATAAGCTACAGGATATGAGATTTTTTTCAATATCTGGGATACTTTCAAAGCACTCATTTGAGGGAAGGTCATCGCCCTTTCTTCTGCCTTGACTAAACAGGAAACTCAGAATTGATGGACTTTCGAAGCGGAACTTCTCTCCACAGAGAAAACACATAATGAAACACCAACACTTACATTTCAGAGAAAGGTCACAGCCCTAAGGTTTAAGTTGAATGCTATTTATACATGCAGAGCTGAGTTGACTCTCTTAAGGTTTAAACATCTATTGTATGATAAGGGAAATGAGGTAGGCACCCACATAGCATCCCAACTCAGGATAAAACACGAAAAAGAATATATTAATGAAATTTGGACAGAGATCGGGAAACCCGCAACTACTGAACGTGTCAAAGCCTGGGTTTTCCATGATTTTTATTAAAATCTCTATACCTCAGACCCACCTCGTGAAGCCCGACAGCAAGATCATTTGGCTAGAATAGCACTGCCCCAGGTATCAGTGGCCCTAAACGAGGAATTGAGCAACCCAATAGATGAGGAGGAGGTCTGATTGGCGATAGCTAATCGTAAATCACGAAAGTCACCTGGACTCAACGGATTCACCATTATTATTATTATTATTATTATTAGTGTGTTTTGTAAAGCGCGCAGCGGCCCCAACGGGGCATCCCGGCGCTGGGAGACTCTGAGAACTAGAGGGACAGGTCAGAGGTACCAAACTAGGAAGAAAAAAGAAGGGTTTTAAGGGATTTACGAAATGCTGGTTCTGTCTGGCAAGTGCGAAGAGCTAACGGAAGCTTATTCCAGTGCTTGGAGGCACAAACCTCAAAGGTTTTTCCACCAGCACGGGAACGCTTAAATCGGGGAGTTTCTAGGAAAAATAAGGAGTTGGAGCGTAGTACCCTAGATTTAACATAAGGGCGAAGAGTATTTTTAAGATGGGCCGAGCCATTGCCTTTAGATGCTACATGCTACTTTATAAAACTTTTAGTGCAGAATTAATTCCTTATCTTCAACTTCTATTTCACCAACATAACTACTAACAAAATGGTTACTTCCTCAATGAGCGAACCGCTCATTTCTGTAATTCCTAAACCTCTGAAGGGCCCTCAATATTGCGCTTCCTACAGGCCAATAGCTTTACTTAACCTAAACGCAAAGCTCTATACTAAGATTTTGACCACATGGTTGGAATAGGTCCTCCCTAAATTGATTCCCCTAGACCAATCCGGCTTTATTCAAGGGCGTCAAATGCATGATATCTTGAGACCGCTAGTTTGCCTCGTTGAAAAAGCCACCAAAAAAGAGATTCCGGCTATCCTATTAGCACTAGATGGTAAAAAGGCCATCGGGTGGACTGGTTCTTTGTAACCCTTCATAAAATTTGGCTTGACCGACAAATTCTATGATATGATTTAAGCGTGTTATGTAAATCCTCTCTCACAAGTGGTAAATAACAGGGTGGACGCCAACTTTTTAAAGTTAAGTTGGGGTACTCGCCAGGGATGCCCCCTCGCAGCAACCATCCAAGCTACACCAGAAATTCAGGGTATTCCTTTCGGATCTGTAGAAGACAAGCTATCTCTTTTTGCAGATGATATGTTATTCTCACTGCACCCTCCATCTCTTTAGCCTGTCTGCAAAGAGCAGTAGCTATCTATGAGAAGGTGGCAGGATACCGCATAAACGTACACAAATCTTTTCTTCGAAACCTAACCCTTCGCACACATGAAATGAAACACCTGGTGTCCATGACTTCGTTTCAATGGAAGAAAAAGGAAATAGTCTATGTAGGCATAAAACTGACTCCCAGAATTTCTGATCTGTATACAGCCAACTTTCTACCTTCCCTTTATCAATTCAAAATGGATCTCAAAAGATGGGTCCCAAAAATGTCTTTCATGGTAATGGCGCATTAATATGACGGTGCTGCCACGCGTCTTATATCTAGTCCAAGGCCTGCCCATAGTAGTGCCCCGAGAATTCTTTTCGGAACTCCGCTCTTTGGTCCTACGCTTCATTTGGCAAAACCATAGAGTCCGACTTCCCTATAAACAACTATCACTCCCAAAGGAGGCAGGTGGCCTTTCCCTCCCAGACTTTCACCTATATTTTAAAGAAGTTCAGTTGTGGGTTGTAATAGAATGGTCCCACAGTGAGTCGTACAAACTTTGGCTCCATATGGACAGGGCAGTGGTGGTTCGCTACATTTGGAATGTCCTTTGGAAGCCAAAAACCGATTGTTTACCAAGTGCCTACTTGAGCACACCTACACAAACAACTCTTGTGGTGTGGGACATGGTTGCCCATTTGCCTGGCTGAACTTTCCCTTCACCATACACATCTATTCACTTTAACTCCGCTTTTGTCCCAGCCTTTCTACCAGGTCTTTTTGATTCTTGAAGGGAAGCGGGCTGTCTCGTCATCTCAGATCTTTCATTGGTGGAATATCCTGACTTTTGAACATTGTCAACAAGATTGCGGAATACCACCATTCAAAAGATATCACTATACTACACTGAAACACTGGGCTCTACAACCTGAAAACCGTCTGGCAGCCACCAAAGAATTTTTGTATGTTGAGAA